>NC_091980.1:256573712-257773712 GCF_044704955.1 Pristiophorus japonicus | reverse complement strand
AGATAACTGGGTCTGCAGGGAACTGTCCGTCACGTGTTTCAAGCTCTGCTTGATGGTTTGGACTGCCCATTCCACGTGACCATTGGATGCGGGCTTAAATGGCGCAGATCTGACATGCTTGATGCCATTGTGGGTCATAAACTCGTTGAATTCCGAGCTAGTGAAACATGGTCCATTGTCACTAACAAGGACATCGGGCAAATCGTGGGTGGCGAACATAGCCCGGAGGCTTTCAATGGTGGCAGTGGACGTGCATGATGATATTATTATACATTCAATCCATTTAGAGTAAGCGTCCACTGCTACTAGGAACATCTTTCCTAGAAAGGGGCCAGCAAAATCTACGTGGACCCTAGACTACGGTTTGGGGGGCCATGACCACAGACTCACTGGGGCCTCCCTTGGTGCATTGCTCAACTGTGAGCAAGTGTTACATTGGTGTACGCTTGACTCCAATTCCGAGTCAATGCCGGGCCACCAAATGTGGGAGCTAGCGATAGCCTTCACCATGACTATGCCTGGGTGAGTACTGTGAAGGTCGCGTATAAACAGTTCCCTGCGTTTTTTTGGCAAAACTACACGATTCCCCCATAGGAGACAGTCCGAATGGATGGACATTTCATCCTTGCGTCGATGGAATGGCTTAATTTCGTCTTGCATTTCTCCGGGAACCAGCTCCCATTGAGGACGCAGCTTTTTACTAGTGATAGCACAGGGTCTTGGCTGGTCCAGGTCCTGATCTGGCGAGCCGTGACGGGTGACCCCTCGCTCTCAAAAGCCTCCATTACAAGAAGCAAGTCTGTGGGTTGCGCCATTTCCACCCGGTGGTGGGCAATGGTAGCCGACTGAGGGCATCAACACAGTTCTCAGTGTCTGGTCGGTGGCAGATTACATAATCATACGCAGATAACGTTAGTGCCCATCTTTGGATGCGGGACGAAGCATTGGTGTTAATGCCTTTGCTTTCTGAGAACAGCGAAATGAGCGGTTTGTAGTTGGTTTCGAGCTCGAACCGGAGTCCAAATAGGTATTGGTGCATTTTCTTAACCCCGTATATGCATGCTAATGCTTCTTTCTCAACCATACTGTAGGCTCTTTCAGCCTTAGATAAGCTTCTGGATGCATATGCAACTGGTTGCAGTTTGCCTGACACATTGGCTTGCAGTAACACACAACCGGAAGATGCATCACAAGCTATTTCTAAATGTTTACACAGGTTATACAATACACATAACTTGTTAGAACATAGCAGATTTCTGGCCTTGTTAAAGGCTGTCTCTTGAGATTTACCCCAAACCCTTGCGTAGCAATAAATGCAAAGGTTCCAGCAAAGTGCTCAACCCCGGTAGAAAGTTACCAAAATAATTGAGGAGTACCAGGAACGAACGCAGCTCCGTCACATTCTGTGGTCTGGGTGCATGCTTGATGGCCTCCGTCTTGGAGTCCGTGGGTCTGATGCCATCCGCCGCAATCTTTCTCCCCAGAAATTTGATCTCTGGCGCCAGGAAAACACATTTGGAGCGTTTCAGCCTGAGTCCCACTCTGTCCACTCTTCCAGGTTGTGCAAGAGTTCGGTGGTGTTGCGACCCGTCATCAGGATGTCGTCGTGAAACACTACGGTGCGCGGAATCGATTTCAGCAGACTCTCCATGTTCCTCTGGAAGATGGCCGCAGCTGAGCAAATTCCAAAGGGGCATCTGTGGTATATGAACAGTCCTTTGTGCGAGTTGATGCACATCAATTTTTTTCAAAGGTTCAGCCAGCTCCTGTGTCATGTAAGCAGAAGTTAGATCCAGCTTGGTGAATGACTTCCTTCCTGCTAGCGTTGCGAACAGGTCATCCGCTTTGGGTAGTGGGTACTGGTCCTGTAACGAGACTTGGTTGATTGTTACCTTGTAGTTCCCACAGATTCTGACCGTCCCATCGCTTTTCAACTCCGGAACAATTGGACTGGCCCACTCGTTGAACTCGACTGGTGATATGATCCCCTCTCGTTGAAGTCTGTCCAGCTCGATCTCGACTTTCTCTCGCATCATGTATGGAACTGCTCGGGCCTTGTGATGAACAGGTCGTGCATCAGGGACTAGATGGATCTGCACTTTGCTGCCTATGAAGTTACCGATGCCTGGCTCGAATAACGATGGGAATTTGTTCAGCACGTGGGCGCACGAGGCATCATCCACTGAAGACAGTGCTTTGATGTCGTCCCAGTTCCATCGGATCTTTCCGAGCCAGCTTCTGCCGAACAGAATTGGGCCATCGTCTGGTACAATCCATAGTGGTAAATCATGCACAGCTCCATCGTACGATACCTTCACTGCCGCACTGCCAATGACTGGTATGAGCTCTTTGGTGTAGGTGCGCAGCTTGGTGTGGATCGGGCTTAGTTTTGGCCTTTGTGCCTTGTTGCCCCACAGTTTCTCAAAAGCCTTCTGGCTCATAATTGACTGACTCACCCCTGTGTCTCATTCCATGGAAACTGGAATGCCATTTAATTTGACTTTTAACATTATCGGAGGGCTTTTGGTGGTGAAGATGTGTACCCCATACACTTCCTCTTCAGCCTCGGGTTGACTTGCCTCTCTTACTCGTTCAGTGTGATTCACGCCGGATCGGTCATCTTCTGCCGACTCTGCCACATGGTGAGTCGCCGCACGTCTGCACATTCGCTGGAGGTGTCCCGTTGTTCCGCAGCCGTTGCACACGTATTGTTTGAATCGACGTTGATGGGTTCGATGATTACCCCCGCAGCACCAACATGGTGTTAATGGATTCGCATTCACGCTCCACGGCGGACTCTGAGTCATCCTAGGTCTGGCCTCTGCAGGCATGTAGGCCCTGCCATGTACACTTCTGCCTGCTGAAGGCGTTATTTTATGCAAAGTACTTGCCGGCGAGCTTCGATGCTGCAATGATATCTGTTTAGTGTTATCGGTCGTGGACATGAAAGCCTGGGCTATCGTGATGGCCTTGTTCGGATCTAGGGATTCGGCAGACAACAGTTTGTGAAGAATGACCTCGTGGCCGATTCCAAGCACGAAAAAGTCCCGCAAGACTTCCCCCAAAAATCCAGCAAATATGCACGGTCCCGCAAGGCATCTTAGGTTGGCGACATAGCTCGCCACGTCCTAGCCCTCGGAGCGATGGTGCATATAAAAGCTATACCTGGCCATCAAGATGCTCTCCTTCGGCTTGAGGTGTTCCCGAACCAGTGTGCACAATTCTTCATTTGTCTTCTCCGTTGGTTTCGTTGGTGCTGGCAGACTTTTGATGAGGCCATATATCGTGGATCCGCAAATGGTGAGGAGAATCGCCCTGTGCTTGACCACGGTTTCTTCCGTATCCAGCTCGTTGGCCACGAAGTACTGGTCAAGGCGTTCAACGAAGGCTTCCCAATCATCACCCTCAACAAATCTCTCAAGAATACCAACGGCAGCCATAACCACATGAAAGTTTGTGATCTGTTACTTGTCACTAATTGTTATGTTCAGAATAACTGCACAAGACTGTATATCATAAGCTCAACCTGTTGTGACCTTGGTCTCTTTAATGTAACTCCAGAGTGAGGAAGCAGCATGGTAGACTGCCTTTTATACCTGCTTGCTCAGGGTGTGCAGGTGACCCTTGGGTCTCCCACAGGTGCGCCCCCTGGTGGCAAGTCTTACACATTGGTAATGTTTACATACATAACACCCTCAATATGAAGTTTGGGACCTGGAACGTCAGGACCCTCATGATCAGCTCCAACAGCTCCAACAGCACCGCCATAGTTGCCCGGGAACTTAAACGCTTCGATGTCGACATCGCCACCCTAAGTGAGACCCAGTAGGCAGGGGAAGGCCAGCACAAGGAACAAGGTGGAGGTTACACCTTCTTCTGGAAAGGCAAACCAGAAGAAGAATGCCACTTCCACAGAGTCGGTTTCACTATCAAGAACGAGCTGGTCGACTGCCTCAGAGACTCCCTCTGCGGGATTAGTGAATGTCTCATGTCTCTCCGACTCACCCTATCCCGGAACCAGTGTGTCACAATCATCAGTGCCTATGCCCCAACTCTCGATGCAACAGATAAGAGGGTCTTTACTCCAGCCTTGAACAAAACCTGTCCTGCGTCCCTACAGATGACAAACTGATTCTCCTTGACGACTTCAACGCCAGGGTCGGCAAGGACACTGGGGAGGCGTGATCGGCAGAGAGGGGATAGGGAAAACCAACTCCAGTGGTACTCTGCTCCTGACAAAGTGCCTAGAACACAACCTTGTCATTACTAACACCTTGTTCCGCCAGAGGGACAAGTACAAGGTATCGTGGCAACACCCTCGCTCCAAACACTGGCACCTGCTCAACCATGTCATCGTTCGAGCCAGGGATCGCAAGGATGTGCACATCACCCACGCCATGACAGGAGCTGACAACTGCTGGATGGACCATCGCCTAATCCGATCCATCATCAACCTCAATACAGCCCCAAAGCGGAGATGACAGCAGAAACAATGCCGCAAAAAAATCAATGCCAGGGCAGTCAAAGACCCAGCTAAGAGAGCCCTATACAGCCAGCGCCTCACTTCGAACCTGGCGACCCTTGATGGCCCTGAGACGCAGAATGCCTACAGCACTTGGTCTGCCCTCCAGGCCACCATAACCAGTGCCTGCGAAGAGACACTCGGTCACTCAACCAGGAAACACCAGGACTGATTTGATGAGAATGACCAGGAACTCAAAAAGTGAATAAATCGTAAGCGCAGGGCATTTCGGAACCTAAAACAATAACCCAACTCAGGAGCAGCGAAGCAGCATTATAGACAGCTTAAGGCCAAGGTCCAACAAAAAACCCGTGACCTAAAGAATAGATGGTAGGTGGAGAAAGCACAGGAGATTCAGCAGCTGCCTGACAGCCATGATGTGCGAGGATTCTTCACCGCAAGTCAAAGCCACCGATGGCCCGAGCACCCAAGGCCCCACCCCACTGCTGGCCAAGAACAGGAGACACTCATCGAGGCAGTCAGGACCCATTGGAAGGAGCACTTCAAAGATCTCCTTAACCGAGACTCTGCTTTTGACTCGAGTGTCCTCGACTCCATCCCGCATCATGCTACCCGCCACCATCTCAGCAAAACCCCAGCCCTGAAAGAGGTAGAAAAGGCCATCCGCCAGCTCAAGAACAACAAGGCAATGGAAGCAGATGGAATCCCCGCTGAGGCACTAAAGTATGGCAGAGAGGCACTATTGGCACAAATGCATGACCTCATCTCTCTCATCTGGAAGGCGGAGAGCTTGCCGGGAGATCTCAGAGATGCAGTAATTGTGACCATCTTTAATAAAGGGGACAAGACCGACTGCGGCAACTACAGAGGAATCTCCCTGTTATCAGCCACTGGGAAAGTCATCGCTAGAATCCTCCTCAACCGCCTTCTCCCTGTGGCTGAGGAGCTCCTCCCGGAGTCACAGTGCGGATTTCATCCACTACGGGGTAAAACGGACATGATCTTTATGGTGCAACAACTGCAAGAAAAATGCAGGGATCAGCACCAAGCCTTGTACATAGCCTTCTTTGACCTTACAAAGGCCTTTGACACTGTTAACCATGAGGGACTATGGAGCGTCCTGCTCCATTTCAGCTGCCCCCAAATGTTTGTCGCCATCCTCCGCCTGCTCCACGACGACATGCAGGCCGTGATCCTGACCAACGGATCCACCACAGACACAATCCACATCCGGACCAGGGTCAAGCATGGCTGCGTCATCACGCCAAACCTCTTCTCGATCTTCCTCGCTGCAATGCTCCACCTCACACTCAACAAGCTCCCCGCTGGAGTGGAACTAAACTACAGAACCAATGGGAACCTGTTCAACCTTCGTCGTCTCCAGGCCAGATCCAAGACCATCCCATCCTCTGTCGTCGAGCTACAATACGCGGACGACGCTTGCGTCTGCGCACATTCAGAGACTGAACTCCAAGTCATAGTCAACATCTTCACTGAGGTGTACAAAAGCATGGGTCTTAACTAAACATCCGTAAGATAAAGGTCCTCCACCAACCTGACCCCGCCACACAGCACTGTCCCACAGTCATCAAGATCAATGGCGTGGCCCTGAACAACGTGGACCACTTTCCATACCTTGGGAGCCTATTATCAGTAAAATGTCCTTACTATACAGTATAAATGCACACGAGGCCCATACTTGAGAGGAGGTCACTCTGTGACCAGTTACCTTTATTACCAAGACCTCAAGAGACAGACGGTGGGTGGAGTTTCCCCTTTTATATGGGAAAGTCCAGGATGGAATGTCTCCCACAAGTTCACCCCCTTGTGGTCAGTGTTATCAAGGTGTACAACTTAGGTCAGCTTATACATGGGTTACAATGACAGTTGAATACATGACATCACCTCCCCTCCAAAGTCTTATTGGGATCACAGGTTAAGTCTCTCTGGTGATTTACGCTCCCTTGTAGAGCGCCTGAGTTGGGGCTCCGGTTGTTGGGCACTGGCCTGAGTGTCTGCTGTTTGCGGTACCTCGGGCCTGTCCGGACTGCCCACGGTGACTGGGCTCTCCTCCACTTGGTTCCGGTGTTCGGTCACCTGTGGTGGAGTAAACTCTACGTCGTGTTCTTCCTCTGCTTCTTCTATGGGGTTGCTGAACCTCCTTTTAGTTTGATCCACGTGGTTGCGGCAGATTTGTCCACTGGTAAGTTTAACTACCAAAACCCTATGCCCCTCTTTGGCAATCACAGTGCCTGCAAGCCATTTGGGCCCTGCAGCGTAATTAAGGACAAAAACATGGTCATTGACATCAATACATCGCGCCCACGCATTCCTGTTATGGTCGTCACATTGTGACTGACGCCTGCGCTCAACAATTTCTTTCATAGTAGGGTGTGTAAGGGATAACCTGGTTTTGAGCGTCCTTTTCATTAGCAGCTCTGTGGGTGGAACCCCTGTGAGCGAGTGTGGTCGGGATCTATTGGCCAACAGGAGGTGTGATAAGCGGCTTTGTAGGGAACCTCCTTGGATTCTGAGCATCTCCTGTTTGATTATCTGCACTGTTCATTCTGCCTGGCCGTTTGAGGCCTGCTTGAACGGTGCCGTTCTGACATGGTTGATTCCATTACCTGCCATGAAGTCCTGGAATTCAGTGCTTGTGAAGCACGAGCCATTATCGCTGACCAAGAGGTCCGGTAGCCCATGGGCGGTGAACATTGCCCGTAGACTTTCTACCGTGGCAGAGGATGTGCTTGAATTTAAAATGTCACACTCAATCCATTTGGAGTAGGCATCTACTACAACCAAAAACATTTTTCCCATGAATGGACCTGCGTAGTCCACATGGATGCATGACCATGGCTTGGCGGGCCAGGACCAGGGGCTAAGGGGGACTTCCCTGGTATTCCTTTGCCCAGCTGAGCACATGTGTTGCCCCTGCGAACACAAAGTTCCAGGTCTGCATCTATCCCTGGCCACCAAACGTGTGACTTGGTAATTGCCTTCATCATGACAATGCCTGGGTGCTCATTGTGAAGTTCTCTGATAAACACCTCTCTGCCCATCTGGGGCATGACTATTCGATTTCCCCACAGTAGGCAATCGGCCTGAATCGAGAGTTCATCCTTGCGCCTATGAAATAGTTTAAACTCCTCAGGGCATGCCCCATACGTGGCTGCCCAGTCCCCATTCAGGACACATTTCTTAACTGAAGACAGTAGCGGCTCTTTATTTGTCCAGACTTTAATCTGACGGGCTGTCACAGGTGAGCCTTCGCTTTCGAAAGCTTCAACAGCCATGACCATCTCAGCATCATGCTCAGCTGCCACCTCAGCTGCCGCCCCTAACCCTAAATGCCGAGGTAGTGGTAGCCTGCTGAGTGCACCGGCACAGTTTTCAGTGCCCGGTCTGTGCCGAATTGTGTAGTCATAGGCGGCTAATGTAAGTGCCCACCTCTATATGCGGGCCGATGCATTCGCATTTATGGCCTAGTCGTCGGCCAAAAGGGACGTTAGGGGTTTGTGATCTGTCTCCAGCTCAAATTTCCTGTCAAACAGGTACTGGTGCATTTTTTTTACTGCATATACACATGCTAGCGCTTTCTTTTCTACCATCCCGTAGCCCCTTTCTGCCCGGGACAGCCTTCTGGAGGCACAATCTACCGGCTGTAACTGACCATTGGCATTCACATGCTGCAACACACACCCAACCCCATAGGATGACGCATCGCACGTTAAAACTAGTTTCTTAAACGGTTCATATAACGTTAACAGTTTGTTGGAGCATAACAAATTGCATGCTCTAACAAAAGCCTTTTCCTGACTGTCCCCCCAGACCTTTGCGTAGGAGCACATGTAGTGGCTCTAACAGCGTGCTCAATTTGGGAAGAAAGTTACCAAAATAGTTCAGGAGCCCCAGGAACGAACGCAGCTCTGTTGTGTTACGGGGTCTGGGTGCTCTCTGGATCGCTTCCGTTTTGGATGCAGTAGGTCTGATCCAATCTACTGCTACCCTCATCCCCAGGAATTCTACCTCTGGAGCTAAGAAGACGCTCTTCGCCTTTTTCAGTTACAGCCCTACCCGGTCCAATCTGCATAGCACCTCTTCCAGGTTGTGAAGGTGTTCTTCAGTATCATGATCTGTGATGAGGATGGCGACTTGAAAAACCACCGTCCTTGGAATCGACTTCCATATTTCGCTGAAAGATCTCGGCGGCCGAACAAATCATGAACGGACAACTGTTATACTCAAACAACCCCTATTGTGTCGTGATGGTGGTCAGCTTCTTCGACTCACTCGCCAGCTCCTGGGTCATGTAAGCTGAGGTCAGGTCCAATTTTGAAAAATGTTTGCCACCGGATAGCGTCGCAAAGAGGTCCTCCGCTCTCGGTAGCGGGTACTGGCCAAGGAGTGACACTCAATTGATGTTGGCCTTGTAATCGTCACATATCCTGACCGACCCATCCGCCTTGAGCACCGGCATGATCGGGCTCGCCCAGTCACTGAATTCGACTGGCGAGATGATGCCTTCCCTCAACAGGCGGTCCAATTCGCATTCTATCTTTTCCCGCATCACGTACAGCAACGCTCTGGTCTTGTGGTGTACTGGCCTGGCATCCGGGTTTATGTGAATCACTACCTTGGTCCCCATGAAAGTGCCAATGCCGGGTTGAAATAATGAGTCAAATTCGTCCAGGACCTGTGAGAATGATACTCGCTCCACTGAAGAAATTGCATTGACATCGCCCCATTTTCAGTTCATGACAGCAAGCCAACTCCTCCCCAGTAGTGCGGGACCGTCCCCCGGGACAATCCAGAGTGGCAACCTGTTCTCCGAATCTTTGTGGGTCATGACTACCGTGACGCTGCCGAGCACCGGAACGATCTCCTTTGTATATGTCCGTAGCAGTGCGTCAATCGGCAATAATTTTGGCCTCCTGGCCTTGGACACCCACAACCTTTCGAACTGTTTGATACTCATCAGGGACTGGCTAGCCCCCGTGTCTAGCTCCATTAATACTGGGATGCCATTGAGGAGCACTTTCATCATTATCGATGGCGTCCTAGTATATGAACTGTATATGTGCTCCACATGAACTCGCTGAACTTCAGCTTCCAGCAATTTCCCCCAGTATTCATTTGGCCTCGTAGGGCTTACATTGGGCCCGTCCTCCTCGTACATCAACCTGGCTGCAGGCTTCCTGCACATACGCGCCAAATGACCGCTGAAGTTGCAGTTTCTGCAGGTATATTGCTGATACCTGCAAGCTCTGACTGGGTGTTTGCCTTCACACCTCCAGCATGAGCTAGAGGCCCCATTGTTGGAAACAAAAGGTCCATTACCAGTCGATTGTCTCTGACCGTCTCTGTAACTTCCATAAGCGCACCATTAACAGGTGTTGATGGCCCCATTACTGGCCGCATTGTCCATTGCGATGGCGTGAATCGCCGTTCAGCTAGCCATTGTCTCTGTTGAATACCCCCTTTGGGTTCGACTGCATGCTGGGGCACGTCCGATTGCCCTTGTCTGCCCAGAGCACTGTTTGCCGTGTTAACAATGTTGACTCCCTGGTCGTTTGCCGCATTTGAGCCAAGATTTTTGCCATTGATCATTCTGGTCTCTTCCTCCCCTGAGATAATTTTCTGGACTAGCAGAGCCGCCGCTTCCAAGGTCAAGTCTTTGGTCTCAATCAGTTTCCTGAAAACCCCAGCATGCCCGATGCCCTCAATAAAAAAGTCTCGCAGCATCTCCGCTCTGCATGCATCTGTGAACTTACATAGGCTCGCCAGTCGCCGGAGATCTGCCATGAAGTCTGGAACTCTTTGCCCTTCTCACTGCCGGTGCGTGTAAAACCGGTGTCTCACCGTGTGCATGATGCTCGCTGGTTTAAGGTGTTCCCCGATCAACTGACTGAGCTCTTCGAACGTCTTGTCCGCCGGCTTCTCTGGTGCTAGAAGGTCCTTTATCAGGGAGTACGTTCTGGATCCACAAACCGTCAGGTGATGAGCCCTGTGTTTGTCGGCCAAATCCTGTCCCAACCATTCCTTACTGACAAAACCTTGCTGTAGTCTCTCAATAAAGTCATCCCAATCATCACCAACACAGTATCTCTCTTCTGTGCTGCTAGTGGCCATGCTCGCGTGGTTTAAATCCCAGTTTCTCGTCGCCAATAATATGTCCTTACTATACAGTATAAATGCACACGAGGCCCATACTTGAGAGAAGGTCACTCTGTGACCAGTTATTTTTATTACCAAGACCTCAAGAGACAGATGGTGGGTGGAGCTTCCCTTTTTGTACCGGAAAGTCCAGGTTAGGAGTGTCTCCCACAAGTTCGCCCCCTGTGGTCAGTGTTCTCAAGGTGTATAACTTAGGCCAGTTTATACATGGGTTACAATGACAGTTGAATACATGACAATCAGCAAGGGTAGACATCAACGACAAGGTTCAACACCGCCTCCAGTGTGCCAGCGCAGCCGTCGGCTGCCTGAGGAAGAGAGTTTTTGAAGATCAGGCTCCAAAATCTGCCACCAATCTCATGGACTACAGGGCTGTAGTGATACCCGCCCTCCTGTATGTCTCAGAGGTGTGGACCATATAGAGCAGACACCTCAAATCGCTGGAGAAATACCACCAATGATGTCTCGGCAAGATCCTGCAAATCCTCTGGGAGGACAGATGCACCAACGTTAGTGTCCTTGATCAGACCAACATAGAAATATAGAAAATAGGTGCAGGAGTAGGCCATTCGGCCCTTCGAATCTGCACCAACATTCAATAAGATCATGGCTGATCATTCCCTCAGTACCCCTTTCCTGCTTTCTCTCCATACCCCTTGATTCCCTTAGCCATAAGGGCCATATCTAACTCCCTCTTGAATATATCCAATGAACTGGCATCAACAACTCTCTGCGGCATGGAATTCCACAGGTTAACAACTCTCTGAGTGAAGAAGTTTCTCCTCATCTCAGTCCTAACTGGCCTATCCCTTATCCTAAGACTGTGTCCCCTGATTCTGGACTTCCCCAACATCGGGACCATTCTACCCGCATCTAACCTGTCCCGTCCCGTCAGAATTTTATATATTTCTATGAGATCCTCTCTCATCCTTCTAAACTCCAATGTATAAAGGTCCAGTTGATCCAGTCTCTCCTCATATGTCATTCCTGCCATCCCAGGAATAATTCTGGTGAACCTTTGAACTTTCGCTGCACTCCCTCAATAACAAGAACGTCCTTCCTCAGATTAGGAGACCAAAACTGAACACAATATTCCAGGTGAGGCCTCACCAAGACCCTGTACAACTGCAATAAGACCTCCCTGCTCCTATACTCAAATCCCCTAGCTACGAAGGCCAACATACCATTTGCCTTCTTCACCTTCTGCTGTACCTGCATGCCAACTTTCAATGACTGATGAACCATGATACCCAGGCCTCGTTGCACCTCCCCTTTTCCTAATCTGCCGCCATTCAGATAATATTCTGTCTTCACGTTTTTGCCCCCAAGGTGGATAACCTCACATTTATCCACATTATACTGCATCTGCCATGCATTTGCCCACTCACCCAACCTGTCCAAGTCACCCTGTAGCCTCCTAGCCTCCCCCTCACAGCTCACACCGCCACCCAATTTAGTGTCATCTGCAAACTTGGAGATATTACACTCAATTCCTTCACCTAAATCATTGATGTATATTGTAAAGAGCTGGGGTCCCAGCACTGAGCCCTGCGGCACTCCACTAGTCACTGCCTGCCATTCTGAAAAGGACCCATTTATCCCGACTCTCTGCTTCCTGTCTGCCAACCAGTTCTCTATCCATGTCAGTATATTACCTCCAATACCATGTGCTTTAATTTTGCACACCAATCTCTTGTGTGGGACCTTGTCAAAAGCCTTTTGAAAGTCCAAATGCACCACATCCACTGGTTCTCCCTTGTCCACTCGACTCGTTACATCCTCAAAAAGTTCCAGAAGATTTGTCAAGCATGATTTCCCTTTCATAAATCCATGCTGATTGGACCGATCCTGTCAATGCTTTCGAAATGTGCTGCTATTTCATCCTTAATAATTGATTCCAACATTTTCCCCACTGCTGATGTCAGGCTAACCGGTCTATAATTACCCGCTTTCTCTCTCCCTCCCTTTTTAAAAAGTGGTGTTACATTAGCTACCCTCCATTCCATAGGAACTGATCCAGAGTCGATAGACTGTTGGAAAATGATCACCAATGCATCCACTATTTCTAGGGCCACTTCCTTAAGTACCCTGGGATGCAGACTATCAGGCCCCGGGGATTTATCGGCCTTCAATCCCATCAATTTCCTGAACACAATTTCCTGCCTAATAAGGATATCCTTCAGTTCCTCCTTCTCACTAGACACTCGGTCCCCTACTAGTTCCAGAAGATTATTTGTGTCTTCCTTCGTGAAGACAGAACCAAAGTATTTGTTCAACTGGTCTGCCATTTCTTTGTTGCCCATTATAAATTCACCTGAATCCGACTGCAGGGGACCTACGTTTGTCTTCACTAATCTTTTTCTCTTCACATATCTATAGAAGCTTTCGCAGTCAGTTTTTATGTTCCCGGCAAGCTTCTTCTCGTACTCTATTTTCCCCCTCTTAATTAAACCGTTTGCTGAATTCTAAATTTCTCCCAGTCCTCAGGTTTGTTGCTTTTTCTGGCCAATTTATATGCCTCTTCCTTGGATTTAACACTATCCTTAATTTCCCTTGATAGCCACGGTTGAGCTACCTTCCCCATTTTATTTTTACTCCAGACAGGGATGTGCAATTGCTGAAGTTCATCCATGTGATCTGTAAATGTTTGCCATTGCCTATCCACCGTCAACCCTTTAAGTATCACTTGCCAGTGTATTCTAGCTAATTCACGCCTCAAACCATCGAAGTCACCTTTCGTTAAGTTCAGGACCCTATTTTCTGAATTAACTGTCACTCTCCATCTTAATAAAGAATTCTACCATGTTATCGTCACTCTTCCCTAAGGGGCCTCGCACAACAAGATTGCTAATTAGTCCTTTCTCATTACACATCACCCAGTCTAGGATGGCCAGCTCCCTAGTTGGTTCCTCGACATATTAGTCTAGAAAACCATCTCTAATACACTCTAGGAAATCCTCCTCCACCGCATTGCTACCAGTTTGGTTAGTGTTATGTAATGATGTGTGTATCGTCCTGGTACCTTAAATGTAATGTAAACACAATGGTACACCACAGAGCGCGCTGTGGTGGTAAACCTGGAAGTACCTGCAACAGGCACTATAAAAGGCTGATCACCACACCTGAGAGGCACTCTGGAGCTGAACAATAAAGGACGAAGGTCACAGCAGTTAGACTTACACCAGACCGTGTGGAGTCAGTGATTTGTGTGCTGCATACACCACATTGGCAACGAGGAAGCGAACGAACTCCACGCAACCATGGCTGCTCTGGGCTCGCTAAAGGATTTTACCGTGGGCAATGATTGGGAGGCCTTTACGGAAAGGCTCGAGTCCTACTTCACAGCAAACGACCTGAAGCAGGACACGGACGCAATGAGAGATAAGTGTAAGGCGATATTGCTCTCCAGTTGTGGAGATGAGATTTACTGTCTCATCAGGGATTTGCTGGCACCCGGGAGCGCCAGGGACAAGTCAAACGAGAAGCTGACAGAACTCATTAGTGACCAGTTGAAACCAAAGGAGAGCATCCTCACGGCCAGATACAAATTTTACCATCACTGCAGACCCGAGGGCCAGGATGTCACCAAATATGCTGCGGACCTCAGGAGACTCGCGGCGCCGTGTGATTTTGGCGCACACCTTGACGAGGCGTCACGGGACGTTTTCATTATGGGGATTGGCCACGAGGGCCTCCTTCACATGCTGCTAGCCACAGAACCCACAGTCACCCTGACAAAGCCCATCGCCATCAGCCGGACATATATGACCTCGACTTGCAGCACCAAGCAAATGATCCACACAATCTCAAACCCGGCAGGCACTGTCCACAGGATAGCGCCCACCACGGACAAAACTGCAGAATGTGGCTCTGCCCGGGGCAGAGAGCACGGACCTCGGGGGTCCTGGAACTCAGAGTCCGCTGAGGGAGGGCCAATAAAGCAGTACCATGCTGGCGCTGTGGAGGAAGCCATGGGGCTCACCGGTGCAGGTTTGCAGAGTACACGTGCAATACCTGCCACCTGAAAGGTCACCTTCAGCGTATGTGTAAAAGAAATCAGACTCACCATGTGGCTGAGGAGATGGGGGATGATCCACTGTTCAGCGAGGAGCAGGCAGAAGAAGATGAGGTGTTGGGACTGTATACATGCACCGACGATTCGCCCCCAGTGATAAGGGAAGTAAAAATCAACGGCGTCCCTGTGAGTATGGCAGTGGACACGGGCTCGGGTCTGTCATTGATGAGTCGGAGAACTTTTGATAAACTGTGGATTAAGCCAGCTGCACGACCCAAGCTGGTCCCGGTCACGGCGAAGCTGTGTACCTACACCAGGGAACTAATACCTGTTCTCGGCAGAGCGATGGTGCAGGTATCCCACCGGGACGAGACGCACGATTTACCTTTGTGGGTTGTTGCAGGCGATGGGCCGACGCCCCTCGGCCGGAGGTGGATGGGGACGGTCCGTGGGAGCTGGGAAGACTTCACCACTCCACAGGCTGCTGCTCCCCGGGGTGCTGCAGTGCCCCGGGTCCTCAGAGAGCAGCGCCGGCCGAGTTGGAGCTGCAGCCTCAATCCACCCACAGGCTAGCAGCCCTGCAGAGAGGGGCCTAGTGGGGCAGGGGGGGGCGGTGAGCCGGCGGGGTGCTGCGGGCGGGTTGCGAGGGATCCAGGCTGGCCGGCGGATTAGAGGGGCCCACGCAGAGGGAGAGTCGGGCGGCGGCAGCAGTTGGAGGTCGGCGGCCACGACGGCCGCAGGGGAGGCGGCTACGGTGGCCGCCGGAGAAGCAACGACGATGGCCGCAGGAGAGGCGGCAAGTCAGGTGGCAGCGGAGGGGAGCGGAGGCTGCGGCAGCGTAGGGGATCCGGAGTGGCGGAGAGCAAGATGGCGGCAGCCTCGGTCCAGAGCAGCAGAGCATCAAAGATGGCGGTGCTCAAGGAGAAGCCTCGTGGAATCCTCCTGCATCAAAGATGGCACCTTAAAAAGGAAATGCACCCGGGAGTCATAAAAGGGCCTAACCATGTGGTGGTCCCCACAAAGGACTTCTGTAAGGCAGCGCGAGTCTAAAATGAGCTATGTTAATGTGAGATGGGAAATTTATAATAAGAATTAATATTTTAATGCTGAATGGCCACTGTATTTTTGTAAAATAATGGATATGAAGTACAATTAATGATAAGAGCTAACAAGGAAATCAGGGATCTGTCACCAGTCAATAACTAGTTAATGTACCAGATAACATGTACCATACTAACGCACTGTATATGCCTACCTGCCTTCCGTTGGACAAGTGTGATGTTATGTATTGATGTGTGTATCGTCTTGGTACCTTAAATGTAATGTAAACAGAATGGTACACCACAGAGGGCGCTGTGGTGGGAAACCTGGAAGTACCTGCAACAGGCAATATAAAAGGCTGACCATCACACCTGAGAGGCACTCTGGAGCTGAACAATAAAGGACGAAGGTCACAGCAGTTAGATTTACACCAGACCGTGTGGAGTCAGTGATTTGTGTGCTACATACACCACAGTTAGCCCAATCAATATGTAAATTAAAGTCACCCATGATAACTGCTGTACCTTTATTTCTTCTTTGATGCTGTCCCCTGTCATGTATCTCACACTACTGTGTATAACTGTATCTTACCATGCTATACATGACTGTAACTAGAGATGACCTGTAACCACTAGCTTACTTTACCACCAGGGGTGCACTTGCAGGAGACACTGGATACCGGTCCCAGACAGGTATATAAGGACAGGTCTCAGGCAAGTGTGGCATTCGAGAGCTGTGTAATAAAGGTGCAGGTGCTGAGTGACCTTGACTTCAGTATGTGCCTCATGTGAATCTGTACTGCAGGGACAGGACTTTACAGTGGCGGCGAGTTACGGGATTACAGAATCCACAGAATGGCGACCAACGGCTCAGATGAAAAAGAAATGCTGGAGATAATTGGGAGGACTTTATAGAAAGGCTCCAGCAAAGCTTTGTAACAAAAGACTGGTTAGGCGACGATAAGGCAGACAAGAGAAGAACCCATCTCTTGACCAGCTGTGGCTCGAAAACATACGCCTTAATGAAGGACCTGCTGGCACCCGAGAAACCAGCAAACAAGTCGTTTGAAGAGTTGAGCACACTGGTAAGAGACCACCTGAAGCCAGCGAGCAGCTTACACATGGCCAGACACAGATTCTGCAACTGCAGGCACTGTGTGAGCCAGAGCATATCCGACTTTGTGGCGGAACTTCGAAGGTTGGCTAGCTTATGTGAGTTCTCCGATGAACTAAGAAGAGAAGTACTGAGAGACTTTTTTATTGAGGGAATAGACCATGCAGGCATATTCCGAAAGCTCATAGAGACCAAGAACTTGACCCTAGAGGCGGCAGCACTGGTTGCACAGACATTCTTGGCAGGAGAAGAAGAAACGAGGTTGATCTACACTGCGGGTACGACAACTACCGAAACATCGGAACAAGGGGTTCACAGTGTGAAACAAGCCGCTACCCCTACACACAGACAAAGGCAGGAGAGCAGGCCCTCAACAGCAGGCAGTGGTGCCAGAAGCCATCAAGGGCCACATGAACGGCCGTTCACACCTCATCAACCCACAATGCGAGCAATCAACTACAAACTGAGAGAAGCTCAAGAGAGATCAGCCAGACGCAGCTCATCCTTTGGAAACAATGGAAGTGGTCTGTGCTGGAGATGGGGGAAGGCACTCATCAAGGGGGTGTCAATTTCAGAATGCTATTTGCAGAAACTGCGTCTATACAGGGCATCTGGCCCGCATGTGCAGAAAAAAGGCAGCTCGGCTGGTATACGAATCGGAAGGGTCGGAAAGCGAACCAGAGGACAGTACCCGGGACACCAATGTACAGCGGGTCAACACGATCAATGACCACTGCTCTTACAACAAGATGCCTCCAATAATGATGAGGGTCCTACTCAACGGGATACCCGTCAACATGGAGTTGGATACGGGAGCTAGTCAATCTCTCATGAGCGCTCAACAATTTGAACAGCTGTGGCCATACAAAAGAGACAGATCAAAGCTCATAAGGGTCGACACCAAACTAAGGACCTATACCAAAGAAATCGTCCCAGTCCTTGGCAGCGCCATGCTCTCAGTCACATACAAAGGGACGGTGAACTGACTTCCCCTGTGGATTGTCCCCGGAGATCTCCCAGCACTACTGGGGAGAAGCAGGCTAGCAAAACTAAACTGGAAATGGGATGATGTTCACGCCATGTCGTCAGAGGAACGGACCTCCTGCTCAACAGTTTTAAGTCGCTTTGAACATCTCTTTCAGCCAGATCTGGACACCTTCAAAGGGGCTAAAATCAAAATCTACATCACACAGGATGCTAGACCGGTCCATCACAAGGCTAGAGCTGTGCCCTATGTGATGAGGGAAAAGATTGAACATGAAGTGGACAGGCTTCTGCGGGAAGGCATTATCTCACCCGTGGAATTTAGCAACTGGGCAAGTCTCATCGTCCCAGTCATGAAGCCTGATGGATCCGTACGAATCTGTGGGGACTACAAATCCACCATAAACAGAGTCTCCCTACAGGACCAATACCCGCTGCCCAGAGCAGAGAACTTATTTGCCACATTGGCTGGAGGAAAACTTTTCTCAAAACTAGATCTCACATCTGCATATATGACGCAAGAATTGACCAACGAGTCTAAGCTACTCACCACCATCAACACACATCGAGGCCTTTTCATGTACAATCGATGCCCATTCGGCATCAGGTCGGCAGCTGCTATATTCCAGCGCAACATGGAGAGTCTGCTCAAGTCCATCCTGGGTACGGTTGTATTTCAAGATGACATACTTATCACGGGCAGGGACACCGACTCCCATCTCCGCAATTTGGAGGAAGTACTAAAGCGGTTGGATCGGGTAGGCCTAAGAGTTAAGAAATCCAAGTGCCTGTTTCTTGCGCCCGAGGTTGAATTTTTGGGCAGAAGGATTGCCGCTAATAGATTCCGCCCAACAGAGTCCAAAACAGAAGCAATTCGCCTGGCACCCAGGCCCCGGAATGTCTCAGAACTGCGCGCCTTTCTCGGACTACTCAATTACTTTGGGAACTTTATGCAGAACTTGAGCACGCTGCTGGAGCCTCTCCACGTGCTACTCAGGAAGGGGTGCGATTGGTTTTGGGGGGGCGCCCAGGAACGCGCCTTCAATAAGGCACGCAACCTTCTGTGTTCCAACAGTGTTTTGGCTTTCTTTGATCCAGGTAAAAAGCTAGTTCTTACATGCGATGCGTCAGCGTACGGGGTCGGGTGCATTTTACAACATGTCAATAGTGCAGGTAAATTACAACCCATAGCTTATGCCTCCAGGTCACTTTCACGGGCGGAGCGCGGGTGCGGAATGGTGGAGAAGGAAGCACTCGCGTGCGTGTACGGTGTCAAAAAGATGCACCAATACCTTTTCGGGGCCAAGTTCGCATTAGAAACTGACCACAAGCCCCTCACGTCCCTACTATTCGGCGCGCATTCAACGGTGGGCACTCATGCTGGCCTCTTACGATTACACCATAAGGCACAGACCAGGCACAGACAACTGTGCTGACGCGCTTAGCAGGCTACCCCTGGCGACCAAGGAAGGGTCTGACGAACAGGACTGTGAGATAGTCATGGCAATCAATGCCTTTGAGTCCACAGGTTCGCCCATGACGGCTCGCCAAATCAGAGCCTGGACGATCAGTGACCCCACGTTATCCCTAGTAAAAAGATGTGTCTTAACTGGTGACTGGGCAGAGGCTCACAAGGCCTGCCCCGAGGAGATCAAACTTTTCCATAGGCGCATGCATTAACTATCACTGCAGGCAGACTGCCTGATGTGGGGCAGCCAAGTAGTTACACCTCTGTGAGGAAGAGAGGCATTTTTCTGGGAGCTACACCGCGAGCACCCGGGGATCATTCTTATGAAGGCCATAGCCAGATCCCACATCTGGTGGTCTGGCTTTGATGTGGACTTGGAGCTCTGCGTCCGATGGTGCAACATTTGTGACCAACTCAATAATGCCCCCAGGGAGGCCCCCCTGCGCACCTGGCCCTGGCCAACCAAACCATGGTCGTGGGTGCATGTAGACTATGCGGGCCTATTCATGGTAGTTGTAGATGTATTTTCAAAGTAGATCGAATGCACCATTTTAAACTCGAGCACCACCTCCACCACTGTGGAGAGCCTTGGAACGATGTTCGCAACTCACGGCATTCCTGACATATAGGTCAGTGATAATGGTCCGTGCTTCACCAGCGCAGAATTCCAAGATTTTACGAGTGACCATGGCATAAATCACCTTCGGACGGCACCGTTCAAGCCAGCCTCCAATGGCCAAGCGGAGCGAGCAGTGCAGATCATTAAACAAGGCATGCTCAAAATCCAAGGTCCCACGCTGTAGGGCCGCCTGTCGCAACTGCTGCTGGCATACAGATCTCGTCCGCATTCATTGACTGGAGTTCCCCCCGCGCAACTATTGATGAAACGGACCTTAAAGACAAGGCTCTCATTAATCCTCCCGGACATGCATAAAATCGTTGAGGCAAAGCGCCGTAGCTAACCGATTACCATGACCGAAATTCGAGGGGGAGGTGGAATGAGATAGGGGACAAAGTGTTTGTGCTAAACTATGGCAGGGGTCCCAAATGGCTTGCAGGGATGGTAACAGGCAAGGAAGGAAACAGGCTACTAGTGGTACAAATGGACAATGGCCAAACCTGCCGGAGGCATGTAGACCAAGTCAAAAGTAGATTTACCAACAATACTGCTGAACCAGAAGCAGACTACAATGTGGAACTCACACCACACCTGGTGGACAGACAGAGGGAACAACCTGAGGAAAGGGCAGTCCCAACAGACAGCCCAGGCGAGACACCAACAATCATACTGAACGAAACAGACAGCCCAGGCGAGATACCAGCAATCACACCGAAAGAAAAACAGGCACCAAGGCAAACAACTGAACCACAACTAAGACGCTCCACGCAAGAGCATAGACCACCTGAGAGACTGAACCTATAAAGTCAATAAGACCTTGGGGGAGGGTGATGTCATGTATCTCACACTATTGTACATAACTATATCTTACCATGCTATACATGACTGTAACTAGGGATGACATGTAACCACTAGCTTACCTTACCACCAGGGGTGCACTTGCAGGAGACACTCCATACCTGTCCCAGACAGGTATATAAGGACAGGTCTCAGGCAAGTGTGGCATTTGAAAGCTGCGTAATAAAGGTGCAGGTCCTGAGTGACCTTGACTTCAGTATGTGCCTCGTGTGAATCTGTACTGCAGGGACAGGACTTTACATCCCCAACTTTACTACTACTGTTTGGTGGGCTGTACACAACTCCCACTAGCATTTTCTGTCCCTTGGTATTCCGTAGCTCCACCCATACCGATTCCACATCATCCAAGCTAATGTCCTTTCTTACTATTGCATTAATTTCCTCTTTAACCAGCAATTCCACCCCGCCTCCTTTTCTTTTCTGTCTATCCTTCCTAAATATATCCCCAGTATCGAAGCACTGACCACACTCGACCAACTCTGTTGGGTAGGCTACATTGTTCACATGCCTGACACAAGACTCCCAAAGCAAGCGCTCTACTCGGAACTCCTGCACGGCAAGCGAGCCCCAGGTGGGCAGAGGAAACGTTTCAAGGACCCCCTCGAAACCTCCTTGATAAAGTGCAACATCCCCACTGACACCTGGGAGTCCCTGGCCAAAGACCACCCAAAGTGGAGGAAGAGCATCCGGGAGGGCGCTGAGCACGTCGAGTCTCGTCGCCGAGAGCATGCAGAAAACAAGCGCAGACAGCGGAAGGAGCGTGCGGCAAACCAGTCCCACCTACCCTTTCCTTCAACTACTGTCTGTCCCACCTGTGACAGAGACTGTAATTCCCATATTGGACTGTTCAGTCACCTAAGAACTCACTTTTAGAGTGGAAGCAAGTCTTGCTCGATTTCAAGGGACTGCCTATGATTTGAGCCCCACTTTTACTATTTTCTCTCAAAATAAGATGTTGAAAATATTTTTAACAACCAGAGAACTCTTGCATAGAAAGGAGGCCAGGGGAAAAATGAAGTAAAGGCCAAGAATACTCCCTTGGGTTTTCAGTGCAGCTGCAATGAACTCATTTACTTCTGCAAACATCTACCGGCTAATCATGGAGGAAGTAAAGTACTCGGCCTAATGAGAAGATGTGCACTCTACTGACTGAGGAGCCAAATACAGGCTTTTGGGAATTCTCCATAGTCTTAAGAATCTAACTAAAAATGTATGGTCCAGCCAATGCAACAGAACTGTAGCTTCATTTCCTTGTTTCCGAACAAGTTTCAACAGGAACCCAATTCCTAGTAATAATTTGACGAAGCCAACTGCAAAAGTGAAATCAAAAGCCATCCAAATTCAACTGTTTAGTTTGTCCACCTCCCAGAATCCAGATTTAGAAGACCATGGGCCCGAATTTGGTGAAGGCCCCCGTCTGCCCAAGTGCCGCCCAAAGGATCGCCATTGGCCGCCATGATACCTGACGGTACTTTGGGCGGGGTTTTCATCAAAAAGGTCCTTCAAAGGGCGGTGGGTGGCAAATGAGGGACTTATGCCGCCAATCTCGGCGGCAGCCGGCGGGGGCTCCCAATCTCGGCGGCAAAGACGCTTGCCGCCCAAGTGCCGCCGAGGATGGAGTCGGGCCCACAGAGGGTCGAAAACCTGCAAAGAAAAAGCATTTAAAGAACTTCAGAACACCTTCAGGGGACCCCATACAAGTAAGACCCTTTGAAGAAAAAAAGAAAAAATGTTCACTCTTCTTTTTTTTCAGCTCTTCATACCTACCGTCGGGAACAGACCAGCCTCCTGGCAGAGGTCCACCGCCGCTCTGGCGCTGACCCGCGCCAACTCCCACCTACACCATTCTGGCACCTCGGCAGGCAGGAGTCCACTTACGCCACTCGGCCGTCTGCTGACGTCTGCGGGCGGTTCGCGGCGTCTCTCCCCTCCCGCCCGCTCCAGACCAAATCGAAGCTGGCACTGGGCAGAACCCGAAGAGGAATGCCGGCGGCAGTGGACGGCAGTTGATGCCAGTGGGCGGTGAGTCCATCAATTTCAGGCCCTGTAAATTGCTTCTTTGAATATGTGTGTTTTTTTTTCTCCAGTGGAAACTCCCTGTTTCTCACCAGAGTTAAACTACAGGGTACACAGGGGTTTGCATGGGTTTGGCAAACTGTTTGCATAAAATCTCAAGCAGTTTTACATTTGCTGAATGGCATAAAACCCAATGTAACATTGAAGGTTTTGGCATTTTGGGAAAGGTCTGACTGTAGAATTGACTTCCGTTGATTTGCTGCAGCAAAATGTGTGTCAAGAGAGAGGCGGTAAGAGACAAGAGTTGGCTCAGCTGCCAGGAACTACTTACGCAGAGTCCAGTTTAATTGGGGACAAAGAAAAAAATTGGAACTACAACTTTTTATCTTTTATTTTTATTTTTAAGTAGAATTCTTGAGCTTTTTGAATGTGAGTGATGGGGAATGTGTTAGAGAGGCCAGATGCTAGAATTATGGGGCACATTTTGTCTTTAGAAAAGAATGGTTCTTTAATACATCTCACGCACCTAAGTCGTCACTTAACCACTGTTAATGCCATAACATTCAATAAACCAGCTGTGGAGTGTACAATTATTAGAGAAAATGTTGAATGCCAACTGACATAAAGCCCAATTCCTAACAAATCCTTGCAAGAATTGCTAAAATATTACCTTTTTGATATGAGTGCAGCGACAGCTGATGCACAAGTTCATCATTAATGACTTTAACAAGCTAAAATTAACTCTTTCATCATTTTGAGGGGTAGGAATGCTCAGCAGTGCGAAACCTGGATAAATTATCCGTTAGCGCTCACTTATACCCATGACTACTTTTTCAATGGCAGTAAGTCTGAGGAGGTATATCTTGGTAAAAAAATAGTAATTATACTTTCAATGGAGCAAGGCAAGGTGATGTGGAAGAGTAAAATGATTTGGGGATTCATGTTCACAAGACCTTAAAAGCAGCATCACATTAAAAAAGCCAATAGAATAGGGGGCTTATGGCAAGAGGTATGGGCTAGAAATTCATTATAGCCCCAGGAATGGGAGGTGTCAGCAGAAAAGTTGGAGAATTAGCGCTGGGTACTAATGCTTTAGACTGCACGCAAAATTCGTGCTCAATGCTCACAAAAGAGTCCTAATTCAAGTCTTAAAACTCAAACTCATTGGCGTTACTCTAAAAGGGTGGACCAATATCAGGTGCGGTCTAATCAAAAGCATGATTGCCACAGGCTTTTATCAGCACTTAAAGGGGAGGTTCATTGACGCTGCTTTACCTCATTCTCAGCATTGCTGGCTGTGCAAATGCCTCAGCAAGCAGCAGCATAAGTAAAAGCAGAAGCAGGATGAGGACAAGGACGAGGACGACTGAAGCAGCTGTACTCAGGGCAGACTCAGGGAGAGAGCCCGCAGATTATGTAATCAAACATTGGAGGCATTGGTGTTCACTGTAGAGAGACAGAGGGCGGTGCTCTACTCGACAAGTGGCAGGAGGCCCTCACCACAAGTCGTCTGCATCATGTGGAGGGAGGTAGCGCAGCATGCCTCGGGCAGCACTGTGGTTCTCAGGACCCACACACAGTGCAGGAAGAAACTTAACGGGGCCGAAATTACTCCTTCCCTTAAGGCCTGCTACCACTGGAAATCAGCGGCCACGCTGCGGAATGGAATGGCCACTGACTTTTTGTGAAATGGCCGCCATTTAGAAAATTCCACTCCTGTGGTATCCCGGCGGTGACCTGCACCGCCGACTACCGCTCCACTGCTGTCAATCCATCCTAACTGCATCATCAGAGTGGCTCGAAGGGCCGAATGGCCTACTCCTGCACCTATTTTCTATGTTTTCTAGGCACCGTCGATGTGCCCCCCTGAACACGAAATTCCGCGCAGAATATCTTGCTCCAGAAAATCTAGCTTTTTCTGTTGGTGTACTGTGCTTGGAGTGCTTGTAAAATGGCGGCCCGGCCGCCATTAAAGGGGAGGACCTATTACCGCGGCCGCCATTTTTTTTTTTTTGTCGGCCGACTGCCGCGTCAGGTCGACACTTATGCCCCCGGGTTTGGCCAGGTCGTGCCAACAGGCAGCCTGGCAACCCCTCTTGGGTGCCAGGCCGCTGGCCCAGCCGAAACCCTCCCTGGTGGCCCAGTGGACCTACCTTAAAGAATCACAGCGGCTCTCCCCTTGAAGTGAAGGGGAGAGACGTGGTGAAACGCCAGCGTGATGACATCATCAGCACTAGACTGCTGAGTGACAGCAGCGGACACTCCGCCCGCCCCCCATTTCTGTCCCTCTACTTACCGAGCTTCCGCTCACCACCGCACTTCCGCCCCCAATATGACCGACTTTCGGGCTGCGCGAAAAACAAAGCTAAAGAGCGGTAAAAACAGTCGAAACATGGTGGGTGCGCTGCATTTTTTTGGCGTGGGGCAATTTCGACCCCAACAACCTCGCTCAGGTGAGTGACTCCTATAACAAATGCTGCATACCCCATCATCAGAACCACAATCTTCACACATTGTCCAAAGTACCACACCTCCAGCACTCACCCACCAACAATCTCTACCTTCCAACACTCACACCCACATCTCACACCTTGCACTCAATGACAGCTATTAAACTGAACTGGGTCAGTGGAGCAGGACCCTGCTGTCCTATCTTAGTACCACTGCTACTTTGCCATTCCCCTTGTTACTGCCTGTCATCCAGTCAGCCCAGACTGCTTCCTCTCATGCTGAGGTGATGCAACCTACAGCCGGGCCTTCCAGCACAGAGCTGGTCAAGGGTTTCCTGCAAGGCCATCTGAGGTTTCTTGCATGGACACTCAGCAGCCTTCCACCAGTCCTTCTACCAACACTTGGGCCAACACTTCATAGGAGCAATAGAGCAGGCAAAGGCACAGTAATGAGAGGCACTAAGGAATTGCACAAGGGTAAATAGTTTTTTTTTGTAGATATGTGTTCACTCATTTTTGATAACTTTATTAATGCAGTTTGGATTCTTTTGTGGAGTGTCTCATTTCAGCTTTGCGCTGAGATATGGCCTGCGATAGTGATGGAATGATGGGGTTTTGGTGAGCAATGGGGATCTGGGGTTTAATTCATTTGAACCGCAGTCTGATGAGGCCGTCACAGACTACCCTTGCAGAAGGTCGATTGAATGGCTGCCTCCTCCCTCGCTCCTGTTCATCCTCCTCATAGTCCTCCCTCATCTTCTTCTTCTTCCTTCTTCTCCTCTACCTCTTCCTCCTCCCGAGGTGGTCCTGCCATCCCTGCCGGCAAGGGCTGGGCCCTCATGATGGCCAAGTTTTGGAGCATGCAACAGACCACCACAAAATGAGACACTTGCTCAGCCAAGTTATGGAGGGCTTCTCCCGAGCGGTCAAGGCAGCGGACCATTGCTTCAGCAGGCCGATGGTCTGCTCGATGATGTTCCTGGTGGCAGCATGGCTCTCATTATATGAGTGCTGGGCAGAAGTGTTGGGGTTGCGGAGGGGAGTCATGAGCCAGGTGGAACACGGAGCAATTGTCTCCGAGCAGCCAGCCGTGAGCTTGACGTGGTGGCTAGAAGAGTGCTGTCACACCGGTCTGGCACAGAATGAAGGCATCGTGGCTGCTGCCAGGATAGCAGGCCTTGATATTGAGGATTTGCTGTCTGTGGTCGAGCACCAACTGCACGTTAAGTGAATGGAAGCCTTTGCGGTTATTGAAGATCTTAGGATTGTTATGTGGTGCCCGCAAAGCCATGTGGGTGCAGTCAGTGGAGCCCTGCACCATGGGGAATCCCGCTATCCTGGCAAAGCCACTTGCACGCTCATCCTGCTTCTCTCTAGTGATGGGGAAGGAAATGTCGTCCCTTTTCCTATTGTAGAGAGCCTCTGTGACCTCCCGGATGCAGCAATTTGCGAGATGTTAGATATGTCTCCAGTTGCACACTGGCGAAGAAACTGAGGGTGACATTGACCTTGACTGCCCCGAGACAGCCGTGATTGCCCTGATCTGAGGCTGAAGGTCTGGTTGCAGGAGGTTGCAGTGTAGGGTGTTTTGTGTGCCTCGTGTCTTTATGACTCTCCCTTGAGTCGACCCGTGCTTTAAAACTCCCTGGATCGGGTTGTTTCCCTTTGGACGGCAGGAGCTTTTGCCAATAGTTCCTGCCTAGCCCCGTTGATTAGCAGGTAATCCCACAGAGAGAGAGAGACCAAGGACAAATAGGTCTTCTCCTATGCCCAATGTGCAGCATCCCCAACACGATTACTGTGTAATCCGGCCATGAGCGGATGCCACTTAGTTGGTCTTCCAAATTATATTGCGAACCACAAGCCCACAACCCCCAAGTTCAGACTCAAGGAGTTTGGCCAGCTGAGAGTTACTCCAGTTCTTCTTGGATAAGTTCTGTTTGGGCTGAACTGCCTTTTTCCGTGTTATAATATTTATGCAATTCTATGTTAAAGTTTACATTTATAATTGTGGTTAAGCAGATCTTTAACCTAAACCTTTATGATACCATGTTCAGCTTCTAGATTTAGAGTTGTATTAGAAAAGACTTCCATCATCTCTCTGACAAATGTAATTAGTTGGTAAATGATATTAAAGTGGGTAAGCTAAACCCTGTTGTTATGCCATATGCCAACCACTGGATACTAGTGAGTTTTTTCTATCTGCACAGTATAAATCATATCATGGAAATTATGTTTTGTGCTCCAGTTGGTTGTACCTCATGCACCAATGGTTCAGTATTCACCAACAAAGAAGTTAACAAAAGCACTCTCACCATGGTAAATGAACAACTCATGGCTGAAATGAATCATGCCTAATGAATGTTGCTTGTTATATTACACTTGTCCTTTAGTCACAATGCATTATTATACATACACATGGATAGCAAGTATAGTGTGCTGTGTTGCTCACATTTGTAGTTCGTGATTTACATGGGAATTTAAATGTAGCTTGGTAAATGATTACATTTTCTGCATGAATTACGAGCATTAAAAAAACAGCCGCACTTTACAAGACTCCCAAGTGAATCGTGAATGTTGAAGATGCAGTGTGGATGAAATTGTTTCTTTTTAAACAAGTGCAGACATTATGCAGAAGTGCTTGGCAATCTGTTTATTTTGTTTAGAAGGAAGATAATGATGTTAATATACTGGGATGCATAATTGCATGGCTAGAGTGAGATATCAAGGTGCATGGCTCTTCTGGGTCTCCTAAAAATACTCATGCATGAAAACAACCTTCCTTTAAGGAAAACAGCATATCAATGTGGTATGTACTTGATTCATGTCCAACACACACTTCATTGTTTGGCAGTTATTTGTATAAAGCCACTGAATGTGCTATGATTTGGCAGTAAGTGGGTTAGTCTGAGGAAAAACTGCTGCAGTTTGTTTGTCAAGGGGTATACATAATGTGCAAGAGGTAGCTGTCTCTCCAAGTCAGGAGCAGCGTGATCTGTACGCCGTGGACACAAGGGATATTTGGGAACTTGCTGAAATGTGAGAAAGACATATAAAGTGCTATTTCAGTCATGATCACTTCCATGTGTGAGAGAATACTCCAAAAAGATTATTGGTCAACTACCCACAAATCTGCATACATAAGAACATAAGAAATAGGAGCAGGAGTAGGTCATATGGCCCCTCATGCCTGCTCCGCCATTCAATAAGATCATGGTTGAACTTCTACATCAACTCCACTGTCCCGCCCGATCCCCATATCACTTGATTCCCTTAGTGCCAAAAAATCAATCAATCTCAGTCTTAAGTATACTTATTGATTGACCATCCACAGTCCTCTGAGGTAGAGAATTCCAAAAATTCAGAACCCTCTGAGTGAAGACATTTCTCCTCATCTCAGTCCAAAATGGCCGACCCTTTTTCCTGAGACTCTGACCCCTAGTTCTAGACTCCCTAACCAGGGGATTCAATCTCGCAGCACCAACCCTGTCAAGCCTTCTGAGAATTTTATATGTTTCAATTAGATCACCTCTGATTCTTCTAAACTCCAGAGAGTATAGACCCATTCTACTCAAACTGTCCTCATAGGACAGCCCTCTCATGCCAGGAATCAATCTAGTGAATCATCGTTGGACCCCCTCCAAGGCATATATATCCTTCCTTCGATAAGGAGACCAAAACTATATACAGTAGTCTAGATGTGGTCTCACCAAAGCACTATAATATTGCAGCATGATTTCCTTACTCTTGTACTCCAACCCTCTTGCAATAAAGGCTAGCATACCATTTGTCTTCCTACATTTCAGCTGGCGTGGCTATATCATTCAAAATATTATCTAATCTCTACTCCATAAACATAAGTATCAGCTTGGCTCAATTAGTATTCTATCCTCTGAGTCAGAAGATCAAGCCTCATTCCAGGACTTGCCTTGTAATCTAGATTGGCACTTCAGTGCACTTTTCAGGGAGCGCTTCATTGTCTGAGGTGCTGTCTTTCAGGTGAGACATTAAACCAAGGTCTAGTCTACTTGTTGAGGTGGATTGTATGGAGGTGTCTTGGCCAACATTCCACTTCAACCAATGCCACCAAAAACAGACTATCTGGTTATTCATCTTATTTACTGATTGTGAGATCTTGCTAGCTGCTATGTTTACCTACATAATAACAGTGTTTATACTTCAAAACTAATTAATTGGCTATGGAGCACTTAGGGATGTCCTAAGGGTTTGATAAGCCACTACATGTTATTTTTTCATTAGATACGATGGGGTAGAAATTAATTTGCGTTGCTAGGTTGGGTTGAATTGGTCACAGGAAAAGATCCCTGCACGCAAACAGGTAGGCCTGAGGCCCAATCGAAATTGTGCCTCAGGCTTCATCTGAATAATTAGGGCTAGTTCCTTAATGGTTGGTTCGCTGATGGGGGCTAGTCTGTGGAGTAGGAGCCTCTCCAGCACTTTATAACAAGTACAAAGTAAGGAGATTGGGCAGTAGCTGGAGGCCTCACAAGCATTCTTCCCCTGCTTCAGGAGGGCAATTATTTTAGTCTCCCTCCAGATGGATGTAATTTTACCATTTGCCAATACCTCAGAGTAGAAGGTGGTCAACCATCTCTTCACTTTGGGACCCAGTGCTTTTAAGAATAATGGGTAAATACTGTCTAGACCAGCAGCTTTTCCAGATTTGGTTGTCGGCAGGGCTGCACTTAATTCCTCCAAGGTAAATGGATCAGACATAGTTGGCGATCTTGGTGCCACCATCAAGTTTATTGAAAGGTGCCACATCACCTGGCATCAAAATTCTTTGTCCGCCTTTAATGTTTGTATCAAGTGGGATGCAATGACATCCGCTTTGATGGTCGTCCTGTGTTTATAGGTGGGATTTGCCCGGCCAAGTTGACGGAGCAGTGTCCATGCTTTTCTGCTGGAGTGAGTGTAGTTAGTCTTCTCCACAAGGCTCTTCCAGGTCTTGCCGAGTTCAAGGACTCCAGCATAGTGACTGGGTTTGTGTTCAGCCAATATTCCTGAGAGCCTCACTTTCTTCCGTCCAACAAGGAATACATGTCTTTCTAAATCCCCAAGCTATACTGCGTTTTGCGACAGCTTTAATAGTTCCTATAAATCTGTTAAAGGCATTGGTGGTTGGCAGAATCTACCTGATGTTGATGTCAATTGACCTTTGGAAGGTTTCCCAGTCTGCTTTTTTGAAGTTCCATCGTGGTTCTGGTGTTGATGTAATGACAGGAATTTCAGTGCCAACGTTGATGATTGAGGGCCTGTGTTGACTGTTGGAGAAGTAGTCAAGAATGGTTCTGGAGGCGATGATTGCGTTTCCTTTGCTATCTTGAAGAGAAAACATAAGTCTTGGTTATATTCTCTCTGCCTCCTTGACGAATGGAATTTATCTCGTTCTTTGACATCGGAAAGGAGGAATTTATTCTCGAGTGAAGTCTACTGTACAATTGTTTCTCCATTATAGTTGACGTCTACATAGACCCACATTTTGTGGTGGCTATTAAAGTCTCCAAGATGAATGGTTGGATGTTGTCTAGGAGGGAACGGTGGGTCAGGCCACTGTATGAGTGGTGGTTTGTAGACTTGGGAGATTGTTAGCTCTCCTATGCATATTGCTGTGGTGAAAACTCCAGCAATACTGGTATATTTGAGTTTGGTGCAGCCTTCAATGCTATGTTTGATATAGTATGCCAGGCCATATTTGGGATGGTTATTGCAAGCTATTAGGTCAAAACCTGTGATACGTCGTCTTGTGTCGAACTTGTAATTGTGTTTGATGTGTGTTTCTTCAAGAACCAGGACATCAACATTTTGTTTCTTGAGTAACCATTCAAGATATTTGCTTTTTGAGTAAGAGATGCCTTCGATATTAAGTTGGCATATTCGAATGGTTTGGCCTACATGTAGTTTTCTTTGGTCCCAAAGAGGACCATTTGATTTGCTTGATTTGCTTGGATTCGATAGGATAGATGAAGAAAAACTATTTCCTCTGGTGGGGAAATCCAAAACAAGTGGGCATATTCTTACAATGAGAGCTAGGTCATTCAGGAGTGAAATTAGGAAGCACTTCTTCACACAAAGGGTTGTAGAAATTTGGAACTCTCTCCCTCAAAAGGTTGTGGATTTGAATGCAAAAGACAAGGCTGAAGGGTTTGCAATCATATTCAGTCAGAAGTGCCAAGTGGATTGTAATGTAATATGCAAGGAGTTCCAAATTGTTTATGCAATCAAGCCAATGTGCTGATAGCAGCAAGCAGCAAGGAAGAAAATCTAGAAGTATTAAAATATAGTGCTTGAAAAGTTGAATCCCCACAGTGTCAAATTAAAAAGGAGCAAATATGCTTTTATGCAGCCCGAGGTTGTGTACCTTGATCTGAATGTTGGTGAAAATTGCTTGCAACCAGTGAAAGAAAATGATACGTCCTTACTACACAGTATAAATGCACACGAGGCCCATGCTTGAGAGAAGGTCAGTCTGTGACCTGTCCTTTATTCCTTAGCACTCAAGTGATGAAGGTGGGTGGAGCTTCCTCTTTTATACCTGAAAGTCCAGGTTAGGAGTGTCTCCCACCTAGTGATCAGTGTTCTCACGGTGTACAACTTAGGTCAGTTTATACATGGGTTACAATGCTGGTTGAATACATGACATCACCTCCCCCCCCAAAGTCTTATTGGGATCACAGGTTGAGTCTCTCTGGTGGTTTACGCTCCCTTGTAGAGTGCCTGAGTTGGGGCTCCGGTTGTTGGGCGCTGGCCTGAGTGTCTGCTGTGACTGGGCTCTCCTCCCTTATCTACACTGCTCGTTCTGCCTGGCCGTTTGAGGCCGGCTTGAACGGTGCCGTTCTAACATGGTTAATTCCATTGCCTGCCATGAAGTCCTGGAATTCAGTGCTTGTGAAGCACGGGCCTTTGTCGCTGACCAAGATGTCCGGTAGACCGTGGGCGGCGAACATTGCCCGTAGACTTTCTACTGTGGCAGAGAATGTGCTTGAATTTAAAATGTCACACTCGATCCATTTGGAGGAGGCGTCTACTACAACCAAAAACATTTTCCCCATGAAAGGACCTGCGTAGTCCACATGAATGCGTGACCAAGACTTGGCGGGCCATGGCCAGGGGCTAAGGGGGGCTTCCTTGGGCGCATGGCCCAGCTGGGCACATCTGTTGCACCTGCGAACACAAAGTTCCAGATCTGCGTTTATCCCTGGCCACCAAACGTGTGACCTGGCAATTGTCTTCATCGTGACAATGCCCGGGTGCCCATTATGGAGTTCTCTGATGAACACCTCTCTGCCCATCTGGGGCATGACTACGCGGTTTCCCCACAGTAGGCAATCGGCCTGAATCGAGAGTTCATCCTTGCGCCTGTGAAATGGTTTAAATTTCTCAGGGCATGCCCTGTACGTGGCTGTCCAGTCCCCATTCAGGACACATTTCTTGACTCGAGACAATAGCGAGTCTCTATTTGTCCAGACTTTAATCTGACGGGCTGTCACGGGTGAGCCTTCGCTTCCGAAAGCTTCAACAGCCATGACCATCTCAGCACCATGCTCGGTAGCCCCCTCAGTGGTGGCTAGTGGGAGCCTGCTGAGTGCATCGGTGCAGTTTTTGGTACCCGGTCTGTGCCAAATTGTGTAGTCATAGGCAGCTAACGTGAGTGCCCACCTCTGTATGCGGGTCGATGCGTTTGCATTTATGGCCTTGTTGTCGGCCAAAAGGGACGTTAGGGGTTTGTGATCTGTCTCCAGCTCAAATTTCCTGCCAAACAGGTACTGGTGCATTTTCTTTACCGCATATACACATGTGAGTGCCTCCTTTTCTACCATCCTGTAGCCCCTTTCTGCCTGGGACAGACTCCTGGAGGCATAAGCTACCGGCTGTAACTGACCCTTGGCATTGACATGCTGCAACACACACCTGACACCATAGGACGACACATCGCACGTTAACACAAGTTTCTTACATGGGTCATATAGCGTTAACAGATTGTTGGAACATAACAAATTGCGTGCTCTATTAAAAGCCCTTTCCTGGCTGTCCCCCCAGACCCATGCGCGACCTTTGCGTAGGAGCACGTGTAGCGGCTCTAGCAGCATGCTCAATTTGGGAAGAAAGTTACCAAAATAGTTCAGGAGCCCCAGGAACGAACGCAACTCCGTCGTGTTACAGGGTCTGGGTGCTCTCTGGATCGCTTCCGTCTTGGATGCAGTAGGGCTGATCCCGTCTGCTGCTACCCTCATCCCCAGGAATTCTACCTCTGGAGCTAGGAAGACGCACTTCGCCTTTTTCAGTCGCAGACCTACCCGGTCCAGTCTGCGTAGCACCTCCTCCAGGTTGTGGAGGTGTTCTTCAGTATCGTAACCCGTAATGAGGATGTCGTCCTGAAAAACCACCGTCCCTGGAATCGACTTGAGGAGGCTTTCCATATTTCGTTGGAAGATCGCGGCGGCCGAGTGAATCCCGAACGGACATCTGTTGTACTCAAACAACCCCTTGTGTGTCGTGATGGTGGTCAGCTTCTTCGACTCACTCGCCAGCTCCTGGGTCATGTAAGCTGAGGTCAGGTCCAATTTTGAAAAATGTTTGCCACCGGATAGCGTCGCAAAGAGGTCCTCCACTCTCGGTAGCAGGTACTGGTCTTGGAGTGACACCCGATTGATGGTGGCCTTGTAATCGCCACATATCCTGACCGACCCATCCGCCTTGAGCACCGGCACAATCGGGCTCGCCCAGTCACTAAATTCGACTGGCGAGATGATGCCTTCCCTCAACAGGTGGTCCAATTCGCCTTCTATCTTTTCCCGCATCATGTACGGCACCGCTCTGGCCTTGTGGTTTACTGGTCTGGCGTCCGGGTTTATGTGAATCACTATCTTGGCCCCCATGAATGTGCCAATGCCGGGTTGAAATAATGAGTCAAATTTGTCCAGGATCTGTGAGCATGATACTCGCTCCACAGAGGAAATTGCATTGACATCGCCCCATTTCCAGTTCATGAAGCAAGCCAACTCCTCCCCAGTAGTGCAGGACCGTCCCCTGGGACAATCCAGAGTGGCAACCTGTTCTCCGAATCTTTGTGGGCCATGACTACCGTGGCACTGCCTAGCATAGGAATGATCTGCTTTGTGTAAGTCCGTACCCGTGCGTCAATCGGCGATAATTTTAGCCTCCTGGCCTTGGATGCCCACAACTTTTTGAACTGTTTGATACCCATCAGAGACTGGCTGGCACCCGTGTCTAACTCCATTGATACTGGGATGCCATTGAGGAGCACTTTCATCATTATTGGTGGCGTCCTGGTGTATGAACTGTATACGTGCTCCACATGAACTCGCTGAACTTCAGCTTCCAGCGATGTCCCCCAGTGTCCATTTCTGCAATTTCTGCAGGTATTTTGCTCATCTCTGCAAACTCCGGCTGAGTGTGTGCCTCCACGCCTCCAGCATGAGTTGCGGTTTGAAACAAAAGGTCCCTTGCCAGTCGATCGTCCCTGACTGCCCCTGTTATTGTCCTTGAGTGCACCATTAACAGGTGTTGATGGCCCCATTACTGGCCGCATTGTCCCTTGCAATGGCGTGAATCGCTGTTCAGCTTGCCATTGTCTCTGTCGAACTCCCCCTCTGGGTTCGACTACATGTTGGGGCATGCCTGACTGCCCTTGTCTGCCTGGTGAACTGTGTGCTGCTTTAACAATGTTGAATCTCTGTCCCAACCATTCCTTAACACAGTACCTCTCGTCTGTTCTGCTAGTGGCCATGTTCGCGTGGTTTAAATCCCAGTTTCTTATCGCCATTGATACGTCCTTACTACACAGTATAAATGCACACGAGGCCCATGCTTGAGAGAAGGTCAGTCTGTGACCTGTCCTTTATTCCTTAGCACTCAAGTGATGAAGGTGGTGCAGCTTCCCCTTTTATACCTGAAGGTCTAGGTTAGGAGTGTCTCCCACCAAGTGGTCAGTGTTCTCACGGTGTACAACTTAGGTCAGTTTATACATGGGTTACAATGCTGGTTGAATACATGACAGAAAAGGTTAATGCTGTCATCAATGCTCCAAAGCCACAGAACATGTCTGAGTTAAGATCTTTCATTGGAATGGTCCAGTACCACGCATGTTTCTTACCTGAGTTAGCAACCATGTTAGTTCCATTGCACAAGACCTCAAGAAGGTTGTCCAGTGGAAGTGAACGTGAGCGCAACAGGAAGCTTATGACACGTGTAAGAGAAGTCTCTCTAGTGATGCTCTACTTGTGCACTACGACACTAAGTGTGAGCTTAAATTACCATGTGATGCTTTTACCTATGGTGTGCGGCTGTCATGAGCCATGTAATGGATGAGGGCTAAGAGAAACCAATCGTATCGCATTGCAAACCCTCACAAAGAGTGAAAGAAACTACACGCAAATTGAAAAGGAAGCACTCGCCATAGTGTTTGGAATCAAGAAATTTCAATAATTTCTGATCGGCAGAAAGTTTACCCTGATAACCAATCATAAATTGCTCCGAGCAATATTGGGGCCCAAATCTGCCATCCCTGCAAAGGTCACATCAAGAATGCAACGTTGGGAAGTGTTGTTGTCACAATATGACTGCACAATTGATTATCGCACTTCAAAGCAAAACGCAATTGCAGATGCCTTGTCCAGGTTGTCACATGAGAAGTCGTGTTGGGAGGGAAGGTGCGATTTTCACATGAGGTGCAGTTGACAAAGACTTTTCAGTGAATGCAACCGAGATTGCAGATAAGACTCAAAAGAACTCAATACTGAAAAGAGTGTATGAACACACCTTGAACGGATCGACTGATCGTGTATGGGCATAGAATTGAAACCTTTCCAAAACCGTCATACTGAATTGTCTTGTGAGCTAGGTTGTATCAAGTGGGGAAACACAGTGGTGGTACCTGCTTCTTTGTGAGAGGGAATTCTGGCTGAACTTCATTCTGAACATTCAGGGATCATCAGTATGAAATCAATTGCAAGAAGCTTTGTTTACTAGCCTTCATTGGACAGTGATCTTGAATCACTTGTCAGCAAATGCAATGTTTTCCAAAATTGCAGAAACAAACCAAAACTCTACTACAACCCTGTCCATGGCCAAATAGACCTTTTCAGAGAGTACATGGAGACTTCTGTGCGAAAGCAAATGATTATTTCCTGGTACTTGTAGATAGTCACTTAAAGTGGATTGAAGTGAAACACATGGGTTCAAATACTACAACTGAACATACCATAGATGAGTTGAGGTCTATCTTTGCAAGTCATGGCTTACTTGAAGAGCTTGTTTCTGACAATGGCCCTCAGTTCTGTTCCATTCTTCTCTATACCAAGAATTCATGAAATGGACTAGTATCGGACATACTCTCGGTCCACCATTTCATCCAGCTTCAAACAGAGCAGCCGAGAGATCAGTCAGAATAGTGAAAGAAGCCTCAAAAAGCAAGTGTTGGCGGGTTGCTCGGGTCTCGGCAAGAAGCAATGTTTAGCACATTGCTTGCTGAAGTTCCGAACTCCTCCACACACTACAACTTGATATACCCCAGCAGAACTCTTCATTAAGAGCAGATTGAGAACACGATTGAGTTTTGGCCAACTGAATTTGGCTTCAAGCGTTGAACAGAAATAGTTGAGTCAGAAACATTATCATGACACCAATCAGAAAGAACACAGTAGGGTAGCAGGGTGAGAGAGGGGGTGTCAGCCTGGCGCTGATGACATCAGCGCAACGCAGACGTGTCGTGTCGCGCTGATGCATCACAACATCCTTCCCCTTCTCTTAAAAAGGAGGGCCACTGCGAACTCTGCAGCTGCTTCTGTGGCACCCACTGGGCCGCCAGGGAGGGATTCGGCCGGGCTAGCGGCCGTCATTGTCGTGCTGACTGCAAAGTCGGCCGACAAAAAAAAAAAGATGCCGACCGCGACACAAGGCCTTCCCCTTTAAGGGCGGATGGGGTGCCTCAGCCATCACAGCTTTGTGACCCGCAAAGCTTTGGTGGCATCGCCCCGCACCAACCTCGCTGCCACGGGGCAATTTCCACCGCGGGGTGTAAAGGGGTCGCCGTGGGGCAATAAGGGTTTGGTGTGCACGGCAATGATGTCATTGCCGTGTGCGCCATCTCTCAGAGCGTAAATTACGGGGCGCAGCACAAGCCGTTTTCGCCACCGCCATCCCGGGGCAATTCCAGGTGGGTCACTTCCGCCGCCTGCCCCTGGGCAAAAAGTCCTATCGCCCCGTTAGCGCCAACGGGTCTTCACTTCTCTTGTACGTAGAGCATCCAAAAGCACGCTGACAGGCAACATACAAAAGTATTTTTTAGAGGTAGCGCACATCGTGGTGATTAGCTCCGACCACAGGAAGATCTTTGGAATCTCAATATGCCTACAGAGACCCACAGAACATGGAAGGCAATAGACCAGGGCATCAATGTCAGGATCACTATAAAAGACCAGGAAAGACTCCAAAAAACATTTCAGTGATGTTCGGCACAAAGCTGAAGTTAAGTTGAGCTGAAAAGTACACTCACGCATAGCAACAGAACAGGAAGAACACATACCAGGATTACTGGCTAGTGGGGAAAAGGCTTCCAAAGCCATCAATATAGAGACTGTGTCTGGTGCTGAGAGAGTCCAAGTTTGTCCAGGAAAGAAAGTCAACAAATAAAGTCAAAGTAACGGTGTATGAAGCAGTGAGAACATCATCAGAAGGAAGTGAAAAGTTAAAGCAACAAGAATATAAAGTACAGATTGAAAACAGTCTTTCTTTTTATTGCAGCCACCACCAAGTTCAGTGCAGACTGTATTTAAAAGAAAATGATTATTACGGGTAAAAAGGAAATGATAGAAACGTTAAACAAATATTTTGTATCTGTCTTCACGGTCTCTTCTTAGGCGGTCCCTCGTATCAAGGATGACTTGCTTCTGTGGTGTGTGAAATGATACAATGAACTCTGTACTGCGAGCCAGTGACAAAGTGTAACCTGGTCAGTCTTTAATAGCTTCCAGAAGTGAAGATACAAAGGTGAAGTTCAGGCTATATACCGGGCCCAGCGAGTGTACCTATGACCCTAGGACCTCCGGTGGTAGTGCCCCCTGATGGTGGGCAGATCTTATGTACATACATTGCATTATTCCCCCCACCCCCCCACCTCCAGTTCTTGGCTCAAGTCCATATTACAAGTTCAGACAGTCCGGAGCCCTTCGCTCCCTGGTTGATCATCTCAGTACAATCGCAGTGCTTTCCGAGTCTCTCACGACTTGGGGCTGGGCGTTGACCACAGTGGGTTCTTCTGATGGCTGGACGTGAGTTGGTTGGCCGTCTAAGCACGCGGTGTCTTCTTCCAACTGTTCCGGTTCGTCAGTGTGTCTTAGCTTGATTTGGTCAATGTGTTTCCAGCACATCTGCCCATTCTTGAGCTTAACCATATACACCTGCTTATCCTCCTTATCTGTAACATTGCCCAGGAGCCACTTGGGCCCTTGACCATGGTTAAGTACATACATTGGGTCATTTACAGATATGTCGCGTGACTCTGCGGCGCAGTTGTGATACCACTGCTGGCGTTGACGTCGGGTTTCGACATGATCGTTAAGGTCAGGATGGACTAGAGAGAGCCTGGTTTTGAGGCCTCTCTTCATCAATCGTTCCGCAGGTGGGACCCTGATGAGCGTGTGTGGCCTTGTCCTGTAATGGAGCAGTATGCGTGACAGGCGTGTTTGCAAGGAACCGTAAGTTACGCGTTTCAGGCTCTGCTTGATGGTTTGAACTGCCCGCTCCGCTTGACCATTGGACGCGGGTTTGAATGGGGCTGACCTCACGTGTTTTGTGCCATTGCGTTTCATGAACTCTTGAAACTCAGGCTCATGAAACACGGTCCGTTGTCATTGACAACGATGTCTGGCAGGCCATGTGCGGCAAACATGGCTCTCAGGTTCTCAATGGTGGCAGTGGAAGTGCTGGATGACATGATCACACATTCTATCCATTTGGAGTATGCATCTATTGTGTTCCTAACACAGATGAGGCTGCATACAGGGAGGTTAAAGTAACAGGGACCTCAGTCTTTAATAAGACACACGAGAGTGAGGAACAGGCCTTAGGGGCCGGCTTATATACAGTGTTCCAAGGGATGCTGGGATCCCTTGGAACTTCAGGGGATGAGCTCCCTGGTGGCGGAACATGGGAGTGCATGCTTTACAGATACACAATATCACTCCCCTCCCCAAAGTCAAAGTGAAAACTATTTACAAGGTGAGGCGGTCGGGAGCCTTTCTTTCCCTGGTGGACTGCCTCGGTACAAATGTCTGTTCTGGTGTGTTGGCTGTGCCCTCGCTGGGCTGGCGTGTTGTTGGCCCTGCAGGGCTGCTAGGTGTGCCTGGCCTTGCTGGGCTGTTGCGCATGATGGGTTTGATTTCCTGGTCCGTCGTGGTGTCGTTGATCCTTTGGATGTGTGTTGTGGGCTCGAAAAAGGTGATGTCTGCTGTGGGTTGTTCAGGGCAGTCTGTGAACCGCAGCCTCGTTTGGTCCATTGTCTAGTTTGACTGCAAACACCCTATTCCCTTCTTTAGCTATCACCGTGCCCGCGATCCACTTGGGACCATGGCCATAGTTTAGCAGATACACAGGATCATTCAGATCAATTTCCCGTGACACAGTGGCGCAACCATCGTTTACATTTTGTTGCTGCCACCTGCTCTCTAGCTGATCATGCAGGTTGGGGTGAACCTGCAAGAGTGTGGTTTTAAGTGTCCTTAGCTCAGCTGGGGGCACCCCTGTGAGTGAGTGGGGTCTCGTGCGGTAGCTGAGCAGTACTCAGGACAGGTGGGTTTGGAGTGAGCCTTCTGTGACTCGTTTAAGGCTCCGTTTGATGGTTTGTACTGCCCGCTCTGCCTGCCCATTGGAGGCTGGTTTAAACAGGGCCGAGGTGACATGTTTGATCCCATTGCGGGTCATGAATTCTTTAAATTCGGCACTGGTGAAACATGGCCCGTTGTCACTGACCAGTATGTCAGGCAGGCCGTGGGTGGCAAACATGGCCCTCAGGCTTTCAATGGTGGTGGTGGTGGTGCTTCCCGACATTATTTCACATTCAATCCATTTTGAAAAAGAATCCACCACCACCAGGAACATTTTATCGAGAAACAGGCCCGCATAGTCGACATGGATCCTCGACCATGGTCTGGAGGGCCAGGACCACAAACTTAGTGGTGCCTCTCTGGGCGCGTTGCTCAACTGAGCACACACGCTGCATTGCCGTACACAGGACTCTAAATCAGAGTCGATACCAGACCACCACACGTGGGATCTGGCTATCGCTTTCATCATTACTATACCCGGGTGTGTGCTGTGGAGATCCGAGATGAACGTCTCCCTGGCATTTTTTGGAAGTACTACGCGGTTACCCCACAACAGGCAGTCTGCCTGAATGGACAGCTCGTCCTTTCGCCGCTGGAACGGCTTGATTGGCTCTTGCATTTTAATGGGGATGCTGGCCCAGCTTCCATGCAGTACATAGTTTTTTACTAGGGACAGCAGAGAATCTTGGTCCAAGTCCTAATCTGGCGGGCCGTGACAGGTGATTTATCATTTTGAAATGTTTCCATGACCATCACCAAGTCTGCGGGCTGCGCCACCATCAACAAGTTTGTGGGCTGCGCCATTTCCACCCCCGTGGTGGGCAATGGTAGCCGACTGAGAACATCCGCACAGTTCTCGGTGCCAGGCCTGTGGCGGATGGTATAGTTATACGCTGATAGCACGAGTGCCCACCTTTGTATGCGGGCTGAGGCATTAGTATTTATCCCCTTGTTTTCAGCGAACAGGGATGTGAGGGGCTTGTGATCGGTTTCCAGCTCAAATTTGAGGCTAAACAGGTACTGATGCATTTTCTTTACCCCGAACACACACGCTAATGTCTCTTTCACAATCATGCTGTAGGCCCTCTTGGCGTTAGACAAGCTCCTGGAAGCATAGGCGACAGATTGCAACTTCCCCGCAACGTTAGCTTGTTGTAATACACACACGACTCCGTACGCCGACGTCACATGCTAGCACAAGTCTTTTACACGGGTTATACAATACAAGCAGCTTGTTGGAGCATAAAATGTTTCTGGCTTTCTCAAAAGCAATTAATTGTTTTTTTCCTCATACCCAGTTCTCACCTTTGCACAATAAAACATGTAGGGGCTCTAAAAGGGTGCTTAACCCCAGTAGGAAGTTACCAAAATAGTTGAGGAGTCCCAGGAACGACTGCAGCTCCGTGACGTTCTGTAGCCTGGGCGCGTTCCTGATAGCCTCTGTCTTGGCGTCTGTGGGCCGAATGCCATCCGCCACGATCTTTCTCCCCAAAAACTCCACTTCTGTTGCCATGAAGATGCATTTCGACCTCTTCAGCCGCAGCCCTACACGATCCAGTCGCTGTAGGACCTCCTTCAGGTTTTGTAGGTGCTCGGCGGTGTCCCGACCCGTGACCAATATGTCATCCTGAAAGACCACCGTGTGTGGTACCGCCTTGAGTAGACTCTCCATGTTTCTCTGGAAGTTCGCTGCAGCTGACCGAATTCCAAACGGGCATCTGTTGTAGATGAACAGTCCCTTGTGCGTGTTGATGCAGGTGAGGCCCTTCGAAGACTCCTCCAGCTCCTGCATCATGTAGGCCAAAGTCAGGTCGAACTTGGTGAACGTCTTTCCTCCTGCCAGCGTCGCAAATAGGTCGTCTGCCTTAGGTAGCGGGTATTGGTCCTGTAGCGAGAAACAATTAATAGCTACTTTTTAATCGCTGCAAATCCTGACCGTGCCATCACTTTTGAGTACTGGAACAATCGGGCTGGCCCACTCGCTGAATTCCACTGGGGAGATGATGCCCTTGCGTTGCAGCCTGTCCAGCCCGGTTTCCACTATCTCCCTCATCATGTGAGATACCGCTCACGCCTTGTGGTGAATTGTTCGTGCCTCTGGGACCAAGTGGATCCGCACCTTCGCCCCAGAAAAGTTTCCAATGCCTGGCTCAAAAAGGGAAGGAAATTTGTTAAGAACCTGGGTACATGAGGCCTCATTGACATGTGATAGCGCTCAGATGTCATCCCAGTTCCAGTGGATTTTGCCCAGCCAGCTCCTTCCAAGCAGTGTGGGGATATCGTCTGGGACAATCTAGAGTGGCAGTTTGTGCACCGTGCCCTCGTAGGTGACCTTGACCATGGTGCTGCCCAGGACAGTGATAAGCTCTTTGGTGTACGTTCTCAGTTTCGTGTGGATGGGGCTCAGGGCTGGTCTGAATGCCTTGTTGTACCACAGTCTCTCAAATATCTTTTTACTCATGATGGATTGGCTAGCGCCAGTGTCCAGTTCCATGGCTATGGGTAAGCCATTCAATTTTACGTTTAGCATTATAGGTGGACATTTCATCGAAAATGTGTGCACTCCGTGTACTTCAGCATCTGCCTCCTCTCTCTGAAGCTCGAAATTGCTTTGATCCACCATGCCACGTGGTGGTTAGCAGGTTTTGCAGAGTTTGCAGCTCGTTTGCAAGCTCGTTGGAGGTGCTCCATTGTTCCACAGCTCTTGCAAACATACCCATTGAAGCGGCATGAATAGGCTGAGTGGAAGCCTCCACAATGCCAATAAGGTGTGAATTGCCTTGCATTCATCCTTTGTTGGGGACTCTGAGTCATCTGGGTCACCTGAAGCCTGCTGGCAGTTGGCGACTCGTGAGTTCTGCCCTGTACATTTCTGCTCGCACACACCGTTCGAGTTAATTTATGAACTTTGCTAGCACTTGTGTGCTGAGGGATTTGTTTGGTATTATCACTGGTGGACATAAACGCCTGTGCTATCGCAATGGCCTTACTGAGGGTCAGTGTCTCTACAGTCAAAAGTTTTTGTCGGGTGGTCTCATGGCCAATGCCCAGTACAAAAAAGTTTCTGAGCATTTGCTCCAGGTAGCCATCAAACTCACATTGTCCTGCAAGTCGCCTTAGCTCGGCGACGTAGCTCGCCACTTCCTGACCTTCAGATCGCTGGCACCTGTAGAACCGATACCTCGCCATCAGCACGCTCTCCCTCGGGTTAAGATGCTCCCGAACCAGTGTACACTGCTCCTCATACGACTTATCTGTGGGTTTCACCAGAGCCAGAAGATTCTTCATGAGGCTGTAGGTCGGTGCCCCGCAGACCGTGAGGAGGACCTTTTTGCAGCGCTTCCTTCTCCGTCCAGCTCGTTGGCTATAAAGTACTGGTCTTGCCGTTCGACATAGGCTCCCCAGCCCTCACCCTCCGAGAACTTCTCCAGGATGCCCACAGTTTGCTTCATCTTTGCGTTGGATTCATATTCTCGTCAACAGTTATTGTGTTCCTAACACAGATGAGGCTGCACACAGGGAGGTTAAAGTAACAGTGACCTCAGTCTTTAATAAGACACTCCAGAGTGAGGAACAGGCCTTCGGGGCCGGCTTATATACAATGCTCCCAAGGGATGTTGGGATCCCTTGGGACTTCAGGGGATGAGCTCCCTGGTGGCGGAACATGGGAGTGCATGCTTTACAGATACACGACATCATCCACCACCACAAAAAACATTTTACCGAGGAAAGGGCCCGCAAAGTTGATGTGGATTCTAGACCACTGTTTGATGGCCATGACCACAGGCTGAGCGGAGCTATTTTTGGGGCATTGCTTAACTGCATGCAAGTGCTACACTGATGCATGCATGACTCTAAGTCCGAGTCAATGCCAGGCCACCAAACATGGGACTTGGCAATGGCCTTTATCATGACAATACCGGGATGCGTACTATGTAACTCCCGTACAAATTTCGCCCTGCCTTTCTTGGGCATTACAATACGATTACCCCACAGTAAACAGTTGGACTGGATGGAATGTTCATCTTTGCGATGGCTGTACGGTTTGGTTTCATCACCCATTTCCTTGGGGATGGTCGACCAGTCCCCGTTAAGAACAAAGCATTTTACAACCGATAGGGTCGGATCCTGGCTGGTCCAGATCTTAACTTGCTGAGCAATGACAGGCGACCCTTCACTCTCAAAAGCATCCATGACCAGGAGTAGCTCTGCGGGCATTGGCGTTTCCTCCTCCGGTGTGGGCAACGGTAACCGGCTCAATGCATCAGCGCAGTTGTCGGTGCCTGGTCTATGGCGAATTACATAATCATAGGCAGATAATGTCAGCGCCCACCTCTGGATGCGGGACGATGCATTGATATTGATACTTCATGTTCTGAGAACAATGAAAGAAGCAGCTTGTGATCGGTTTCTAGATCGAAGCGAAGCCCAAACAGGTACTGGTGCATTTTTTTTACCCCTTAAACACATGCTAAAGCCTCTTTCTCTACCATGCCGTAGGCTCTTTCCACCTTGAACAGGCTTCGAGATGTGTATGCAACTGGTTGTAGTTTGCCTGACTCATTGGCTTGCTGGAGTACGCAGTCGACCCCATAGGGCGATGCATCACAGGTCAAAACTAGACACTTGCATGGGTCATACAGTACCAATAGCTTGTGGGAACACAACAGATTTCTAGCCTTCTCAAAGGCTCTGTCTTGAAGTTCACCCCATACTCAGTTGTCTCCTTTCCTGAGCAGCTTGTGCAAAGGCTCTAATACTGTGCTCAATTTGGTTAAGTAGTTACCGAAGTAGTTGAGAAGACCCAGGAACGAACGCAGCTCTGTCCTATTCTGGGACCTGGGCCCCTTTTTTATCGCCTCTGTTTTTGCATCTGTAGGCCTGATTCTGGTCTGCAGCAATCTTTCGTCCAAAGAATTCGACCTCTGGTGCCATGAAAATGCACTTCGAACGTTTCAGCCTGAGTCCCACTTTGTCCAGACGACACAGAATCTCTTCCAGATTGTGCAGGTGTTCGGCGGCGTCATGACCTGTGACTAGGATGTCGTCTTGGAATACCACGGTCCTGGGGACGGATTTCAATAGGCTCTCCATGTTTCTCTGAAATATGGCTGCCGCCGAACAAATGCCAAAAGGGCACCTGTTGTAAATAAACAGTCCTTTGTGCGTGTTGATGCATGTATGTTTCTTTGATGATTCAACCAGTTCCTGTGTCATGTAGGCTGACGTTAGATCCAATTTGGTGAACGATTTTCCCCCAGCTAGCGTTGCAAACAGGTCATCGGCTTTCGGTATCGGGTACTGATCTTGTTTCGAAACTCAGTTGATCGTGACCTTGTCATCTCCACAAATCCTGACCATGCCGTCGCTCTTTAACACCGGAACAATGGCCCCAAGTTTCCACATGATTTGCTCCTGATTTTTAGGAGCAACTGGTGTAGAACGGAATATCTTAGAAATCGGAATTCTCATCATTTAGTTTGCTCCAGTTCTAGTCAGTTAGAACAGTTTCACTTTGGAACAGAATTTATTTTTCAAAAGGGGGCGTGTCCGGCCACTTACGCCTGATTTCAAAGTTTCGTGAGTGAAAACTTACTCCAAACTAACTTAGAATGGAGTAAGTGAAGATTTTTGTACGCTCGAAAAAACCTTGTCTACATTTAGAAAATCAGGCGTAGGTTACAAATTAGGCGTAGGGAACGAGGTGCGGGGGGGAGGGGGGGGAAGGGAAGTCATTAAATTCTACAATCAATCCTTAGTTATACTTATACAAATATTATACAAATAAATCCAACCTGAATAAAAATTTATAAGCAAAGAAAAGATTAAATAAATCATGTTCCTATCTGTGTGAAATAGCATCAGCCTTCGAGCTGCTGTGCTTCAGGCAGGCTTTTCATGTTTGAGACAGGCAGGGGTGTGGCGTCAGTGTCTCGACGGCAGCGGCAGCAAGCTTCGAGCTGAGCTGCAGTGCTTGAGGCAGGCCTTCATTCTCTTCGTGGCTGGCCGCGAAGAAGCAGCACCAGACGGACCCGAGGCCATTCGGCCATGAGATATCAGCGGCGTCAGTGGCTGGCCGGCAGCCGAAGAATCAGCGCAGGACACACGCAGCTGATTAAGGTTCTTGAGGCCATTCGGCCACGCTTTAGGGCGGCGTCAGTGGCTGGCCGGCAGCCAAAGAATCAGCAGCGGACGGACGTGAGGCCATTCGGCCATAGGATATCAGCGGCGTCAGTGGCTGGCCGGCAGCCGAAGAATCAACACCTGACACACGCAGCTCTTTATGGTGCTTGAGACCATTCGGCCACGCTTTAGGGGCGGCGTCAGTGGCTCAACGGCAGCCGAAGATACAGCAGCAGCCTTCGAGCTGTGAGGGGGACTGAGGCCATTTGGACAGGGAGAGGCAGCCACATCGACAGTTTTATATTTAAATTTGCAGAATGGGTGCTGCATTGTCAACACCACGTATTATTGCAAAGTTGAATTGGCACTCTTATTTCTCCAAACACACAGTCCTTAATTTGCATGCACCAATGCAGCACCGGTTCTGCAAGTTTAGCAGTGAAAAGCTGAACTCACTGATTTCAGCAGGTGATTTATTCAGCAGTGCTGCTAAAAGCACTCTCTCACACACAGAAATATCAAAAAAAATTAAATTACAAGCCTTTGCAGGGGTCCAAGAAACAAATCTTCACTTTTTCTGCAGTATTTTTAAAAATGGCCGAGTGCCAATGTTTGTGTGAATCTGCGCGTGCGCGCACGCTCCAACGCGCACGCGCAGGGTTGCTGGCACCACGAAGGCTAATTTAAATTGTACTCGCCCCCTGCTACTTAGAAAATCGGCGCGAGTGTTAGGCTCCGCCCCCTGCTGCGAAGAGCGCGCCGCGCCAAGCAGACATCAAGCTCCAAGGAGCTCGAGAATATCGAACTTTTTTTTACGTGCAGTTTTCGGCGCGAAAAATAGGCGCCCAGCTCGGAGGTGCGGCGTTTTCGCCACGGGACGAAACTTGGGGCCAATGGGACTGGCTCATTCATTAAATTCAACCGGTGAAATGACCCCCTCGCGTTGTAGCCTGTTCAATTCAAGCTCCACCTTTTCTCTCATCATGTGCGGGACGGCCCTGGCTTTGTGATGGATGGGCCTTGCATCTGGGCCTAGGTGAATCTGCACCTTAGCTCCCTTGAAGCTGCCAATTCCTGGTTCAAACAGTAAGGGAAACTTGCTCAGCACTTGAGCACACAAATCAACATCCTCTGATAACAAAGCTTTGATATCGTACCATTTCCATTTCATTTTCTCGAGCCAACTCCTGCCGAATAACGATGGGCCATTGCCCGGGATAATCCATAATGGTAGATCATGAACCGCTCCCTTGTACGACACTCTTACTGCTGCACTACCGATCACTGGTATGAGCTCTTTGGTGTAGGTATGCAACTTTGCATTCATCAGACTCAGCTTGGATCTCTCTGCCTTGGTCTCCCACAGCTTTTTCGAAAATCCTCTGGCTCATTATCGATTGATTTGCACCCGTGTCTAATTCCATGGATACCGGCACACCGTTTAATTTTACCTCCAACATTTATCAGTTGGCTCTTAGTTAGTAATTTCACCTCCATCATTATCAGTTGGCTCTTTGTTAGGAATGCACGTACGCTATACACATCCTCCTCGGAGCTCTCAAATGCCTCGGGCTGCGTCGCCAGGTCCACGCTGAATTGATCATCATCCACGTAGTGTGGCGCAGCTCGCTTGCTCCGCTGCAGACATGTCCGCTGAAGATGCCCTGTCTTCGCACACCCTCTGCATACATACTGCCTGAAGCGGCACTGATGGGGTTGGTGATTGCCCCCGCAACGCCAATACGTTGAGCTCGGATTTGCGCCTGACGGCGGGCTTTCAGCGACTCCCGTTCTCGCACATGCAGTTGAGTAGGCCCTCGATGGCGAACTTTGAGCGGCTCCCGGTCTTGCAGATGCAGTCGAGTAGCCCTGCCATGTGCAGCTCTGCCGGCCGTCGATACAATTTTGTACACAGTACTTGCCGTGGAATTCCTGTTTTGTCGCGATATCTGCTTCGTGCTTTTCTGCGTGGACATGCAAGCCTGCGCGATGGTGATGACCTTGCTGAGGTCCGGCGTCTCCGCAGCCAGCAGCTTACTTAAGATCGCCTCGTGGTTGACCCCGATCACGAAAAAGTCACGCAGCATGTCTTCCAATGCAGGCCCAAATTTGCAAGGCCCTGCAAGACATCTCAGGTCAGCAACAAATGCCGCTACATCCTGGCCTTCAGGGCGAATGTGCGTATGGAAGCGATATTTGGATATGAGGATTCCTTCCGTGGGTTTAAGGTGTTCCCGAACTAGAGCACACAGCTCTTTGTAATCCTTTTTTGTAAGAAGAGTGGGTGAGAGCAGATTCTTGATGAGTGCATAGATCGTGGGGCTACAGACGGTGAGAAGAACTGCCCTGTGCTTCCCTGCATCCTTGTCTTTGTTTAGGTTGTTTGCCACAAAATATTGGTCAAGGCGACCCGTGAAATCTCCCCAATCCTCTCCCTCATTGAATCTCTCGAGAATTCCAACAGTACTCGATCGTGCTGTGCTCACCATACTTTTGCGTGGGTTCGTATTTGCCTCGTCGCCAGTTGTGGTGTATGAAATGATACAATGAACTCCGTACTGTGAGCCAGTGACCAGGTGCAACCTGGTCAGTCTTTAATGGCTTCCAGAAGTGAAGATACAAAGGTGAAGTTCAGGTTATATATCGGGCCCAGCACGAGATGCATTGGTTTTGATGTTCCAAAATTCCCTAGATTCTAGAACGGTCCCAGCGGATTAAAGATAGCAAATATAACACTGCTATTCAAGAAAGGAGGGAAAGAGAAAACAGGGAACGACAGGCCTGTTAGCCTGACATCAGTTGTTCGGGAAAATGCTGGAATCCATTGTTAAGGAAGTTGTATTAGGGCACTTAGAAAATCATAACATGATTAGGCCGAGTCAACATGGTTTTATGAAAGGGAAATTGTGCTTGACAAATTTATTAGAGTTTTTAGAGGATGTAACAAGCAAGGTAGATAATACCTGGAGTACTGTGCACAGTTTTGGTCTTATCTAAGGAAGAATATACTTGACTTGGAGGCGGTGCAATGGAGGTTCACTAGATTGATTCCTAGGATGAGAGGGCTGTCTTATGATGAAAGATTGTGTAAAATGGGCCTATACTCTCTGGAGTTTAGAAGAATGAGAGGTGATCTCATTGAAACATAAAAGATTTGAAGGAGGTTGACAGGATAGATGTTGAGAGGTTGTTTCCCCTGGTTGAAGTGTCAAGAACTAGGAGGCACAGTCTCAGGATAAGGGATAGGCCATTTAAGACAAAGATGAGGAGGAATTTCTTCACTCAGAGGGTAATGAATCTTTGGAATTCTCTGCCCAGAGGGCTGTGGATGCTGAGTCGCTGAATATATTCAAGACTGAGATAGATAATTATGAGGGTCTCGGGGAATCAAGGGGGGAATCGAGGGATATGGAGTTCAGGCGGGAAAGTAGAGTTGAGGTCGCTGATCAGCCATGATCTTATTGAATGGCAGAGCAGGCTCGAGGGGCCATATAGCCTAAACCTATTCCTATTTCTTATGTTGCTGTGTTCTTATGTGTCCTGACCAATATTTATCCCTCAATCAACATAACAAAACAGATTATCTGGTCATTATCATATTGCTGTTTGTGGGAGCTTGCTGTGCGCAAATTGGCTGGCGCGTTTCTCACATTACAATACTGACTACACTCAAAAAAATACTTAATTGGCTGTAAAGTGCTGTGAGATGTCCAGTGGTCATGAAAGGCGCGATATAAATGCAAGTCTTTCTTTCTTTCTTTTAATCTCAATCATCAGCAATGTGATGGAAGGTGTCATTGACAGTGCTATCAGCAACACTTACTCACCAATAACCTGGTCACTGATGCTCAGTTTGGGTTCCACCAGGATCACTCGGCTCCAGACCTCATTACAGCCTTGGTCCAAACATGGACAAAAGAGCTGAATTCCAGAGGTGAGGTGAGATCATGGCAGCATTTGACCGAGTGTGGCATCAAGGAACCCTAGTAAAATTTTATTTAATGGGAATCGGGGAAAACTCTCCACTGGCTAGAGTCATACCTAGCACAAAGGAAGATGGTTGTGGTGTTGGAGGTCAATCATCTCAGCCCCAGGACATCGCTGCAGGAGGTCCTCAGGGCAGTGTCCTGGGGAAACCATCAGCTGCTTCATCAATGGCCTTCCCCCATCATAAGATCAGAAGTGGGGATGTTCGCTGATAATTACACAGTGTTCAGTTCCATTCACAACTCCTCCGTTAATGAAGCAGTCCATGCCTGCATGCAACAAGACCTGGACGAAATTCAGGGTGATAATTGGCAAGTAACACACATGTGCCAGGCAATGACTATCATCAACAGGCGAGAGTCTAACCACCACCCCTTGACATTCAGCGGCATTACTATCACTGAATCCCCCACCATCAACATCCTGGGGGTCACCATTCACCAGAAACTTAACTGGACCAGCCACATAAATACTGTGGCAACAAAATCAGGTCAGGGGCTAGGTATTCTATGACGAGTGTCTCTCCAACTGACTCCCCAATTCTTTCCACCATCTATAAGGCACAAGTCAGGAGTGTGGTGGAATACTCTCCGCTTGCCTGGATGAGTGCAGCTCCAACAACACTCAAGAAGCTCGACACCATCCAGGACAAAGCCCCCTTGATTGGCAGCCCATCCACCACCTTAAACATTCACTCCCTCCACCACCGGCGTACCGTGGGCTGCAGTGTGCACCATCTACAGGATGCACAGCAGCAACTCACCAAAGCTTCGTCATCAGCACCTCCCAAGCCCGTGACCTCTACTACCTAAAAGGACAAGGGTAGCAGGCACATGGGGACACCATCACCTCCAAGTTGTCTTCCACACACCATCCTGACTTGGAAATATATTGCCTTTCCTTCATCGTCGCTGGGTCAAAATCCGAGAACTCCCTCCCTAACAGCACCTTCACCACACGGACTGCAGCGGTTCAAGAAAATGGCTTACCACCACCTTCTCAAGGGAAATTAGGAATGGGCAATAAAGGCTGGCCTTGTCAACGATGCCTATATCCCATGAACAAATAAAAAAATAACTGAGATTGATAGACCTTTTGTAGGTCAGGGTATCAAGGGATTTGGAGTAAAGGCTGATAAATGAGGTTGCGGTACAGATCACCCATGATGTAATTGAATGGCGGAACAGGCTTGAGGGGCTGAAACTCCGGTTTCTATATTCCTATGTTCCTAAGTTACAGTGGATGATTGGGAGAAACCTTATCTACATTCCATCCCATTGTGTTTAGATTTGTAATACTAATAAATGGGGAGGCAACAAAAGCATATCATTCACATGTAAAATGAAAACGGGATTACTTGTCCCTTTTATTCATGCACAGTGCTATTTGGTTTGCAGTCCATTGGAATTGCACGTCGGCATGCTACAATTTAGTTACTGATACTAGTGAGCACCAATATTCCCGTTAATCCGAGCAGTATGGAGCTCTTGCGTAGGCTGCTCACCAAAAGCCGCACCTGCGCGATAATTTAAATGGGCCGCACATCCCCCCAAAAAATAGCGGGTACATTGATGACCACCTGTGTAGTTGTCTAGTAGGCAAATTTGTTCATCTGATTGCCTTAGTAGCTGGGTTTAATATTTAACCCAACAATAGTATATTAGGTAGTGAAGCAGGATACCAAATAATAAAATACGGAAAATAAATTGAAAACCAGCAAGAGAGAAATACTTTGGCTATTTATATCAGTTCAGGAAAAGGCACAATCTATTTGTGTGGAAAGTGTGAATGTGGATCAACAACAAATTAATTACAGCCATGTGTAAACTAGAAATGCTGCTGGGAGGCCAGAGCTCAGCAGTTGTATGTAAGAAATGGAAATGGGCTGCTTTACAAGAGCAAGTACTGCTTGATGTTACATGAATAGCCTTTGGTGACAAAGGGTAGCACCAAATAAATCTAGGAAGCTAAAGATTGGATTTAGGAGCACCTTCGTCCAAAAGGTACAGGTAGAAATAAATTTAAATTGTTACTGCAGGAAAATTATGAAATGGTGCATTTTCCTCTGGGTGTACAGTGCAACAACAAAACCCATCCATAAACAGGTGGCCAAGGGCTAGAATTTCCATCCAGATCGCTTCTGCCCGAATCTTAGCGGTATTCTGGCGGTTGTAGGCGCGCTCCTGCGATTTTTACGCGATGATTGTCGGTGGTGGCGGTATTCGGGGGTAGCGGGTAGGAGCGGGCGATGGCACAGTCCCGCGGAGTCGCTGATCCAATTACCTTTGTAAAGACAAGCAGACCCTAGCAATGAGCGTTTTTTTAAAATCCTCTGCGTACGCACGGGCATTCTCCCGCGATTTAGGGGTCAGAGTTGACCCTGCGCATGAGCAGAGAAGAGAGAGAGGGGGTTGCTGAGTGGTGAGATGGAGATTGTTGTCTGCAGAGAAAGAGAGAGGAGTTATTTTTAAAGTATTTCTGAAGGATTTGAAACATTATTATATTTCATAATTCATAATATAATACACAATAATACTACAAGATACAAAATAATAAGTATTAATAATTAATTCATTCATATAAATATAAAGGATTAAGATGCAAAGATAAGATATGGAAGTGGAGAGGGAGGTAGTTGTGGGGAGGAGGAGGGCCGTGCGTTTGGTGCACGAAGTGGAGGCTCGCTGGGAACAATTGACACGGGGTGGGCGAGGAAAACCTGCACCGAATGTGCACCAAAGGATATGGCGAGAGATCGCAGAGGCGGTGTTGTCTGTCGCGCCCGTAATGCGGGGATCGAACCAATGCCGCAAACGTTGGAATAACATCATAAATAATAACTTTTACCATAAACTGACTAATTACTCTTAATACAGTGCCACGTTTTATGTTGTAAAGCTTGGTGTCATTTTTTATTTTCCATCATCGATCTCATTGTGTTAGTCTTCTGTATTTTCATGTGTTCATCATGCAACACTAGCGTCCTAACGGAGCTTAAATGGTGCACTCGTTGACGAAAGGACTGGGGATGGTTAATTGGGGATGTCTACCAATGTATGTGTGTGTTCCGTAATAGCAGCTGTGAAATTAGTTTATACATATTTTTTATCGCCTTTGCAGAAAAAATTAGCCAGCAATATGACGGAGCTGTGTAAAATGGATGGAGGTCCACCGAAGAGGGTTAAATTGACGGACCTGGAAGAACGCGCTGCAGCCCTGACGGGAGCGTATGATCACACCGCCACCTAGTGTTGAACCGATTCACATGGAGGGTAAGTCTGCATAATCCCTGGGCTGTACTGTGGTCATGTAATTCAATGTTATGTCAATATAATGTAGAATGTAATATAATGCTGGGAGCACGAAATGTTGTTAGTTCTGACATGAATTTTTGGTTGATCACATTCTGCCACTTGGAAAGCAACATACTGTTTGGGACTCACGTTTTGTTATGTCATGTAGTTTCTGTCTGCTTATGATAGTTTCATGTAATGATTCTCGGTCATATATGTTTGCTCTCCACATCAGCCTGCGCAAAGTGAATTGCTCTCATGTTACTTCTGACCCCTCCCCTCTCTCCCCTCCCCTCCCCTGTCACCAACTATTAATGTTATGTTTTTACAGTTGCACAGGAGGAGCCACCTGCCCCTCCCAGAGAAGAGTTATTGGAGGAATTAAGGATGGAAGACATGGTGGTAGAAGAGAGGGTGGTGACAGAGATGGTTGAGGAGGAGAAGGCGAACACTCCTCAAAACTTTGTGATGATGTTGGTGGAGGAGGAGGAAGAGGTGGCAAGATTCGAAGGGTCCTTTCTACCTGCAGCCACCGGTTCTTCGTCGGAATCCAACTTTTTTGGATTCTGGTCCGAGGAAGTGGGACCAAGTGCCATGCAGTGGTGCACACCGACCCCCATGCTGAATCCGCGACGAGGTGGGAATGCTGCGAGACAGGCAGCTGCGAACCTGGACATGGTGGGACTGTCTACGACGAACACTGACTTGAGTCGAAAACTCCTCCAGGCCATTGCTGGGTTGTCTGTCAACATCGCCATTTCAGCAGCCCGTCAATCGGAAGACATGGCGGAGCTGATTGCAGCGGTCAGGGAGAAGAACGAGTCCATCAATGGCCCTGCGATATGGCACTGCACCCCAAGGTGCATTACCACCAGTGGCGAAAGCACCTGATAGTTGGGAGGAAGTACTTTCTTCCAACATTGAAGACGGGTCCTCAACACTCCCAGCTTCTCCAGACCCCACACATATCGCACTGCCATTATCGCCACCGCCCCCACCGCCCCCCCCCTCCCCCGCCCCGTAGCAGTCACGCCCGTGGTGCTCTGCTGCACGACGTACTGGTCACGACATGGGCAGGGCCAGGGGTATTAATAGCAGGAGGAGGAGGGCAGGGCCAAGGATCAGGGGGGGATTGGGGAGGACAGGCATTGGGAAAGGTGACCACAGGTAGAAGCCTAGGAGGGTGGGGGGTGGTGGGGAAGGTGTTGTTTTGCTGCTTATTGTTGGTTGTTGTTGATAATGTTTTGTAAAATTTTCATTGAGAACAATTGGTTATTATTTTATTTATTTTATTAAAAATGGTTAAAGTTAAATTCAAATTACAACATTTATAAAAAAATGTTATCCAACTAAACCATTCTTGTGCAGTGTCTCACTCATTTCTGGAAAATGAGTGGTAACAATCATTGTAAGGGTTACATACAATGGCCATACAAGGGTGAAACGTAACTCTCAACGTTCAAGCAAAGCGTTCATTTATGAGCTGCTGACGTATCAGTTTTGCAATTGTTAAAGCACCACGAGGCTTCCCCTGTGATGTCAGGGGTGGTGGGGGCAGGGAGGATGGTGGCATGGGTTCGTCACCAGGCTCCTCGACCTCATCCTCCTCAATGTCCCTGTCTTCCCCCTCGTCCTCTTCCTCTACCCCTCTCTCCTGAGGTGGTCCGGCAATTCCCGTCCCCTCTTGATGGCATGTTGTGCAACATGCAACACACCACAATGAACTCAGCGACCTGCTCAGGATGGTATTGCAGGCTACCTCCGGAGTGGTCTAGACATCGAAAGCGTTGCTTCAGCACTCCAATTGTCTTTTTGACGATATTGCATGTGGCTATATGGCTTTCGTCGGCTCCTGTCTGAGTCTTCCGCAGGGGGGTCATGAGCCAACTGGCAAGGTTGTATTCTTTATCCCCCAGCATCCAGTAGTGATCTTGTGGCTGACCCTTAAACAGGTCAGACAAAGCTCTCACGCAAGATATACACGCCATGGATGCTCCCTGGAAATTTAGCATTTACTGCTTGTGGTCAACAACGAGCTGCACGTTCAGAGAGTAGAATCCCTTTTGGTTTCGGTGTGCATACAGTCTATTGCACCCTGGACCTTGAGGAAGTTTGCTATTCTCAAAAAACCCAAAGCCCTCTCACTCTGTGCCTCCATGGTCATTGGAAAGTTAATAAAATCCATCCTGGGTGCGTAAAGCGCATCAGTTACCTGGCGAATGCAGCGATGTGTGGGGTATTGAGATATTCTGCATATGTCACCAGCTGATGCCTGAAATGAGCTGGATGCATAGAAAGAAAGTGCTGCAGTCACCTTCACCTCAACAGGCAGTGCGGTCCCGATGGTGCTGTAGGTTGCACGTCTGCCTTAATGAGCTGACATATCTCCGTGATTACCTCTTTTTGGAAGCACAGCCTTATTTTGCACTGCGTATCGGTCAGGTGCAGGTATGAATAGTGCTCCCTGTAATTTCGTTGAAGGTAAGGTCTCCTCTTCCTCAGTCTGCGTCCTATTTGATTAGTTGAAGGCTCTTCAATGAACCTTCTTCCAGATCTATTCTGCATCATGTAAGTAGTCAACAATATTGGCAGTTAAACTACAGGCCCCATTTCTTTTAAATACGCAAAAATGTTCAGATGTCCACAAAAGAATTAAAGTCAATTATCCACAATATATTCAAAATCAAAATCCCTTATTAACTACTCCAGAAATCACTCAAAATCATTGAAAATCACTCAAAAATAAATTCCAGCCTTTACCCCCACAATTTTTTTTCCAAAATAGAGGCATAATGCTGGGAGAAGGCATGATAAGTACTGAAAAAATGTGCGATAGCGGGCGGTAAAAACGGGCGAATTAGCGAATTTAGTACTGAAGGGGAATTTTCCTGACATTTTGGTGGGAAACGTGCGCAGACGATCTGCGGCAACGCTGGTGGTAATTACAGGCTGAAATTACCATTGGCGATATTCGGGGCAAAAACGGGTGGTAAACGGGTGGTACCAGATAGTAATTTGCATTTCTTGCAAAAGTGGGTGTTAAACGGTCGGTAATCCGGTGGCCAAAATGGAAATTCTAGCCCCACCGGTAATAAATGATAATGGGCTAGAATTTCCTATGGCTGACCGCCCGGTTTCTGGGCAGTATTGGCCATTGCGGGTGATAATTAGGTAAGCGAAAATGTCCTTACCTCAGTTACACCGGCGGTTTCGAGGTACCACTGGGGAACGGACTGCCGGTGTGTACCGTCCACAGATCGCCCATGCGCTATATTTGGCTGAGCGGTGACCCGTAGGTAAGTTTCTTTCAAAAACGCCCACGAGGATCAGCGGAGCTGATCATTAGGTAAGTATCTCTTCAAGAAAAAGGTTAGTAATTGTTTTGTACTAATTATTTTAAAAATGTGTTGTGGTGATTTAGTTTTAAAGTGTCTTGGGAATGTTTTTATGATTTTTTTAGTTGATATTTTTTGAAAAATTATTTTTATTGTTTTTCTGGTGTTAGGCCCAACCTGCAGCCTCGGGGTAAATTTTTATTGATTTTTAAAATTTTTCGCGCATTTTGTTTATGAACCGCCCAATCAACCCTAAATTGCACTTTTCCGCCCAGAATGGGGGTACAAGGCCCATGTTTTTCGCTCGGTGGATTTTTTTTATTTTTTGGGATAAGTTTTCGACGCCGATAATCTTTCGAGTCTTAGCAGTCTTTTGGGCAGCAAATGGGTGCTAGCAGGCTGATAGGAAATTCTAGCCCATTGGACCATAATGTTTGCTTCCAGCACGGCAACTGGGTATATTATCCAACTGGCTGATTGCTGACAGGTGGTATTTGGTTGAGTACGACTGGGAAATTGGCTGGCTAGCACTTTCGGCCAGTCCACACGACACGTGTGGCGATTTGAGCTTGACCGTGTAATCCACTTTTCCCCATTTTGAGTGGGAACCTAATTAAGGGATTGATAAAGGGGGTGGTTTTCCCTGGATACTTTGGCATAGAAATTGGAACCATTAGCGCCGGCAGTTAAGGCTGGTTTTGAAGAAAAAATGGTGGCTGCCTCGCTTCCTCCCACTTCCGCCATATTGGGAAGGTCGGTAGCACTGCCATTGCCTGCGCTCGCCTCAAATATTTTAATGATCAAGAGCAAGATGTCAATTGGTGTGTAATGCCGAATTGATGCACGCTGTAAAATTTTGGGCATAACCGCTCCTTTTACCGCCCTCTCCAAAGCACGCCCATGCGTGCAGCTATTGCCAGCGCATAGACCTGGGAAACACGGAGGAGATCTATGGATCTCTGAGAAGTCTTCAATAACTATGCAGAGTATGTAGGCAGAGTATGTGCAGCCCTACTGAACCCAGACTCTGTGACAGGTTTATATTCCTCACTGATCACTGTTTCAAATAATTCTGACGTTGTTTGCACTCGATGGTGTAATCAGAAATTTTATGACACATGTTGCATGAGTTTTCATAAATTCAAGTATTTGGAACCTCAAGTTGCTAGAATGATTCCACCCAAATTGCAGTCATTTAATCAGTTAACGATTACTTTTTTTGATTAATAATTGTATTTGATAAATTAGCTGGCTGAATATTTGAGAGTGTCAGCAGTTGAATTAAACATAGATTTCAGCTAAACTGCAGGTTGCATTCTTCAAAATATGACCGATTAGTGTATTTTAGGCTTTGATTATTTTTGCATACATGCTCTGTCAACCTACAAAACACGAGAAACATAATCAGAAACATTATACTTCACTTTCATAAGGATTTCCTGATCACGCCGAATAGATTGTTTAGACCCGACATTCAGCTTCCTGCTGATCGTACCACCTGAAGGAGTGGGTTGCTGCGCTCATTTAAATCAGCAGGCAGTACCAAAATAACAGTGCTGCCTGCGCACTTTATATGGGCGTGAGTAAACCTCGGCCCACGGTGGCACCGCCCATTTTTGGGTTTTACTGCATTTTTAGGGGTGCCAAGAAGCCTCCAAGATGGCCAAGATGGGGGTCTTAAGCTGAAACGCTGATTTACAATAATAACAACAACAACTTGTATTTATATAGCGCCTTTGACATAGTGAAACGTCCAGTATTATAAGACAAAAAAATTTGACACCAAGCCACATAAGGAGAAATTAGGGCAGGTGACCAAAAGCTTGGTCAAAAGTATAGGTTTTAAGGAGCATCTTAAAGGAGGAAAGGGAGGTAGAGAGGTGGAGAGGTTTAGACAGGGAATTCCAGAGCTTAGGGCCTAGGCAACAGAAGGCACAGCCACCAATGTTTGGGGGATTATAATCAGGGATGCTCAAGAGGGCAGAATTCGAGGAGCGTAGATATCTCAGGGAGTTGTGGGGCTGAAGGGGATTACAGAGATAGGGAGGGGCGAGGCCATGGAAGGATTTTAAAACAACCATGAGAATTTTGAAATCAAGGCATTGCTTAACTGGGAGCCAATGTAGGTCAGCGAGCACAGGAGTGATGGGTCAGTGGAACTTGGTGCAAGTTCATCATCATAGGCAGTCGCTCGGAATCGAGGAAAACTTGCTTCCACTCTTAGAATGAGTCCTTAGGTGGCTGAACAGTCCAATACGAGAGCCACAGTCCCTGCCACAGGTGGGACAGATAGTTGTTGAGGATAAAAGAGGGTAGAACAGGTTTGTCACACGTTCCTTCTGTAGCCTGCGCTTGACTTCCACATGCACTCAAGGCGCTTAGCACCCTCCCGGATCCGCCTCCTCCACCCAGGGCGGTCTTCGGCCAGGGACTCCCAGGAGTCGGTAGGGATGCTGCACTCTACCAGGGAGGCTTTGAGGGTGTCCTTATAATGCTTCCTCTGTCCACCTTTGGCTCGTTTGCCATAAAGGAATTCCGAGTAGAACGCTTGTTTCGGGAGTCTGGCATACGGACAATGTGGCCTGCCCAGCAGTCAGTGCTTCAATGCTGGGGATGTTGGCCTGGTCGAGGACGTTAATGTTAGTGCATCTGTTCTGCCAGGGAATTTTCAGGATTTTGCAGAGGCATCGTTGGTGGTATTTCTCCAGCGAATTGAGGTGTCTACTATACATGATCCATGTCTCTGAGCCATACAGGAGGGCGGGTTAGGACTTGGACAGCCGTGTTTTGGATTACCTCATGTTTACATAGGGTAGAATGTGGAAGGCCAACCAGGAGTGCGTTGGAATAGTCAAGTCTAGAGGTAACAAAGGCATGGCTGAGGATTTCGGCAGCAGATGAGCTGAAGCAATAGCAGAGACGGGCAATGTTACAGAGGTGGAAATAGGCGGTCTTAGTATGCTGCGGAAATGTGGTTGAAAGCTCGTTTCAGGGTCAACTATGACACCAAGGTTGCGAACAGTGTGATTCAACCTCAGTCAGAGGTTGGAGAGAGGGATGGAGTCAGTAGCTAGGGAATGGAGTTTTGGCGTGGACCGAAAACAATGGCTTCAGTTTTCCCAATATTTAATTGGAGAAAATTTCTGCTCATCCAGAATTGGATGTCGGACAAACAGTCTGACAATTTAGAGACCATGGAGAGGTCGAGAGAAGTGGTAATGAGGTAGAGCTGGGTGTCATCAGTGTTCCCATGTGGAAACTGATGCTGTGTTTTTGGATGATGTTGCCAAGGGGCAACATCTAGAGGTTTAGCCCGTGTTTAGCGCAAGACCCCATCTTGGTAAAGGAGTTGAAGCTTTTGTTAAGGAACGACCACCTGGAGTATCGATAAGAGGCTGATTGCTACTTAAATTGCCTGTTAGTGCTCATTAAAGTGGCTGCATGGCAATTTGATGGCTCACCCTTGATCTCAAAGCAACCAGTATATTCTCTGAGGACTTTACCAATAAAGAATAAGTGCTATGTTACTCTACCTTATTGGACCCCCTATAGGAGTCACCAGGAGAAAGGGAGTGCTTGGTCATGGACATCTTGTAGAGGTCCCCCTTAATCTGGAGGCGGAATGGCAGGAGGAGATAAGGCCAGGCAGAGCAGCATCAGCTGCTGCAGGAGAGAGGGACAGGAGGGACAGGAGGGCAAGGTGCACTCCTTCCCCCTCTGCGAGTACAGGACATCCCTTCTCCGCTGGACGTCCTCCACCAGGACCTCTAGTGATGCGTCCGTGAAGCTGTGCACCCTCTCACTCAGCCCCTGAGCCATCGTGAAACATGTCGCTGTGTGTCAGTCAGCACACTCCACTTCCCTTTCCAGACTTCAGTGGAAGTGGGTGAGTGGACTCCACATATACTGCGCCACGAAAATTGCGTTGAATCAGCATTTGAGTGCTAAACCTGTAGCACTCTGTTTTAGCATCTCCAGACAAGTTCTAATTACGGAAATCAGTAATTAGGACCAAAATTGCGTGCTAAAACAAAACTTTCAAACAGGTGTGCCTTATTAGCACAGCACCCATTTAGCTGCAGTTTTCACTCTTTCACCAAAATAACCACGAATATTCTTTGCAGTCAGGCATGAGGTTCCCGAAGGGTGTCGAAATGACTGGAAAAGAGTCTGGAAAGGGAGGGAGAGGATCCAGTCGTTCTGATCCATGTTGGAATCAGCAACATAGGAAAGATTAGGGAGTATCAGGAGTTAGGTGCTAAATTAAATGCAGGACCTCATGGGTAATAATAGCTACGTGGCTGCAGGAGTTGTGTGGGAAGGTGGGGGGGGGGAGGCTCCATTTCATGGGACATTGGCACCAGTACTGGAACAGGAAGGAGCTGTACCGTTGGGACGGGCCACACCTGAACTGGGCTGGAATCAAGGTCCAAGCGGAAAGGATAACTAGGGCTGTAATTAAGATGTGAAACTATTAACATGGGGGGGAGGGGAACTGCTAGAAATTACATAAACCTAACAATAAAAGAATCAGGAAAAGAGAATAAAGGACAAACTAGAGGAAGGAATAAGAATAACACGAATGGCCAGAGATCGGATAAAATAACAGGGGGGATATTTCCAGGGGGTCAGTGTGGAAAGGGAAGGGGAAGATCCAGTTATCGGTGATGGTTCAGGTGGGAAAATGTTGTTTTTGACAGTGTGTCGGGACCCCGCTGTCAACCTGCCGCTAGATGTCTTTACCAAATGTCGGCTCTGCCAGTGCTGAGCAGATCCAACATGCAGAGCGGAGGAGACAATTAAAATCATTAATGGCTTATTTACAGACAGTTAACAAAGCTTTGATTCTCAGCTTTTTGAATTTGGCAGGTCACCCACCGGTTTCCTGCTATGCCTAGACCTTGTCTGTGAAGCTGAAGCGGGATGTCACTTGCCATTGTTTCAGCTGATGAGTTGACAGCTTCAAATGCCAAATCAAAGCTCCCAGCTGATGGAGAAATGTTCCCTTAACCACCAGCTTCTCTAAACTGCATTTCCACTGCAGATTCAGCATGCTGCAAACCTTTACACAAGTCTCCATCCAGTCTAACCTCATTACCTCTCTCACCATTAGCAGATCGCTTCTGCTGTCTCTACTTCACTTGCTATCTATTCCATCAGCATCGGTGCACTTTATACTCTCTCACCTTGGTCTTCAGAATCCCACCACAATCAGCCCCAACACCAGAATCACCAGGCGCACCAACAGCACCAACAACAACACCAACCTTCTCCGTAATCAACTGATGCTGCACAAGACACAGGGCATCAGCACCCGACCACATTGCTGCCCAGGAGGCCGGGGATGGCCTCACCATGGCCAGATTTACTTCACGATGCTGTACCCCCTGCCTGCCACATGATACGGCAAGTTGACACCACCCTATACCAACACCATAAAGCATCCCTAAAATGCACAAGCCATTCCTTCCCTTCTGTGTTGTTAGTTGGTATGATTGCATTAGGATGAGGGTGAATGTGAGGGGTAGTTAGTGAGACGGGGCTGTGATAATGTAGATCAAGAGAGATGGGTGGGCTTATGAGTAAGGATGTGCAGGAGTAGGGTAGGGAAGGCAGAGTGATAGGGATGTGATGAGAGGCATAGCAGGATGAGGTTGAGTGTGGCTTTGTACTGACATTTCGTGATCTACTGTGATCATTGAAAGGTTTGCCCCACTGCAGCCAGATCCTCCCGACGACAACCCTGCTTGTGTCTTCCTGTGCAATGTACAACAGGCTGTGTTGAATTCTTGGGGAAGTCTCTTCTGCCCACGGGAAGGGAGGAGAACCTCCCTCTGTGCTGTGACGCCGTCCATAAATATCTGGAGGGAGTCATGGGAGAACGTGGGTGCAGCCCTCTGCCTTTGCCAGTGTTTGCAGCACCTCAATGCTGTAGAACACTGACAGCACAACTGCCAAATAAATTTGCGCATAGTCCCTTTAAGGGCATCAAATGACATCACCAAACCCACTTCCTCTAATTGGCCAGGAAACATGCTGGGTGGGCTTAACAGGCCCAATTAGGGGAATTTCATTCTACACAGCGGGCTGAAGCCGGCAGTGGGGCCGGGACATGCCACCGACGTCACCCGCCCCAGACTCACTGAAGCTGGTAAAATCCAGCCCACTGAGCATATAGATAATATAACTGCTAAAAAGAAAGAGAGAGGAATAATAAATATTAAAAAATTAAACTGTTGGTAATGCATTGTACGTAGCGTTCAAAACAAATTGGATGAACTGGAGGCAATCATTTGTAGAGGGGATCCAGATATAGTCGGTGTTATATATGTAAACTTGTATTTACTCTGTACAGCCACCAGAGGGCTCATCCCCTGGAATCCCAAGGGATTCCATAATCCCTTGGGAGCACTGGTATTGAGGGAGGCTTCACAGGTTTGAGAGGCATTCTGGAGACCTGCAATAAAAGACTAAGGTCACACTTTACTTTGAGCTCACAGTGTTCAGTCTGACTCTTTCTCCACACACAACAACTGGCGACGAGATACAGATAGCGAACCCAAAGATGCAGAGAACAGTGGGCATCCTGGAGAAATTCTCGGAAGGAGATGATTGGGAAATTTTTGTTGGAGCGACTCGACCAATACTTCGTGGCCATCGAGCTAGATGGGGAAGAGAGCGCTGCCAAACGAAGGGCGATCCTCCTCACTGTCTGTGGGGCGCCAACATATGGCATCAAAAAGAATCTGCTCACTCCAGCAAAACCAACGGAGAAATCATATGATGATTTGTGCAAACTGATTCGAGAGCAATTGAACCCGAAGGAAAGCGTTCTCATGGCAAGGTACCGGTTCTACACCTTCAAAAGGTTTGAAGGCCAGGAAGTGATGAGTTATATCGCTGAGTTAAGACACCTTGCAGGATTTGAAGAACATTTGGAGCACATGCTCAGAGACTTTTTCATACTTGGCATTGGCCACGAAACCATACTTCACAAACTTTTGACTGTAGAGACCCCAACCTTGAGTAAGGCCATAGCGATAGCCCAGGCAATACGAAGCAAATCTCTCAGCACACAAGTGCTGCTACAAGTACTGTGAACAAAGTGATGTTATTTTCGAATCATAACGTACAGGACAGGTCAAACATACCTGCAGCTACACGTCCGCAGATGTCTCAGAGTCCACCATCAAGGGTGATGAATGCAAGGCCATTAACACCTTGTTGGCGCTGCGGGGGTGATCATTGTTTCCACTCATGCCGATTCAACGAATACGTTTGCAAGTGCTGTGGAACAATGGGACACCTCCAACGAGTGAGCAGGCAAGTTGCAAAGCCTGTTAAACCTGCAAACCACCATGTTGCAGAGGAGGACAGATCCATGGAGGATCACGACGAACCAGAGCCTCAGATCGAGGAGGCAGAAGTACATGGGGTGTACACATTCACCACGAATTGTCCCCCGATAATGCTGACTGTTGAACAAAATGGATTCCCGGTGTCAGTGGAACTGGACACGGGCATGAGCCAGTCCATCATGGGCAAAAAGACTTTCGAAAGGTTGTGGTGCAACAAGGCCTCAAGGCCAGTCTTAACTCCAGTTCGCACAAAACTAAGAACTTACACGAAAGAACTGATACCTGTAATCGGTAGTGCTACCGTAAAGGTCTCCTACGATGGAGCGGTGCACAAGCTACCATGCTGGGTGGTACTGGGTGATGGTCCCACGCTGCTCGGCAGGAGCTGGCTGGGAAAGATACGCTGGAACTGGGACGACATCCGAGCGCTATCGCCCACTGACGACACTTCGTGTGCCCAGGTCAAACAAATTTCCTTCGCTGTTTGAACCAGGTATCTGGAAATTCCAAGGAGCAAAAGTGCAGATCCACCTAATTCCGGGGGCGCGACCCATCCATCACAAGGCGAGAGCAGTACCTTACATGATGAGAGAAAGGGTAGAGATCGAGCTAGAGCCAGCTGCAAAGAGAGGGCATCATTTCCCCGATTGAATTCAACGAGTGGGGCAGTCCTATCGTCCCAGTCCTCAAGGGAGACAGCACCGTCAGAATCTGTGGCGATTGCAAAAGTAACTATCAATTGTTTCTCCCTGCAGGACCAATGCCCACTACCAAAGGCCGCCGACCTCTTTGCAACGTTGGCGGGAGGAAAGACGTTCATGAAGCTGGATCTGACTTCAGCCTACATGACGCAGGAACTGGAGGAATCATTGAAGGCCCTCACCTGCATTAACACGCACAAAGGTCTTTTTGTTTATAACAGATGCCCATTTGGAATCCGATCGGCGGCGGCGATATTCCAGAGAAACATGGAAAGCTTACTGAAGTCAGTCCCACACACCGTGGTCTTCCAGGACGACATCTTGGTCACAGATCGGAACACAGTCGAGCATCTGCAGAACCTGGAGGAGGTTCTTAGTTAACTCAACCACGTGGGGCTCAGGTTAAAACAATCTAAGTGCATTTTCCTGCTGCCTGAAGTGGAGTTCCTGGGAAGGAGGATTGCAGCGGACGGCATGAGGCCCACTAACGCGAAGATGGAGGCAATCGGGACGCACCAAGGCCACAGAACGTGACGGAGCTGCGGTCGTTTCTGGGACTCCTGAACTACTTTGGTAACTTCTTACCCGGTCTCAGCACACTGTTAGAATCACTGCATGTCTTACTATGAAAAGGGGATGAATGGGTTTGGGGCAAAATCCAATAAAATGCCTTTGTAAAAGCGAGAAAATTGTTATGCTCAAACAAATTGCTTGTGTTGTATGATCCATGTACGCATTTGGTACTAGCATGTGATGCGTCGTCATATGGCGTCGGGTGTGTATTGCAACAAGCTAATGATTTCGGGAAACTGCAATCGGTTGCCTATGCATCCAGGAGTCTGTCTAAGGCTGAGAGAGCCCACAGCATGATTGAGAAAGAAGCGTTAGCGTGTGTTTAGGGGTAAAGAAAATGCATCAATACCTGGTTGGGCTAAAATTCGAATTGGAAACTGACCATAAGCCACTTATATCCCTGTTCTCCGAGAGTAAAAGGATAAATACCAACTCATCGGCCCTCATACAACTATGCCCTCAGCCACAGGCCAAGTACAGAAAACTGTGCCGATGCTCTCAGTAGGCTGCCATCACCCACCACGGGAGTGGAAATGGCGTAGCCCGCAGATCTAGCCATGGTTATGGAAGCATTTGAGAGTGAGCAATCACCCATCACTGCCCGGCAGATCAAAACCTGAACAAGCCAAGACCCTTTATTATCTCTAGTCAAAAGCTGTGTGCTTCACAGGAGCTGGTCCCGTATCCCAGTGGAAATGCAGGAAGAGATAAAGCCGTTCCAGCGGCGCAAAGATGAAATGTCTGTACAGGCAGACTGCGTTCTGTGGGGCAATCGAGTAGTGGTCTCCAAGAAGGGCAGCGACACCTTCATCAATGACCTCCACAGTACCAGGCATCATAATGATGAAAGCGATAGCCAGATCTCACGTGTGGTGGCCCGGTATCGATGCGGACTTAAAGAGTCCTGCGTTCACAGATGTAATACATGCTCGCAGTTAAGCAATGTACCCAGGGAGGCGTGGCTAAGTTTATGGTCTTGGCCCTCCAAACTGTGGTCTAGGGTAAACGTCGATTATGCAGACCCGTTCTTGGGTAAAATGTTCCTTGTGGTTGTAGACGCGTACTCCAAGAGGATTGAATGTGAGATAATGTCGACTAGCACGTCCGCTGCCACTACTGAAAGCCTGCGGGCCATGTTTGCCACACACGGCCTACCAGATGTCCTGGTGAGCGACAATGGGCCATGTTTCACCAGTGCTGAGTTTAAAGAATTCATGACCCGTAACAGGATCAAACATGTCACATCTGCCCCGTTTAAGCCAGTGTCCAGTGGTCAGGCAGAGAGAGCAGTGCAAACCATCAAACAAGACTTGAAGAGGAAACTGAAGGCTCACTGCAGACTCGCCTATCCCGAGTCCTGCTTGGCTACCGCATGAGACCCCACTCACTCACTGGGATCCCACCTGCTGAACTGCTCATGAAAAGAGCACTTAAGACAAGGCTCTCGTTAGTTCACCCTGATCTACATGAACAGGTAGAGAGCAGGCGGCTTCAACAAAGTGCATACCATGATAGCGCAAATGTGTTACGCGAGATTGAAATCAATGATCCTGTATTTGTATTAAATTATGGACAAGGTTCCAAATGGCCTCCCGGCACTGTCGTGGCTAAAGATGGGAGCAGGGTGTTTCGCGTCAAACTTTCAAATGGATTCATTCACCGGAATCACTTGGACCAAATCAAACTCAGATTCATGGACTATCCTGAGTAACCCACCTTGGACCCTACCTTTTTTGATCCCCCAGCATACACACCAGTGACAACCGGCACCACGGTTGACCACGAAGCAGAACCCATCTTCCACAGCAGCCCAGCAGGGCCCAACACACCAGGCAGCCCAGCAAGGCCAGCTGCACAGCAGCCCAGCGAGGGCCCAACAAATGATTCAACAACACCAGCTTTCACACCAAAACGATCAACCAGGGCAAGAAGGGCCCCAGATCGACTCACATTGTACTCTTGACTTTGGGGGGGGGGAGTGTTGTTATCTATGTAAACTTATATTTACTCTGTACAGCCACCAGAGGGCTCATCCCCTGGAGTCCCAAGGGATCCCATAATCCCTTGGGAGCTCAGGTATTTACAGATGCTTCACAGGTTGAAGAGGCACTCTGGAGACCTGCAATAAAAGACTAAGATCACACTTTACTTTGAGCTCACAGTGTTCAGTCTGACTCTTTCTCCATACACAACAGTCGGGATGTCTGAAACATGGCTACATAGAGAACAGCTATGTAGCTATTTGCAGCTAAATATTGCCAGATATAACACATTCAGGAAGGAAAGGGAAGGAAGGAGGGAAGATAGAGTAGCTGTACTAGCTAAAGATAACATAATGGCAAAAGGGTATAACTAGCAGTAAGAATCTATATAGATTGAGTTAAAAAATAAGAAGGGGTCCACTAATAGGGGTATACTATAGACCACCAAATAATGGAAGGGAATTGGAGGAAGAAATATGTAGGCAAATCTACGAGGTGAGTAGCAGGCATAGAATAATAATCATGGAGATTTCAACTACCCCCAATTAAACTAGCAGGAAGAAATAGCAAAAAGTGAAAAGGGAATTGAGTTTTTACAATGTAAAAATGACTCCTTTCTCCATCAGTGCGTAAGAAGTTCGACAAGAAAAGATTCGCTGCTGGATCATGTAATGGGTAATGAACCAGAACAGATAAGAGAAGTAAGAGTAGGAGAGCATCTTAGTCGTAGTGATCACAACATCGTAAGATTCAAGATTAGGATCATGGGTGACATTAATAGGACAAAAACGTAATAGATTGGAAATGAGCAAATTGTGCGGTGATGAGGCTGGAGGTAAATTGGAAGAAAATCTTGAAAAACAAAGAGACATAAAAACAGTGGGTGATCTTTAAAAGGGTAATCAATAGAGTTCAAGAGAAATATGTTCTAATAACAGCCAAAAACAAGCAAGCTAATTATGGGGCATCATGGATGAATAAACAACTAAAGGGTAATTTGAATCAAAAGAAAAGACATGTAAGAAGTACTTAGATACTAAAGGAAAGGAGGACAATAGGGACTACAAGGAACTTGGGAGAGAAGTTAAAAAGCCACTAGGAAGGCAAAGAGAAATTACAAAATAAAATTATCAAGGAATATAAAAAGAAATAATAAAGTGTTGTATAAACACAATAACAAAAGGATAGGGCCACTAAAGATGAGCAAGATAAACTCATAGGTAATGACAGAGAAATGGCAGAAGTATTGAATAACTACTAAATAAGATAATGAAATAGAAACTTCACTAAAGGATGAGATTGAAAAGGATTTTAATACAGTTGGGATAGAAAGGGAAAAAATATTTAACAAACTAGCAAAACTTAAAGATTAGGGACTAGATTTTCCACATTTTTTGCATGCTTAACGCCCACTTAACGTCCATTTTACCGCTGAAATGACGTATAACACGTATATCGCTCATTTAGCCACAAAATGGAAACTGGAGGGCATTTTTAGGAAACTTATCGCTAAGCGTTACTTTCCCCATATGCATAACGGAGGGAAAAAATATTACCGCCTGCCCACTTTTTTGGGGTGGAATCATCAGAATGGGCAAAATCAACGCCCATAATATCACCCAGATTTACTTTCCGCACGGAATTAACGCCGAAATTCAATAATACTGCCCACCCACTTTTTTTTGTCGTAAAGATCACATTTGCCGAAACTAGCGGCCATGAGATCACCCAGCGTCACTTTCACCACCTCGCACACATATCGGCCACAATATCGCTCACCCAAAAAAACGCCCATAAAAAGTGGAACTAACCGGAACTAATCACAGCGTTATGGGCGTCATGTTCTACATCACATGTCACATCCTTTAAAAGGCTGCTATGCTTCAACCTCGGGGGAGTTCGGATGTACTCTGGAGGTCATTGGAGTTGATGTGAACATCCCTACAAACATCTAGACCATAATGTGACCGATTGGAATTGAATAGGTGTCTTCGTCAGGACATTCATTGTTTGTGACCAATCGGTGGAAAACAGAGAGCTATTGCAATGGGGCCTTTCTCACCCTCTCTTGATGACCAATTACATGCTGCAGACTCGAGATGGCCGAAGGTATGCCAGCTTATAAGGGGAAATCTGCAGCCTGCCAGCACCATCAGTACTGCACTGTCCGTCGAGGTCAAAATCACCGTGGCACTGTTGTTCTACGCGTTGGATCCTTTTAAGGCCTCAGCTGGCGACATTTGCAGTCTGTCTCAACATGCCACACATTGCTGCATTAGACAGGTCACTGAAGCCCTGTATGCACACAGGAGGGACTTGATCAGCTTCCCTATGACCAGGGAGGCACAGACTGAGAGGGCTCTAGGATTCTCCAGAATTGCAAACTTCCCCAAGGTGCAGGGAGCAATAGACTGTATGCACATCGCGATGCGGGCACCTTTTCAGGATGCAGAGGTTTTCAGGAACTGCAAGGGATTCCACTCCCTGAATGTTCAACTGGTTGTCGACCACCAGCAAATTATAATGGCAGTGAATGCTAAATTTACGGGCAGCATCCATGATGCTCACATCCTGTGTGAGAGCACTGTATCTGACTTGTTTAACAAACAGCCACAAGGTCAATTCTGGATGCTTGGTGACAAAGGATACGACCTCGCCACCTGGTTGATGACCCCTCCTAAGTGACAACCACACCAAAGCCGAGAGGCGATACAATGAGAGCCACAGACTAACTCACAATATCATGGAGAAAACCATTGGAGTGCTGAAGCAGCGCTTTAGATGCCTGGACCACTCAGGAGCTGAGCTCCAATACCACCCTGAGTAGGTAGCTCAATTCGTGGTGGTGTGCTCTATGTTGCACAACTTGGCTACCAGGAGGGGACAAGAATTGCCTGATGAGTCTGACAGTCCACCTCACCAGAGCGAGGAAGAGGAGGATGAGGAGGGGGACGCTGACATTGGCCCAGACAATCAGGCTGAGGCTGAAGCCATGCCCCAACCCCTTGTAGTCTGTATGAAAGGGCCCATGGTGGCATGATAGCTGGAAGAGCCTTATGTCAGGAGCTCGTCAGTGATCGCTTTGCCTGAAAGAATGTTGGTGTTATTTACAAGACTGACACACTACTGGATGTGCAGGTCATACATCAATGGTGGGCATCACCTTGGTGACAGTTAAAGTTTAAGTTGATTGAAGTTAAGTGTAATTATACCCTTTGATGTTAAGGAATTATCAGCGTGTAACGGTACAGCTATCCGAGCCAATGTGCAACAAGATTTTGTTAAATAAAAAACATTTAACCGAACAATTGTCTGAAATCATAATTATTTCTGTAAAAATCAACCCTCCCCGCCCCCCCCCCTCGCTTCTCCTCCCCACCTCTACCCCTTCCCCTTCCCTTCCTGACTCCAAGCCGCCTGGCCGAGGAGCTCCTCAGGCGATGCTTCACTGGGGGCGGGGGGGAGCGGAATGACGGCTGACTCACTGCTTGGACAGATACGGGAGAGGACGGTCCCGAGGTGGGAACGTGCTCCAAGTCAGAAGCAAGATGTTGCTCCTGGCTCTCATGTGTTGTTGGCAATGGGGGTGCGGCATCTTGGGGTGCAGTGCCACTCTCCGGGACCACTGGGAGCCCTCTGCCACCAGTGTTCCTGGCTACCAGCTCCAGGGACTCCACCATCCCTTCCATGTTATATCTTATTTGTTGGACGAAAACTCAGTGCCAACTATGTTGTTGGTGCTTAGTAGGCTTTTTGCTGCTGGTGAATCTCCCTCGTGGATCCCACAACAGCCAAACAAGCACACACCATAGCCACACACGCCATCAGTCCCTCTCTCTCTGTCTCCTCTTCTGCGCATGTCATGATGACCCTTGACATCCTGAATCGCGGGAATCGAGCATTGCCCTGCCATTGCTAAGGACGGCGACACTTTACGGCAGAAGATCAGCGAGATTTAACGCTAACGCCCAATTCATATCGCTCGCGGTAATGCCCAATTTCAAAAATGGAGACTCGGTGCTTTGAGAATGGCCGAGAAGCCAGTGATCTGAAAACCCATTTTTACCGCCCACACCGGAAATAATGCCCATTTTTGGGCAATAAGCACAAAAGTGTAAAATCTAGCCCCAGAAAGATCCAGCATACTCTTGGGGGCCAAAATTCATCACCTCACCGCCCGCTGCCGCCGACTGTCGCTGACATTCCTCCTGAAGATCCGCCCAGTGCCACTTTGGAGGTGGGCTGAAGCGGGCGGGAGGGGAGAGCTGCCGGGAACCATCGAGTGGCGCAACTGAGCTCCTGCCCGCCGAGCTCCCAGATTCTTGCGGGCGGGAGTCGGCGGCAGAACGAGGGTGGACCGCTGCGACGAGGCTGGTCTGTCCCCGACAGTAAGTAGGTAAGTGAACATTTTAAAAAAAAATTTCAACAGCGACTTACGTGGATGGGGTCCCCTGAAGGTCTTCGGATAGTTTTTTACTTTTTTACTGTTGATTATTTTTTTTAGGTCTTCGACCCTCCCTGGGCCTGATTCCATTCTCAGCAGCACTTGGGCAGCAAGCGCCTCTGGCACCGAGAATGGGACCTTCCGCCCGCTACCGCCCAGATTGGTGGCGTACGTCGTCCATTTGCCGCCTGCTGACCTTCAAGGGACCTCAGCGATGAATATTCCGCCGAAAGTACCGTGCAGTACCTCGGCGGCCATCGGCGGCACTTTGGGCAGCACTTGGGCAGGTGGAGGCCTTGATGAAAATCGGCCCCCTTTGGAAATGCGGGAGGAGATAGAAGAGGCACTAATTTGAATATATTTACCTGTAGTTCCACAGAAGAGGGGCTTGTGCCAGAGGACTGGCAGACAGCTAATGTTTTTCCTATGTGCAAAAAGGAAGATAGAACAAAACCTGGAAACTGTAGACCAGTCAGCTTAATGTCAGTGATGGGGAAGATACTGAAATCTTTACTAAAAGAAGTGCTAGTAGTGCATCTAGAGACAGAAAATATAATTCAAAAAATGTAGCATGGATTCCCAAAGGCTAAGTCATGCTTAACTAACCTAACAGAATTCTTTGAAAAGGTAACGGAAAGCATGGACAAGGGATGTCATATACTTGGATTTTCAAAAGGCCTTCGATAAGGTACTACATGGTGGTCTCATGACTAAGGTTAGGGCATGTGGAGTCAAGGGACAAATAGTTGAATGGATAGAAAAATTGGCAAAAAAAGAGAGTATGGATAAAGGGTAGTTATTCAGATTGGAGCAAGGTAGAAAGCAGTGTTGCATAAGGATCAGTGGTGCTATTCATAATTTACATTAATGATTTGGACTTAGGAACAAGTAACTCAATACCAAAATTTGCAGATGATACCAAACTGGAGGTGGTGGGGTGGGTGTGGTGGTGTTATAGCTAACATTGAGGATGCAACATAATACAAGAAGACGTTAGAAAACTTGTAGACTGGGCAATTATGTGGCAAATGAACTTTAACATAGATAAATGTGAGGTGATAGATTTACACCCTAGCAAATAAAAAAACTGAATGGGGTAGAAGAGCAAAGCGATCTAGGGATACAGATGAGCAAATCATTAAAAGCAGCAAAGCAATTTAAAATGTTAACAAAGCACTGGGATTTATTTCTAAGAGTATAGAATTCAAAAGTCGTGAAGTTATGTTAAACTTATATATGACTCTGGTGAGGCTGCATTTAGAGTACTGTGCACAGTTCTGCACTCCATTCTATAAAAAGGACATAGAAGCGCTGGAGAAAGTGTGAAAAAGATTTACAAGGATGTTACCAGACCTGAGAGGTAACAGATATCAAGATAGATTAAATAGGTTGGGCTTTTTTTTCGAAAAGTGAAGACTTAGAGGTGACCTGATAGAGGTCTTTAAAATTATGAATGGGTTGGACAGGATGTGGAGAGGATGTTTTTACTAGTGGGATAATCCAAAACTAGGGGCCATAAATATAAGATAGTTACTAATAAATTCAATAGGGAAATAAGGGGAAATTTCTTTACTCAGAGAGTGGTTAGGATTTGGAACTTACTACCACAGGATGGGGTTGAGGCAAATAGCTTAGATGATTTCAAAAGGAAATTAGATGAGTATATGAGAGAAAAGGGAATAGAAAGATATGCTGAAAGGCTCAGATAAGGCAGATGGAATGGGAGGAGACTCGTGTGTTGTATAAATACCAGAACAGACTAGTTGGGCCAAATGGCTTGTCCTGTGCTGTAAATTCTATGTAATTCTATGCAAGTGTACATAGAACATGCAACCAGTGTCCCTTACAGACCTGTTCCTGTTTCTGATGTGTTTGCAAACATCCTGCCCAGCAGAATACCCGCTCATCAAAAATAAGAGTAACAGGGAAGAGATTTCAGGTCGCAATTCAAGAAACTGAAGCAACTAATGTTGATGTTTTTAAAAAGAACATTTTTGATCTAATGTAAAGTATATTAATTAATTCTTTGTACAAATAATGTAAACTATCAATGTATTATGTTTGGCTAATTTAAAGGGTATTCCATTGGAATCACTGGAAATGAAAATTGAAAGGGTGGTTGCTCCGCTTCACAAGTTTACCACTTGAGCAGTGAAGGTGAAATTACCCCCATTGTTACCAATGTAACTACAGAAAATGTTTTAATGAGAATTCTGTAAAACAGGAGGATCCTTAAAGAAGATGGGATCTGTAATCACTATATCAACAGTGATTGTACCGCCGAGTACGCAACAGAGCTTAAATGGAAGCTATATGGCAAGTCATTGTTACCTCATTGCTGGGGGTTGCTTTTAAAGCTCCTCAATTACAATATTTAATCATAATTGCTCCAGATGAAAGAAGAGATGTCAGGGAGATAAACTAGGGTCACGATCAGCACTGGACTATCAGGAACCATCATTATGCCACCAATTATTTCTGTTGGCGCTGGCAATCACCATGGGGACTGATTGCGCAAGATTCATGTCAGTGTGGAGCCACTTGCAGATTTGTAAAATTCACCCTTCTGAGCCTTGGTCTCAAAAGGGTTGAAAGGCAATTAGCAACAAAATAACATGCTTATTAATGGCTTATTGAGGTCAGTCATTATAAAATCTTGTAGAGTTCTACTAGGGAATAGAATGAAAATTGATTTCTGTACTCTGTCAGAATGGGGCTTGTTCAAACAAAAATACAAAAATTTGGATGCATTAATACATTAGCACAGCTTGTACTTTTCAACCTTAGTCAGAGTAACTGTGAAAATCTTCGAGTCAGCACTGCCTAATATTATTTCCCATATCATTCTTTGCTCAGGAGTATGGCTAACTCTATTACCATTACAATACCTGCAGCAACAACAACAGAGGAGTATTCCGCTCTTTATTATGCTGCCTTCCCCAGTATCTTAAACTGCATCAAATGTGCCCAGAATACTCTATACACTATAACAGGATAGACTTCGGTTCATGTGCAGGTTTTATGTCCTGTCAGCAGTATCAAAGATGTGTGCCCAGTTATCTTGGCAGTACTTTTATTGTTGTAAATGCTGGTGGTTTGTGAAAGAATTGACAGATGAACTTTCAAGGTAATACTACCCAGCTGCCAGAGGCTGTGGTCTGAAGCCTCAGCTCAAGGCTTCCTGATACCAGCATACACCAGGTGGGAGGAGTGGAACCAAGTTGGGGAGCAATTGCCATCTTTTCTTCCCTTGCCAATTGTTTGCTTTTCGTGCTTTTTTCTGATCACTGGTCTTGTGACTGTCTTCCGAGTCATTATGCCCTCTAGTCAATCCAATCAATTTTGAGCAGTGTCAGTTGTGGCTCAGTTGGTAGCACTCTCGTCTCTGAGTCAGAAGTGGGTTCAAATCCCACTCCAGATGCTGGAGCACAGAAATCTAGGCTGATACTCCAGTGCTGTGCTGAGGTATTGAGGAAATGTTGCGTTGTTGGAGGTGCCGTCTTTCAGATAAGACGTTAAACTGAGGCATTATCTGCCCTCTCAGGTGGATATAAAAGATCCCATGGCACTATTTTGAAGAAGAGCAGGGGAGTTCTCCCTGATGTCTTGACCAATATTTATCTGACAACCAACATTAAAAACAGATTATCTTGTCATTATCACAATACTGTTTATGGGAGCTTGCTGTGTACAAATTGGCTGCTGCATTTCCTACATTATTACACTTCAAAAGTACATCATTGGCTATAAAGTGCTTTGTGACGTCCTAAGGTTGTGAAAGGCACCATATAAATGTAAGTCATTCTTGTTAGCACTAAAACTGACACTTCAATGGTGAGTGGGCTCTGGACTTTAGCTCCATTTGTCTTGTTGTGTTGCTATATGATCCTGTTCACATTTTGATTCGTGGAGGGTGAGAGGTTGTGTTGTACAGAGGACACTGGTGACGTGCATTTCTTCCATCACTGGAGATGTGTATTTCCTCCCTCACTGGAGATGTGCATTTCCTCCTTGTTCTGGCAGCTTGGCATTGTCATATGGGTGTATGCCGAGGGTGTAGATAAAGCACTGAACTTAGGGTAGATATGTTTCTGTCCTTTATGTTGAGCTAAATCTGGGATCTCAAAGTGATCAGGATCACTTTCTGTCAGGATTTTCAGCCTGATGGAAAAGAGTATCCTCTACTGGATGTCTTAGATTTGGGTGGCAAGCTTAATCCTAGTAAAGAGCTATGTTTCAGAGACATTCTGGGGACAGATCTATGAGGATGAATATATATTGTGGCCCTGGAGGAGCAGGACCTCTTTAACTGTTGCTTAGGACATCATCATCTCCTTCGTCTCAAAGTCATGAACATGCGCCACAAAAACTCTGGCATGATGTGGCTCTGTCGGTATGAGGCCCAAAAATCTGGAGGCCGTGTCCAATGCCATATCCAATTTGTTTTCCAGGGCGTGGAGGGATCCTCGAATGCAATGAATGAATTTTATTGGCAAGGCTACTGATTTTCACTTTTCACAGAAGAATTGCAGAATGTGATCCCCAAAACACCAGTAAAAATCTTGGAATCCCAGGGAATAAGAATGGAATTTGACCTATGCAGTCACTGAAAACCAGGGGCCCTGATGATTAACACTTTAATTAGGTGATGGTACGTTATATTGAGGAACAAGAACTGAGAATTTCTTACTCTTTGCCATTAACTATCCATTTTAATCATCAGGAATACCTATCTTTCAATTCACTAGTTAGAGGGATTAATGATTAAAGATGAAGAAGCTTAGGAATCAATAGTTAAGGGTTATGTCCTCAGTTAGATCTACATGTTTTGTTTCAATGTATATAGTTTGGCTGAGGACAATCCAGCTATTCTTGAAGATTGCCAACTTTGTTTAGTTGAAATGAATCAAATCACAAATTTGGCCTCTTGATTAAGGGACTTGGTACAAATTTGTTTCATTGGTACATTGAGTGTAATAGCCATAGCAGGGAAATCAATACTTAAAAACTCTGTTTATTCTATTTAATTTTCAGCTAATGTGACCTTACATCAACTTTGTAAAATAAAAAAATACATAGATATGCAGCAAAACAACTTTCCAACTGTACTTTCAGACCCGAACAGTCACTGTTCAATTGCTGTAATATTATTTTTGGTTTGTTATTGCAAAAATGGCTTGCATTCCACATAACTGTTTAAAAACATATTACTCAATTAAGCCATTATTTTAAAGCAGTGTAGAGGGTTTACACGGTGTCTGCAGATGAATGGATGTGACGGCTTCTTTTGCACTGTGTGGGGCAGATTTTAATTATTGGGCAGCCAACCTGTGGAGCAGAGATTGGGATCGGGGTGGGGGAGGCTGGGGTAGCGGCAAACCACAGTACTCTTGTAGAAGCCGGTGGAGCACTCCTGTTCCATCTGGCCCCACAAAAATCATTGTAACACTTACCTTTCCGGGCCTCTTCTGCTGTACCACCAGGTTTAATGGAGTGGAGAATCCATGGTGACACTCCGTCCAGTAGGCAGTTAAAATGGCATTGGCGTCCTATGTCTGTTGTAGGACCCCGATATGCCTAGATTAATGAGACTCCTGCTTGATTCAGAAGGGCGCTTTGGCCGCCCAGCAGAAAAATAGCAGGGGAGCAGGAATGGGACGTTAAGTCCACCGCCTCCATTTTAACTCCACTATCGCCCCATTTCCACTGGGCGGAGGGACTTAAGATCTCTTTCTGTGTTTCAGATTCACTGTTGCTTGTGATACTACTACCTCATTCTGTTCATCACCATTTTTGATTTTGAAAGATAAAATGTATACGTTTTAAAATTAATTATCCTCTGCCTTTACTCAAAGCTGTTTTTTTGAAGAGTAAAAGTTATAAAAGTTTTACATAAATATTGCCATTTTCATTGTTTTCAAAGAAAGTTATATAATTCTGCATTGTCAATTTGATTGGTTTTTGAATATGGTTTTTAGAAAATACAGTTTTTGTAATTCCGTTTCATACTAACACACAAAAATGATGGGCAGGAAAAGACCAGTTGGTCCATCTAGCCTGCCCCATATGCATCATGGCTGGGGAATCAATGTTAAACACGCCCTATCCTCTGTAATCTCCTGGGAGAGGCAAACAAACAGAAGGAACCTGGTGCCAATTAGGGAAAAAAAAAAAAAAAAAATTCCTCTGCAATCTCCTCAAGCGATCAAAACCAGTCCAGGAGATTACATTGACCCTTGCGTGCGTTAACTGTTAATCCTCTTAGCTTTTCTATCATGAGATCGCTGGCCCAGCTCTCTTTTGAAGGTGTGCAGCATCAACACACACTGCACAAGTTGGCAGCTCATTCCAGAGACTCTCTGCTCTCTGGGAAAAGAAGAACTGCCTAACCTCCATCCCTTTCCTACTCTTGCATAATTTAAATGCATGTCCCCTGGTCCGCTGCGATCTGTCAAACTGAAATAATCTATCAATAGGCACGCAATCCAGTCTTTTCATTTTTATATGCCTTTATCAGGTCTCCTCTAAGTCTACACTGTTCTAAAGTAAATAGAACCAGCTCTTTAAACCTATCTTTAAACCTATCAGAGTAACTAAGGTTTTTAAGTTAGGAATCATTCTCATAGTTCTCCTCTGAACCTTTTCCAAGGCCTCTATGTCATCCATAATATGAAGAGACCAAGTTTCAGTTGGTATTAATGTACTGTATGTAGTGTGAGAATTTTTTTTAGACTTGCAGCCATAATATTGAGTACAAGATAACACTTTTGTTACTGTAGTAAATGAATTAGCCAATCAGCAGTTACTTTCAAAGATGACTATTTCACCATTTCAGCAATGGCTCACCATTCTATGATTATTGAGAAGCTTGTGTGCTTTTGCTCCTTCCCTATTAGTGAATGGGAGACTGATCTCACAGTACTGTACTTTCACTGGTGCCTCTAACAGTGAATAAGCAATGCGTAACTTTGAAAGTGTTGTCTCTGGTGATAGTGATAAGGAGGTGGGATGCACTTTAGCCAATGAAATTGAGAGTAAGATGGTGACACAAGATTGCAGCAGGGCAATGCGTAGGTCATCCAAAGGGCAGTAAATAAATGTCACAATGGAGTAAAGCCAAATCAGAACAGCATGAAACTCAATCCAAAACATTGAGTGAGTTTTACTAGTTTTGTCCTGATATAACACTGTTTTACAGTTGCCAATACTATGACAACAGCAGTACTCTATTTAAACAAATGTGACAATTTTGTTTGCATTTAAATACACAATACAATCTTTATAAAGCTCAAAGCAGAACTTCCCTTTATATTATGGAAATACTGGGGTAAACTTCCAACACTCTTTGCTGATTCCCTGCCTGATGTCTCGGAGCCTGCAAAGAATAATAAAAAAAACATTCTTTTCAATGTATTATATACCACTATAATTTTCAATTCATATTTTTTGAAGTGCTAAGCTAACACATCTGCTACATGAGCTAATTTCCAGAGGTGAGGTGAGAGTGACTGCACTTGACATCGAGCCAAACATTCAAACAAGTGTGGAATCATGAGCCCAAGTTAAACTGAAGTCAATGGGGATCAGGGGTAAAATTCTCCATTGGCTGGAATAACACCTGGCACAATGGAAGATAATTATGGTTGTTGGAGGCTAAACATTTCAGTAACAGGACATTGCTGCAGGAGTTTCTCAGAATCATAGAAACTTATAGCACGGAAGGAGTCCATTTTGGCCCATCGTGTCCGAGCCGGCCAAAAAAGAGCTATCCAGCCTAATCCCTCTTTCCAACTCTTGGTCTGTAGCCCTGTAGGTTACGACATTTCAAGTGCATATCCAAGTACTTTTAAAATGCGGTGAGGGTTTCTGCCTCTACCACCCTTTCAGGCAGTGAGTTCCAGACCCCCACCACACTCTGGGTGAAGAAAATTCCCCTCAAATTCCCTCTAAACCTCCTACTAATTACTTTAAATCTATGCCCCCTGGTTGTTGACCCCTTTGCTAAGGAAAATAAGTCCTTCCCATCCACTCTATCTAGGCCCCCCATAATTTTATACACCTCAATTAGGTCTCCCCTCAGCCTCCTCTGTTCCAAAGAAAACAAACCCAGCCTATCCAATCTTTCCTCATAGCTAAAATTCTCCAGTCCTGGCAACATCCTCGTAAATCTCCTCCGTATCCTCTCTAGTGCAATCACATCTTTCCTGTAATGTGACCAGAACTGCATGCAGTACTCTAGCTGTGGTCTAACTAGTGTTTAATACAGTTCAAGCATAACCTCCCTGCTCTTGTATTCTATGCCTCGGCTAATAAAGGCAAGTATTCCGTATGTCTCTTAAAAACATTATCTACCTATCCAGCTACCTGCATGTATCTATGGACATGCACTCCAAGGTCCCTCTGTTCCTCTACACTTCTCAGTGTCCTACCATTTAAAGTGTATTCCCTTGCCTTGTTAGCCCTCGCCAAATGCATTACCTCACACTTCTCCGGATTGAACTCCATTTGCCACTGTTCTGCCCAGCTGACCAGTTCATTGATACCTTTCCGCAGTCTACAGCTTTCTTCTTCATTATCAAACACACAGCCGATTGTAGTATCATCTGCAAACTTCTTAATCATACCCCCTACATTCAAGTCTAAATCATTGATATATACCACAAAAAGCAAGGGACCCAGCACTGAGCCCTGTGGAACCCCACTGGAAACAGCCTTTCAGTCACAAAAACATCTGTAAAGTTCGAAAATCCATGGCCGCATTTTATTGGAACACCCGAAGGACAAGAAAACTAAGAATGGGATCATCCTATACATTTTAAATGAACATTTTTGACCAAGTAAAATCCTCAGACCAGGCAGGCTGGGAAATGTGTGGGCGGATACAGACATTGTGGAGTCTGGCTCACAAGCGAGACAAAGGCACTGGCCAATGGGGGAAAAGTGCATTTTGGCAGGCCAATCAGGGGTCGAGTTGGACCTGAAGCGGGGAAATCTTCAACCAATGGGAACTACCCGGCCCAGTTCGAAAATATGACTCAACCTTAATCAAATTATACATGTGGACCATCATCTACCAAATTAATATGGACAGTTGACAATAGTCCTGAGATCACTGCGGTGATGGCCCATCAAAGGGGAGGCCCAAACCGATTGACTCCCAGGACTGTTACAATGGACCAGCAGACTTTGAGGCACCAATGTGCACTGAAACAATACCCCTGTCCTCACACCTACCTGTACCTGTGACATCTTCTGATTAAATATTCAAAGCTATCTCCCCGCCCAAACTTACACAATGGACCACCAACTGAGTTTGGGCGCAAAAAGGCCAGAACTAAATTGGAAACAAATATAGGATCTACGGAACCACTGAGAGGGAAGAAGCAGCTGGAGCAGTAGGAGAAGGAGTCGAGGAGCAGTAGCAGTCACAGACAGACAGAAACCGAGAGAGAACGGAGGCGGACTGTTAGCGGCTGGGAAACCTACCATCGAACGGACCCTGGACTCGACTTATGTGCAGAATATACAACCCAACTACCGAGAGGCCCAACATCGTCTCAAGAAGCCGAGCTACACACTGAACAACGCTCCGAGGCCAACCAGCTGAAGAACCGGAGACCGAAGTAACTAGGAGAGACAACATTCACTCCAGCTACCCCATAAACCAGCCATCCTAAGGCTAAAAAAAAACTGTCAAAAGGGATCATAAGTATTATCCTGGGCTTTCTTTTCCCGACTGTCAGCCTAGGTCAGTCAGGTAAAAAGGGGGATGTGGGTGGTGTTGGAAATGTCTTATAAAGATAAAATTGTGTAAGGTTTTCGTTGTGTCCGTTTCTTCCCATAGATTTTCATAGTTTATAAGTATGTGTCAGATATGTGTTTTGATGAAGTTTGACCTTGTTGGAAACTTACCGTGGTTAATAAATTGGACTTACCCGTTTTTGTTTCGTTCCAAGAACCACTTGTCTCTGAGTGTTTTGTTTTCCCTTGTGGAAGCTCATAATCCACCAAAATTCTGAGGTTAGAACCAGATAGGGGTGCTGGAGCACTTCGAAACCGCCAGTTTAGTGGTCAGCGAGCCATAAGCTGCTGGACCGGCCCCAAGAAGCGACAGAGAGGCCCAATACACCAAGAGCCACCAAAGACCCCCATAATTGGGCAGAGCAAAAACCCCCTACACACCCATCAATCATTACTCTTTCTGTCTCTGAGCTAACTTTGGACCCAACTTGTCACTTTGCCCTCGATCCCATGGGCTTTTACTTAAGAAATAGGAACAGGAGTAGGCCATATGGCCCCTCGAGCCTTCACAACCATTCAATATCATGGCTGATCTGATCATGGACAACAGCTCCACTTCCCCGCACACTCCCCATAACCCCTTATCCCCTTATCGTTTAAGAAACTGTCTATTTCAGTCTTTAATTTATTCAATGTCCCAGATTTCACAGCTCTCTGAGGCAGCGAATTCCACAGATTTACAACCCTCTGAGAGAAGAAATTTCTCTTTATCTCTGTTTTAAATGGGTGGCCCCTTATTCTAAGATAATGCCCTCTAATTCTAGTCTCCCCTATCAGTGCAAACATCCTCTCTGCATTCACCTTATCAAGCCCCCTCATAATCTTACACGTTTCAATAAGATCACCTCTCATTCCTCTGAATTCCAATGAGTAAAGGCCCAACCTACTCAACCTTTCCTCATAAGCCAACCCCCTCATCCCCGGAATCAACCTAGTGAACCTTCTCTGAACTGCCTCCAAAGCAAGTATATCCTTTCATAAATATGGAAACCAAAACTGCATGCAGTATTCCAGGTGTAGCCTCACCAATACCTTATATAGCTATAGCAAGAATTCCCTGCTTTTATACTCCATCCCCTTTGCAATAAAGGCCAAGATTCCATTGGTCTTCCTGATCACTTGCTGTACCTGCATACTACCTATTATGTACGTAGGCACCTTTTGAAATGATTCCACGAGGCAGGGTATGGTACTCAAACTGTGTAGACTGTAGTCCTTTATTTGCAGCTCCTCGCGTGAGGATACCTAGAGGTGAGCTCCCTTTTATACTGGGTTACCTGCAGTGTGCAGGTAACCCTTAGGTCTCCAGCAGCAGCACTCTCTGGTGTACAGGTAAGGTGTGTATGGTATAAAGGTACATTCAGTGTTATAGACATCATATAGCAATATAGGCATGCCTCCATAACACTATCCTTTTGTGTTTCATGCACAAGTACCCCCAGCTCCCGCTGTACTGCGGCACTTTGCAATCTTTCTCCATTTAAATAATAACTTGCTCTTTGATTTTTTTTCTGCCAAAGTGCATGACCTCACACTTTCCAACATTATACTCCATCTGCCAAATTTTTGCCCACTCACTTAGCCTGTCTATGTCATTTTGCAGATTTTTTGTATTCTCCTCACACATTGTGTGGCCACTCTGCCATGTGGGACTTTATCAAAAGCCTTGCTAAAATCCATATACACTACATCAAAACGCACTACCCTCATTGACCCTCCTTGTTACCTCCTCAAAAAATTCAATCAAGTTAGTCAGACACGACCTTCCCTAAACAAATTCATGCTGACTGTCCTTGATTAATCTGTGTCTTTCTAAATGAAGGTTTATCCTGTCCCTTGAATTTTTTCCAATAATTTTCCCAACACCGAGGTTAGGCTGACTGGCCAATAATTACTCAGTCTATCTTTTTCTCCCTTTTTAAACAAAGGTACCAAGTTAGCAGTCCTCCAGTCCTCCGGCACCACACCTGTAGCCAGAGAGGATTTGAAAATGATGGTCAAAGCCTCTGCTATTTCCTCTTTTGCTTCTCTTAAGAGCCTGGGATACATTTCATCTGGGCCTACGGATTTATCCACTTTCAAAGCTGCTAAGCCCCTTAATACTTCCTCTCTCACTATGTTTATTTAATCTAATATTTCACACTCCTCCTCCCTGATTGCAATGTTTGCATTGCCCCTCTCTTTTGTGAAAATAGACACAAAGTATTCATCAAGAACCATACCCACGCCTTCCACCTCCACACATAGATGGTGTCGAATAGGCCCTACTCTTTCTTTAGTTATCCTCTTACTCGTAATGTATTTATAAAACATCTTTGGGTTTTCCTTGATTTTACTTGCCAATTATTTTTCCTGCTCTCTCTCTTTGCTTTCCTAATTTCCTTTTTAATGCACCCCTGCACTTTCTATATTCCACTAGAACAGACCCACTAGAGCTTCTGCAGTATTGAGCCCTCAGTATCTGTCATAAGCTTCACATTTTTCCTTATCCTACCCTGTATGATGTTTGAGATCCAGGGAGCTCTAGATTTGTTAGTCCCACTCTTTTTCTTTAAGGGAACATACTTTCTCTGAACCCTCAGGATCTCCTCCTTGAATGCCTCCCACTGCTCTGACACTGGTTTACCTTCAAGTAGCTGTTTCCAGTCCACTTTGGCTAAATCCCATCTCAGCTTAGCAAAATTGGCTTTTCCCCAATTGAGAACTTTTATTCCTGGTCTATCTTTGTCCTCTTCCATAACTAGCCTAAATCTAACTGAGTTATGATCACTAGCATTTAATCCTAACCCTAACCCTAAAATGCTCTCCCACTGAAAACCCTACCACCTGCCCAGCTTCATTCCCTAAAACTAAGTCCAGAACTGCCCCCTCCCTTGTTGGGCTTGCTACATACTGGCTAAAAAAGTTCTCCTGGATGCATTTTAGGAATTCCACACCCTTTATAACTTTCACACTAATTTTATCCCAGTTAATATTAGGGTAGTTGAAATCCCCTACTTTTACTACACTATAGTTTTTCCACTTCTCAGAAATTTGCCTACATATTTGCTATCTCCCTCTGTCAGTTTGGGGGTCTATAGTACACTCCCAGTAATGTGATCGCCCCTTTTTTGTTCTTCAATTTAACCCATATGGCTTCATTTGATGATCCTTCTAACATATCATCCCTCTTCACAGCTGTAATTGTTTTTTTAATCAATACAACAAAACTCCCTCCTTTTTTTCCCCCCATTCTATCCCGTCTGAAAACCCTGTAACCAGGAACGTTGAGCTGCCGTTCTTTCAGCCATGTCTTAATAATAGCTATTATATCATACTCCAAGTGTCTATCTGTGCTCTCAGCTCATCTGCCTTATTCCCTAGACTCCTTGCATTGAAACAAGGGGAGCATCTGAGGCCCAACTATCTTCAGCTGCTTCATCAATGACCTTCACCCCATCACAAGGACAGAAGTGGGTCTGTTCAGTAATGATTGCATAATGTTCAGCTCCATTTGCAATTTCTCAGATGATGATACAGTCCATGCCTGCATGCAGCAAGACAACATCCAAGCTAGGGGTGATAAGTGGCAAGTAACATTTGAGCCACAAAACTGCTAGGTAATGACTATCTCCAAAAAGAGAGAATCTAACCACCTCCCCTTGACAATAATGCTATTACCATTGCTGAATTTCCCATCATCAACCTCTTGGGCTCAACATTGACCAGAAGTGGCAATGGACAGATCATATAAAGCTCAGAGGCTGGGTGTTCTGTGGCGAGTGTCTGACCTCCTGACTCCCCAAAGCCTCTCCACCAGCTACAAACACAAGTCAGAAGTGTGAGAGAATACTCTCCACTTGCCTGAATGAGTGTAGCTACCACAACACTCAAGAAGCTTGACACCATCTAGAACAAAGCAGTCCACTTGATTAGCACCTCATCCACTAGCTTAAACATCCAGCCCTCCATCACTAGCGTACCGTGGCTGCAGTGTATCGTATCTATAGGATGCACTGCAGCAACTCGCCAACACTTCTTCGGCAGATTCTCCCAATCTCCACAACCTCCATCACCTAGGAGGACAAGGGCAGAGGGAGCATGGGAACACTATTACCTCCAGGTCACACATCATCCTGATTTAGACATATATTGCTGTTTCTTCATCGTCATTGAGTCAAAATCCTGGAACGGCCTATCTAACAGCTCTGTGGGAGCACCTTCACCACTGCAGATGCTCATCACCACCTTCTCAGGGCAACTAGGGATGGGCAATAAATGCAATCCTTCCCAGCGACACATACATCGGAAAAAATTATGGGGGCAAAATTGGCCAGCGCCAATTGGGGTGGTAAGTTTTTTTTTCAGAGAAAATTTAGTGCCCGGCGAGATGGGTTGGCAAATTGTGGTAAACTAGATGTTTTTGCCCTAGGTGTGGGGGGGGAGCAGTAAATGAGGTGCTAATGGCCTCAGCTGGATGTTGCAGGGGTGCTATTCACAGCCACAGGACTCCCTGCCGGAGGAGCTCAGGCCTTTTGCCTGGAGCACGACCCATCTCCTCTATCTGGGAGTCTACCTTAGCCCCGACGAGGGAGCCTGGCCGGCGAACTGGCAGGAGCTGGAGGCCAAGGTCGCCGCTCGCCTAGGGCGCTGGACAGGACTGCTCCGAGTGCTGTCCTACAGGGGTCGAGCGCTAGTCATAAACCAGCTGGTGGCCGCAATGCTGTGGTACCGGCTGGTCACTTTGACCCCTCCCCCTGCGTTTGTCGCCAAGATACAGAAGAAGCTGGTGGACTTCTTCTGGAACAACAGGAAGCACTGGGTCTCTGCCGCGGTCTTGAGTCTCCCGCTTGAGGAGGGCGGTCAGTCGTTGGTGTGCGTCAGCGCCCAGCTCGCGACTTTCCGTCTTCAGACCCTGCAGAGATACCTTTACGTCGAGCCCCCTCCTAGGTGGTGTGCTCTGGCGAGGTATTTCTTCCGCCAGCAGCTCGACCTCAATTATGACACGCAGCTCCTGTTTGTGAACTTGGGGGGTGCCAGGACCGCCCTCCGGGAGCTGCCTGTCTTTTACAGGGAACTCATCAGGGTCTGGAACAAAGTCTCCACCAAGCGCAGCTCTCCGCCGACTGGAGTGGCGGCCGTCCTGCAGGAACCGCTGCTCGGGAATCCGTACCACCACGGCCGAGGCTTTATGTGGCGGTCGGAAGAGAGGGCTGTGGCTGGTGAGGTGACCAGGGTCAGGGACCTGCTCGATGGCGGAGGAGCGGGCTGGATGGCGCCAGACACGCTGGCGCGGCGCCTAAATTCTGCCAACGTCCGCCACGCGGCCGATGCCATCGAGTCGCTAAAAACAGCTCTGGGCCCTGACTCCGTTAGGTGTATCGAGGAGGCTCAAGCACGTGGGGAAATCCCGTCCGAACTGACCCCCGTCCGGACGGAATTCCTCATCGGCGCCAAACCCCGGAACCTCCCTCGGGGGCTGGCGCCTCACAACTTGAGCCGCCTCGGGGAAATCCCCTCCGTGCCTTTCAGTTCCGTGCGGAGGGGTTTCCTGTACGGGCTGCTCCTGCACACCCTCAACTTTGCCATCCTCGCCGGCCGTCCGGACACGCCATGGCGTACCATCTTGCCGTCCGGAGGAGGCGGGGGTCCCCGATGGAGGGCACTCTACGCAGGGGTCCTCCCACTATTCATCGGGGACTTGGCCTGGAGGGTGGTGCACGGAGCAGTGCCGTGCAACAAATTTTTAAGCCGGTTCACGGACTCCCAGGCCGCCTGCAATTTCTGCGGTCTGGAGGAGTCCGTGTTCCATGTTTTTATGGAGTGCACAAGGTTGCAGCCCCTGTTCCACTATTTGAAGGGGCTGCTCCTGAAATTCTGGCTGCACTTCAGTCCCACTCTCCTGATCTTTGGGCACCCTGTGCGGAGGGGAGCGGGTAGGTCCGAAGGCCTCCTCGTAGGACTGCTCCTGGGCACGGCCAAGGGTGCCATCAGCCGATCCAGGCAGCGGGCGGTCGAGGGGGTCGTTCAACCTGACTGCCTGCCTCTCTTCCGCTCTTACATCCGGTCCAGGGTGTCCTTGGAGATGGAGCACGCGGTGTCCACCGGTACGCTCGCGGCCTTCCGCGAGAGGTGGGCACCGGAGGGACTGGAGTGCATCATCACGCCCGGCAACCAAATTTTAATTTGATTTTACGTTTTAAAGTTTAATTTGTTTTAATTGCCGGTGCTTTTAGTGTCCCCTTCCCTTTTATAGGGGGCACCGGAGAAATTGTGATTTTAGTGCCAAAAAAAAAAAAAAAAAAAAAAGGAAAAAAGGGCCTTGTAAATGTCTGGTGTGTCACCCAGGTCGGGTGGCACAGTTTAATGTTTATGTTTTGCAGGTAGACTCTAAAAGAGTTTCACAGCCACATACCAAATTTCAGCTGAGTTCCATTCAGCAATCAGCCTCCAATCCTTAACTCCAGCTCCAGCTGGCTCTTAAAGGGGCGGTCATTTGAACCTCTTGATGCTGTTTGTGTCATGTATGTATACTTGGGGTGACTAGCTACCAGGGGGCGCCACTGTCAGAGATCATTTGGATGTATGAATGGTGTGTGGGCGAGGTATATAAAGCAAGTCACCATGTAATGTGGCCACTTTGGGCCCGAATAAAGTTGAGCCAGGTTTGCGTCTGAGTGAGTTTACAGTATTCAGTCTATCGAGTTATTACATTCATAACATTTGGCGATGATGTAACTCAAGAACCTTCACATGCAAAATGAGCACCATTCGAATTCTGGAGAGATTCATGGAGGGAGAGGACTGGTTGGATTTTATCGATCGCCTGGACCAGTACTTCGTGGCCAACAAAATGGAGGAAGCTACTGACGCAGTTAGGCGCAGGGCGGTTTTCCTCACTATTTGCGGTCCGAAAATCTATGGCCTCATAAAGAATTTCCTCTCGCCTGCATGTCCAACAGACAAGGACTATGAGGAATTCTGTGCTCTGTACATGACCATCTCAAACCAAAAGAAGGCATCATCATCTCACGGTATCGATTCTACATACATGTTTGTTCTGAGGGCCAGGATGAGTCGGAATTCATCGATGACCTAAGACGTCTTGCTGGGCCATGTAAGTTCGAGGGCATGTTGGGAGACATGCTGCTAGATTTCTATGTAATAAGAATCAACCATCCATGAGGTGACCCTCCGGAAGCGATTGCCCAGGCATGCATGAAGACAGATGATAATTTAAGGCAGATATCATCGAAGAGTCAGAGCTCCACGGCAAGTACTGTAAACAAGATTGTGTCATCGTATGGCAGAGCTGCTTATGGCAGGGCCTGCTCGTCTGCACATGAGAAACCTGTAGCTGCTCAAAGTCCGCCAACGGGTACGAATCCGATTTCACCCTGTTGGCACTGTGGGGGCAATCATCAGCATCATCAGTGTCCTTTTAAACAGTACATCTGTAAAGGCTGTTCGAAAGTGGGGCATCTTCAGCGAATGTGTCCACAACTGAGCAAGCGTGCTGCGACTCACTATGTGGATGATGACAACCAGTCCAGCGCGGACCTGGATATGCAACCCGAGATACCCGAGAAGGAAGTATATGGACTGTATTCGTTCCTGACAAAGAGCCAACCGATAATGGTGAATGTGAAACTAAATGACGTGCCAGTATCGATGGAATTGGACACGGGTGCGGGTCAGTCGATAATGAGCCAAAGGACATTCGACAAGCTGTGCGACACTAAGGCTATGAAGCCTAAGCTGAGACCAGTCAATGCCAAGTTGCATACTTACACCAAAGAACTCATACCGGTGATTGGCAGTGCAGTAGTCAAGATATCGTATGATGGTGTGGTTCATGATCTACCATTATGGATAATTCCAGGAAATGGTCCAATGCTGTTCGGCAGGAATTGGCTCAAAAAAATCAAATAGAATTGGAACGATATCAAAGCGTTGTCATCAATGGATGACATTTTGTGTGTTCAAGTGCTGAGCAAGTTTCCCTTGCTGTTTGAACCAGGCATCGGCAATTTCACGGGAGCCAAGGTGCAGATTCACTTGGACTCGGGTGCAAGACCCGTCCATCACAAAGCTCAGGCTGTTCCGTACATGATGAGGGAGAAGGCCGAAATTGAGCTGGACAGACTCCAACATGAAGGGGTCATATCACCGGTCGAATTTAACGAATGGGCCAGTCCCATTGTTCCTGTGTTGAAGAGTAATGGCACTGTCACGATTTGTGGAAACTACAAAGTTACGATCAGGAACAGGATTAGTACCCGTTACCGAAAGCTGATGACCGGTTTGCAACGCTAGGCGGGGGGAAGTCGTTCAGTAAATTGATCTGACGTCGGCCTATATGACACAGGAGCTAGTCGACATGTCAAAGAAACTTACGTGCATCAACACTCATAAAGAACTGTTTATCTACAACAGGTATCCTTTTGGAATTCACTCAGCTGCAGCCATATTTCAGAGGAACATGGAGAGTCTACCAAAGTCCATCCCTAGAACCATCATGTTTCAAGACGACATTCAAGTCACAGGTCGTGACACTGCCGAACACCTGAACAACCTTGAAGAGGTTCGACATCGTCTGGACAAAGTGAGACTCAGGCTGAAACATTCGAAGTGCGTCTTCATAGCACCGGAAGTCGAATTTCTGGGGAGGAAGATTGCTGCTGATGGCATCAGGCCTATGGACTCAAATGCCAAGCCCATCAAAAATGCACCAAGGCCTCAGAATGTGACAGAGCTGCGTTCGTTCCTTGGTCTACTCAACTACTTCGGTAATTTCTTATCTAGATTGAGCACTTCATTAGAGCCACTGCACATGCTGCTTAGAAAAGGCGACAACTGGGTTTGGGATGTGTCTCAAGATAGAGCTTTTGAGAAAGCTACAAATCTGCTTTGCTCTAAAAAGTTGCTGGTACGTTATGATCCGTGTAAGTGTCTAGTATTGGCCTGTGATGCTTCATCATATAGGGTTGGCTGCGTGCTCCAACAAGCTAATGAGTCGGGCAAACCACAACTGGTTGCGTATGCTTTGAAAAGTTTGTCAAAGGCAGAAAGAGCCTACAGCATGGTAGAAAAAGAAGCATTAGCCTGCGTGTATGGGGTTAAAAAGATGCATCAGTACCTGTTTGGTCTTCGTTTTGAACTCGAAACGTATCACAAGCCACTCATTTCATTGTTTTTGGAAAACAAAGGTATCAATACCAATGCATCGTCCCGCAGCCAGAGGTGGGTGCTGACATTATCTGCCTATGATTCTGTTATTCGCCATAGACCTGGCACTGAGAATTGTGCCGATGCACTGAGCCGTCTGCCTTTTCCCTGACCGGAGGTGGAAACGCCACAACTTGCAGCTCTACTGATAGTTATGGATGCTTTTGAGAGTGAAGGAACCCCTGTCACTACTCAACAAGTTAGGATCTAGACCAGACAGGACCCAATTTTATCGGTTGTAAAACGTTATGTCCTTAGTGGTGCTATACCTATGGAAATGTGTGTTGAGACCAAACCTTACAACCATCGCAAAGACGAACTATCCATTCAGTCAGATTGTTTACTGTGGGGTAATTGTGTTGTTAAGCCTAAGAAAGGCAGAGAGAAATTTGTACGTGATCTTCACAGCACTCATCCCGGTATTGTCATGATGAAAGCCATTGCCTGGTCTCACGTATGGTGGTCTGGAATTGACTCTGATCTGGAATCATGTGTGCATCAGTGCAACACTTGCATGCAGCTAAGCAAAGTACCAGCGGAATCTCCGCTGAGTTTGTGGTCGTGACCATCCAAACCATGGTCGAGGGTCCACATCGACTTTGCAGGTCCTTTCCTAGGTAAGATGATTTTTGTTGTGGTGGATGCATATTCCAAGTGGATAGAGTGTATAATCATGTCATCCAGTACATCCACAGCCACCATTGAGAGCCTTCCTGTCATGTTTGCTACTCATGGTCTGCCTGACATCGTTCTGAGTGACAATGGATCTTGCTTCACAAGTCTGGAGTTTCAAGAGTTCATGAAACTCAAAGGTATTAAACATGTGAGGTCAGCAACATTCAAACCTGCTTCTAATGGTCAAGCAGCACGTGCTGTCCAAACAATCAGCAGAGTATGAAACGTGTAACTCAGGGTTCACTACAGACTCGATGTGATGCATATTGCTTAGTTACAGGTGTAGCGGATGGTCTCGGGGTTAGGTTCACTTCTGAACTTCTGAACGGTTCGAATCACTCCCACTCCCTGGGTTCTAGACTTTGGATTTATTTGGGGATGTTACAAAGTGCAAGAGACAACTGGTTTTGGTACAAAGAACTTTGATTTTATTAGAGACAAGAAAGTACAATGTCAAAACTGATAATCACTAGAATAAAGAACATTTTATCACCCGTTCAAAAGGGGTTACAGAAAATGATACACCTCCCAACTCCCAGTGCCTAACTCTGACAAGGTTGAACTCGAAAGCAAAACAGGGATAATGCTCACCAATCCTCTTATGGTCAGTTAGCGGTTCACTGGACTCTGTCGTTTCTGCTTGCCGTACCCTGAACGTCGTGGAAGATTTCTTACTGCGTAGTCTTTAGTTGGGTGGTGTCCGCTGATGCGACAGGGTGCGTATTGGATGTAGGGAGTGAGTACCCACTTTCTTCCATCAGCAGTAGGTTTAAAAGTTCTGTTAGGTAATGTTTCACCTGTTGGTAGCTAGGAACAGATTGTAGAGTGGTAACTTTCAAATCTTCGGTTTCTCCTTGAGGAATTTTTTTCTTAGAATTTGTCGATCGCGGTGGTTTCGATGTTACCACGTTGGCTGTGGTCAGTTGCTGCTGCGATGGCGATGTCCGAAGTTACTGGGAACTGCTTTTCTCTGCCTTGATGATATTCTTCCTTCTTCGTCGTGTAAGATTGCAAAATTCATGGAAAACCTCCCCCAGTGTTTGGACTCATTGGAAAGGAAATTCGATTTGGAACTATCAGCCAGAAAGTTTGGGATCCTAAAATGCACATAGAAGAAACTACGAGTTTTAAGCAAATTTGTGATTTTACAAGGCAGGTTGTGTCCGTGTGAAAAGGGGCTGCAAAACTAAAGGACAACTAGCCTCCAAAGAAGCCAGACTTTGGGTATTTAAACCGTCTGGCATATTGAAGCTAAACAACTTGTCTGGAGAATTGTGTAAACTCGAAAACCCTTCTTGCCAGGAGACATTAACATAGCAAAAATCAACCCAGAGATAGCCAGCCATCGCTCTAAGCAGGAAATCCATCCAGCGCATACATAATGTTAATGGCCCATCCAGCCTGCATGGAAAACCCAGGCCTAGGCAGACATCGCAAATACCAAAACTAATTTTCCCGATCGAGAAACAAATTCGACAGATCGACACATCCGAAACAGGTCACCATTAACGAGCCCGCCAAAATATGACGAAAGAAATGTCAAGCCCGCCAAAATTAAGACAAAGAATCGGGGCTGATTTGCCGCGCGGATTAGAACGGCTCCCAAAGTATAACTGGGGCCCTGTTTTACGGGTAAAAAAAAAAGAGATCACCGCAGCAGCCTTAATGAACCTTCCAGAGAGCTTGCTACACAGCCTTCTATGCAGCTGTCTGAACATCAACATCTTCAGCCTCGACGACACTCCTGGGCCACACTGCTCTGCTACCGAAGAAGAAGGAAGAACATCATCAAGGCAGAGAAAAGCAGTTCCCAGTAACTTCGGATATCACCATCGCGGCAGCAACTGACCACAGCCAACGTGGTAACATCGAACCACCGCGATCGATAAATTCTAAGAACAAAACTCTTCAAGAAGAAACCGAAGATTCGAAAGTTTCAACTCTACAATCTGTTACTAGCTACCAACAGGTGAATCATTACCTAAAAGGACTTTAAAACCTACTGCTGATAGAAGAAAGTGGGTACTCACCCCATAAGTCCAATATGCGTCCTACCGCATCAGCGGACACCACTCAAGTGAAGCCTACACAGCAAGAAGTCTTCCACGACGTTCGGGGTACGGCAAGCAGAACCTACAGAGCCCAGCAAATCCCGAAATCGCGAACCACCGCCAACTGACAATAAAAGGATTGGTGAACATAATCCCTGTTTGCCCTGGAGTTCAACCTAGTCAGAGTTAGGCATTGGGAAGTGGGAGGTGTATTATTTTCTGTAACCCCTTTTGAACATGTGATAAAGTGTTCTGTATTCTAGTGATTGCAAGCTTTGACATTGTACTTTCTTGTCCTTAATAAAATCGAAGTTCTTTGCACCAAAACCAGTTGTCTCTTGCACTTTGTCACATCCCCAAATAAATCCAAAGTCTAGAACCCAGGGAGTGGGAGCGATTCGAACCGCTCAGAAGGTTAGAAGTGAACCTGACCCCCGACACCACCCTCTACAGAATGGCGATCGCGGCAGGACTTTGGTACAAAGGCTGTGATGCAGAGAGTACTGTTTCAGAGGAAAGAACTAAGATGGAAGAGAGGATTTCCTCCTATGTGTATAAGAAAGTGAATGTCACTATGGTATGGATGCTTGGTCTGTTGCGCACTGAGCGTCCGGGAGACGCTGCGGCCCAGTGGACTGCGAGCAAAGACCATAAGGAATCAGTAGAAAAGGCAATTTGGTTGGCCTGCTTACAGCGACAGCTCCAACTCCTAGATAAGAACATTGAGTCACTGCAGGCAGAACTATGGGAGTGTGCAGAAACATCACATGAAAGGGATATGGCAGGAGAAAGGTTATCGGGAGAACTCCGTAAGCTGAAGCACGGAAAGGCGCAGCTAATGGAAAGGTTCAAGAGCAGCCAGGACTATTTTCAGTGTCAGGTTACAGAGGCTAAGAATAATGAAAAGGTACTGCGGGAAGAAAATACTCACCTTAGCTTTCAAGTAAAACAGCAGGAGGAGAAGTTAAGAGACGTACAGGCAGCTTACAAAGTAGCCAGCACTAATGGGTTTGAGTCAGGAGGCCACGGTCCCTGCCAGCAACAATTCAGAAGTTTAACCCTTGCTCTGTCCAAGGCAAAAGACATGGTATGTCTAATAAGCCCGGGTGCGGCCCGGGTAAACCTGGAAGAGAAGGAGGAAGCTGTTCAACCGCCACCTGTGACGCCGGTGTCGGTACCGGTTCGGCAGCAGGAGGGGCGAACACGAATTGGTGGGCTGGACAGGGATTGTGGACCACCATCACCTGTGGCGCCGAGTTTCAGCTCGGTTTGGCAGCAGGGAGAGGTGGGCGAGCCAGAGCAGTAAGAGCCAGAGCCGGGGCCGATGTGCCCAGTCTGGCAACAGAAGTTTGGCCCGCCCAACGGTGCTGCGGGTCAGGGGCCCCTGGAAAGTCAATTTGTGGTTCCCCACACTACCCAACAGCTTAGGACTATGATAAACCACCTGGGAAAGCTCACTCCGAAGGGAGACCTCTCGATCCACTTGATGGAAGTGGAACAGGCAGGGGATATTAACGGGCGCGACGATGCCGAGATAGCAAAAATGGTCCTCCTCTCCCGGGAGGGCAAGCTGTACCAGTCCCTCTCTGCTGAGAGAAAAAGGGGGCAGAGGACATATGCTGCCATCCCAGGAGGACATTTTGGAAGTCAAGAGCTGTAATGACGGGAGTCCCTTCTCCAGAGTGGAGAAGAGAGTGAAGCTCACACAGGTCTTCACAGACAGATTGTGACCTGTGTACCAGAGTGCATGTGATGGGGACCTCAACCGGAATCTCCTAACCCGAGACGAGAGAGCCCGCTGGTTCCGAAGCCTGGTGGCAAATAGTTCATCATGAATCATAGCGAAGGCCGCGGTCTGGTTTGATCTGAGAGATCCCCATGTCACCGAGGAGGGAGTGGTCAGGCAACTGACCCCAGCCTACCGGAACGGCCGAGGGACGGAAGAACACCCACCCAAGGGAAGGGTCCACGAAATCAGACCTGGTCAGGATAAAAGGGAATGGCACCAGGAGGGGAGCAACCCCTCCGATATGAAGCGTACCTGCTTCGGGTGTGGGAAGAGTGGGCACTGGAGAAAGGATTGTAGGAATCCATGGAAGAGTAGTGCAGGGAAGAATTCTCCAGCACCTGCCCAAAGGACCAAGACCGAGAAACCAGTCTCTCCCCACACGTTTGACACATTCATGACTGCACTCCGAATCATGCTAGATGGCCCTGGGAGGGTAGCCGCCATCGGTACTAAAATCCCATCTGCCCCATCCATTCCAAAACAGTGACTAGGACAGGTGCAGCCTGTTCACCTGTGTTCCCTCGAGTATGATGCATGGAGGAGACCGACCGTTCAGATGGAAGTAGAAAAGGTGAAGGGGACTTATCTGCTGGATACCGGTGCATCAAGCACCCTTGTCTATGCAGCTAACCCCACCGCCTCACCTCTGTCTAGCGGGGTCCCCTACATCTTAGTGGGTTTCACAGACGCTGAGCAGGCTGACTGATTCGCCGTTCCGCTCTCTATTCGTTTGGGAACACTCCACACCAAGTGGACTTGTGTCCTAATGAAGTGGGAACAGGGAGGGGGGGGGGATCCTGGGGGCTTACTTCATTCTTGGCCAAGGGATCCTAGTGGACTTAAGAAACCACTGTCTTTGTGGAGCAGTATGTACAGGACAGGAGAGTGAGGTGGTGGTTATCACAGAAAAACGGGGAAAAGGGACGGTGTGCACCATGAAGCCAAAGGAGGGTTACGACCTTGAAACCGATGGAGTACCAAGATTATGTGAGGGCAAACCTTGCAGCTTTTGCCACTCACAAACACGACTGTGGAAGGATAAACGGGGTCAAGGTTAGTGTAGATGGGGACCCCATGACCCGACCGTAGAAACTGTATAACTTTCCCAGGGAGGAGGAGGCAGATATGGAAACAGCCTTGGGTTCTCTGGTTAAACAGCCAATAGCCACTCATGTGAACTCTCCATTGTGGCCGTTAAGAAACCGGACAACTCCTGGAGAGCCACACTGGACTATCGAGTATTCAACCGTTACATCCCCGCCTGTGCACCCATGGGTGCTGTCGTCGTCGACCTCATGGAAGTATCCCAGCCTCCGCGACCACCTTCATGGTGCTGGATATTTCCAACGGGTTTTGGTCCATCCCTTTACGAAGAGAAGACCAGTACAAGTTTGCTTTTACTTTTAAAGACCAGCAATACACTTGGAACTGTCTCCCTCAGGGCTTCCACAACAGCCTTAGTATTTTTCGCCAATGTATGGCAAATTGTTTAAAGAACTTCAGCAGACCCCAGCAGTTGGTACAGTATGTGGACGACCTGCTCCTGTTCACCGATGAGGGGGAGGAGCATGGCCCACTGCTGGCTGAACTGCTGGAGCTGCTGAAGGAAGAGGGGTTTAAAGTGAATCCCAAAAAGGCACAGATCGGCCTGAAGGAAGTAAAATTTCTGGGACTGACTGTGCGCACTGGGGAAAGAGCCATTGACAAAACTAGAAGGGAAGCAGTGCAGAAGTTACCAGCCCCCAACACAGTAACAGGAGTAAGATCTTTTCTAGGGCTAACCGGGTACTGCAGAGATTTCATTGAGGATTATGCAGCCATAGCAGTCCCTCTGCTCCGACTCCTACACAAGGGAGTGGAGTGGGAATGGGACAAAGGTTGCGAGGCAGCATTTATCCAACTCAAGAAAGACCTGCAGACCGCACCAGCTCTAGGGGCTATTGATGGGGGTAAAGAATTTTTCCTGGAGGTAGCAGCCAGTGGGGACAGCCTGAGTGCAGTACTGCTCCAAGAGCGGCACGGCCGGCTGAAGCCAGTGGTTTACTCCTCCAGGATACTCACGGACGTGTAGAAGGGATACTCCAACTGTGAGAGGCACTTCCTAGCCACTCACTGGGCTGTGAAAAGATCACTGATCTTCACAGGGGGGGTCCCCTATCACATTCCTTACCCACCATACGGCCGCCCAAATGCTCCTGGACAGGAGAATCAAAGATGGGATGGTGAGCAGTGCCCGCATTGCTCGCTGGACCCTACTCCTCTCTCAGATGGACCTAAGGGTAAAAGGTCTCTGTGAGCCAAGGCTCGCAGCAAACATGATCTATCCAGGGACTGCCCGCCGATGTTCCGTAGAAGGGGTATGGGAAATTAACATAGGCTTTCGGGCCGGGTTACACCCCACAGGCCGAGAAATCTATGTAGACAGTTCAAGCACTGTATCTGTGGGCGAACAACTCACAGGCTGCGGAGTGTATGACCCAGAGGCAGGCATTGCACTGGCGATTAAACTCTCCAGTACTATGAGTGCCCAGCGTGCTGAACTGTCGGAGGTGGTGTACGTGGTCACGCACCCCGAGGAATTCCCTACCCCGTACACGATTTGCTCGGACAGTATGTTCACATGCAATTCATGCATGGAGTACCTGGCTATCCGGTCCCGTCGCGGATACACATCTGCAAACGGGAGACCCCTGGCAATTAAGCCTTTACTGGAAAATATCATGGCAGCCGTGGGGGAGGAAGGGAAGGTCTACATACACAAAGTGAACCACTCAACCACTAAATCCCGTAGTGAGGGAAACCATCAGGCTGACATGTTGTCCAAACAAGGTGCTCGCATGGGCAAGCTCTGGAATCCGTACAATCCAGGGCCCATTGCAGCGGTTAGGGGTGGGATTGGTATGGCATGGAGGACAGGGGTAGCATTGCCCCCGGACCTGAAGACGGTTCAGACTCAAGACCCCGTCCTCAAAACTGTCTTGTACACGCTAACTAAAGGGGAAAAGGTAGACGGCACGAACGGCATCGCAGCGATTGCCATTAAAGAAGGCATGCTGTTCAGGGGGGAGCAATGGGTAGTACCGCAACAACACTAGAGAGAATCCCTCCAGCTGGCCCACAAGGAGCAGGACACCCCGGACCTGAAACCACTTGGCAATGAACAGGCATGGTGGTGGCCGAGGCTCCGGGAAGATGTCCGCGAGTTCTGCGCCGGCTGTCTGGTATGCGCTGCCAACAACCCTGACCCCCAGAAAAGGAAGGTGTCTATGGGACATATCAGGAGGGACCCTGGCAGTCGATCCAGGTCAATTATATCGGGCCCCTACCCACTGCCCAGGGAGGTTACAAGTACTACCTAGTGTTGGTGGATGTGTTCACCAACCACCATGGTTGCCTTCCCATGCCGAACAGCTACTGCTTTTTGAACAGCTAGGATCCTGTTCAGGGAAGTGTTCTCCCGATGGGGACTACCCCAGTATGTGGAGTTGACCAAGGGAGCCACTTCACCGGGCAGGTGATGCAGGAGACCCTCAAGGTACTCGGCATCGAGGGGAAATGGCATATCGCCCACAACCCGCAGTCATCCGGGCCTGTGGAGCGTTTAAACCGCACTATCAAAGAAAGGTTACGTAAGGAGAGGGGGGATTCACCCAAGAAGTGGGTAGAGGTCTTTCCAGTGGTCCTCATGGGGATCCGGGCCACCCAGTCAAAGAGCACGGGGTACTCCCCGTACGAGATCATGACCGGCAGAGCCATGCGACCCCCACCCATGTATGAGCCCCGGTGCTCACGGAAGGTCAGCTCAGGGAAGCGAGCCGGGACAGCTTTGTCAGGAATCTGTTTGAATACCTCAAACAGATTCACTGGCAGGCCGCTAACAACATGGGAAAACAGCATCGGAGCAACCGACAGCTGCTAACACCACGAGTGGGAGGTAGGGGATCAGGTTATGGTACGGAACTGCGCTCGATTAGGGGCTTTTGAGGCACTGTACATGGGGCCGTACCACATTGTCGACAAGTCAAACCCCATGGTCTATGCCGTAAAGAAGCCCCGCCGCACATAAACCAGTGCAAACTGTTTAACCCCGGAATAGCAGCTAAGCGTAAGGGACAGCCAGGAAGAGGGAACCATTCTAAGGGGTCCTCAGCCAGCAGCCTCCAACTGTGGAGATCCCACAGGGGACGTGGCAGATACACAGACTGTAGCTAGAGGGGCGGTGGACTGTGTTACTGGAGGAGCTGTCCCCCCAATCATTTGGGACTCGGACGCACCCCGAGTGGTCAGAGCCTTGAGGAGGACTCTCCGCACGCCACGACCTAAGACACCGTGGTCACTAGCGCTCCAATTTAAGTGGTTCAGCCCCGGGAGGGGGGCCAGCCACAAAGGGGTACTGAAGATCAGGGACCAGCCTGAAAGCAGGGACCCCCAGCCAGTAGCCTTGGGCGACGAGGGACCCCCAGACGAGATAGTGGTGGACCAGCCACCCATTGAGAGGCTCTAGCCTGCAGCCCTCGACTATGCAGAACCCTCAGGTAACAAAATGGACCAGGCAGATCCCTCAGGTAATGAAATGAACCTTGCAGCCACCCCTAAAGGGGCGGTGTGCTATAGCACCGGAGGGGCCATTTCCCCGATAATGTGGGACTCAGACCCACCTCCGGTCAGGACACTCGGGTTCTGCAGTACAGGCTGACTTACTGCTGGCCACGCTGGAAACCCAGAGGCCCAAAAAGAAAAGAGAAGAACAGGAGTTAACCTGACCACCTGGCGGGTGGCAGATGTATATAAATAGGACGACACGAGTTTAAGTATGTTTAATAAGAATCTAGCATAGTGTAGGATTATGAGTGTTAATGATTTCAGGTCACCACGACCTCATGAAGAGTGATTTCAAGTCACCATGATCTTAAAGAAACCACACGTAATGAAGTATGAAACAAATACGAAATAGGATAAGAATAGTTTAAACGAATATGAAATGAAAGAGTTTCGGCCGGCAGCCAGTGTCCGACTAGTGACATGTACCTGGTATATTTGGGGAAGGTGTGTCAGAGCCCATTCGGGTATGTGAAGAATCCACCTGAATAGCTATTAAAGGAAGCACCGGTCGTATTTCTGGGGAAAGGAAAAGACCCCACCTTGTAGTCAGTAAAAGAGGCACTACGAGGACGATAAGAAAATGACTAAGAGACAAAAGTTAAAAACCAGACATCAGTTCCGAGACAGGAACTGGATAAAGGCAGCCAGTTGGTTAAAGCTTCCAAAAAGAAATGAGCTCAAATTGGAACGCGATTACCTTTTGTCAAGCCGGAGAGCTTTTCTCAGGGCTGGGCTATCTGTTTTATGTGTCCCTACAGGAAGGAGAATGACATGAAAAGGGTCCTGCTCCTGCTCGCCCTGATAGGGATGAGCATAGGTGACCGAGGAGACGTGGAAGAATCCCTCATTTATGGGTGCTCGGGAGGAAGAGTACCAATTGTAACTGCAGGGGGTGGCATACGGGGTGTGGAAGAGCTCGCCGTTTATGCCCACGAGCGAAGGTGGCTGGGGTGGACAGCCAAGAAGAGTTTACCTATGTGGAGGCTTCCGTTCCATGCCCCAGGATACGGGGCGTTGCTGCGTGGGTCAGTGTTACGGAAGGAAAACATGTATGTTTGACTTGTAAAGGAAAGATTCCCCTGGGTAGACGATGGTGGCTCAGGAAGCTGAGCAAGGACATGGGGGACCAGGAATCTGACTGGGAACGACTTGGTAACGATACGTACCGTACCATCACGGGGACACGAGGAGGAGTGAAGGTGTGTTGGAACAAGTGGTAGGAGTCTGAACAGGGAATTTACATCTGCATGTGGGGGTCAAAGAAGATCTGCCTCACAGACATATCAACCGCCTTCACCAGGCAATGGTAAGATGACGGGGAAGGGATGAGGTGGGACTCCAGCCTACACGCGTGTGCGGTCCCACACTCCCCACTCCCAATTAACGCCACCGAACTTATAGCACGCATTAAGAAACCCCTGCCCACGACCCCGTCAATACGAGCAATAATAGAAAGGTGTCCTACCACCACCAAGGGACCAGGGAACGGATTAGTATTGGTACCGACCGAAAAGGTGTTATACCAGGGAGTACACTATGCAGAAGCCTCAGTTATTTTAAATCTTACCGAGGTATGCTTACCTGCATGGTGCCCGAAGGAAACAAAACAACTGTACCAGGCTCTACTCAGAGAAATGTTCAAGAAATTTTATGAGTTAGACCTTGGGAATGTAGACAAAGCAGATTTATACACCCTACACGCTAGGGACACCATGGGCATGGGGAGACCTAGAAGGGGAACCTTGAACGACATTTTTACTGCATATAATACAGGATCTTCTGTGATAGCCTGGACGATATAGAACTGCAAATGCAAATAAATGGTCTAAAGAAACAACTGAGAAAGATCCTAAAAGAGGAAAACACAGTGGTGGGCTCAGAGCTACACGAGGACCAGGCTATGACGGTCCATTTAAAGGAGATTGTTGCTGAGCTGGAAAAACATGCACAAATGGTGAATGCACTCATATGGGAGGATAGGAAGGCTTCAGACCAGGCCGCACAGAACAAGGTGTGTGTACTGTATGGGGCATGGTTATTGGGCGAGGGCCGCAACAACCTGGAGGATTTAAAACAAGGTTTAGTCCCCCCTGGATCAGCAACAGGCACCTCGCAGCTCTCCACCCGGATAGTAATTCACTAAGCCCGTGTCAGTTCCACCTAGCTTCTGAAGCCTAGCCTGTCCCAGTAGATTGCGGGCGTTCTCATCACACTATCATGGGGATAGTACTAAGGATGCCGGTCATGGGTGGGACAACCCGACCCGCACTGGTATATAGGGTGGAGAACATTGGAGTCATTCAAGGAGGTGCACACATTTGTTTCACAGCGGTCCCACCGTATGTCATAAAGTGGGAGCACGCTATGACGGGTACTGACCTCTCCGGGTGCCGGAGCCGGGGTGCACACATAATACTGTGTCCCCAGCACTTGAATGCCTATTCTAAATCACAGTGTGGGTTTAAAGCTGCTGGCATACAGCCTATAAACTGTACCATGGAGGTAATGGCACAAGACCATGTCCCTCCACAGGTAACATACATAGAGGCTGGGACATATTATGTCACCACCAGTGCGCCCCACTACCAACATGGACACTTCTGGTGTCCAGTGAGTGACAGCAGTTTTTGCTTTAAACCCGAGGCAGAAGTTCAAGTGGCCCAGAAATGGATTGTCCCCATTCCCGAACACCTCACTGTGAGTGAAAACATCACAAACCTGCAAGATTATGTTGCACATTTTAGCTATGAAATTCCCCCTCTACCCGAACATCTTACCGCTCTACTAGAAGCTGTAGTCATCTCACAGAAATATTTCTATACTCTAGAACAGAAAACAATTGAGAGAGAGAGAAAAATTCTAGAGATCACAATTCCGCCTTGATGGGACATTTTCAGAAATATAGAAGTTCCTGCCGGGATCAGAATCGCTTCCCACGTTTTGGTTGTCTGTCAACGCGCGATTATTCTTTACTTATGGTGTCTCACTTGCCGAGTGAAATGTAGAGGCCATCAGGTCTGGCACCAAAGGGTACTGTACACTCCCTGGCCAAACTTGGAGATCGCACAGGAAGGGGTAACATCATATTATCATGTTTAATTTTGTTTGGATTTTCACCTACTGTAAAAACGCAGAGGTCGAGTGTTGTAAGAATTTTACTTAAAAATGTGTTTGACTATGTACCTTTATTTTCTGTAAAACCGGAGTAATGGAGGGGCATCGGACCCCCTCTATGCAGTAATATAATTGGAATGACTGTATTTGCCTGTAAACTGCATTACATTTCAAAGGGGGTATACACATTTAAGTTTTAGCTAGGTAACTACAGGAGAAGGTTGGCTCTCGGGAATCAGGAATTTTGCTCACCTAGCATGACACTTTAGCATGTAGAGTATCACAAGGAGGACTGTAAGATGGCAAAATTCGTGGGAAAACCCACCCAGTGTTTGGACTCATTGGAAAGAAAATTTGATTTGGAACTATCAGCCAGAAAGTTTGGGATCCTAAAATGCACATGGAAGAAACTACAAGTTTTAACCAAATTTGGGATTTTACAAGGCAAATTGGGTCTGTGTGAAAGGGGCTGCAAAACTAAGGGCCAACTAGCCTCCAAAGAATCCAGACTTTGGGTATTTAAACCGTCTGGCATATTGAAGCTAAACAAATTGTCTGGAGAAGTGTGTAAACTCGAAAACCCTTCTCCCCAAGAGACATTAACATAGCAACAACCAACCCAGAAATAGCCAGCCATCGCTCTAAGCAGGAAATCCATCCAGCGCATACATAATGTTAATGGCCCATCCAGCCGAATGGAAAACCCAGCCTAGGCAGACATCGCAAATACCAAAACTAATTTTCCCAATCGAGAAACAAATTTGACAGATCGACACATCCGAAACAGGTCACCATTAACGAGCCTGCCAAAATATGACAAAGAAATATCAAGCCCGCCAAAATTAAGACAAAGAATCGGGGCTGATTTGGCGCATAGATTAGAACAACTCCAAAAGTATAACTGGTGCCCTGTTTTACGGGTAAAAAAAAAGAGACCAACGTAGCAGCCTTAATTAGCCTTCCAGAGAGCTTGCTACACAGCCTTCTATGCAGCTTTTCTGAGCATCAACATCTTCAGCCTCGACGACACTCCTGGGCCACACTGCTCTGCTACCGAAGAAGAAAGAAGAACATCATCAAGGCAGAGAAAAGCAGTTCCCAGTAACTTCATACATCACCATCACGGCAGCAACTGACCACAGCCAACGTGGTAACATCGAACCACCGCGATCGACAAATTCTAAGAACAAAATTCCTCAAGAAGAAACCGAAGATTCGAATGTTTCCACTCTACAATCTGTTCCTAGCTACCAACATGTGAAACATTACCTAAAAGGACTTTAAAACCTACTGCTGACAGAAGAAAGTGGGTACTCACCCCATACATCCAATACGTGCCCTACCACATCAGCAGACACCACCCAACTGAAGACTATGCAGCAAGAAGTCTTCCATGACATTCGGGATACGACAAGCAGACCCTACAGAGTCCAACGAACCCTGAAATCGCAAACCACCACCAACTGACAAAAAAAGGATTGGTGAGTATAATCCCTGTTTGCCCTGGAGTTCAACCTAGTCAAAGTTAGGCATTGGGAGGTGGGAGGTGTATTATTTTCTGTAACCCCTTTTGAACGTGTGATAAAGTGTTCTTTATTCTAGTGATTGCCAGTTTTGATATTGTACTTTCTTGTCCTTAATAAAATCGAAGTTCTTTACACCAAAACCAGTTGTCTCTTGCATTTTGTCACATCCCCAAATAAATCCAAAGTCTAGAACCCAGGGAGTGGAAGCGATTCGAACCGCTCAGAAGATCAGAAGTGAACCTGACCCCGAAACCACCCCCTACAGTCGGTAGCAGAGCAGTGTGGCTCAGGAGTGTCATCGAGGCTGAAGATGCCGATGTTCAGAGAGCTGCGTAGAAGGCTGTGTTGCAAGCTCTCTGGAAGGCTCATTAAGGCTGCTGTTTCTAACCCGTAAAACAGGGTCCCAGTTATACTTTGGGAGTCATTCTAATCTGTGTGCCAAATCAGCCCCGATTCTTTGTCTTAATTTTGGCGGGCTTGATATTTCTTTGTCATATTTTGGTGGGCTCGTTAATGGTAACTCGTTTCGGAAGTGTCAATCTGTCGAATTTATTTCTCGATCGGGAAAATTCGTTTTGGTATTTGCATTTGTCTGCCTAGGCCTGGGTTTTCCATGCGGGCTGGATGGGCCATTAATATTATGTATGCGCTGGATGGGTTTCCTGCTTGAAGCTATGGCTAGCTATCTCTGGGTCGATTATTGCTATGTTAATGTCTCCTGGGGAGAAGGGTTTTCGAGTTTACACAATGCCCCAGATAATTTGTTTAGCTTCAATACCCCAGATGGTTTCAATACCCAAAGACTGGCTTCTTTAGAGGCTGGTTGTTCCTCAGTTTTGCAGTTCTTTTTCCACACGGACCCAATATACCTTTTAAAATCCCAAACTTGGTTAAAACTCGTAGTTTCTTCCACATGCATCTTAGGATCCCAAACTTTCTGACTGATAGTCCCAGATCGAATTTCCTTTCCAATGAGTCCAAACACTGTGGGGTTTCCACGAAGTTTGCAATCTTACACAGGACAAGACCCTACATGCTTACCCTGCTGAACTATTGATGAAGAGAGGTCTCAAGACCAAGCTCTCTCTCGTCTATCCTGACTTGAACGATCATGTTGAATACAGACGCCAAAATCAGCAGTGGTATCATGCTCGTGCTGCTGTGTCACACAACATCTCTGTTAACGATCCTGTGTATGTACTAAATTATGGTCAAGGTCCCAAGTGGGTCGCCGGTACTGTTATGGCCAAGGAGGGTAACAGAGTGTTTATTGCCATGCTCAAGAATGGGCAAACATGCAGGAAACATGTTGATCAGATAAAGCTGCGGCACACAGATGAACTGGAATAAGTTGAGGAAGATGCAGTCAGTGACCAACCAACTTATATTCATTCATCAGAGGACTCCGCAGTCATCATTGAATCTGGACTTTCAATCTCTGGCATGGTCATTGCCACTCCCATCAGATCAGCTATCCAGCCTCCAGTCATAACTGACTTAGAACGCTCGCCCAGAACTGAAGTTGAACTGAGATGATCAATTCGTGAGAGGAAAGCCCCGGACCATCTTAACTTGTAAAAAGACTGATACTAAGATCTTGAAGGGGGATATTGTCAAGTATGTATGCTTAGGGTTACTAGCCACAAGGGGGTACCACTGTCGGAGGTCATTGGGCTGTACGCATGGTGTGCAGGCGAGGTATATAAAGCAAGCCACCATTTAATGTGGGCACTTTGGGCCCGAATAAAGTTGAGCCAGGTTTGCACCTGAGTGAGTTTACAGTATTCAGTCTATCGCGTCATTACATACATAACAGTTTGCAGCATTGCTGAACTCATTCACTGATCTGTGGAGTCCAGGAAGGAGGCTGCTGCAAATCCCCCTTTAAGGGAGAGGCCCACCAGATTCAGCAATGTGGTTCTGGAGACATTGGTGGGGGCACTCGAAGCAGGAAGGCGGCCATTACCACAGGTATTCTGTGCCACGTGGCTAGAGATGGCCCAGGAGGTGTCGGCAAGCACTGAGGTGCAGAGAAGCCTCACCCAGTGCTGTAAGAAATTCAACAACCTACATTGAGTGGTCAAAGTGAGTACAAACTTCCACACCTCCTCCATACCAGCCTCTCAACTTCTGTCTGTGCACACTGTACAAACCACCACTTCCACACCACTCAACCACCAAGCATCTTCAGATACTCAAACCCATATCCTCATCTCACACCTTGCCTACATTCACAGCTATTCATGCGTGGCAGGCATATCTTCCACATACATAGCTGGACTTTTACTCACACCAGTTCCTTACTTTTGCAGGCCAAGATGGCACATAACAGACAGGAACAGAAAAGGACTGGAGATGGGGAACCTGACCTGTGGCCCCTCTCCGACATTGAGGAGCGAGTGCTGCGGCTCATGGACCTGCAGGTGGTGTGCGCTTTGGCCGGTGGAGACGTCGAACCCGCTAGGAGCAACAACGGTATCTTTATTCCCTCTCCTTCTCTCATCCCAGATCCCTTCCCCCTCACCCCTCCCCCCCACACCCCAATGCTTTATCACTTTCCAGCTCCTGATACTGTCTGTATTCCTTGCTCCAGTCCTGCCCCACTGCCCTAATCTTAATATGAGTCTTGTGCCATTTATGCTTTCAGATAACCAGGTAAAAATTTGGCAGTCTGCACCTGAGCCAACCCCCCACAACAGATTCTGGAGGAAGAGGAAGAGGAGGAGGAGGAGCTGGAGCTGAGCACTGTGTCATTGCATCTCTCACCCCCAGGCACCAGCTCAGAGACTGACACTATGCATTCCTTAGAGGTTAGCTTAGTTGAGGGGTCTGCACTGGGTGATACACCGGCGCCTAGTGGGCTGCAGCAAGGCCAAGGTGAAAGGGAACCTCGGGAGCTACCTCCCCGGAGGGCAAATTCGCGTGTGAGTTCTGCTCCACAGGAATCAGATATGGACCTCGATTGGGAGGCATTCACACAGCAGGTGATGGTCATGCACTCTGACATCATAGGTGCAATGGCAAGGGTACCCGAGAGCCTCTCCGTAGTGGTACAGAGTGTGGAGGAGTCCACTCCAGCATTGCAGAGAGCTCTGCGCACGCCATGGAGCCCATCATTGCCAGTCTGCAGACAATGTTGGACTCCCAGAGAGATCGTGTGGATCCAGACCTCATGATGTATGTCATGGGTGTTGTGGCATCATTGCAGCACAGGCGGAAGCAACTCAACATCTTAGAGTTGTAATGCACACAATGGTTGGTGGCATAGAAACTCAGACTGTTCTCATGCCGTCTCAGGTTGATGCCACGCAATATGTTGGTGCTGTCATGCAGTCAATGAGTGCTGGCATTAAGTTTCAGACTGCTCTAATGCAGTCTCAGCTTGATGCGACATGTGCTGTGACTGGTGTCAATGACTGCTGGCATCCAGTCTCAGACTGCTGTCACGCGTGCTCTGTAAATTATGTACACTCATAAAGTAATGCTCGCTTTCACTGAAATTATGTACATCCCATACATTTACAGATGTGAGGCATCGTTCATTATGTAAAATGATTTTGGAGGTATCTTCAGCCATAATACCAGTGAACAATACAGTTGGATGCAGCTCAAGGCGGTCTTTATTGCTGGCAGTCATTGGAGGGCAGAATGCTGGCATCCAGGCACAGTACAGAGTTTGACTAATGGGGTCTCACCACTGGAATAATCTGTTGTATCAAGCATGTTTTATGAAAATATCCTGCATGCACTTGAATGAAGCCATGTTGCGCTGTCACACAATTGTAGTGTCTAGTAAACAGGATAAATATCTGTGAGAGAGTGAGGGACATCATCTATGACTTTTGATTGCTTTTTTAGGATCCTTCCATTTGAGAGATTGCCTTTTACTGCCTGATTATGCAGGCAAGTGTCTCAGTCTATACAAAACAGTTAGATGTGGACAAATCATCAGAAGTACAATCGTAAGAAATGTTGCTTGCATTAATGTCAGAATTATTTTACAATAAAAGTAAAAATGCATGAACATTCATAAGGACATCATGGTGGAGCTGTCAAAAACTACGATATGTCTATTTTGTAACTACATGTCAGAGTGGAAATGCTTACATTGAAGTATTTTGAATGACTCTTATCTATGTATAAGTTTGTGACCTGATAAGGCAAAACAATTATTTTTAAAACCTATTTCCTCCATACAGCCAAAGAAATTGCACCTGCAGTTCATAAATGTGTGAATGTTCAGATAGATTGGATATTTTCGACCTGTTGTTCAATAAGGAAAGGCACGTAGAGAACTCTATGGGGCCGAAAATGAGCCCCATGCTAAACAGGCCGCACCTACCATTTTTGAAAGTTTTCTCCGACCCAGTCCATGGGGGGGAGACACCGGAGAAATTCAGTTCTTTGAAATGTTTTGTTTTACTGTGTGCGGTGTTCCGGTCGGGTGCGGGGCTGAAGTGCCCTTGCAGCGAGTCCACCGCCCTGACCAGTCATCAGCACCGTTAAAGGGGAGGGCCGCTGCGAACTCTGCAGCCACTTCCATGGCAAACATTGGGCCACCCTAGAGGGGGTGCCAGGCTACCTGTTGGCGGCCTGGCTGAACCCGTGGCCATAATTGTCGGCCCGACCTAGCAGTGGGCTGACAAAAAAAACTAACATGGTGCCACCTCCTATTTAAGGGCAGCTGGGCCGCCAAGCCACAGAGACTGTAACCGACAGCAAAAGCTGCAGGGAGCACTAACCAGCGGCAGGGCCGCTCCTAAGGGGCAATTCTGGGAAAGGGGCAATTTCAGGACAGGGACCCCGCCAGTCGGTAAGGGGTCAGCGCGTGCATGCCACAAAGGGAAAATGGGCGAAGCGATCCCGGACACCGCTCCAAACCTGAGGAAGGGCAATTTAAAAAATGGCCCCCCCGCCGCAGAGACTCGGTGGCCATTCCGCACTGACGAGTGTCCGCTGCTTTCAGGCGACCAGAGGCCCACAGAAATGGGTAATTTCAGCCCCTATGCTTCAATAACAGAGAGGATATTCACTTTTGCTGTAATGAGAGCATTTAGTACTTCACAAACATAGAAACTTAGAAAAAAGGTGCAGAAGTAGGCCATTCAGCCGTTCAAGCCTGCACCACCATTCAACAAGATCATGGCTGATCATTCCCTCAGTACCCCTTTCCTGCTTTCTCTCCATAGCCCTTGATCCCTTTAGCCGTAAGGGCCATATCTAACTCCCTCTTGAATATATCCAATGAACTGACATCAACAACTCTCTGTGGTAGGGAATTCCACAGGTTAACAACTCTCTGAGTGAAGAAGTTTCTCCTCATCTCAGTCCTAAATGGCCTACCCCTTATCCTAAGACTGTTTCTGGATTTCCCCAACATCGGGAACATTCTTCCCAGATCAAACCTGTCCAGTCCCATCAGAATCTTATAAGTTTCTATGAGATCCACACTCATCCTTCTAAACTCCAGTGTATAAAGGCCCAATTGATCCAGCCTCTCCTCATATGTCAGTCCCGCCATCCCGGTATTCAGTCTGGTGAACCTTCACTGCACTCCCTCAATAGCAAGAATGTCCTTCTTCAAATTAAGAGACCAAAACTGAACACAATATTCCAGGTGAGGCCTCACCAAGGCCCTGTACAACTGCAGTAAGACCTCCCTGCTCCTATACTCAAATCCCCTAGCTATGAAGGCCAACATACCATTTGCCTTCTTCACCGCCTGCTGTACCTGCATGCCAACTTTCAATGACTGATGAACCATGACACCCAGGTCCCGTTGCACATTCCCTTTTCCTAATCTGCCGCCAGTCAGATAATATTCTGCCTTCGTGTTTTTTGCCCCCAAAGTGGATAACCTCACATTTATCCACATTATGCTACATCTGCCATGCATTTGCCCACTCACCTAACCTGTCCAAGTCACCATGCAGCCTTTTAGCGTCCTCCTTACAGCTCACACCGCCACCCAGTTTAGTGTCATCAGCAAACTTGGAGATATTACCCTCAATTCCTTCATCTAAATCATTAATATATATTGTAAAGAGCTGGGGTCCCAGCACTGAGCCCTGCGGCACTCCACTAGTCACTGCCAGCCATTCTGAAAAGGACTCATTTATCCCGACTCTCTGTTTCCTGTCTGCCAATCAGTTCTCTATTCACATCAGTACATTACCCCTAATACTGTGTGCTTTGATTTTGCACACAAACCTCTTGTGTGGGACCTTTTCAAAAGCCTTTTGAAAGTCCAAATACACCACATCCACTGGTTCTCCCTTGTCCACTACTAGTTACATCTTCAAAAAATTCCAGAAGATTTGTCAAGCATGATTTCCCTTTCATAAATTCATGCTGACTTGGAACGATCTTGTCACTGCTTTCCAATTTCGCTGCTATTTCATCTTTAATAATTGATTCCAACATTTTCCCTACTACTGATGTCAAGCTAACCAGTCTATAATTACCCGTTTTTTCTCTCCCTCCTTTTTTAAACAGCGGTGTTACATTAGCAACCCTCCAGTCCATAGGAACTGATCCAGAGTCAATAGACTGTTGGAAAATGATCACCAATGCATCCACTATTTCTATGGCCACTTCCGTAAGTACTCTGAGATAGACTATCAGGCCCCGGGGATTTATCAGCCTTCAATCCCATCAATTTCCCTAACACAATTTCCCGCTTTATAAGGATATCCTTCAGTTCCTCCTTCTCACTAGACCCTCGGTCCCCTAGTATTTCCAGAAGGTTATTTGTGTCTTCCTTCATGAAAACAGAACCAAAGTATTTGTTTAACTGGTCCACCATTTCTTTGTTCCCCATTATAAATTCACCTGAATCTGACTGCAAGGGACCTACGTTTGTTTTCACTAATCTTTTTCTCTTCACATATGTATAGAAGTTTTTGCAGTCAGTTATGTTCCCAGCAAGCTTCCTCTCATACACTATTTTCCCCCTCCTGTATTACAAAATTCTGCCAGTACTCAGGTTTTCTGCTTTTTCTGGCCAATTTATATGCCTCTTCCTTGGATTTAACACTATCCTTAATTTCCCTTGTTAGCCACATTTGAGCCACCTTCCCTGTTTTGTTTTTACTCCAGACAGGGATGTACAATTGTTGAAGTTCATCCATGTGATCTTTAAATGTTTGCCATTGCCTATCCACCATCAACCCGTTAACTAGCACTCGCTAGTCTATTCTAGCCAATTCACGTCTCATACCATCGAAGTTACCTTTCCCCAAGTTCAGGACCCTAGTCTCTGAATTAACTGTGTCACTCTCCATCTTAATAAAGAATTCTACCATATTATGGTCACTCTTCCCCAAGGGGCCTCGCACAACAAGATTGTTAATTAGTCCTTTCTCATTACACATCACCCAGTCTAGGATGGACAGCCCTCTAGTTGGTTCCTCGACATATTGGTCTAGAAAACTGTAGTGTATGTAGGCACCTTTAGTAGTGACTCCACGAGGCAGGGTATGGTGCTTAAACTTTTATTAGCAGCTCCTGAGTGCTGACAACACGTTGTGTGTTCCTTGTTATACTGGGTTACGTGCCGTGTGCAGGTAACCCTTGGGTCTCCAGTAACAGCACCCTCTAGTGTACCGGTAAGGCATGTACAGTACAAGGCTACATTCAATGTTGCATACAGTGTTACAGACATCACACAGTGACCAGGCATGCATACACAACAATACTCCCCCCTGAGCATTTTTCATATCCGAGTTGCCATGACCAGGGGAGGTGATCCGTGGTGGGCTATGGGAGGTTGTGGTGAGGGTTGTGTGGTTGCCAGGTGTGACCCCTGTGCTTGAGGCTGGCCTCGTATGTTTCCTCTCCCTCACACACAGACCATGTGGCTGTTACTGTTGTGGGATCCCTCGGGGAGGTAGCCACGGTGGCAGTGGGTGGTGTATATACACAGTGATGTGGGTAGTTGTGGGGTGGTGGGCAGGGCCACAAGACTTGGTGGGCTCCTTGTCCACCAATGGGGATGAGGGTCAGGTCATCCAAGGATTTGCCAGGGAAGCTGGAGGGTATTGGCCTCATGCTCCTGGTGTTGGCCCTGGTGGCTGCAGGGCTGGTCTGGTGCCGGTTGCCATTGGTGGTGGCTGGGCTGCCCATTGACCACTGTCCCTGTAGTGGGTCTGCTCTCACTGCATGTGTGTGTGTCCTGCAAGAGGCATCACATTCGTTCCAAAGGTCCAGGCTATATGGTCAGGTAGGCTGCTGGACCTGGGGGTCTCCCACAGGGGGATTCCATTGGCATTAGCATGGTCCCTGTCGGACCCTACCGGCAAACATGACACCTTGGCTCTGATCACACATAATCGAGCCTGCATTACACATTCTAGCATTTGCATCACTTTTGGGTGCCCTGGTTTCAACAGACTTGGTTACATTAGGCATTTCACAATCTCTATCATTATTGTTAAGCATAATAAACTTGTTCTTAACCTTACTGACAGCTGCATTCATCTCATTAGTCACATTAGTTAAACTAGCATCACAATTCATGGTTACATTGCATACATTTTCATACTTGCACCCTTTAATTGCATCTTTAGCTTTAAGGTCCATGTACTCAAATAGTTAGAACTTCCCCTTTAAATTTTTTTGGTTACCGATCTCTTTTAAGGGAGCTTTCAAATCTGATTGGCTGCTCGATGTCATATGATGCTCTTCCATGTTGACTTACATTTTGAATGCAGGTCTGCTGCTCACCAAGCAGCAGCCATTTTGTGGTGCTCCTTTCTTCCATGTTCTTGTGGTGCTGCAGCTATTTTGTGGTCTTGTTGCAGGCAGGCTGTGGTAATGGTCGTCTTTTCTTCCACACGCTTGTGGTGTTGCAGTCATTCTGTGGTCTTGCTGCAGGCAGGCTATGGTGGTCTTTTCTTCCACAGTACTACTTCACCTGATGTGCACCCGGTTCATCCAATTTCTGCCCAGCAGCGTGGGACCGTCGCCGGCTACAATCCACAGGGAGAGTTCGTGCAACACGCCGCCCTGGGAGACCTGGACGTCTACACTGCTAACGATTTGGATTTTACCTTTGGTATAGGTGAGCAGCTTTGCCTGGACAGGAGACAGTTTTGGTCGAGTGGCAGGATTCCTCCAAATTTTTTCAAAGGTATTTTGGCTCATCACAGACTGGATCGCCCCTGTGTCGATCTCCATGGAGACTGGGACCCCGTCGATGTCCACTTCCATCATCCACGGAGAACTTCTGGTGGAACATGTAAAGATTCCATACTCCTCTCCCCGCGTTAGAGCAGCTTCATCTTCATCTGTGTCGGAGCCCCGGTGATTAGCCAACTCATCAGAGACACAGTGAGTACAGCCTTTTCTGCACATTCTCTGAAGGTGCCCTTTTTCTTAGCAGCCTGTGCATGCATAGTCTTTGTAGCGGCACTGGTGGGCCCCGTGGTTTCCTCCACAGCACCAGCACGGGGCCATCCAGTTTGCCACATGTGGCAGACTCAGCGTTACGGGACTCGGGGCAGCATTTCTGCCTTTAGAAGTGTCCATGTGGTGCACTGCGCTCGCCGGTTTAGAGTCCTGGGTCAGTATTCGCCTGGAGTCGCCGGCTGAAACCATGTAGGCCTGGCTCACTTGAATTGCTTTCTGCAGGATGAACGTAATGTCAGCCGAGAGCAACTTGTGTAGGAGGCCTTCGTTGCCGATTCCGATGAAAAATATGTCCTTTAGTGCTTCATTAAGGTGGTTGCCAAACTCACACGGTGCAGCTAGTCTTCTTAAGTGTGCAGCATATTTGGCAATTTCTTGGCCCTCAGGTTGCCGGTAAGTGTAGAACCGGTGCCTGGCTGTGAGGATGCTGTCTTTCGGTTTTAGTTGTTCCTGTATGAGTGTTACAAGTTCCTCATAGCTTTTGGTGGTTGTTTTCTCCGGGGCTAGTAAGTCCCTGACGAGACCGTAGATGGTGGGCCCACAACTGCTAAGCAGGATGGCCCTTCGTTTGTTCGGTAGTGTGGCCGGTGTGTCCCCGTCCAGGTCGTTGGCTGTAAAGAAATGTTCCAATCTTTCCACAAAAGCGTCCCAATCTTCCCCCTCTATAAATTGCTGAAAGTTGCTGAGGTTAGACATGTTGAGCGTGTAGTTCGTGATCCGTATTCCCGTCGCCAGTTGTCGTGTATGTAGGCACCTTTAGTAATGACTCCACGAGGCAGGGTATGGTGCTTAAACTCTGCAGACCTGCAGTCTTTTATTAGCAGTTCCTGAGTGCTGACAACAAGCTGTGTGTTCCTTTTTATACTGGGTTACCTGCCGTGTGCAGGAGGTAACCCCTGGATCTCCAGCAACAGCACCCTCTAATGTACCGGTAAGATGTATACATTACAAGAGTACATTCAATGTTGCATACAGTGTTACAGACATCACACAGTAAACAGGCATGCATACACAACAAAAACCATCCCTAATGCACTCCAGGAAATCCTCCTCCACTGCATTGCTACCGGTTTGTTAGCCCAGTCAATATGTAGATTAAAGTCGCCCATGATAACTGCTGTACCTTTATTGCATGCATCCCTAATTTCTTGTTTGATGCTGTCTCCAACCTCACTACTACTGTTTGGTGGTCTGTACACAACTCCCACTAATGTTTTCTGCCCTTTTGGTATTCCGTAGCTCCACCCATACAGATTCCACATCATCCAAGCTAATGTCCTTCCTTTTTATTGCATTAATTTGCTCTTTAACCAGCAATGCCACCCCACCTCCTTTTCCTTTCTGCCTATCCTTCCTAAATGTTGAATACCCCTGGATGTTGAGTTCCCAGCCTTGGTCACCCTGGAGCCATGTCTCCGTGATGCCAATCACATCATATCCGTTAACTGCTATCTGCGCAGTTAATTCGTCCACCTTATTCTGAATACTCCTCGCATTGAGGCACAAAGCCTTCAGGCTTGTCTTTTTAACACACCTTGCCCCTTTAGAATTTTGTTATAATGTGGCGCTTTTTGCTTTTTGCCTTGGGTTTCTCTGCCCTCCATTTTTACTTTTCTTCTTTCTATCTTTTGCTTCTGCCCCCATTCTACTTCCCTCTGTCTCCCTGCATAGGTTCCCATCCCCCTGCCATATTAGTTTAACCCCTCCCCAACGGCATTAGCAAACACTCCCCTAGGACATTGGTTCCGGTCCTGCCCAGGTGCAGACTGTCCGGTTTGTACTGGTCCCACCTCCCCCAGAACCAGTTCCAATGTCCCAGAAATTTGAATCCCTCCCTTCTGCACCACTCCTCAAGCCACGAATTAATCTGAGCTATCCTGCGATTCCTACTCTGACTCGCATGTAGCACTGGTAGCAATCCTGAGATTACTACTTTTGAGGTCCTACTTTTTAATTTAGCTCCTAGCTCCCTAAATTCGTCTTGTAAGACCTCATCCCGTTTTTTACCTATATGAACCACGACAACTGGCTGTTTACCCTCCCTTTTCAGAATGCCCTGCACCCGCTCCGAGACATCCTTGACCCTTGCACCAGGGAGACAACATACCATCCTGGAGTCTCGGTTGCGGCCGCAGAAACGTCTATCTATTCCCCTTACAATTGAATCCCCTATCACTATAGCTCAACCACTCTTTTTCCTGCCCTCCTGTGCACTAGAGCCACCCACGGTGCCATGAACTTGGCTGCTGCTGCCCTCCCCTGATGAGTCATCCCCCTCAACAGTACCCAAAGCAGTGTATCTGTTTTGCAGAGGAATGACCGCAGGGGACCCCTGCACTACCTTCCTTCCACTGCTCTTCCTGTTGGTCACCCATCCCTTATCTGACTGTGTAACCTTTACCTGCGGTAAGACCAACTCACTAAGTGTGCTAATCACGTCATTCTCAGGATCGTGGATTCTCCAGAGTGAATCCACCCGCAGCTCCAGTGCCGAAATGCGGTCTGTCAGGAGCTGCAGCCGGATACACTTTCCGTAGTCGTCAGGGACACTGGGAGCCTGAATAATCCTCAAAAACCTCAAATTTCAATGTTCTTTCCTGGTTCCCCATTTTAGAGATGGTCGAGACAATTGAAACATTTTCCCAATAATGTATTGCTACGTTTAACTCCATTGATGATACGGGTTTTGCTCTGAATTCAATATTTTTTGCTTATTCAGTGGATAATCACCAATATTGAAGAATGTTTTGTTTCTGTTTTTCTTAAATATTTCTAGTGGCTAGACAGGCTTGGGAAAGGAGTAGCTTTGGACTTCATTTAACTTGGCAGACATTTTGGTCTTCACTCACTGCCAAATAATCTGCATCCTAGCAGGTAGTTGAACCAGTGAGTCCACTGAGAAGCTATAGTAAAACACTTACTAGGAGAAAGTTGAGAGCACACTGCCTTATTATATTCATATGAATACATTTTCTCAAGAGCAAATAAGTAGCTCTGATGGTTACGTTTAGCTTTTTAAGATGATACCTCCTACAGAATTAACACTCAGCTTGAGGTTAAATAAAGATACAGTGCATCATCCTTCGAGTCAATTTCCTAGTGTCTTGGCTCAGATGATAGCACTTTTGACTCTATCAGAAGGTTATGGATTCAAGTACATACCAAGGTGTGAGCTCATAATTCAGACTGACACTTCAGTGCAGTTTTGAAGGAGTGCTGCATTGTTGGAGGTGTTGTCTTTTGCATCAGAATAAGGGGCTGCCCACTTAAAACTGAGATGAGGAGGAATTTCTTCTCTGAGGGTTGTAAATCTGTGGAATTCGCTGCCTCAGAGAGCTGTGGAAGCAGGGACATTGAATAAATTTAAGACAGAAATAGACAGTTTCTTAAATGATAAGGGGTTATGGGGAGCGGGCAGGGAAGTGGAGCTGAGTCCATGATCAGATCAGCCATGATCTTATTGCATGGCAGAGCAGGCTCGAGGGGCCGTGTGGTCTACTCCTGGTTCTAGTTCTTATGTTCTTTTATAAGAAGATAAGAAATAGGAGCAGGAGTAGGCCAGCTGGCCCCTCAGCCATTTAATAAGATCATGGCTGATCTGATCTTGGACTTGGCTCCACTTCCCTGCCTGCTCCCCATAACTCTTTACACCCTTATCGCTCAAAAATCTGTCTATCTCTGCCTTAAATTTATTCAATGACCCAGCCTCCACAGCTCTCTGGGGCAGAGAATTCCATAGATTTACAACCCTCTGAGAGAAGAAAGTCCTCCTCATCTCAGTTTTAAGTGGGCAGCCCCTCATTCTGAGATTATGTCCCCTAGTTTTAGTTTCCCCATGAGTGGAAATATCCTCTTTGTATCCACCTTGTCGAGCCCTCTCATTATCATATGTTTCAATAAGATCACCTCCCATTCTTCTGAACTCCACTGCGTATAGGCCCTACTCAACCTATCTTCATGTCAACCCCCTCATTTCCAGAATCAACCTGGTGAACCTTCTCTGAACTGGCTCCAATGCAAGTATATCCTTCCTTAAATAAGGAAACCAAAACTATATGCAGTACTCTCGGTGTAGCTTCACCAATACCCTGTACAGTTGTAGCAGGCCTTCCCCGCTTGTATACTTTATCCCCTTTGCAATAAAGGTCAACATTCCATTTGCCTTCCTGATTACTTGCTGTACCTGCATACTAACTTTTTGTGTTTCATGCACAAGGACCTCCAGGTCCCTCTGTACTGCAGCATTTGCAATTTTTCTCCATTTAAATTATAATTTGCTTTTCTATTTTTTCTGCCAAAGTGAATAACCTCACATTTTCCCACATTGTACTCCATCTGCCAATTTTTTGCCCACTCACTTTACAACCTTTCGGACTCAACATTGAGTTCACAATAACCACTGCTCCCATTTTTTTGGACAGCAGGTGCTGGTAATGATTCTGCTGTTGCCATTTACAGCTCTTCTAGACCCGTCTTTTGTTTCTTTACTGGTCCCATTACCATCCCCTTTGCCTTGCACCATCATTCCTTTTGTCATTTAATCACTCCTGCCTTCCACCCTATCACAGGCCTTCCCTTTTGTCATTTCCTCCCCTCTCCCTTCCTCTGCCTCTGTACTTGCTTAAAACCTGTTACCTCGCTAACTTTTTCCAGTTGTGATGAAAGGTCATTGACCTGAAACATTAACTCTGTTTCTCTCTACAGATGCTGCCTGACCTGCTGAGTATTTCCAGCATTTTCTGGTTTTATTTAAGAATTAAACAAAAAAATGTTCATGGATTAGATTCACAGGAAAAGACCAACTGATCCATCAAGCCTGTACTATACTGTTAATGTGCATCTTATGTACACGATGACTCCCATCATGAAACTCCCGAGAGGCAAGAAAACAGAAAAAACATCCCTTCAGCATTCGATACAACAATATTGATACACAGCACTGGAAGTGAGGAGTTTCAAACTAGATTCAGTGACAGAAACAGGACTGAACATTAGTGATGGTGAAGTGACATCACCGTACCTATCAAACAGCTCTGAGGAAGTAAGTCTTCATATAAACCTTGGAAATAAAATTCATTAGGTTGCAACCGAATTTAAATGAGGCCTGTGAGTCAAAATATCTCATGCCTGAAATTTAGACCCGTGAGTGTGTCCTGCCTGCCCAGAACCGCTTAGGGTTAAAATTGACCCCACTATGTTGCTTTGTGAATTATTTCTAAGCTTGACTCTTCATCATAGCTAAGGTTTGATAAATGGTATACTCACTATTAACACAAAATGTAACCCTACTCATAGGTTGGTGCATAGCACATAAACCAGAAATGTGTCAACTTTCTTTCTGGGGGTGGGAGAGGTTGTGATGGGTCATGGGAAATCATTGGTCAATGTGTCGGAGGGTCAATACTGTGGGAGTGCTGCACTGTCACAGGGTGAGAACTGAAGGAGTGCTTCACTGTCGGATGGGCAGTACTACGGGAGTACTACACTATCTAAGGGGCAGTACTGAGGGAGTGCTGCACTGTCGGAGGGTTAGTACTGAGTACATCACTAAAAGAGACTCTCTGGTCATTTATCTCATTGCTCTTTGTGGGAGCCTACTATGCCCAATTTGGCTGCCACGTTTCCTACATTACAACAGTGACTACACTGAAAAAGTACTTAATTGGCTGTGAAGTGCTTTGGGACATCCTGAGATCGTGAAAGGTGTTATATAAATAGATGTGCCAAGATGATAGCAAAATTGAGAGGTTATAACTATCAGGAAAGGCTGAACAGGCCAGGGCTCTTTTCTCGAGAAAAGAGAAGGCTGAGGGGTGACCTCTTGAGGTTCTTGAAATTATGAAGGGGTTTGATAGGGTAGATGGAGAGAAGATGTTTCCACTTGTGGAGAGTCCAAAATTAGGGTCCATAAATAATAGATAGTTACTAATAAATCCAATGAGGAATTCAGGAGAAATCTCTTTCCCCAGAGAGTGATGAGAATGTGGAATGTGCTACCACATGGAGTAGTTGAGGTGATCAGCACAGATGTATTTAAGGGGAAGCTAGATAAGTACATGATGGAGAAAGGAATAGAAGGATATGCTGATGGGGTTAGATAAAGTCGGGTGGGAGGAGGCATGTGCTGAGTATAAACATCGGCATAGACCAGTTGGCGGCGAGGGATTGTAGAGAGACATGATCGGGCCCCAGAAGAGGCGAGGGCCCAGGGGCAGCACGGGCCAGCCCACACTGCGATATGTGCGCGCACTAGGTCCATGCAGCAGAGCTGGTCTCCAGTCGTCTTGGTTAATCCTTGCTACTGGATCGAGACCTAGCTCTGTCAAGCTGGTGTGGTGGCTGGTGTGCAATGGTCACCACACATTTAAAAAATCCACGCACAGGCATCTTCCACCCTTCAAGATTTAGTTCAGGACCTGGAATATTAGGTCCTTCATTAAAACACCTGTGAACTTTTTGATGTGGAAGCTATTCGAGGGACTGCTTATGATGATGAGACCAGTTGGGTCAAATGGCCTGGTTTCTGTGCTGTATAGTCTATGTAATGTCGACCAAGCACTATGAGGTTTGGAGTCCTCAAACAACACTAACCTGAAATAAATTGCAAGACAGTGAGTCTTTCTGCCACCTAGTGAATTGAGAAGAAGTTGCAGTTCTGTTACAATCCTTGAATTCAGTTAATATACAAGGGTAACATTTAAATAACATGAGTAAAGAAATAACTCATATTTATATAGCGCTTTTTACGACCTCAGGACATCCCAAAGTGCTTTATAGCTAATTAAGTAATTTTTGAAGTGTCGCAATGTAGGAAATGCAGCAATTAATTTGCACACAGCAAGGTCCAACAAACAGCAATGAGATAATAACCAGATAATCTGTTTCAGCGATGTTGGTTGAGGGATAAATATTGGCTAGGACACCAGGGAGAACTCCTCTGTTCGTCTTTGAAATAGTGCTGTGGGATCTTCTACGCCCACCTGAGAGGCCAGACAGGGCCTCGGTTTAACGTCTCATTTGAAAGACAGCACTTCCGACAGTGCAGCACTCCCTCAGTACTGCACTGGAGTGTCAGTTTGGATTGCGTGCTCATGTCTCTAGAGTAGGACGATGATGTGAAGGGATTACCAATATGTGTTTCTGTATTATTTTCAGCCAGTCCAGATACTTAATGAAATGTTGTAAAATCTGGAGATACAGGGCCCAAGTTTCGGATGTCCTCCCAGAACGGCACACTCTGAGAGGCCCGCCTATTTTTTAGAATAAAAAAAGCGCCTAAAACTTACCTCGCGATTCTCCGAGTCCAGCAGGCCTGTTTCACAGGCAACGCAGTGCAGCACAAGGAACTGGGGGCGGAGCTACAGCCCTTGGGCCAAAAAGAGTGCCGGCAGCTGCGCGCATGCGCAGTGGAGTCTGCACGCGTGCGCAGTAGTTCCTGGCCCTCCCAGCGCGTCCTGTCTCTGGGCAACCCTATCCCTGGCTGAAGGGATATCACGCTGTTCGCCATTCCTATCCTGGGCCGAGTAGCCTGCCTGCCTCACCGTCCCTTGTCGCCACTGCACTTACCTCCTCGGCGGCGGGGCCTGCCCGACCAGCTCCTCCTTGATTGATTTATTGATTTATTTATCATTTATTATTGATGATGGCTCTTTATTGGTAAAAGTGAAGTGTTTAATGATTTGTAAAATCGCCTAACTTCCCTCCACCTCCCCCCCTATTTCTTGCTACCTGCGCCTAATTTCTAAACTGTAGGCAAGGTTTTTCTGAGCGTACAAAAATCGACACTTACTCCGTTCTAAGTTAGTTCAGAGTAACTTTTCGCTGCCTAAACTTGCAAAACAGGCGTAAGTGGCTGGTAACGCCCCCTTTTGGAAAAAAAAAACTGTACTAAAACAAAACTATTCTAACTAACTAGAACTGGAGCAATCTAAATGCCGAGAATTGCGATTTCTAAGATACTCCATACTAAACTAGTTGCTCCAAAAAAATAGGACCAACTCGAGCCAAAACTTGGGGCCCCAGTGTAGGCAAATGAAACTTGTTACAGAAACAGTAACTGGGTGATTAGGTGGTTCCTACAATATTTATTTAATTTCTCACCAATTTTATTTCGAAAAATCAAACTTTTGGAGGAAGGGAATGTGTTGTGGTTACAACTGGTAAAAATGAATACAATAAAGGCAGCAGAATGACATTTGCTGGTTTGTAAGCATTAAAATAATGCAACATTTCATTTTGATGCCAGTCCACCCATATAGTTTATAACGGTCATCACACATTAAAAATCCACGCACAGGCATCTTCCACCCTTCAAGATTTAGTTCAGGACCTGGAATTTTAGGTCCTTCATTGAAACACCTGTGAACTTTTTGACGTGGAGGCAAGTCATCCTCGATTCGAGGGACTGCCTATGATGATGATAGTTTATAAGCAGTGAAGTAGCCTGAAGCAATAAAACTGACAATCATACTGTCGACCAGCATGGTCCCACTTTGACAGACATTTGCAATGTTTTAGTTATTGGGGAAAGTCCATTTTGTATTTAACTTTTATCTGAGAATAATATATCAATTGTGCACTTTAGAGCCAATATTGAGAGGGTTCATCAGTGGCACAGGGTTTCGTTCGCCTCGGACGGAAGTGGCTGGAAAATCAGTTGTATAGTCAGTGAACCTGACTTGCTGTCTGGCTCATTTTGCAGTGTAAAACTTGGGGTAGAAAAATTAGGCTTACTTCCAAAAAAACAGGAGCCTCATAAATTAAGTCCCATGCCAAATCTTGTGACCTCAGGCAGGATTCCACCTAATGCTCTCACCTCATCCTATTTCAAATTGGTGCATGGGAGTCCAAGTTAAGTGTGGGCTTTTCAATGGAAGATTATGGTTTCAGATGCTGGGTGATGTTTTTTTTGCATTTTGAATTAAATCATGCTGCATTTGCTCCATGCACCAGTTGAATTTGCAGGGTTGCCTGCCATTTTTGGTCTTCCTGTCCATACTTTCTTTTAACACACTTGGTTGCTGCTGCCAATTTAATCACATCATACAAGGATGGGAATTCCTTTGGCGTTCCAAATGCGCTGCGTGATTTAGATGGATAAAAGCGGTTTAAGAAGAGTCAATAATGCATGTGCAATGACATCTAAGACATACTCGTTATTACCCCGGGACCTGAGTATACAGACTCATCCACAAGTACTCATATGTTAGAGGAGACCTGTCTTTGTCACTTGTAGGGTGTTTGTTTTTCACTCTACTCTGATTCTTAGACCTCGGAACTTATGGTGGGAAAGGACAACATGTGACACAAAATGTAGGCTTAACCCAGTGTTCGTTTTATTATGCACAAAAAATGAATAAACTGCAGGACTAGACTTCTGAGAGAAACCGACTGAAAAACATACAATCACCCTTCCTGGCTGTAGCTATTGTAGGTTTGTGGTCATTGGTTCCGTGACTGGTTGGTTCTTCTTCTGGCCATTCTCTGCAGTGCTGTTCCTTTCGTGTATGTTCTGTACTACATGTCGGTCCATCCGTTCGTCTGTTCGTTCTTTCAATCTGTGTCCATCTATACACGTGACCTTCTACTTCTTCTGTGTGCCTCTTCTTCCATCTGTTCCTGTCCTTCTTCCGTCTTCTGCTGAGCTGCTTCTAGCTCGCATATTTATATCCAGGTTTTGACTGATCTTCCGCCACTGCGGTTTCTGATAAAGTGTTTGCATCGATACATTGTTTTGTGGTCTCCTTGGTTGATTGATTGCAATAATGGACTAGTCTGTTTTCCCATTTGCACACTGAGTCTGCAAGGCTCAAGTTGATTTCTCATCTTAACATCTCGTTCCCCAAAAATGTGCACCTGGTGTGGTTTCTTTGTTGTCTGTTTTTTTTCTAGACTTGGTGTCTCCAGTGGGTTTGTTTTTCCCCACCCTGGTCAATCAAGCTCAGGGCCTCATGAAACAACTCCATTGTTGTTATGTATGAAGTCAGTTTTGATTCCTGACCACTGAATGTCCTTAATTGTCCAGCTTAATTCCAAAGGCTTGTATTAAATTCCAAAAGCTTGTATTAATCAATTTTTAGTTCATGGTCTCCTTCTGTGCTTTTCTGAAGATTAGTAACCATACAACTTCTAATGAAGAAGAAAGCTGTAGACTGCAGGAAGATATCAATGGACAGGTCAGGTGGGCAGAACAGTAGCAAATGGAATTCAATCTGGAGAAGTGTGAGTTAATGTATTTGGGGAGGGCAAACAAGGCAAGGGAATACATGATAAATGGTAGGACACTGATAGCTCACTGCCTGAAAGGGTGGCAGAGGCAGAAACCCTCATAGCATTTAAAAAGTACTTGGATGTGCACTTGAAGTGCCGTAACCTATAAGGCTACGGACCAAGAGCTGGATTGTGGGATTAGGCTGGATTGCTCTTTGTCAGCCGGCACAGACACGATGGGCCAAATGGCCTCTTCCTGTGCTGTAAATTTCTATGATTCTATGATCCTTCACAAGACCGGCTGCCACAGAATTATGCCATCTGCTTTAGGATGACCTACAGAGAAAACTCTTCCCTGATAAAAGAAGGCTACCATAGTGTGAAGCTATTCAGCTACTGAAATCTTCCAAGTTACTGCACGATGACACCTGCCCTATCAACCAGTCAGCTGTGTACAGGACTATCAATCAAGTGACAAATGCCACATTTGCAAGATGCAACACCGTCATCACTTTCCCTGTGGAAAGAAGGCATCAGCCTCACAGGGCGAAGAATTATAGCTTTCACTCTCTTTCAACCCACATCCTGCGCAAAGTCTTTCTCTCCCATTATCCCTTTCTCACTGGCTTCCTATCCGCGGCTGCATTAAATTTAAAATCCTTGTCCTCTTCTATAAATCCTCCACGACTTTACCTCACTTTACCTTTATAATCTCCTTTAGACTGATATCTCCTTACTTTGGCGTTCCATGAACTACCCTCTCCTTTGACCTCACCACTGGTGACAGCTGACTTGGTCCTCTGTTTTGGAACTCCCTCCCCAAACCTTTCTCCCTCTCCACCCTTTTTAAAAAAAAAACTTCTTAAAAACATTCTCAAAACCTGTTTCTAGCACCAAGCTTTCAGTCACCTATTCTAATCTCTGCCTTCCTGGCTCTGCCACCATCTTTCTTGCATCTGTTTGTAAAACACCTTGAGATGAATCTTTGGGGACGGAATTGCCCCTTTTTTGCATCCCACTCGCACCTTCGGGGGGGGAAAAAGTAAGTTTAAAAAAGCCTGTTATGGGTCTGACAACTAGCTGTTAATCATCTCAATTGGGTCATCTGCCATTGCCGGTTGGGTCGGCTCTGTGATGACACACATGCCTGGGGGAAAGGGACAGCGGGTTCCCAATTTTCCCACCCGACCCACCACCGATCGCGTCCGCTACCACCCCGGAAAGTTCGGGCCATAGTGGGAGAGATAGAGACACACACACACAATAGTTAGAAATGTACCAATCAAAAGTGGCGGCATAAGCTTCCAATGAGAAACTACTCAGGACATATTAAGCAATCAACAATGAGTAATTAGAAAAATCTAAGAATAGTAGCTAGCTTGGAGCCAAAGTGTGTATATTTCACCTGTTATCATTATGTTAAGATATGACATCATCGATATAAACAAAGCCCACATTCCAGTGAGAATGAAATGTATGTGGTGCGGCATTGCCATCTACTGGTGCAGTAGCATATGACACATCCAGATCACATGACAATAATCTCAGAATTGATAGGTTTAGAACAAATCATTTGACATCCTCCATCCAGGTGTTATAAATATGTTCACTTTCAGCAATTCTTTGATATTCCGTGCTGAGACCTCTCCTGGATTGGTTCAAGTTAATGGCAGACCCAAAGGATATCATTCCATTGTATTTATATAGATATATAACTTGGATCTTATAAGAACATAAGAAATAGGAGCAGGCATAGGCCATACGGCCCCTTGAGCCTGCTCCGCCATTTAATAAGATCATGGCTGATCTAATCATGGACTCAGCTCCACTTCCCTGCCCACTCCCCATAACCCCTTATCCCTTTATTGTTTAAGAAACTGTCTATCTCTGTCTTAAATTTATTCAATGTCCCGGCTTCCACAGTGCTCTGAGACAATGAATTCCACAGATTTATAACCATCTGAGAGAAGAAATTTCTCTTTATCTCTGTTTTAAATGGGCAGCCCCTTATTCTAAGATCATGCCCTCTAGTTCTAGTCTCCCCCCTTCAGTGGAAACATCCTCTCTGCATCCACCTTGTCAAGCCCCCTCATAATCTTATACGTTTCGATAAGATCACCTCTCATTCTTCTGAATTCCAATGAGTAGATGCCTAACCTACTCAACCTTTCCTCATAAGTCAACCTCCTCATCCCCGGAATCAACCTAGTGAACCTCCTCTGAACTGCCTCCAGAGCAAGTATATCCTTTCGTAAATATGGAAACCAAAACTGCACGCAGTATTCCAGGTGTGGCCTCACCAATACCTTTTATATAGCTGTAGCAAGACTGATATTAATAAAACATCATCATCATGGGCAGTCTCTCGAAATCGAGGAAGACTTGCTTCCACTTCAAGGTACAGTCCCATACGGGAATTACAGTCCCTGTCACAGGTGGGACAGACAGTCGTTGGAGGAAAGGGTGGATGGGGAGTCTGGTTTGCTGCATGCTCCTTCTGCTGCCTGCGCTTGATTTCTGCGTGTTCTTGGCGACAAGACTCGAGCTGCTCAGCGCCCTCCCAGATGCTCTTCCTCCATTTAGGTTGGTCTTTGGCCAGGGACTTCCAGGTGTCAGTGGGGATGTTGCACTTTATCAAGGAGGCTTTGAGGGTGTCCTTGAAAAGTTTCTTCAGCCTACCTGGGGCTCGCTTGCCGTGTAGGAGATCCGAGTAGAGCGCTTGCTTTGGGAGTCTTGTGTTGGACATGCGGACAATGTGCCTCGCCCAACAGAGCTGGTCGAGTGTAGTCAGTGCTTCGATGCTCGGGATGTTGGCCTGATCGAGAACACCGACGTTAGTGCGTCTGTCCTCCCAGGGGATTTGCAGGATCTTGCGGAGACATCATTGGTGGTATTTCTCCAGCGATTTGAGGTGTCTACTGTATAAGGTCCATGTCTCTGAGCCATACAGGAGGGTGGGCATTACTACGGCCCTGTAGACCATGAGCTTGGTGCTAGATTTGAGGGCCTCATCTTCGAACACTCTCTTCCTCAGGCGACCGAAGGCTGCGCCGGTGCACTGGAGGCAGTGTTGAACCTCGTCATCGATGTCTTCCCTTGCTGATAATATGGAAAGTGGTCCTACTTGTCCAGAGCAGCGCCTTGGATTTTGATGACTGGGGGGCAGTGCTATGTGACGGTGTCAGGTTGGTGGAGGACCTTTGTCTTACGGATGTTTAGTGTAAAGCCCATGCTTTCATATGCCTTGGTGAAGATCTTGATGATGGCTTGGAGTTCAGCCTCTGAATATGCACATACACAAGCATTATCCGCATACGGTAGTTCGACGACCGTGGGGCAGTGTGTTGGTTGTCCTACTTGCTGTGCGACTGAATAGTAGAATGCAGTTCTCTACACATTGAATTTCCATCATAAGCAGAGAACACATGGAGGAGTGGGAGGAAAACTGATGGCCAGTCTTCCAGACCACTGTCGTGCAACTAATTGTCTGATTGAGTCATCTTTTAAGATGCCTTGGTGCAGGTTGCTTCCTCATTTTCCTGACTAGAACATGGAGCATACCAGTGAGGAACTTAAATGGAGGGAAGACTTGCTCTGGACACTGTTGTTGACTGACATCATGAACATTGTTTTTAATACACTTTGCTTCACATGTGTGTCTGAAATTCCTCACTCTGTGATTAGTGAAGATGTTGATCTCTTAAAGTAAACGGATCAATGCCTCCATTAAAATAATGGCGAGTGGAATTTTAGGTAACTGTGTTAAACGTTTATTTGCTAGTACCCCATGTAATGAGTATAATCTCAGCACATGCACAAAATGACAAGAAAAAAAGAAAGAAAGACTTGGATTTATATAGCGCCTTTCATGACCACCGTATGTCTCAAAGTACTTTACAGCCAATGAAGTACTTTTGGAGTGTAGTCACTGTTATAATGTGGGAAATGCAGCAGCCAATTTGTGCACAGCAAGCTCCCACAAACAGCAAAGTGATAATGACCAGATAATCTGGGGCCAAAATTGCCCCCTTCTATAAGAGCCACATTCATATTATAATGGATACACAGAATACATCATAACTCAAAGAGGCGGCCATGGGTGGGTAAGGACTCACCGCGCGGTCGGCTGCCATTTTGTAAATTGCCCTCCTTTACTGTTGGAGCGGTGTATGGGACCGCCTCGGCCATCTTCCCGCCCCGTTGGCCACGCCCCGACCCCTTACTGACTGGTGGCGACCGCCTTTCCGCCCCGTGTGAGAAATTACCCCGCAGGAGTGGATTGGCCACCAGTTGGTGCCCCCGACAGCTTTTCCCTGCAGAATCTTCTTGTGACTGGGTGGCGTGTTCGCCCTTAAAGGGGAGGGCGTACTGCTGCAGCTGCCATTTTATATTAATTGTCATCTGACTCCGAGGTCGGCCCGACAGTGGCACCCCCCCTCTTGGGTACCAGACTGCTGACCTGGCCGAAATCCTCTCTGGTGGCCCAGTGAGTGCCATAAAGTGGCTGCAGAGATTAACTGAAGGGGAGGGACATTGTGACCTCAGCAGCGCAGCGCTGATGACTCGGAGCGGTGGCTGACCTGACAGAAGGGCACTTCCGCCCCACACCTGGCCCGATATCCGCCCTGACGCAAAAAAAGAATAAAAGAGCTGAATATCACCGGATTCTCCACCCCATGCATTGGGGCAGAGAAAACACTTAAAAAAACAGTAAGTGCGCCTTGTTTGGGACAGAGGGCAATTTCGATCTGTCTGTTTTTGTTATTTTGATTGAGGGATAAATATTGGCCAGGACACCGGGGATATCTTCTCTGCTCTTCTTCAAAAAATAGTGCTGCGGGATCTTTTACATCCACTTGAGCGAGCAGACCGGGCCTTGGTTTAACGTCTCATCCGAAAGACGGCACCTCCAACAGTGCAGCGCTCCCTCAGTACTGCACTGGAGTGTCAGCATTAGATTTTTGCGCTCAAGTCTGAGTGGGACTTGAACCCACTTTTGACTCCGAAGCAAGAGTACTGCCCACTGAGCCACGGCTGACACCACACAATAATATGCATAAAAATGAGCTGCTTCGCAACTAACATGAGAAATTTATCTTACCCACTTGAGTCTGGCACAGATGCTTTACTGGACGTTATTGGCATAGCAAAAGACAAATGAGTTTTGAAGTAAGTCTGTTTTAGGAATGTAAGACTGGAAAGTGTATGCATTCCTTGGATATACAGTGATTTTAACTTACTCTTGCACACATTTCTGACAAACTCCATTTGCTCCCATGTCACTTTTTATTTCTATTGTAATTTCTTTATCAGGTCACCACCTCTCTTTCACTTTTCGTAAGGCAAAAGAAATAAAAGAACAGAATCCAAAAGATATAGGGCTAGACTTTCCCTAAAGCCCCTCACCGCCCAATTGCCGCCCAGAAATACCGTTAATGTTCTGCAACTAACGCTAGTGAAAATTTCCATAATAAAGGTTAAAAAATATCGCCCGGTGAGAAAATGGATCTTGCACCAATATTCTCGAAGGTTTCTCGGTGGTTAAAGGCAAAACTAGGTGAAACGGGAGGTTCTTACCGGAATGGACGGTAAGAACTTAAAATTTAGTCCAAGGCTGCAGTTGGGCCTAGGGAGCGGGGAAAGCTCAAAAAATGTTTATTCACTTAAACAAAAAGTAAAAAGTTCTAACACATTCTCAAGGCACTTTTTAATGTAATCGCTGTTTTAGAATTTTAAAAATAATTTTAAAAGACCTTTAACTTACCTTTCTTTGCAGGGTACTCACCGCCCTGTTCCAGCAGCTTTTTGTGGGCGGTTTCCTCGGCGGTGTGTATGGGTCCTCCGTTGAGGCAAAACTTAGATCCTGACAGTTTTCTCGGTGGTGCACGTGGGCGGTTTGCTACCTGCCGATCTTTTCAAAATGTGGGCCGAATGCTTTAAAAAAAAAAATAAAGAGGAAACTTTCGCCGGGCGGTTTTTCATCAAAAAACAGCTCTATCGCCGAAAATGAAGGCGAAAGTCTAGCCCAAAATGTTTCCTTTCCTTTATTTCCTCACAGAGTAGATATGCATTTGTATTTTCCTCCAACTTTCTCCACTTCTCTCTTAAAAGTGTTGCCTGCTTCTGGGGTTTAATTCCACAGCTGCCAGCCGCTCTCTCGTACCTCATCAGTGGTACGCCGCCACACTGCTCCAGGCCGCCACACTGCTCCAGGCCACCGCTCGCCGCTCCTTTTATGGCCCCGACCTGCGGCTGGTGGTTTCTCACAGGTCGGGGCCACCGAAGCTACTGAAATCCCCAAAGCACACGACGAGTATGAATACGTGAGCTGATGCAGGGGGGCGACGGCAGCGAAGAGGGCGACTGGTTGTCATCAAGGTCCAGGTCGGTGATTGGAGTGTGGGCAGATACAGCAGGAGCGACGAGGTTCGGGCACAGGAGCGGCAAGTGATCATGGAGCGATGCGATCGGGGCCCAGGAGAGGTGTGAGTTTGGGGCCAGAAGAGGCGTGGACCCAGGGGCAGCACAGGCCAGCTCACACTGCAGTATGTGTGTGCACTAGGTCCGTGCAGCAGAGCTGGTCTCCAGTCGTCTTGGTTAATCCTTGCCACTGGACCAAGACCTAACGCTGTCAAGCCCGTGTGATGGCTGGTGTGCAACAGCCACAACACATTAAAAAAATCCACGCACCGGCATCTTCCACCCTCCAGGATGTAGTTCGGGACCTGGAATATTAGGTCCTTCATTGAAACACCTGTGGACTCATTCCTTTTTGGCGTGGAACCAAGTCATCCTCAATACGAGGGAGTGCCTCTGATGGCGTACCTCATCAAATTAGTCATTCTTGACCTTTGAGCTGCAACACTAAGGGTCAGCAGGAGAGGGGGCATCCCCGCTGAGCTTGATACTGTTGTCTGATATCCACACACACAATTTCTAGCAGAGCCTACTGGACAAACCAGGAGCAGGAACCTTGTCTGATTTTCCCCTCCATAGCCCAGGGGCAGGCTCATGTGTTATCTTACATTAATCTATATTAAAACCAATCTGCCAATTCTTAGGCTCGTCTGTCCACTTAATTCGTCATGATCCCTTTGAATACTATCAATATCCCTTATTCATGTCACCTATCTACATATCTTAACGTCATCTGAAAAGAAACTTCCGGTGTGGGGGTTGGTTAACTTCTAGAGCTATATAAAGTAGTTTAGCAGTCAAGATCATCGACCTGAAACATTAACTCTGTTTCTCTTCACAGATGCTGCCTGACCTGTTTAGTGTTCCCTGCATTTTTGTTTTTAGTTAAGAAGACATATCTAGAACACTACTTCAGATTAAATGTGACTGGAAGATTGGGAGGACAGGTTCAAACTAGTAAAAAGCAAGTTCAGGACTGATGCCAGGAAGATCTTCTTTTCAGAAAAGCGGTCAACAGATGATGTGAGCATCTGAGTAAAGTGTAGGAGGCAAAAGCACTGGAATCATTGAATAGGTCATGCTGCGATGTGGAAGCATTGTCTTTTTTCAGGCTGAATGAGCTAAAATAGCCTTCTTCATTTGTACGCATCGTGTCTTATGTGATCAGCAAATGTTATAACATTACAAGAAGTGCTCTCCTCCATGCTATTTATGAACAGTCGAAGCACCTGGGAACCCTCGAGAGACACTTGTGGAATACTACTAGTCACTGCTTTCGTCTCTGTTTATCACCATCTTCTGCTTTCTACGTTAAGCTAGTTTTGAATCCTGTACACTAATTTGCCATTACAGTCATTGCAGAATTTGTCACGATAGTTTGTGTCTGAATCAGAACTATACTTAGAGCAGCGTTTTTATAATGTACTGGAAATATTGCTGAATTGCAAATTTATGTACCAGTGCCCATTTGTTCAGCAGTTGAGGCCAAACAAAAATTTCAAAAAACACTTAACAGAATTGCTTACACAAGGTGATTTGGTACATATGATGTGTTTCTGTCTGAAGGTGAAATTTGGCAGGAATCATACCATAATAATGTGCTTGATATTACAACACAGTTAATTGGAGACCATTTATGTTGGGATCAGGATTCTGAATTTAAGTGCTTTGTTTGGATCAGGAATTATGTACAATGAGAGAGAGAATAGGAAGGGGTTTGCTATTGTAGAATTTTGTGCTTGGTTCAAGAATGTGTCTATCCAGAATCAACAGTGCACACCGCATAATGCTTTCTTAAATTTGCCTCAGAGTATTGCTAAAAAATGTCAGACATACCTGGAAGCCATCAAGCTCCTCGCAATAACCTTCCAAAACTGACTACTAGACATAATAACAAGGGTACTGTAACCATATTACAATGTGCAGATACAAAGGTGAATTCCATGTGATTTTTAAAGGGGGATTGTTATCTTTATGGAGAAAGAAAAGAATCTCAAGGAGCTGAGCATTTATTTCATTACAATGCAATGATTGACTCCTGCCAATGAACCGGAAGCTACCGGTGTGAGCATTCTACGCATAACTGCCAGGTCCCAAATCTTAAAAATAATTTTCACAACAGATAGAGGTCTGCGTAAATGCCAATTCTAGTGGTTTTTTCCCTTGTTGGAAATAATTTTATTATAAAGAAATGCAAATACAATTAAAAACACGCATCATTTTCCCATTAAAATTTAATTTATAAACACGCAACTAGCAGGATAATGTTCACAGCCTTTTCTGCCCGACTGCCTTTTTGAATTGGAGACGGTTCCACATTGAAAATAGCCGAGACTCCTCAGCCCAAAGCTCAAGTTTTATATGTTTCTCCTTTTTTTTAATAAAATCTTTCCTATTATCTAAGCAGGGTGCAAGCTCAACTTTACCGTTAAACCGGCAAAGTCTTCCCGTCCAAATATTTACATTGAATCGTGGTCATTAGCATTTTACATGCATTAGGATTTTATGAACAGTTACTGTCCTTTCCTAAACTTTTGGGGACTGTGGTCACATTTAAGAAGCAGGGCTGTGAATATTTCTAGTAACCAGCAATTTCCATTCTATCAAAATGACTGCTGACTATGAAGTCCAGCAAGGACAACCAAGAGACGATTGGAACTGTGCATGGGCAACGACTTTATGTCGTTGGCAGCAGTCGCGTCTTTCTTTTTAACATGTGTCACCTCATTGTGAACTAAATGATATCATTGCATTGATTATAAAAAAACATTATTCCAACACAACACAACTCGATAAGGAGCGATGCTACCAGTTTAAGGGCTTCAGGAACCATAGCAATTGCCTAGGAATATCAGAAGTTGGAACACGTTCTGTGGGTATGGAGCGATGAGAGATCGTGGCGGATGTGCGGCAAATGGGGTACGGGGCCCAGAAGAGCCGAAAACCCAGGGGTAGCACGGGCTAGCCCACACTGCGATATGTGTCTGCACTAGGTCCGTGCAGCAGAACAGGTCTCCAGTCATCCTGGTTAACCCTTGTCACTGGATAAAGGTCTAGCTCTGTCAAGCCCGTGTGGTGGCTGATGTGCAACGGTCACCACATGTTAAAAAATCCACGCACAGGCATCTTCCACCCCTGGAGTTCAGGACTGGAATATCAGGTCCTCCATTGAAAATCATTCCTTTTGGTGTGGAAGCAAGTCATCCTTGTTCAAGGGACCACCTATGATGACGGTGGATGACTTTAATTTACATTCCACTGCAGGAATCTATTTGCTGACAAGAGGATAGATTTGACATACGATGCCAAATCGGCACCCAATTGGTGAGGCGAACAGGCTGTCCGCTCGATGAAATGTGTGAAAGACCTGAGCCATTTTGGGGATTAGAGCAGAGAAGGTTAAGGGGAGATTTAATTGAGGTGTTCAAAATTATGAGGAGTTTTGATAGAGTAGATAGGGAGAAACTATTTCCACTGGCAGGAGTGCTGGTAATCAGAGGACAAAGGTTTAACATAATTGGCAAAAGAACTAGAAAGGAGAAGAGAAATATTTTTCACACCTCACATTTCAAGTGGAGGTTGTTGCAATGCACTGCCTGAAAGGATGGAGGAAGCAGATTCAATAGTAACTTTCAAAAGGGAATTGCATAAATATTTGAAGGGGAAAAATTTATAAGGCTTAAGGAGAAAGAGCAGGGGAGTGAGACTAATTGGATTTTGATGGTAGGGCTTCATTAGCCTTTGACAGGAAAGCTGCCCCCAAGTTTGTGAACATTAACAGGCAGCTCGCCAATGAGAGAATCAGTGTTATGTATGCAAACCTCACCAATGTGTAAGACTCGCCATTGGGGAGCACACTTGTGGGAGACCTAAGGGTCACCTGTGCACCCTGGGCAAGCAGGTGTAAAAGGCAGTCCACCATGCTGCTGCCTTACTTTGGAGTTACATTAAAGAGACCAAGATCACAATGGTTTGAGCTTACAACACAGTCTCGTGGAGTTATTCTGAACTTAACAACTGGCGACGAGTTACAGATCACGAACTTTCACGCGGTAATGGCAGCAATTGGTATTCTTGAGAGATTTGTTGAGGGTGATGATTGAGAAGCCTTCGTTGAGCGTCTCGACCAGTACTTCATGGCCAATGAGCTGAACACGGCTGAGATGGTGGTCAAGCGCAGGGTGATTCTCCTCACTGTATGTGGGTGTTCGATACATGGCCTCGTCAAAAATCTGCTGGCATCGGTCAAACCAATGGACAAGACTTACACAGAGCTGTGTACGCTGGTTCGGGAACACCTCAAGCTGAAGGAGAGCATCTTAATGGCCAGGTATCACTTTTACATGCATCATCGCTCCGAGGACCAGAACGTGGCGAGCTTTGTCGCCAACCTAAGACATCTTGTGGGACAGTGCGAATTTTACGGATCTTTGAAGGAAATGTTGCGGGACTTTTTCATGCTTGGAATTGGCCACGAGGTCATTCTTCGCAAACTGCTGTCTGCCGAATCCCTAAATCTGAGCAAGGCCATCACGATAGCCCAGGCTTTCATGTCCACGAGCGACAACACAAAACAGATATCTTCACAGCATTGAAGCTCACTGGCAAGTACTGTGCATAAGATAATGCCTTCAGCAGGCAGAACTGTACATGACGGGGCCTACACGACCACAGGGGCCAGGCCTAGGGTGTCTCAGAGTCCGCTGTGGGGTGTGAATACGTATCCATTAACACTGTGCTGGTGCTGCGGGGGCAGTCATAGAGCCCATCAATGTCGATTCAAGCACTATGTGTGCAAGGGCTGTGGAACAATGGGGCACCTCCAGCGAATGTGCAAACGACCTGTGACTCACTACGTGGCAGAGTCAGGAGAGGACGACCGATCCAGTGTGGATCACGCTGAACGAGCAGGAGAGGAAACTCAACCTGAGGATGAAGAGGAAGTATATGGGGTACACACCTTCACCACCAAAAGCCCTCCGATAATGTTAAAACTTAAACTTAACAGCATTCCAGTCTCCATGGAATTGGACATGGGGGCGAGTCAATCAATCATGAGCCAGAAGGCTTTTGAGAAACTGTGGGGCAACAAGGCACAGAGGCCAAAACTGAGCCCGATTCACACAATGCTGCTCACTTACACCAAAGAACTCATACCTGTTATCGGCAATGCGGCAGTGAATGTATCGTACGATGGAATGGTGCATGATTTACCACTATGGATTGTACCAGGCGATGGCCCAACACTGTTCGGCAGAAGCTGGCTAGGAAAGATCCGATGGAACTGGGACGACATCAAAGTACTGTGTTCGATGGATGACATCTCGTGCGCCCAGGTGCTAAACAAATTCCTGCCGTTATTTGAGCCAGGCATCGGCAACTTCACAGGCGCCAAGGTGCAGATCCATCTTGTTCCTGGGGCACGGCCCATTTATCACAAGGCCCAAGCAGTCCCATATAACATGCGAGAGAAAGTCTAGATCGAGCTGGACAGACTTCAATGAGAGGGAATCATATCGCCAGTCGAGTTCAACCAGTGGGCCAGTCCAATCGTGCCAGTACTAAAGAGCGATGGGACGGTCAGAATCTGTGGGGATTACAAGGTAACGATCAACTGAGTCTCGTTACAGGACCAGTACCCACCACCTAAAGTGGAGGACCTATTCGCAATGCTAGCAGGGGGAAAGTCGTTCACCAAGCTAGATATAAAACATGATATAGGAGCTGGCTGAACCGTCAAAGAAATTGACGTGCATCAACACGCACAAAGGACTGTTCGTATACCACAGATGCCCCTTTGGGATTCGCTCGGCTGCGGCCATCTTCCAGAGGAACATGGAGAGTCTGCTGAAATCAGTTCCATGCACCGTGCTGTTCCAAGACGATATCTTGATCACTGGTCGCAACACCACCGAACACTTGCACAACCTGGAAGAGATTCTAAAGCGACTGGACAGAGTGGGACTCAGGCTGAAATGCTCCAAGTGTGGTTTCCTGGCGCCAGAGGTCGAATTTCTGGGGAAAAAGATTGCGACAGACGGCATCAGACCCACGGACTCCAAGACGGAGGCCATCAAAAATGCACCCAGACCACAGAATGTGGTGGAGCTGCGTTCATTCCTGGGACTCCTCAACTACTTTGGTAACTTTCTACCGGGGTTGAGCACTTTGCTGGAACCCTTGCATTTATTGCTACGCAAGGGTAATGACTGGGTTTGGGGTAAGTCTCAAGAGACAGCCTTTAATAAGGCCAGAAATCTGCTATGCTCTAACAAGTTATTGTATTGTATGACCCATGTAAACGTTTAGTACTAGCTTGTGATGCGTCGTCGTACGGGGTCAGTTGTGTGTTACAGCAAGCCAATGTGTCAGGCAAACTGCAACCAGTTGCATATGCGTCCAGAAGTTTATCCAAGGCTGAAAGAGCCGACAGTATGGTTAAGAAAGAAGCATTAACATGTGTATACGAGGTTAAGAAAATGCACCAATACCTATTTGGTCTCCGGTTCAAGCTCGAAACCAACCACAAACCACTTACTTCACTGCTCTCAGAAAGAAAAGGTATCAACACCAATGTTTCATCCCGCATCCAAAGATGGGCACTGTTGTGTTCCTAACACAGATGAGAGTGCACACAGGGAGGTTAAAGTAACAGTGACCTCAGTCTTTATCAAGACACTTCAGAGTGAGTAACAGGCCTTAGGGGCCGGCTCATGTACAGTGCTCCCAAGGGATGCTGGGATCCCTTATCCCTTGGGACTTCAGGGGATGCGCTCACTGGTAGCGGAACATGGGAGTGCATGCTTTACAGATGCACAACCTCACTCCCCCCGCAAAGTTAAAGTGAAAACTATTTACAAGGTGAGGCGGTCAGGAGCCTTACTTTCTCTGGTGGACCGCCTCGGTACAAATGTCTGTTCTGGTGTGTTGGCTGTGCCCTCGCTGGGCTGGCATGTTGTTGGCCCTGCAGCGCTGCTGGGTGAGCCTGGCCTTGCTGGCTGTTGGGCGTGATGGGTTTGATTTCCTGGTCCGGGGTGGTGTCGTTGATCCTTTAGGTGTGTGTTGTGGGCTCGAAAAAGGTGGTGTCTGCTGTGGGTTGTTCAGGGCAGTCTGTGAACCACAGCCTCGTTTGGTCCAGGTGCTTTCTGCAAATTTGTCCATTGTCTAGTTTGACTACAAACAACCTAATCCCTTCTTTAGCTATCACCGTGCCCGCGATCCACTTGGGACCATGTCCATAGTTTAGCACATACACAGGGTCATTCAGATCAATTTCCCATGACACAGTGGCGCGACCATCGTTTACATTTTGTTGCTGCCGCCTGCTCTCTACCTGATCATGCAGGTTGGGGTGAACCAGTGAGAGTCTGGTTTTAAGTGTCCTTTTCATGAGTAGCTCAGCCGGGGGCACCCCTGTGAGCGAGTGGGGTCTCGAGCGGTAGCTGAGCAGTACTTGGGACAGGTGGGTTTGGAGTGAGCCTTCTGTGACTCATTTAAGGCTCTGTTTGTTTGTACTGCCCGCTCTGCCTGCCCATTGGAGGCTGGTTTAAACGGGGCCGAGGTGACATGTTTGATCCCATTGCGGGTCATGAATTCTTTAAATTCGGCACTGGTGAAACATAGCCCGTTGTCACTGACCAGTATGTCAGACAGGCCGTGGGTGGCAAACATGGCCCTCAGGCTTTCAATGGTGGTGGTGGCGGTGCTTCCCGACATTATTTCACATTCAATCCATTTTGAAAAAGCATCCACCACCACCAGGAACATTTTATCGAGAAACGGGCCGCATAGTCGACATGGATCCTCGACCATGGTCTGGAGGGCCAGGACCACAAACTTAGTGGTGCCTCTCTGGGCGTGTTACTCAAACTGAGCACATACGCTGCATTGCCGTACACAGGACTCTAAGTCAGAATCGATACCGGGCCACCACGCGTGGGATCTGGCTATCGCTTTCATCATTACTATACCCGGGTGTGTGCTGTGGAGATCTGAGATGAACGTCTCCCTGCCCTTTTTGGGTAACACTACGCGGTTTCCCCACAACAGGCAGTCTGCCTGAATGGACAGCTCGTCCGTTTGCCGCTGGAACGGCTTGATTGGCTCTTGCATTTCAATGGGGATGCTGGCCCAGCTCCCATGCAGTACACAGTTTTTTACTAGGGACAGCAGAGGATCTTGGCTGGTCCATGTCCTAATCTGGCGGGCCGTGACAGGTGATTTATCATTTTCAAATGTTTCCATGACCATCAACAAGTCTGCAGGCTGCGCCACCATCAAGAAGTTTGCAGGCTGCGCCATTTCCACCCCCGTGGTGGGCAATGGTAGCCGACTGAGAGCATCCGCACAATTCTCGGTGTCTGGCCTGTGGTGGATGGTATAGTTATACGCTGATAGCGCGAGTGCCCACCTTTGTGTATGGTTTGAGGCATTAGTATTTATCGCCTTGTTTTCAGCGAACAAGGATATGAGGAGCTTGTGATCGGTTTCCAGCTCAAATTTGAGACCAAACAGGTACTGATGCATTTTCTTTATCCTGAACACACACGCTAATGCCTCTTTCTCAATCATGCTCCAGGCCCTCTCGGCCTTAGATAAGTTCCTGGAAGCATAGGTGACAGGTTGCAACTTCCCCGCAATGTTAGCTTGTTGTAATACACACCCGACTCCTTACGACGACACATCACATGCTAGCACAAGTCTTTTACACGGGTTATACAATACAAGCAGCTTGTTGGAGCATAAAATGTTTCTGGCTTTCTCAAAAGCAATGACTTGTTTTTTTTCCCCATACCCAGTTCTCACCTTTATGCAATACCACATGTAGGGGCTCTTAGAGGGTGCTTAACCCCGGTAGGGAGTTACCAAAATAGTTGAGGAGTCTCAGGAACGACCGCAGCTCCATGACATTCTGTGGCCTGAGCGCATTCCTGATAGCCTCTGTCTTGGCGTCTGTGGGCCAAATACCATCCGCCATGATCTTTCTCGCCAAAAACTCCACTTCTGTTGCCATGAAGATGCATTTCGACCTCTTCAGCCGCAGCCCTACGCTATCCAGTCGCTAGAGGAACTCCTCCAGGTTTTGTAGGTGCTCGGCGGTGTCCCAACCTGTGACCAATATGTTATCCTGAAAAACCACCTTGTGTGGTACTGACTTGAGTAGGCTCTCCATGTTTCTCTGGAAGATCGCTGCAGCCGACCGAATTCCAAACAGGCATCTGTTGTAGATGAACAGTCCCTTGTGCGTGTTGATGCAGGTGAGGCCCTTTGAAGATTCCTCCAGCTCTTGTGTCATGTAGGCCAAAGTCAGGTCGAGCTTGGTGAACGTCTCGTCTCCTGCCAGCATCGCAAATAGGTCGTCTGCCTTAAGTAGCGTGTATTGGTCCTGTAGCGAGAAACGATTAATAGTTACTTTATAATCGCCGCAAGTCCTGACTGTGCCATCACTTTTGAGTACTGGAACAATCGGGCTGGTCCACTTGCTGAATTCCACTGGGGAGATGATGCCCTCGCGTTGTAGCCTGTCCAGCTTGATTTCCACGCTCTCCCTCATCATGTGAGGTACCGCTCACGCCTTGTGGTAAATGGGTCATGCCTCTGGGACCAAGTGGATCCGCACCTTTGCCCCGGAAAAGTTTCCAACGCCTGGCTCAAAAAGGGAAGGAAATTTGTGTAGAACCTGGGTACATGAAGCCTCATTGACATGTGATAGCGTTCGGATGTCGTCCCAGTTCCAGCGGATTTTGCCCAGCCAGCTCCTTCCAAGCAGTGTGGGGCCATCGCCCGGGACAATCTAGAGCGGTAGATCATGCACCGTGTCCTCGTAGGTGATCTTGACCATGGCGCTGCCCAGGACAGTGATAAGCTCTTTGGTGTACGTTCTCAGTTTCGTGTGGATGGGGCTCAGGGTTGGTCTGAGTGCCTTGTTGCACCACAGTCTCTCAAACATCTTTTTACTCATGATGGATTGGCTAGCGCCAGTGTCCAGTTCCATGGCTATGGGTAAGCCATTCAATTTTATATTTAGCATTATAGGTAGACATTTCATCGACAATGTGTGCACCCATGTACTTCAGCATCAGGCTTGAAATTGCTTTGGTCCACCATGGACCGATCTTCCTCTGCCACGTGGTAGTTAACAGGTTTTGCAGAGCTTGCAGCTCTTCTGCAAGCATGAATGGGCTGAATGGAAGCCTCCACAATGCCAAAAAGTGTGAATTGCCTTGCATTCATCCTTTATTGCGGACTCTGAGTCATCTGGGTCACCTGAGGCCTGCTGGGAGTTGCAGACTCGTGGTTTCTGCCCTGTACATTTCTGCTCACAAACACAGTTCCAGTTAATTTATGAACATTGCTAGCACTTGTGTGCTGAGAGATTTGATTGGTGTTATCACTGCTGGACATAAACGCCTGTGCTATCGCAATGGTCTTACTGAGGGTCGGTGTCTCTACAGTCAAACGTTTTTGTAGGATGGCCTCGTGGCTAATGTCCAGTACAAAAAAGTCTCTGAGCATTTGCTCCAGGTAGCCATCAAACTCACATTGTCCTGCAAGTCGCCTTAGCTCAGCAACGTAGCTCGCCACTTCCTGACCTTCAGATCGCTGGTACGTATAGAACCGATATCTCGCCATCAGCACGCTCTCCCTCGGGTTAAGATGCTCCCGAACCAGCATACACAGCTCCTCATACGACTTATCTGTGGGTTTCACTGGAGCCAGAAGATTCTTCATGAGGCTGTAGGTCGGTGCCCCGCAAACCGTGAGGAGGACCGCCCTCCTCTTTGCAGCACTTCCTTCTCCATCCAGCTCGTTGGCTACAAAGTACTGGTCTAACCGTTCGACATAGGCTTCCCAGTCCTCACCCTCCGAGAACTTCTCCAGGATGCCCACAGTTTTCTGCATCTTTGCATTGGATTCGTGTACTCGTCGCCAGTTGTTGTGTTCGTAACACAGATGAAACTGCACACACGGACGTTAAACTAACAGTGACCTCAGTCTTGTTCAAGACACTCCAGAGTGAGTAACAGGCCTTATGGGCCGGCTTATGTACAGTGCTCCCAAGGGATGCTGGGATCCCTTGGGACTTCAGGGGATGCGCTCCCTGGTGGCGGAACATGGGTGTGCGTGCTTTACAGATACACAACAGGCACTAACATTGTCCGTGTATGATTATGTAACCCGCCACAGACGAGGCACTGAGAACTGCGCTGATGCCCTCAGTTGGCTGCCATTGCCCACCACCGGGGTGGAAATGGCGCAACCCGCAGACTTGCTTCTGGTAATGGATGCTTTTGAGAATGAAGGGTCACCTGTCACGGCTCACCAGATCAGAACCTGGACTAGCCCAGACCCTGTGCTATCACTAGTAAAAAGCTGCATCCTTAATGGGAGCTGGTCGGCGGTTCCCGGGGAAATGCAAGATGCAACTAAGCCGTTCCACCGACTTAAGGATGAATTGTCCATCCAATCGGATTGTCTCCTAAGGGGGAAGCACGTGGTTTTGCCAAAAAAAAGCAGGGTGACTTACACAGTACCCACCCAGGCATAGTCATGATGAAGGCTATCGCCAGGTCGCACGTTTGGTGGCCCGGTATTGACTCGGATTTGGAGTCATGCGTACATCAATGCAACACTTGCTCACAGTTGAGCAACGCACCCAGGGAGGCCCCACTGAGCCTGTGGTCATGGCCCTCCAAACTGTGGTCCAGGGTACACGTAGATTTTGCTGGCCCTTTTCTGGGAAAGATGTTTCTAGTAGCAGTGGATGCTTACTCTAAATGGATTAAATGTATAATAATGTCATCATGTACGTCCACTGCCACCATTGAAAGCCTCAGGGCCATGTTCACCACCCATGGTTTGCCCGACATGCTTGTTAGTGACAATGGACCATGTTTCACCAGCTCGGAATTCAACGAGTTCATGACCCGCAATGGCATTAAGCTTGTCAGGTCTGCCCCATTTAAGCCCGCATCCAATGGTCAAGCGGAACGGGCAGTCCAAACCATCAAGCAGAGCTTGAAACGCATAACGGACTGCTCCTTGCAGACCCGGTTATCTCGGGTCCTGCTCAGCTACTGGACGTGCCTCCACTCGCTCACCGGGGATTCCCCTGCAGAATTGTTAATGAAAAGAGCACTCAAAACCAGGCTCTCCTTAGTCCACCCGGATCTCAATGATCACGTAGAAACCCGGCAGCACCGGCATAACGTGTACCACGATCGCGCGGCTTTATCGCGTGACATTGAGCTTAATGATCCGGTGTTTGTTCTCAATTACGGTCATGGTCCCAAATGGATTGCTGGCATGGTTTAGGCAAGGAGGGGAATAGAGTGTTTGTTTTTAAACTGTTGAATGGGCAAACGTGCAGAAAGCACTTGGATCAGACCAAACTGCGATTCACTGACAACCAAGAACAGCTTGAAGAAGACTTTACCATCATTGATCCACCCACACACACCCAACCAGCAATCGACCTCGCTGTCAACCACGAGGATGAACCCACAATGCCTGACAGTTCGATCAAACCAGCCGCACCGCAGTGCAGCAATGATTCAACCAACTCACCCATGCCAGGACGTCAACTCAGTCGATCGACCCGGGAACGCAGAGCGCCAGATCGCCTCAACCTGTAAATAACTTGTACTTCGGGGGGGAATGATGTCATGTATGCAAACCTCACCAATGTGTAAAACTTGCCACTAGATGGCACACTTGTGGGAGACCTAAGGGTCGCCTGTGCACCCTGGGCAAGCAGGTATAAAAGGCAGTCCACCATGCTGCTGCCTCACTTTGGAGTTACATTAAAGAGACCAAGGTCACAATGGTTTGAGCTTACAACACAGTCTCATGGAGTTATTCTGAACTTAACAATCATGATTTCGGTTAGGCCCAATATCAATAAAAAGAAAGCCCGTGGGGCCGGAATTGCCCCTCTCCTTCAGGCCTGTTACCAGCGCAAATCGGCGGCCATGCTGCGGAGTGGAGTGGCCGCTGACTTTTGGTGGAATGGCCGCTGCTAGCCCGATTGCCCTCCCGAGCTTTCCTGGTGATGCTCCGAACCCTGCCTTACCGCTCCGCTGCTGCCGATCGGTGTTAAGCGCGTTATCACCATGCGCACCTCCGATTGAACCCCTTGACGGCGACATTCCCTCGTAAAATCTTCAGCCCGCCCGGTGGTGCCAAAACATTTTCCCCGGTGCTCCAGTGAGGCTGTGGACTTCTGCAGCGGCGGTAGGATTTCCCTTAAAGGCGAGGGCTAATTGCCGCTGCTGCCACGTTTCTTTTGTCGGCCGACTGCCATGTTGGCCCGACAATTGTGCCCCAGGGTTCGGCCGGACTGCCGACAGGCAGCCTGGCACCCCTTCTTGGGTGTCAGGCTGCTGGCCCAACCGAAACCCTCCCTGGTGGCCCAGTGGACCGAAGTTTAAAAATAGCGAAGGCTCTCCCCTTTAAGTGAAGGGGAGAGCCGTGATGACGTCATTGAGGCGATGACTCCGCACTGTCCCCAATTTCCGCCCCTCAGTTGCTGTCACTGCCCCCATTTAAACCGAAATTCGGATCAAAATAAAACAAAACAAAAGCGCCCAATTTTGTGAAAGAGTTGACCTGGTCCGCAACTGCAGTAAAAACCACCGAAACAGGGTGGGAGTGCCCCGTTTCAGGTGGGGGACAATTTGAACCCCCGCATCTCTTAAAACAAGATGCAACCTCTTAAATTGAGGACTTCATTACAATGCTGCAGATTGGGAGGAGAAAGTGACGGATTGCTTTGGCAATCCTTAAAGGGATCGGATATTCGGCTTTCGGGGTTTTTCGGCAAAAATGGTAGCGATACATGAAACTTACCAGTTTCGCTGCGCTACCATTTTTAGGCCGAACTTTCGGCCTTTACATGGTAAAGGAGGCATTGCATAAACATTCGTGATGCAAAACGTGAGTTTCAGCAACTTTAGTCCAGGGCCGAGAGCGCTACAAGGGAGGGGGGGGGAAATTCCAAAAAACATTTACAAGATCCATAACTATCTACTCATTGCAAAAAAAAAAAAATTAAATACTTTAACTTACCTTTTTTGCAGGTTTTCATGACCTGGAAGAGGGGACAAAGTGTAGTGTAACAAAATTTGCAGATGACACAAAGATTAGTGGGAAAGCGGATTGTGTAGAGGACACAGAGAGGCTGCAAAGAGATTTAGATAGGTTAAGTGAATGGGCTAAGGTTTGGCAGATGGAATACAATGTCGGAAAGTGTGAGGTCATCCACCTTGGGAAAAAACAGTAAAAGGGAATATTATTTGAATGGGGAGAAATTACAACATGCTGCGGTGCAGAGGGACCTGGGGGTCCTTGTGCATGAATCCCAAAAAGTTAGTTTGCAGGTGCAGCAGGTAATCAGGAAGGCGAATGGAATGTTGGCCTTCATTGCGAGAGGGATGGAGTACAAAAGCAGGGAGGTCCTGCTGCAACTATACAGGATATTGGTGAGGCCGCACCTGGACTACTGCATGCAGTTTTGGTCATCTTTCTTAAGGAAGGATATACTAGCTTTGGAGGGGGTACAGAGGCGATTCACTAGGCTGATTCCGGAGATGAGGGGGTTACCTTATGATAATGGATTGAGTAGACTGGGTCTTTACTCGTTGGAGTTCAGAAGGATGAGGGGTGATCTTATAGAAACATTTAAAATCATGAAAGGGATAGACAAGATAGAGGCAGAGAGGTTGTTTCCACTGGTCGAGGAGACTAGGACTAGGGGGCACAGCCTCAAAATACGGGGGAGCCAATTTAAAACCGAGTTGAGAAGGAATTTCTTCTCCCAGAGGGTTGTGAATCTGTGGAATTCTCTGCCCAAGGAAGCAGTTGAGGCTAGCTCATTGAATGTATTCAAGTCACAGATAGATAGATTTTTAACCAATAAGGGAATTAAGGGTTACGGGGAGCGGGCGGGTAAGTGGAGCTGAGTCCACGGCCAGATCAGCCATGATCCTGTTGAATGGCGGAGCAGGCTCGAGGGGCTAGATGGCCTACTCCTGTTCCTAATTCTTATGTTCTTATGTTCTTATGTACCGCTGCTGGCAGGGCTGCACCAACAGGTTGCTATTCTGGGTGTGGCGGACGGGTTGGGAGAGAGCCGAAAGTCAGTCGCAGATGCAATCCGCATTGTTGCACGTCGGCGCACCTCTCCCCGGTGGTACTTGGAAGCGCCGCCGCAAACAGGTACCCGAGGATCCCGCCCGGGCTTTGTGACCGGGTTTTCGGGGCGGAGAATCAAATCGCGGCGAAAACTCGGTCGCAAAGCTCTCGAAAATCCGGTCCTAGGGCACAATGATTTTCAGACCATTACCTGGAGATTTTTTTCGAGCAAGCACAGAGATATTCTATTCCCTTCCAGTAAAACTGAAGTGCAGGCCCGAACAGAGAGTCGGGATAAATGGTTCATTCTCTGGTTGGCAACCAGTAACTAGTAGCGTGTCGCAGGGATCAATGCTGGGACCCCAACTATTTACAATCTATATTAACGACTTGAAAGAAGGGACTGAGTGTAATGTCGCCAAGTTTGCTGACGATACAAAGATGGTAGCGAAAGCAATGTGTGAAGAGAACACAAAAAATCTGCAAAAGGACATGGGCTGAGTTGGCAAAGATTTGGCAGATGGAGCATAATGTTGGAAAGTGTAAGGTCATGCACTTTGGCAGAAAAAATCAAAGAGCAAGTTATTATTTAAATAGAGAAAGATTGCAGTACAGCGGGACCTGGGGGTACTTGTGCATGAAACACAAAAGGATAGTATGCATGTAAAGCAAGTGAATAGGAAGGCCATTGGTGGCAAAAACATGAAGGCAGAATATTATCTGAATGGCGGCAGATTAGGAAAAGGGAAGGTGCAACGAGATTTGGGTGTCATGGTACATCAGTCATTGAAAGTTGGCATGCAGGTACAGCAGGCGGTGAAGTAGGCAAATGGCATGTTGGCCTTCATAGCTAGGGGATTTAAGTATAGGAGCAGGGAGGTCTTACTGCAGTTGTACAGGGCCTTGGTGAGGCCTCACCTGGAATATTGTGTTCAGTTTTGATCTCCTAATCTGAGGACGGACATTCTTGCTATTGAGGGAGTGCAGTGAAGGTTCACCAGACTGATTCCCGGGATGGCAGGACTGATATGAGGATAGAATGGATCGACTGGGCCTGTATTCACTGGAGTTTAGAAGAATGAGAGGGGCTCTCATGGAAACATATAAAATTCTGATGGGACTGGACAGCTTCGATACAGGAAGAATATTTCCGATGTTGGGGAAGTACAGAACCAGGGGACATAGTTTAAGGATAAGGGGTAAGCCAGTTAGGACCGAGATGAGGAGAAATTTCTTCACTCAGAGAATTGTGAACCTGTGGAATTCTCTACCGCAGAGAGTTGTTAATGCCAGTTCATTAGATATATTCAAGAGGGAGTTAGATATGGCCCTTACAGTTAAAGGGATCAAGGGGTATGGAGAGAAAGCAGGAACGGGGTACTGAGGTGACTGATCAACCATGATCTTATTGAATGGTGGTGCAGGTTCGAAGGGCCGAATGGCCTACTCCTGCACCTATTTTCTATGTTTCTATGGTATCTTGGATTTTATTGCAAAGGGGATGGAGTATAAAAGCAGGGAAGTCTTACTACAGCTATATAAGGTATTGGTGAGGCCACACCTGGAATACTGCGTGCAATTTTAGTTTCCATATTTACGAAAGGATATACTTGCTTTGGAGGCAGTTCAGAGAAAGTTCACTCGGTTGATTCCGGAGATGAGGGTGTTGACTTATGAGGAAAGGTTGAGTCGGTTGGGCCTCTAATCAATGGAATTCAGAAGAATGAGAGGTAAACTTATCAAAACGTATAAGATTATGAGGGGGCTTGACAAGGTGGATGCAGAGAGGATGTTTCCACTGATAGGGGAGACTAGAACTGGAGGGCATGATCTTAGAATAAGGGGCCGCCCATTTAAAATTTCTTCTCTCAGAAGGTTGTAAATCTGTGGAATTTGCTGCCTCAGTGAGCTGTGGAAGCTGGGACATTGAATAAATTAAAGATAGAAATAGACAGTTTCTTAAACGATAAGGGAATAAGGGGTTATGGGGAGCGGGCAGGGAAGTGGAGCTGAGTCCATGATCAGATCAGCCATGATCTTATTAAATGTCCCCTTATGTGCAGCAGTGCATAATCTTTCAATTAGGCACTTTACAGCCTTCTGGACTCAACATCGAGTTCAGCAATTGCAGACCATAACCTCAGCCCCAATTTTTTTTTTTACATGGCAGCTGTTGATGATTCTGCCATTTCCATTTACACCTCTTCTAGACTCATCTTTTGTTTCTTAACTTCTTCCATTGCCATCTCCTTGTGCCTTGCACCACCATACCTTTTGTCTTTTAATCTCTCCTGCCTTCCACCCTATCACAGACCTTCCTTTTTGTTCTTTTCTCCCCTCCCCCCCCCCCCCTTTCCCTGCCCCTACACTTGCTGACACATCTGTTACATCTCTAACTTCTTCCAGTTCTGACGAAGGGTCATCGAATTGTTTCTCACTCCACACCTACTGCCTGACCTGTTGAGTATGTCCAACATGTTTTGTTTTTATTTACTGCTGCAGACTAGAGGGTGATATCCGAACAAGTGAATGCCTCTCCCTAGTACATGTTTTTAATGCCATTAGCCATTTAATAATAGAAATTGGAGAGGCATGTAGAAAAAGCAAAAATTATTTTAATGAGAGACTTCCATTTTCATATAGACTGGGAAGAGCAGAGTAACTCAAGTCAAAAAGGTAGTTCAAGATAGTTTTCTGGAGCAATGTGTTCTAAAACCAACAAGAGGGCAGGCCATACTAGATTTAGCATTGAGTAATGAGTCAGACTTCGTTAATAATCTAACAGTAAGGGAATATTTATTTAACAGTGATCAAAATATGATAGAATTCAATGTTAGGTTTGAAAAGGAGAAACTTAACACAGTTACTAAGATTCTAGATTTTGGTATGGTTAACTTTAACGGGATGAGACAGAGACTGATGACAGCAAACTAGTCAAAATGATTGTTGGATAAAACTACAGATGAGCAGGTGTTCCCAAAAGCATTTAGCTTAATACAGAACCAGTATATACCTCGAATGGGAAAAAGCTCTACTTACCAATAAAATAGCCATGCTCGACAAAAGAGGTGAGAGATAACATAAAACTAAAGGAAAGAACATAAAAGTACAACAAATAGTGTAACTCCAGGGGACTGGGAGCAATATAAAGTATAACAAATAGTGTAACTCCAGGGGACTGGGAGCAATATAAAGAACAACAAATAGTGTAACTCCAGGAGACTGGGAGCAATATAAAGAACAGTAAAGGAAGACAAAAAGATTTGCAAAAAGGGAATATGAAAAGAAATTTGCAAGAGATATCAAGAGTAACAAAAAATTATTTTGCAATTATATTAGAAGAAAAAAGGTAGTCAAGGGTAATAGGCCCTTTAAAACAGATGGGGTAATATTGCAAATGAAAATAAGGAAATTGCAGACTTGTTGATAATGACTTTGTGTCAGTCTTCATAGTAGAGGTAGAGGATTACATAGCTGACATTCCAGGGAAATTAATAATGAATCAAGGATTGGAACTCCACTAAAGATAAAGTAAGCGAGGAAACAGTATTAGAAAAATAATGGCACTAAACATAAGAAATAAGAGCAGGAGTAGGCCATATGCCTCCTTGAGCCTGCTCCATCATTCAATAACAGCATGGCTGATCATCGACCTCAACTCAACTTTCCTGCCTATTCCCCATAACTCTTTTGATTCCCCTATAGTTCAAGAATCTGTCTATCTCAGCCTTGAACATATTCAATGATCCAGCCTCCACAGCTCTCTGGGGTAGAGAATTCTAAAGATTCACGACTCTCTGAGAGAAGAAATTCCTTCTCAGCTCCATCTTAAATGTGTGACCCCTTATTCTGAAACTATGGGCTAGATTTTCCACTTTTGTGCAGATCGCCCAAAAATGGGTGTTATTTCCGGCATGGGTGGTAAATATGGGTTTTCAGATCGTTGGATTCTCGCCCATTTTCAAACCCCCTAGTTTCCATTTTTTAAAGTGGGCGTTACCACGAGCGATCTGAAATGGGCGGTAGCGTTAAATCTCTGACCTTCTGCCGTAAAGTGTCGCCGTCCTTAGCAATGGCATGGAAACGCTCATTTCCCGCAATTCAAGAGGTCAGGGGTCATCATTACATGCACATAAGAGGAGACAAAGAGGGAGGGAGCAGAGAGGGAGTGAAGGCGTGTGTGGGTGTGGTGTGTGCTTGTTTGGCTGCTTTGGGAGGTAGGAGGGAGAGTTTCGAGTTTTATACAAAATTGTGAGAAAAAAGTTAGCTGTTACCTGCCAGATATTTTGTCTAATTTGATGCCTATAATGGAGGGAGTGGAGGAGGTGACCCAGCATGCTGTGGATACTGACGCTGACAAGAGCAGTGAGCTGGGAGAGGAACAAATGGGAGGACGAAAGAAAGTGAGGAGGTTCTCGGACGAGGCAAATGCCTCTCACATGCAGGAGGTCGAGTCACGCTGGGGTCAATTGACCCAGGGAGGATGTGGGAAGCCCACCCCAAAGGCCTACCAGACGATATGGGCCAAGATAGCCGAGGTGGTCTCGTCGGCGGCCAAGGAGGTGCGTGAGGGCAACCAATGCCGAAAATGATGGAACAACCTTGTCAGATCCGCCAGAGTAAATATTACATTTATTTATATGTACTTATATATTTATATAATTTGATTTGTAAGTGTCATGAGTGACTATAATCAAATGAGAGGTCTTTCACTTTTACCAGGAATGTTGTACTCAAAGCCTGCTGTCACAGTGTACTTTTTTAGGTAAAGAATGATCATTTTCATTATAATCATGATTACATCTGTCAGTTATGTGTTGTATCAGTCTCTGTGACAGTACCTAGCAATGATATCATGCAGTGATCTCATGCCATGTCGTCCTGTTGTTGCCTTTTACAGAAGAAGTTTTCGAGGAATAGGGCCGAACAGAGGCAAACGGGTGGGGGCCACCAGTCATCATCGACCTAACTGACATCGAAGAGTGGATGCTCGCACTCATGGGGTCCCACCCCCAGTCGGCCACGCAGGAAGCTGTAGAACCTGAAGTGATGCCACGTGAGTAAGGTATACACCATTGTGTGATGTAAAGTCAATAGATGCCACACCCACTCATCCGAACAATAATATATGATAGATAATTGCTAAAAGTGTCCTCTAAATAGTGCTGACCTCATGAGAATCATTGCAATTCAGAATGTGTTGATTGTCATGAAATGTGATGTCTATGATGATTTTGATAGCGATGGTGCTTTTGTCGTGCATATGCTGTGTGTAGCGCTGGACTCACCTTGTGATCCTAGCACCCCCTTCTCCTCTAATAACCTCACTTGTGTTTTGCAGCTCAGCCAGCAGCGCTTCCCCTAGCAAGACCACCGAGCCCAGAAGGTTGGGGCCTGGGGCTGGACTCGCTGAACGATCCTACATCTGGTGCTAAGGAGCACCGATTCTCGCCCGTCAATCTGCTGGGTCTGTTCTCTACGGATGACAGCGCGGACTTTGAGGAGCCTGCATCGCCCGGCTCCAGAAGGCATTCGACCCCAAGGCCATCTAGCGCTCCTCTGGCCATTCCCACCTCCACTCTGGAGGTACCGGGCCCAAGCACCTCGCCACAGTGCACCCCAGTTGTCCCCAGGACAGCGCCGACCCCGCGGAGGTTTTGTAGACGCGGCAGGTCTGCTCCATAAGTGCCAGATGAGACCAGCGACATGGTAGAGTTGTCCAGAAGGACTATAGACATAGGTTACCAGATCCTCCAGACACTGGGGGGCATATCCCGATAGCTGGCCAGCACCTCCGGCACCATGATGGAGTACGTTCCATGGATGGCAGAGGCCCTGGAGGCTATAGCCAGGAACACTGGTGGCACAGGCCTCCCAGTGGTCCCGGAGCGCGACACTCCATCCCTCGGTTCCGCACCCCCTGCGCCAACAACACATGAGAGGCAGGAGCAAGATCTTGCTTCTGGATCTAAGAATGTTCCCACCTCGGTACCCCCCCGCCACCCCCCTCCTCCCGTATCCATGCAACTACCAGCTCTGCCTTCATCCCCTGCAATGAGGCGCCGCCTAAGGAGCGCCTCGGCCAGGCGCGTGGAGAGAGGAAGGGAAGGGGTAGAGGTGAGGGGAAGGGGTAGAGGTGAGGAGAAGGGCGGGGCGGGAAAGTGAGGTGCATGTCCGCAGGTGATGGCTTGTTATATCTCCCTCTGGGTGTATGCAATTTGTTGTAAGGTATGGGGGGAGGGGGCCACCCTGTTGGTTTGCATTTGTGTTCGGTGTTGCTGGACATGTTGACCATTTGATTGATCTCATTGTTCTAAAATGTGTTGTGGGGTGGGGTGTTTTTGACCATTATACTTATGATTTCAGACCAATGGTCGTATTAAATGTTTTTTATTTAACATAACCTTGCTGCGCATTGCCTCAGATAGCTGGATCGTTACACACTTGTGATTGCTTAACATGAAAGGGTATAATTAAACTTAACTTGAATCAACTTAAACTTTAACTGGCACCAAGGTGATGCCCGCCATTGATATCTGAGCTGCACACACAGCAGTGTGTCAGCTTTGTCAATAACAGCAACGTTCTTTCAGGCAAAGTGCTCATTTATGAGCTGCTGACATAAGAGTCCTGCAGCTGTGTAGGCACCACAGGCCCTTTCCTGCGATCTAGAGGGGGGCATGGGCATGGTTGCAGATTCAGCCTGATTGTCTGGCCTGAGGTCAGCGTCCAGCTCCTTGTCCTCTTCCTCTCTCTCCTGAGGTGGACCATCAGTCCCTTCTGGCAATTCTTGCCCCCTCCTGATCGCCAACTTGTGCAGCATGGAGCACACGACCACGAATTGAGCTACCTGTTCAAGGTTTTTTGTAGCTCTGCTCCTGAGTGCTCCAGGCATCTAAAGTGCTGCTTAAGCATACCAATGGTTTTCTGGACCACATTGCGTGTTGCTCTGTGGCTCTCCTTTGTATCGCTTCTCGGCCTCGATGTGGCTGTCACGCAGGGTGGTCATCAGCCAGGTGGCTAGGCCATATCCTTTGTCACCAAGCATCCAGCATTGACCTTATGGCTGACTGTTAAACATGTCAGATACAGTGCTCTGACGCAGGATGTGAGACTCATTGATGCTGCCCGGAAACTTGGCATTCACTGCCATAATTATCTGGTTGTGGTTGACAACGAGTTGGACCTTCAGGGAGTGAAATCCTTTTCGGTTGCGAAAAACCTCTGCATCCCGAAAAGGTGTCCGCATGGCGATGTGCGTACAGTCTATTGCTCCCTGCACCCTTGGGTAGAATCCTAGAGCCCTGTCAGTCTGAGCCTCCGTGGTTATAGGGAAGCTGGTAAACTCCATCCTACATGCGTACAGGGCTTCAGTGACCTGTCTAATGCAGCAATGTGTGTGTGGCATGCTGAGATATAATGCAAATGTCGACCGCGGAGGCCTGAAAGGAACCCGACACGTAGAACGACAGTGCCACGGTAACCTTGACCTCGACGAACAGTGAGGTTCTGAAAGTGCTGGCAGGCTGCTGATCTACCCTAATGAGTTGGCATATCTCACTGATAACTATTTTGTGGAAGCGCAATCTCCGAAGGCAGGTGTTCGCGGATAAGTTGAGGTAAGACCACTTCTCCCTGTAAGTGCGGGGGGTGTATCGTCTGGTCCTCCTCATCAGTCCGGCACATCTTAGATTGGGCACATAATGCTGTGGATTAGACGTTGTGCCAGTTGTACTCTGCAGTCTCTGCATTGTCATCAAGGCAGGCTGAGAAATGGCTGGCCCCATTCTAATAACTATAAGTATAATGCCGATTGATCCCAAGCAATAAATTTCCTCACGAAGACACCTAAAGTAAAATCCAATCGTCCACAGTATGATAAGATGCCTGTTCAGATGGTCACATCATCTGAAAAGAACTCCAGAACTCCAAACTCCCCCGAAGTTGAAGCAGTCTTTTCAATGAAGTGACCTGCGATTTATAAAATGGCGTCCACACTGCTGTGATTAGTTCAGATCAGTTCAAGTTTTTCAGAGCGGTGTTTTCGGCGAGCGAGATTGTGGGCGATATGTGTGAGGGGTGCTGAAAATTACGCTGGGCGATATACTGGGCGTTAGTTTCGACAAACGTGATGTTTACGACAAAAAAAAGTGGGCGGTCGGTTATTATTGAATCTTGGCGTTCATGACGTGCCGAAAGTAACGCTGGACGATATTATGGGCGTTGGGTTCGCCCATTCTGATGATTCCATCCAAAAAAAGTGGGCGGGCAATATTATTTTTTATCAGCGTTACGTATATGCAAAAGTAATGCTCGGCTATAAGTGACCGAGAAATGGGCGTCAGTTTCCAGTTTGTGGCTAAATGGGCGATATATGGACATTACACCTCATTTCAGCATTAAAATGTTTTAATAAGATCATCTCTCATTCTTCTAAACTCCAATAATTACAGGCCCAACCTACTCAACCTTTCCTCATAAGACAAGCCCTTCATCCCAGGAATCAACCTAGTGAACCTTCTCTGAACTTTCTCCAATGCAAGTATATCCTTCCTTAAATAAGGAGACCAAAACTGTACACAGTACTCCTGGTGTGGCCTCATCAATACCCTGTACAGTCGCAGCAGGATTTCTCTACTTTTATAGTCCATCCCCCTTGCAATAAAGACCAACATTCAATTTGCCTTCCTAATTACTTGCTGTACCTGCATGCTAACTTTTTGTGTTTCATGAACGAGGACACCTAGATCCCTCTGTACCATAGCTTTTTGTAATCTTTCTCCATTTAATGTGGTCACAGTCCCCAAAGGTTTAGGAAAGGACAGTAACTGTTCATAAAATCCTAGTGCCACACATGATGGAGGGTGCCCTCAGTGTGAAGACGGGACTTTGTCTCCACAAGGACGTGCGGTGATCACTGCTACCAATCATCTTCTTCTTAATCAGTCCCCCGGAGTCGAGGATGACTTGCTTCCACATTAAAATGGGTTCTAAGGTGACTGATGAGACCGATGTGGGATCTACAGGCTATGTCACAGGTGGGGCAGACGGTGGTTGAAGGGACGGGTGGGCAGGGTGCTTGATTTGTCTGTTGTTTGTACTTGGGTTCCGTGTGCTCCCGGCGAAGTGTTCGCCACCTTCTCGGATGCTTCTCCTCCACTTTTAGCGTTCTTGGGCCAGGGATTCCCAAGAGTCGGTGGGGATGTTATATTTTTTCAAGGAGGCTTTGAGGGTATCCTTGAAGCGTTTTCTCTGGCCTCCAGGGGCTCGCACTGTCATGACGTAGCTTGGAGTAGAGTGCTTGTTTCGGACGTCTAGTATTGGGCAGTGGACAATGTGGCCTGTCCATCGGAGCTGATCGAGTGTGGTCAATGCCTTGATGCTGGGGATGTTGGCCTGAGAGAGAATGCTGACGTTGGTGTGCCTATCCTGCCAATGAATTTGCAGGATTTTGCAGAGGCAGCGTTGGTGGTAATTCTCCAATGCTTCGAGGTGCTTACTGTATATAGTCCATGGCTCTGAAGCATATAGGGGGGTGGGTATCACCACTGCTCTGTAGACCATGAGCTTGGTGCCGGGTTTGAGATCCTGGTCTTCGAGCACTCTTTTCCTCAGGCGGCCGAAGGCTGCACTGGCACACTGAAGGTGGTGTTGGACTTCATCATCGATGTCTGTCCTTGCTGATAGTAGGCTCCCAAGATATGTAAAGTGGTCCACATTGTCCAAGGTCTCATTATGGATTGATAATCAAGGAGCAGTACTGTGTGGCGGGGGCAGGTTGGTCGAGAACCTTTGTCTTACTGATGTTTAATGTAAGGCCCAGACTCTCGTACGCTTCAGTGAAGGTGTCAACAATGGTTTGGAGTTCGGACTCCGAGTTTGCACAAACGGAAGTGTCATCTGCGTACTGTAATCCAATGACAGAGGATGGACAACCTCGGAACTGGACTGGAGGCGTCAGAGGTTGAACAATTTCCCCCTTGTCCTGTAGATTAACTCCACTCCAGCTTGGTAAAGGTGAGATGAAGCATTGCAGCGAGGAAGATTGAGAAGAGCGTTGGTGCGATAACACAGCCTTGCTTGACCCCATTCTGCACTATGCTACCAATACTGTCATGGACAGATGCATCTGCGACAAGTTGGTGAGGATGAGGTCAAGTAGGTTTTTCCCTCGTGTTGGTTCTCTCACCACCTGCCGCAGGCCCATCTGGCAGCTATATCCTTCAGGACTTGGCCAGCAGTGGTGCTACAGAGCCATTATTGGTGATAGACATTGAAGTCCTCCACCCAGAGTACATTCTGTGCCCTTGATACATTCAATGCTTCTTCCAAGTAGTGTTCAACATGGAGGAGTACTGATTCATCAGCTGAGGGAGGGCGTGTTGTGTCCGAATCCGATGCATGGTTTTATTCTCAGTTACAGCAGTTTGATACAACTGAGTTGTTTGCTAGACCATTTCAGAGGATAGTTAAGAGTCAACCACATTGTTGTGTGTCTGGGGTCACAGACTGGGTAAGAACGGCAGTTTTCTTTCCCTAAAGGACATTAGTGAAATAGTTGGGTTTTTATGACAATCATGATGCTAGCTTTTTTAATTTCAGATTTTTTTTATTAACTGAATTCAAATTCAGAAACTGTTATGGTAGGATTTGAACTCATGTCTCTGGATCATTATTCCAAGTCTCTAGATTACTAGTCCAGTAACATAACTACTTTGCTACCATACCGGTAAAAATTGTTTCCAAATCCCAGGTCTGTTTGTCACTTTCATTTCTATGCATATAATGTACTGACATATCTTACAACTCACCAAAAGCAATGCCATGGATAGCCATAGTGTGCTATTATTTATAAAGAGTTTTCAGGATCAAGTTTTAGGATTTAGAAACATGTATTTGTATTGGCACTAAAGTACCATTAAACAACTGGAATATGTTTGGCTTTTTCTTTTAAACTTTTAATGCATCATAAGCTTTTATTTTAGAGCCACAATAAGTCCAGCAAAATATTTTCAAAGATCCTGACCCGAGAAATGCAGCAATCAAATTTAATAACTGGCTCACAAAAAAATAAAGCAATTCAGAAACAATTTTAATATAAGTGTGCTTGGATATGGAAATGACAGAATCTGTAAGGCCTTTACACAACAAAATTACATTAAATTTAAAAGAACAGGTTTTGTGACATTTTAGTGCACAGGTTTCGGAAAATTCCACTTCCTTCGTGCATAGCTTGCAATTCCCAAATCAACAGGTTCAGACTTTAAATATCTTGGCCACCAGGCAGAATAAACAAAAGGGCAATTTAGTAATAGAAGGGAATATGGATGACTCTGATGTTGAACAAACACACACCTCAAAAACTTGTACCTAGTTCAAAGGCTGCTAGCCTTACATAATATGCATCGATCATACCACTGAACTGCGCTTTAAGAATCCCTCTGGCTAGCTATTGCTTACCTTTCAGTGAGTTATGTGGCATTCTGTCTAGCCAGAATACAGTAGACTTTAAACATCAAATCGTGTGTTTATTTTGAGAACTCTAGTGGCCAACTAATCAAGCGGTGATTATTTTCGTGTGATGCCATGTTTCATATTATTTCACTTCTGCTCCTTAATCGTTTATTTTAATCTTTTTTTATGCGTTAGTACAGAAATATAAAAATTTAAATTGGGATCGAATGCTTAAAGAAGCTAAACATTTCCTCCCAGCTTCTGGCACATTGACAAGTAATATTGTATAAATTATAGTTGTGATTGTTTTAAATTAAAACCACAATATAACAGCAAAGAGGCTACTGCCAGTTTAAATCACTGCCAAATTTACTGATTCTCCAAATTCCTTAAAAATCATAATCATGGCATTCAAAGCATGTTGGCCTAACCATCACAAGAAACTTATCCCGATCATTTCTGTAGTATTATTTTGGGATGTTTAGGTTATGCAAAGAAATTAAGAACAGACTGAGTTATTGGCCTAGAATTTGAGGCAGCACAGGGAGCAATCACTGTGTCTGAATATCTAGGCCTGAGGCACACACAATATTGGGCCTCAGATTTCATTATCATAGAGCTGGCGAGCTGTAAGCACTTAATGAGCGTCCCCAGGCAGCTCACCGGATAAGAGGACATGAAGGTTGGGCTGCTGCGATGGGGGTGGAGGGGGGGTGCGGGGGACCGGTAGTGGTGACTAGCAGCGACCCACATGCTTTGTGTTGGGTAAGTCCTTTACCTTTAACAGATTTATAAAGCTAAAGACAGTGATATGTCTGATAATTCACTTCATTTATTATTGACAAAACATTAATCCTAAACACTCATACAGAGCAGAGTTAGCCTCACGTCCGACACTTGCGTGTGAAGATTTTAAGAGGAATCGTGAAGATGACATCTCCAAGCCTGTTCATGCCACCAGGTCTCGAAGGTAGCAAGAGGTCTCTTTCCTTCTAAGTAAAAACATTGCATCACTTTTATACCATTTTTATTATGGTCTTCTTCCTGCTGGATGCAACATTATCTGATGTTTTATGTTGTTTGAACCGATTGCCAAATCGAGATGAGAGGCCCATGCCTTTTCACACCATGCTATTAATTCTTATCATTGCTTTTCCCCGAACTATAGCTTTATTGTAAACAACATTTGAAGCATGCTCTTATAGCAACAGCCAACAGCCTTTCATATTGTCACAATCTCTTATAGCGTTTTATATAGCAGGAGCAATTTCCTGCTCATACACTACGCCCTGCTGTGGTGAAAAGTTTGTGTTTCAAAAGCTTATGTGTTTCAATTTTAATAATTCTTTATGCTCAATATTTCTCCACCTAGCTTAATTATTCTTATGTGCCTATCTTTACGGTAGTATGACCTTGGTCCTGAAATTCATCTTTCTCCAATGTTATCAGCAACATTGAGGGGAAAAGACGGGCTTTTCAAGAACACGATTTAAATCAATTCTGTCTACATTAGTGTTCTGCCTTTGTTAGAAATAAAAGCAATGTAAAAACATATCAATATCCTTACAGTTTGAATCCCCATGATTCTATGGGGATGAAATGCAACTTCGGAAGATGAAAAATGGGTGGTTGCAGATTGACGTCAATGGGAGGAAAAATCAGACAGTCTGCTTCCACCCGTTTTACACCCCCGTTTTGAATTTTACCCCTTATGTTTTTGTTTGCGAAGCTAACACTGCCTTTCAGAAATTCGGGTAGATGGTCCCCAGGTACATGGCAGCATTTGCAAGGGGTCCCCCACACAGAAAAGTTTGAAAATCATTGGTCGAAAGCCAAGCCAACTGTACTCGTGCAAAAATATTTGCTTGATTTTGCCTCTAGATGTCAGCCTACCCATAGAACTCGGTGTTCAAAGGAAGCATCTCATTTACACCAGCATCTTTTGGAGTATGAAAACAAGACCAATAATTTCAAATAGGTATTACTATAAATAACTATGTATCAGGAATGTTTCCTCAGTTCATTTTACAACAGAAGATGACTTACTATTACTTTTTGTAGGAATAGTTACTGATCACTTTCTTAAAGATTTGCACCTAACAGCTATAGAAAAACTTAGTTAAAGCATGAAAAAATATGTAATATTTGTAAATTGGAGCTTATTCATTACACAAAGAGAGTATTTAACTTTAGCAACCTGGAAGACTGAAAAACTACTTGCTAGAGAAAGTGAAAGAAAAATGGGGGCCTAGAACTCAGCCGCACAGCGCCTATTTTTCAGACACTAACTGGCTGACTAAAGTCCCAATATGGTGGACAGGAATTTCTTGCCAGAAGTCTATCTCCTGCCATATTAGTGAAGGCAGATGCCCTAGAGTCACATCCGGATTATTTAAAGGCAGAATATTTTATTTAAATTAGGGTCCTGTGCTTCTTGCAGGTCCCGTTTTCAATTTTTGAATGTCTAAGCGCGTCACTTGCCAAGTGGTGAACTTACACGCACAACATGGCACTAGCAGGTGGGTAGGCCCCCTCACCAGTGATGTCACTGAGCTATGTCACCTGCAACAGGCACAATTCGAGCCTCGTACCAGGGCAAGGACAGCACTATCTATGGCTGTCCAGGTCACCATGGCCCTTAATTGTTATGACACGGGCTCCTTTCAGGCTGCAACAGGTAACATCAATGATATCTCCTCCAGTTGCCACTTGCCACAGGCATGATGCTCCCCCTCCCCATGATGGGCAGGGGGGAAGAGGGTATGCAGGCAAGCTCGGCCTCTTCCAGTGGCAGCCTCCTGGCACAGGTTGTGCGGGACCTTCTCCTGCAGGAAAGAACCGTATTAGTGACGGGCTTGTGATGAATTTTGAGAATGTGGCTTTCACGGTGGACTTGTTGGCATGCAGTGTGTAAGATGTGAGGAATTAGGGTTGCAATAGTGGTGAGTGTGAGAGTATGAGGAGAAAAAGGTGTAGTGAGCAATATTCTTACCTTGACAACTCTGGTGAGGTTACTGAACTTATTTCGGCATGTCTTGGATTCCGGCATGTCCAGGGAGTTAAGCTCCTTGCACTGACCTCCTTTGTGACCTCTAGTGTCAGCTGTGGCTCAGTGGGTAGTACTCTCGCCTCTGGGTTAGAAGGTTGTGGGTTCAAGTCCCACTCCAGGGACTTGAGCACAAAAACCTAGGCTGACACTCCAGGGGAGTGCCTGGGCCCTGTCTGCTCCTTCAAGTGGACATAATAGATCCCACGGCACTATTTTTAAGTAAGAGCAGGGGAGTTATCCCCAATATCCTGGCCAATATTTATCTCTCAATCAACATAACAAAAACAGATTATCTGGTCATTGTCACATTGCTTTCTGTGGGAGTTTGCTGTGCGCAAATTGGCTGCCATGTTTCCTACATTATAACAGTGACTACACGCCAAAAGTACTTCATTTGCTGTAAAATGTTTTGAGATGTCTGGTGGTCGTGAAAGGAGTTATATACATCCAAGCCTTTCTTTTCTCTTCCCACTGATGGCGGAGGTGTTGCCAGGAGGGCTTGCTGCCCCCTGGTGGGACCAAGATTTTGCTCTTCCTGACCACTACCTGCACCAGGACCTCCAATGCAGCATCAAAGAACCTGTGGAATTCTCTCCCACAAAATGTTGTTGAGGCCAATTCACTAAATATATTCAAAAAGGAGTTAGATGTAGTCCTTACTACTAGGGGGATCAAGGGGTATGGCGAGAAAGCAGGAATGGGGTACTGAAGTTGCATGTTCAGCCATGAACTCATTGAATGGCGGTGCAGGCTCGAAGGGCCGAATGGCCTACTCCTGCACCTATTTTCTATGTTTCTATGAGTGCCTTGCCTGGACCTTTAGGAATCCTATCTAGCCCTTTGACAACATTTCCTGTTGTCTGCCTGAGTGCACCTCCCCTTTAAGAGGGTCTGGCTGCCTTTAAGTGGCATCAAAGTTGCCTGATTTTGTCTCCCCCACCCTCACCCCCACCACCCCGCAAACCACCACCACCACCACCAACAACACAGGGTTGCAGCCATTAAACAGTATGGGTATGTTTGCTGCATAGTTAATAAGGACCAAGTACCAATTTAACGTGCTACCTGGAATCACATGTACAGGCACATACAGCGCGCGCCCCATGCGGCCCGTTTTCAGATGCAATCGAATTTCTAGGCTGCCATCTTTTGGATGAGACATTAAACGAACACTTTATCCTAACCCTTCGCATGGATGTAAAAGATTCCACGGCACTATTTCGAAGAAGAGCAGGGGAGTTATCCTGGTGTCTTGGCCAATATTTATCCCTCAACCAACATCACTAACACTAAAAATGATTTGGTCATCTATCTCATTGCTATTTGCAAGATCCTGTTCTGTGGAAATTGGCTGCTCTGTTTTCTTCCATTACATCAATAATCTATTGACTGGGACATCCTGAGGTCATGGATGGCACTATATAAATGCAAGTTCTTTCTTTCTAATTTCACTTGTCTCCTTTTGCAGTTATTTGTGTGGATTAACTTATCTCACATTATTGGCTGGGATTTGGACCTATGAGTCCAGAAATATGGAGTTAGCCTCGTGACACAATTCTAACTGAAGGCTTGCTGAGTAGCATACTAAATGAACAATTCACCTTGCAAATAGACATCACTGACTACATAGTGCCATTTATTCAATGCCACTGCATTTAAGTACATTGTATGACAGTCAAAATTAAGTATTTATTTGGCCAATGGCTCTTAAATTAAGTCTTGTATATAATTCTGAAGCAAAATGAACGCTGTCACAATACTGTTCGGCTGTCATTAAAGTAAAGTGCCAAGTTACGTAAATACATGAACATCTTAAGCACTTCAATGTTTTAACGTTTATAGATAAATATATTGCAGCATACTGTATAAACTATGAATTCAGACTCAAATAGGATAGTTGTTTTACTTCCAGTAGATTTTTACACAATTAAAAGGGGATTTAATTCTTTGCTATCACCATTCTGCAGGTTACAAAACCGTGGGAATTTAAAAATACCATCATGCCAAATCTTGTTCAAAACCTTGGACTAATACTTCACATATTTATAAACATATACATGTATTTATGACAAATATCAGAAACATTTAAACAATACAGGTCAAGTTGTTAATAAAATGCTTGATTATGCTGTAACAATTGTAAACATCCTTAAATAATGCAACACACTATCAATGTTTGATTTACAAAAAACAATAATAAAACTTCAGATAGATGTATAATTTTTTCCATTGTTTGTCAATTTATTCATGTTTGGAAATATAATTTTGACCGAAAGGTCTTCGCTTCTGTCTTGGAGGAGATGTTTTCTCTGTTTCCAGAGGAGATGCCGATATTTAGCATTTTCTAGCCACATTTCACATTTGGAGAAGTAGATGATCCCTGTAGTCCCCAGGATCACAAGACATGCCAATAATCCAAGCACAATAAAGCAGATCACTTGACTACTATTCAGCAGGGAGCTGGATGTGTGGATGGTTTCTTTGACTGTGATCTTGAGCATGCCATTACCTTGCTGGTGTGTTGATTTATGAGGGGCATGCAGTGGTGGATGGAAAGGCTTGCCACGTCTGACCCAAATTTCTCCTGCATGCTTGGATGCATTTTGCTTCACATCCCGAGTAAAGCTCTCAAATGCTTGGTGTTGACAGGTTTCTCCTCCATACTCAGGCAAGCACGTGCAATCAAAGCCTCCCCCAGGATGATCATGGCAAGTGCCTCCATTTTGACATGGATGGCTAAGGCAAGATGTGACCGAATAATCACAGGATTTGCCAGTGAACCCACCAGGACAAAAACAGCTGAAGCTAGAAACAAGATCTGTGCAGGTTCCATTATTGGCACAAGGGTTTGGATTGCAGTTATTGATGCTTATTTCACAGTAGTCCCCAGTAAAACCAGGCAAGCATAGACAGTAAGCCTTGATTGCAAACCCATTATCATCAAAGCAACTTCCTCCATTCTGACAAAGTGGCCTGCAAGCAAATAGATAACAGATAATTGAATTGGTCTATCTATAATTTGTCATTATCTTTAAAACCAGTCCATTTGAAATCCATGGTTAGCATGTAAAGGTAATACCTGCTATTTTTACTTCCTCAAAAAATGGGCATTGTTACCTTAAAAAAAAATTGGCAGAGATTTTGCTGTTCGTATGCCTGGGCAATTTGATCACCTGGGCACAGTCAATGCAGGAAAGTTGGGCGGGGACGAGTATATTCCGTGAACTGAGCCATCCATTTTTTTGTCCATTAATTTAAATACGTTTTTTTTTTAATCACACTGGCTCCCTTAGGGTCATGAACTTCTCTATGCCTTGTTTCCCGGCATTAGGAGCATCTAAGTGAACCAATTGCTGCAGACACAGGAAAAGGAAAATCTGCTCTAATATTACAAGAGCGTCTGCTATTCTTCCTTTCTCCAGAGGTGGTGCTGTAACCTCTCTCAGCCTGTTGCAACAAACTCGAAGTTGTACCATTGTTTTCCGATTAACTGTGGGCAAGACTATGGGAGATTCACTACTAATATATTAAAAGTATTGCGTATAGCACCTACATCCTGTAAGTGTCACACTTTCGATATCACACTTTAGTATATCTTCTGACTTATAGGATTATAGAAACAGGAGTAGGCCATTCAGCCCCTCGAGCCTGTTACGACATTCAATGACATCATGGCTGATCTGAAACCTAACTCCATATACCCGCCTTTGGTCCATATCTCTTAATACTTAGGGGTATTAAAATTGAAATTGGGTATCGCGCCAGGCGCTAATCATTTCAAACTTTTAAAAAATGTGATGTTTGCGCTCCAATAAGGAAGTGGAGAGTTCAATCAAGCTAAATCAAGCACTCCACTTCCTTCCTGGAGCACAATCGGCAGCAGGCGGGGCGGTGAATTCAGCAGCGCTACCATGTTGAAAGGCTCCTTCCTTCCTTTAAAGGGAAGTGCCATTGCTGCAGGCGCTGCAAAGGAAAAGCAACTTACCTTCTCCACAAAGGCAGCTGTGACCCTGCGCGATCAGCCCAGTCCAGCAGGAACCCGGGAAAACAGCTGTAGGAGAGAAGGTAAGTTCTGTTTTACTTACCACGGACACTCGGCTTTAAGCATCGCAGCCAAAACAACCGGGCACCCGATGCTCGCCTCCTGCAGCTGTCGGTGTTTTTGTCCGGCGATGCGGCAGGGGACGGAACGTAATTTCGGGCCCGGTGCATGACCGGGGCAATGCGCACGGTGATGACATCATGATATCCGCAAAACTCCCGCCGAATTTAGCGGGAGTCGCTGATCTTGCCACGCCTGTTCGCAAAACCATTTGTGCGTCAGTGCCGCCCCACCCCCGGAGAAGCTAACGGGAGGCGCAGAGTAACCCAATTTCACCCCTTATCAATTGCCGATTTAAAACTAACAGTTGATTCAACATCAATTGCTGTTTGCGGAAGAGAGATCCAAACTTCTACCACCCTTTGGGCTGGATTTTCAGCTTTTTTCCGTTTTCACCCATTTCCGGACACGATTCGCGGCGGATTCAAAAATTTAGCACCGGGTTAGCGTTAGCGCCAGAGTGTGCAACTTTCGCTAAATGAAAGTTCACGAGAAGTGTTAACTCCACATTGCACCACACAATTTGTGTGCCGGAGCCGAAAATTCCGGCGCTAAAAAATATCGGCCGTTCTGCGCATGAACAAATGTTTTTTTTTCCCGCGCTTCTGGTCTGCTGTCTGAAAGCAAACACTAATGCAGGGCACGGCCATGCACATGCGCAGTACACCTGGGGCTGAATCAGCCATTTTACAGTGGGATTTTGATGATGGAGGATGACGATTCCAGACAGAGTGCCAGGCAATTCAGCTAATGAAGCTCAAACGGGGGCTGTGGAAAGAAGATGGCAGGAGTTGCATTGTAGGGGTGGATCTAGACCACTGCCATCCAGTTTTAAAAGGATTTGGAGGGAAATCGCTGAGGTCTCTGCCTTCAAAGGATGTGCAGAAAAAGCTTTACTCACCACGTCTCTGATGAGTTGGCTGATCACCGGAGCTCCGACACAGATGAAGGTGAAGTTGCTCAACCCATGGAAGAAGAGTATGGAACTCATACCTGCTCCACCGGAAGTTCTCCGTGGACGATGAAAGTAGACGTCGATGGGGTCCCAGTTTCTATGGAGAGCAACACAGGGGCGAGCCAGTCTGCAACGAGCCAAGCGACCTTTGAAAAACTTTGGATGAATCCCGCCAATCAACCTCGAACATGGATCCATCACTGCATCCGGAGGTTCCACTGTCCAGCTCGACGGCACGGCGACAACTCCACAGCATCCCAGCGAAATCTCCAGGACTGAGGATCCAAACTCCACTTTCCGGGCCGAGGCAGGACTCCAAGAAGTGAACATCGACAAAAGAAATGGATTCCTAACATCCAGGATCGAACCTGTGGAAGAAAAGACCACTACAGCCTACCTGCAAAAGGGCCAGAAGATGGCTGCCGCACCACAAGCAGCAGAACCTAAAATCAAAATGGCCACGGCCATACCACAAGGAGCATTGGAGGAGCATCACGTGACACCGAGCAGCCAATCAGATTTGAATGCTCCCTTAAAGGAGACCAGTAACCAAAAAAATTTAAAGGGGAAGTTTCAACTATTTGAGTACACGGACTTTAAAACTAAAGATGCAATTAAAGGGTGCAAATATGAAAATGTATGCAATGTAACCATGAATTGTGATGCTTGTTTGACTAATGTGACTAATGAGATGAATGCAGCTGTCAGTAAGGTTAAGAACAAATTTATTATGCTTAACAATAATGATAGAGAATGTGATGCCCCTTGCAGGACACACACACAGCCAGTGGGAGCACACCCACTATAGGGACAGTGGTCAATGGGCAGCCCAGCCACCACCAATGGCAACTTGCGCTAGACCAGCCCTACAACCCCTGGCCACCAGGGCCAACACCAGGAGCATGAGGCCAATATTTTCCAGCTTCCCTGACAAACCCTGGGATGACCTGACCCTCATCCCAATTTGGTGGACAAGGAGCCCACCCTGTCTTGTGGCCCTGCCCACCACCCCACAACAACAGTGGACAAGGAGCCCACCCAGTCTTGTGGCCCTGCCCACAACTACCCACATCACAATGTATACACACCACCCACTGCTGCCATGGCTATCCCCGCTGAGGGATCCCACAACAGCAACACCCACATGGTCTGTGTGTGAGGGAGGGGAAATGTACGGGGCCAGCCTCAAGCACAGGGGTCACACCTGGCAACCACACAACCCTCACCACAACCTCCCATAGCCCACCACTGATCACCTCCCCTGGGCATGACAAGGATATGAAAAATGCTTAGGGGGGAGTGTTGTTGTGGATGCATGCTTGTTTACTGTCTGATATCTGTAACACTGTTATGCCACACTGAATGTACCCTTATACTGTACACACCTTACCTGTACACCAGAGGGTGCTGCTGCTGGAGACCTAAGGGTTACCTGCACACTGGTAACCCAGTATAAAAAGGAACTCATAATTTGTTGTCCTCACTCAGGTGCTGCAAATAAAGGACTACAGGTCTACACAGTTTAAGTATCATACCCTGCCTTGTGGAGTCATTACTAAAAGTGCCTACATACACAACAGGTTCCTCGCCAGGCTCCTCTTCCTCATCTTCCTCCTCCTCCTCCTCTCCCCTCTCTCCTGAGGTGGTCCTTCAATCCCCATTGGCAATTCACGTCCCCTCATGATGGCTAAGTTGTGTAGAATGCAGCAAGGAGGTGAGGCCGTCACTTTTGTCCCCAAGCATCCAGCTCTAGTCTTGTGGTTGACGCTGGAACATGCATGAGACACTGCTCTCACGCAAGATGAAAGCATCATGGATGCTCCCTGGATATTGGGCATTGACTACCATGATGCGCTGAGTATGATTGCAGATGATCTGTACAATCATGGAGTGGAATCCCTTTCCGTTTCAGAAAACCTCTGCATTCTGTAAAGGTGCTCACAGGCCGATGTGTTTACAGTCAAGGGCACCCTGAACCTTGGGGAAGCCAGCAAATCATTCAAAACATATAGCCTTCTCTTTTTAGATCTGCTTGATCATTGGGAAGTTTATGAAGTCCATTCTGCATGCGTACAGTGCATTAGTCACCTGGTGAATGCAGCAATGTGTAGCATGCTGTGAGATGAAGCATATGTCCCACGCTGATGCATGAAAGGAGCTGGAGGCATAGAAGGCAAGTGCCACAGTCACCTTCACCTCGACGGGCAGTGCAGTCCTGTTGTCGCTGGTAGGCTGAAGGTTTGCCTGTATGAACTGGCATATCTCTGTGACCACCTCTTTTCAGAAGCGCAGCCTTCTAACACACTGTGCCTCAGAGAGCTAGAGTTATGAGCGATGTTCCCTGTAAACTCGTGGGGGGTAAGTCCTCCTCCTCATACATCTGTGACCTCTTCGATTACATTGCAAATGATCAGCAATACACCTTCCTCCAGCTTGAAGCCATATTAATATAGCAGCCAGGTTACTGGCTCCTGACCTAGCATGGCCCCCTCTTTTAAAATATCCTGAAATGTCCTTTAAAACAAACTAGAATCTCACATAAACTTCAAAATCAAAAGTATGCAGTAATGCAGCGTTCTTCTCTCAATCCTTTTAATCACTTACAATTGCGACTTCCTCCTCCGTTTACAAGATGGTGCCGTTAGCGCCTGGTATGCCCTGGTTCTGACTGTTTTTTCTTGGCGGGTTCTCGAGCGGACGCTAAATCAGGCAAAATGCTCGAAAGTTCTGCCCGGGGCGCTAGTACAGCGATGCATGACAATTTACGTCATCCAAAAAGGTCAAAACAGTGGCGGGGCAGTAAGTATTAAAACCATTGCTGAAAATTCTATCTGGGCGCAAAATCTTGTGCGCCTTGTGTCACACCCAAAAAATAATTCTAGTGTCCCGCCGAGGCACTAAATGGGGCGCAAATGAGCTGAAAACCCAGCCCTAAGTGTGTAGAAGTGTTTCCAAATTTCGTTCCTGAAAGATCTGGCTCTAATATTTTGACTATGCCCCCTAGACCTAGAAACCCCAACCAGCACATATAGTTTCTCCCTATCTATCCTATCTGTTCCCCATTGATATCTTGAAAACTGCAATCAAATTATCTATTAACCTTCTAATTTCAAGGGAATACACCCCTAATTTGTGTAATCTCTCCTTGTAACTTAACCCTTGAAGTCCGCGTATCATCCTGGTAAACCTATGCTGCAATCCTTCCAAGACCAATATATCCTTCTTAAGGTGTGGCACCCAGAGCTGGTCACAGTACTCCAGGTGTGGTCTATCCAGGGTTTTGTATAGCTGCAGCATAACTTCTACCCCCTTATATGCTAGTCTTCCAAATAAAAAGGTCAACATTCCATTAGTCTTTTTGATTATTTTCTGTACCTGTTCATGGCATTTTAATGATCGATTTACCTGGACCCCCAAGTCTCTTTGGATCTTTAACTCACCGCTCCACTCCCACTCCGACATCTCCATCCTCAGCCTTCTACACTATCTCAATAAAACTCAACGCAAGCTCGAGGAACAACACCTCATCTTTCGTTTAGGCACTTTACAGCCTTCTGGACTCAACATCGAGTTCAATAATTTCAGACAATAAACTCTGCCCATATTTGGCTCCCTTCCCTCCTTTTTTTAACCCCCCCCCCACCCCCTCTATCTTATGTAATTTTTTTTTCTCTGTCTCCCATGGCAATTGTAATTATTCCACCATTTACCTATCTAGAATAACCTTTTTCTAACTTCTGTCATTACCATCTCAAGTCGACCATCATCCCTTTTGTCTCTCTAATATCTCCTGTCTTCCACCCTATCACCGACCTTCCCTTTTGTTCTTTCCTCCCCTCTCCCTTTCAGTGCTCCTTAAGAATCTGTTCATTTCGAACATTCACCAGTTCTGACGAAGGGTCATTGACCTGAAATGTTAACTCTGATTTTCTCTCCACAGATGCTGCCTGACCTGTTGAGATTTCCAGCATTTTCTGTTTTTATTTCAGATTCCAGCATCCGCAGTATTTTGCTTTTGTCTCTTTGGACCTCCACTGTTTTTAGCTTTTCACCATTTAGGAAGTACCCTGTTCTATCTTTTTTAGGTCTAAAGTGGATGACCTCACATTTGCCTACATTGAAATCCATTTGCCACAGTTTTGTCCATTCACTTAATCTGTTGATATCCTTTGTAATTTGATGCTTTCATCTACAGTGCCGACAATGCCGCCTATCTTTGTGTCACCGTCAAATTTGGATATATGACTTACTATGCCATCATCTAAGTCGTTAATAAATACTGTGAATAGTTGCGGCCCCAACGCAGAACCCTGCGGGACACCACTAGTCACATCCTGCCAATTTGAGTACCGACCCATTATCCCTATTGCCCGTCTCCTGCCACTCAGCCAATTTCCTAACCAGGTCAATAATTTGCCCTCCATTCTGTAGGCTTCCACCTTAGTTAACAGTCTTTTATGTGGGACTTTATTAAATGCCTTCTGGAAGCTCTTATAAATAAGATCCATAGACAATCCCCTGTCCACTACTTTATTTACCGCCTCAAAAAATGTAATCAGGTTTGACAGGCAAGAACTACCTTTCACAAATCCATGCTGGCTCTCTCTGATCAACTGAAAATTTGAGCTGTCCAGTAACCCTGTCTTTACTTATAGACTCATGCAATTTCCCAACAATAGATGGTCTATAATTCCCTGGTTTCCCTCTCTCACCATTCATAAATAGCGGAGATACATGCATAATTTTCCAATCTAAAGGTACAGTTCCTGAATTGCAAGAACTTTGGAAGATTATAGTTAGGGTATCTGCAATGTGCTCACCTACTTCCTTTAAAACCCTGGGATGGAAAGCATCTGATCCTGGGGATTTATCACTCTTTTAGTGCCATTATTTTTGTCATTACTGTTAATTTACTTACATTCATTTTATTGAGTCCCTGTCTCTGATTCAATATTATTTTCCTTGGGATTTCTGGCATGCTATCCTTTTCCTCCAGTGTAAAAACTGACACAAAGTAATTATTCAATATGTCCACCATTTCCTTATTATCATTGACAATATTATCACTTTCAGTTTTTAAGGGCCCAACATTGCTGCTGACTACCCACTTTTTCCTAATATAATTGTAAAAATTCTTTGTATTGATTTTGATATCCTTTGCAAGTTTCTTTTCATACTCCCTTTTTGGAGCTCTTACTGTCTGTTTTGTGACCCTTTGCTATTCTTTGTATCTTTTCCATTCACCAGGATCTGTGCTGATTTTTGCATTTTTGTATGCTGCTTCCGTTAGTTTTATGGGGCTCAAATTTCCCGAACCTGTTTTTCTGGCGCCCTCACTCGAGCTGCACCACTTTTGTCCGCCTCCATGCCGTCCCTAGCCCTTGCCGAATGGGCTCCCTCATCAGTGGCCAGAGTGTGCTCTGCAGGCTGTATCATCTGATTGTTTTCTTCCCTTCATGTCAAAAGATGATTTGATTCCTTTCAGCCTTGGATTAGGGGATTTACAGATTAGAAACACTTTAAGAAAATCAAGATGGAACTTTGGCCTGGGAGGGGCAAGTGGTGATGGTTCTTGAATCCACCAGTGGCGACGCCTCTGACCTGATTGTAAAACTCCTGAAGAGTTTCTGGGGGTCTGGGTTTGTAACTCTCGACCAGATGAACTGGGGATTCATGCGGGTGTTTGATGCCATGCAGGACATCAGTCTAGACGTGCTTCGCAAGAGGGTACTTCCACCTCCCCCCCTCCTCTCTACCCCCTCTCCTTTCCCCCCCCTCCTCTCCCCCCCCCCCTATCCCTGGCTGAATGGGTATCCTCATCGGCGGCCTACTGCGTTCCCTAAGGTAGGAGTTCTATTTTTTATTTGTTATTTACTGATTGATTTTGGTGCTTTAGGAGCAGGGTTCCTTCTATTTTTTTATGTTTTATTTATTGATTGCTTATTACTTTGGTCTTGGTGATTTAGGGGCAGGGTTCCTTATATTTTATTTGTTAATTAATTGCTTATTACTTTTTGTGCTTTGTTTGGTGCTTGGTGATGCTTTAAATCTAGTTACTTGCGCCGATTCCTTAACTGTAAGTAAGGTCTTTCTGTGCGGACAAAAGTGGACACGTACGCTGCCCTAAGTTAGTTTAGTACAACAGTTTTCTGGCCAAATTGGCATAAATGGCTGGGAACGCCCCCTTTTGAAAAAAAAAACTGACCTAACAAAAAACCTAACTAACTCACTTACACTGGTGCAAATTAAATGGCCATATTTGCAACTAAAAAGATACACCAGAAAAATCAAGTTACACCAAAAAAAAACGATGCAACTCATGGGGAAATTTGGGCCCATGCTATCTGTCATCGCTTTAGTCGTCCATGGCTACTTTTTTTGGCAAGTAGAGCTTAATTATTTTTTGAACATCTCCCATTGATCTTCTGTCATTTTACCCATTAACAGTTTTGCCCAGGTTACTGTGGACAGTATCTGTCCATCCTGTTAAAGCCAGCCCTACCCAAATATAGCTGTTTCGCATTTCTCCCTTTCAAATGCTACATTCAACTCAATCATGTTATGATCACTATTGGATAATTGTTCACACATAGTTAGGCTGTAAGGCTGTTAACTAAATCTGGCTCATTACTTATTACTAAATCTAATATGGCATGCCCCTTTGTTGTCTCTACGACATATTTTGTCGAAATCCATTACCTTTCTGACAGGTGCTCGTCTGCTTAGCCCAATCTATATGATAGTTAAAATCCCCATTAAAACTACATACTTGTCTGATCTCTGCATTTATACAATCTAGCACTTCACAACTTCTACCAGGGGCCCTATATACAACTCCCACTTTGGCTTAAATCCTTTCCTATTTCTTAATTCTATCCATAAAGTCCCCTCTGCCTACTTAATGGACATAAAAAAGCTGCAAAAGGACATAGACAGGCTAAGTGAGTGGGCAAAAATTTGACAGATGGAGTGTAATGTTGGAAAGTGTGAGGTCATGCACTTTGGCAGAAAAAAATCAAAGAGCAAGTTATTATTTAAATGGAGAAAGATTGCAAAGTGCTGCAGTACAGCAGGATCTTGGGGTACTTGTGTATGAAACACAGAAGGATAGTATGCAGGTACAGCAAGTGATCAGTAAGGCCAATGGAATCTTGGCCTTTTATTGCAAAGGGGATGGAGTATAAAAGCAGGGAAGTCTTGTTACAGCTGTACAGGGTATTGGTGAGGTCACACCTGGAATACTACGTGCAGTTTTGGTTTCCATATTTACGAAGGGATGTGCTTGCTTTGGAGGCAGTTCAGAGAAAGTTCACTAGGTTGATTCCGGGGATGAGGGGTTGACTTATGAGGACAGGTTGAGTAGGTTGGGCATCTACTCATTGGAATTCAGAAGAATGAAAGGTGATCTTATGGAAACGTATAAGATTATGAGAGGGCTTGACAAGGTGGATGCAGAGAGGATGTTTCCACTGGTGGGGGAGACTAGAACTAGAGGGCATGATCTTAGAATAAGGGGCCGCCCATTTAGAACTGAGATGAAGAGAAATTTCTTCTCTCAGAAGGTTGTAAATCTGTGGAATTCGCTACCTCAGAGAGCTGTGGAAGCTGGGACATTAAATAAATTTAAGACAGAAATAGACAGTTTCTTAAACGATAAGGGGATTAGAGGTTATGGGGAATGGGCAGGGAAGTGGAGTTGAGGCCAGGATCAGATCAGCCATGATCTTATTGAATGGCGGAGCAGGCTCGAGGGGCCGAATGGCCTGATCCTGCTCCTATTTCTTATATTCTTATGTTCTTATTTACCTCTTGTTTTATCCTCTATCATTGAAGCAATTTCATCTTTACTCAATAAGGCTACTCCTCCCTCTCTGCCATTTTCTCTATCTTTCCTGTAGCCGTTTAACCTGACAATTTTAGTTCTCAGTCCTGACCGTCTTGCAGCCACTTCTCAGTAATGGCTACCATGTCATACCCTCCAATTTGAATTTTCACCTGCAGTTCATTTAATTGATTCCTTATACTCTATGTATTGATGCGTTTGAGTAAAGATCACTTATTTGGGCCACGCACCCTTGCCTGTCCTTCAGCTCTAATGTTTCACTCGCTTGTTTCTTATTTCTCTCTCCTGGTTTAATCACTTTACATTGTTTCGTTTTTCCTTTAGATGTAGTGCCGAAAGCACAATTTCGGAATGTTACTCTACTCTCTTCCCTTAATTAGCAACGTCATAGGAGATCTGCACAATTTATGGTAAGGTTCCAGCATGTAATCTCTAAAAACATTGTGGCAGGTTCAGATTGCCTGGAACCTTACTAAATTGTAACAAAGTCAGGATTTAAAAAAAAATTTGGTTCAAAATACTGATGGCAATGGAGGCACTAAACAAAATTAAAAAGGAAAAAATATGCTTTTCAAGTAAGTGTGTTTATATAATTTGTACTTTGTCATATGTTTATACAACAAATCAAAAATGTTTCAGTGTGATAACTTCCTAACCAGACCTACATTTTACCATAGGAACACAAAATTGCAAGAAGTTGAGAAGGCTATAGCTCATGCCACCTGTCACAATGCACTTAACTCAGAGGGAAAGTGCAAAAATACAAACATAAAATAAAGGTAGTGCAGAAGTCCCCTGTGGTCATCCCCCTCCAAAACAGATACACCGTTTTGGGTACTGTTCGGGGGGATGACTCATCAGGGGAGAGCAGCAGCAGCCAAGTCCATGGCACTGTGGGTGGCTCTGCTGCACAGGAGGCAGGAATAAGTGGGAGAGCTGTAGTGATAGGGGATTCTATTGTAAGGGGAATAGATAGATGTTACTGTGGCCACAATCGAGACTCCAGGATGGTATGTTGCCTCCCTGGTGCAAGGGTCAAGGATGTCTCGGAGCAGCTGCAGGATGTTTTGGAGGGGGAGGGTGAACAGTCAGTTGTCGTGGTGCATATAGGTACCAAGGATATAGGTAAAAAAAAAAGGATGAGATCCTACAAGCTGAATTTAGGGAGCTAGAAGTTAAATTAAAAAGTAGAACCTCAAAGTTGGTAATCTCAGGATTGCTACCAGTGCCACGTGCTAGTTAGAGTAGGAATCGCAGGATAGCTCAGATGAATACATGGCTTGAGGAGTGGTGCAGAAGGGAGGGAGTCAAATTCCTGGGACATTGGAACCGGTTCTGGGGGAGGTGGGACCAGTACAAACCAGACGGTCTGCACCTGGGCAGGACCGGAACCAATGTCCTAGGGGGAGTGTTTGCTAATGCTGTTGGGGAGGGGTTAAACTAATATGGCAAGGGGATGGGAACAAATGCAGGGAGACAGATGGAAGTAGAATGGGGGCAGAAGCAAAAGATAGAAAGAAGAAAAGTAAAAGTGGGGGGCAGAGAAACCCAAGGCAAAAATCAAAAAGAGCCACATTACAGCAAAATTCTAAAGGGGCAAAGTGTGTTAAAAAGACAAACCTGAAGGCTCTGTGCCTCAATGCGAGGAATATTCATAAGAAGGTGGATGAATTAACCGCACAGGCAGCAATTAATGAATATGATATAATTGGCATCACAGAGACATGGTTCCAGGGTGACCAAGGCTGGGAACTCAACATCCAGGGGTATTCAACGTTTAGGAAGGATAGACAGAAAGAAAAAGAGGTGGGGTAGTGTTGCTGCTTAAAGAAGAAATGAACGCAATAGTAAGGAAGGACATTAGCTTGGATGATGTGGAATTTGTATGAGTGGAGCTGCGGAATACCAAAGGGCAGAAAACTTAATGGGAGTTGTGCACAGACCACCAAACAGTAGTAGTGAGGTTGGGGACAGCATCAAACAAGAAATTAGGGATGCGTGCAATAAAGGTACAGCAGTTATCATGGGCGACTTTAATCTACATATAGATTGGACTAACCAAACTGGTATCAATACGGTGGAGGAAGATTTCCTGGAGTGTATTAGGGAAGTTTTCTAGACCAATGTGTCCTGGAACCAACTAGAGGGCTGGCCATCCTAGACTGGGTGATGTGTAATGAGGAAGAACTAATTAGCAATCTTGTTGTGCGAGGCCCCTTGGGAAGAGTAACCATAATATGGTAGAATTCTTTATTAAGATGGAGAGTGACACAGTTAATTCAGAGACTAGGGTCCTGAACTTAAAGAAAGGTAACTTCGATGATATGAGACGTGAATTGGCTAGAATAGACTGGCAAATGATACTGAAAGGGTTGACGGTGGATAGGCAATGGCAAACATTTAAAGATCACATGGATGAGCTTCAACAATTGTACATCCCTGTCTGGAGTAAAAATAAAACGGGGAAGGTGGCTCAAACGTGGCAAACAAGGAAAATTAAGGATAGTGTTAAATCCAAGGAAGAGGCATATAAATTGGCCAGAAAAAGCAGCAAACCTGAGTACTGTGAAAAATTTAGAATTTAGCAGAGGAGGTCAAAGGGTTTAATTAGGAGGGGGAAACTAGAGTATGAGAGGAAGCTTGCCGGGAACATAAAAACTGACTGTAAAAGCTTCTATAGATATGTGAAGAGAAAAAGATTAGTGAAGACAAACATAGGTCCCTTGCAGTCAGATTCAGGTGAATTTATAATGGGGAACAAAGAAATGGCAGACCAGTTGAACAAATACTTTGGTTCTGTCTTCACGAAGGAAGAGACAAATAACCTTCCGGAAATACTAGGGGACCGAGGGTCTAGTGAGAAGGAGGAACTGAAGGAAATCCTTATTAGGTGGGAAATTGTGTTAGGGAAATTGATGGGATTGAAGGCCGATAAATCCCTGGGGCCTGATAGTTTGCATCCCAGAGTACTGAAGGAAGTGGCCCTAGAAATAGTGAATGCATTGGTGATCATTTTCCAACAGTCTATCGACTCTGGATCAGTTCCTATGGACTGGAGGGTAGCTAATGTAACACCACTTTTTTAAAAAGGAAGAGAGAAAACGGGTAATTATAGACTAGTTAGCCTGACATCAGTAGTGGGGAACATGTTGGAATCAATTATTAAAGATGAAATAGCAGCGCATTTGAAAAGCAGTGACAGGATCGGTCCAAGTCAGCATTTATGAAAGGGAAATCATGCTTGACAAATCTTCTCGAATTTTTTGAGGATGTAGCTAGTAGAGTAGACAAGGGAGAACCAGTGGATGTGATGTATTTGGACTTTCAAAAGGCTGTTGACAAGGTCCCACACAAGAGATTGGTGAGCAAAATTAAAGCGCATGGCATTGGGGGTAATGTACTGACGTGGATAGAGAACTGGTTGGCAGACAGGAAGCAGAGAGTCAAATAAACGGGTCCTTTTCAGAATGGTAGGCAGTGACTAGTGGGATGCCGCAGGGCTCAGTGCTGGGATCCCAGCTATTTACAATATACATTAATGATTTATATGAAGGAATTGACTGTAATATCTCCAAGTTTGCAGATGACACTAAGCTGGGTGGCAGTGTGAGCTGTGAGGAGGACGCAAAGAGGCTGGAGAGTGATTTGGACAGGTTAGGTGATTGGGCAAATGTATGGCAGATGCAGTATAATGTGGATAAATGTGAGGTTATCCACTTTGGGGGCAAAAACACAAAAGCAGAATATTATCTGAATAGCGGCAGATTAGGAAAAGGGGAAGTGCAATGAGACCTGGGTGTCATGGCAATAGTTATCATGGGTGACTTTTATATGCATAAATATTGGGCTAACCAAACTGGAAGCAATACAGTGGAGGAGGATTTCCTGGAGTGCATAAGGGATGGTTTTCTAGACCAATATGTCGAGGAACCAACTAGGGGGGAGGCCATCTTAGACTGGGTGTTGTGTAATGAGAGAGGATTAATCAGCAATCTCGTTGTGCGAGGCCCCTTGGGGAAGAGTGAACAGAATATGGTGGAATTCTACATTAGGATGGAGAATAAAGCAATTAATTCAGAGACCATGGTCCAGAACTTAAAGAAGGGTAACTTTGAAGGTATGAGGCGTGAATTGGCTAGGATAGATTGGCGAATGATACTTTAGGGGTTGACTGTGGATGGGCAATGGCAAACATTTAGAGACCGCATGGATGAACTACAACAATTGTACATCCCTGTCTGGCGTAAAAATAAAAAAGGGAAGGTGGCTCAACCGTGGCTATCAAGGGAAATCAGGGATAGTATTAAAGCCAAGGAAGTGGCATACAAATTGGCCAGAAATAGCAACAAACCCGGGCACTAGGAGAAATTTAGAACTCAGCAGAGGAGGACAAAGGGTTTGATTAGGGCAGGGAAAATAGAGTACGAGAGGAAGCTTGCAGGGAATATTAAAATGGACTGCAAAAGCTTCTATAGATATGTAAAGAGAAAAAGTTTAGTAAAGACAAACGTAGGTCCCCTACAGACAGAATCAGGGAAAGTCATAACGGGGAACAAAGAAATGGCAGACCAATTGAACAAGTACTTTGGTTCAGTATTCACGAAGGACACAAACAACCTTCCAGATATAAAAGTGGTCAGAGGGTCTAGTAAGAAGGAGGAACTGAGGGAAATCCTTATTAGTCAGGAAATTGTGTTGGGGAAATTGATGGGATTGAAGGCCGATAAATCCCCAGGGCCTGATGGTCTGCATCCCAGAGTACTTAAGGAGGTGGCCTTGGAAATAGCGGATGCATTGACAGTCATTTTCCAACATTCCATTGACTCTGGATCATGGAGTGGAGGGTAGCCAATGTAACCCTACTTTTTAAAAAAGGAGGGAGAGAGAAAACAGGGAATTATAGACCGGTCAGCCTGACATCGGTAGTGGGTAAAATGATGGAATCAATTATTAAGGATGTCATAGCAGCGCATTTGGAAAGAGGTGACATGATAGGTCCAAGTCAGCATGGATTTGTGAAAGGGAAATCATGCTTGACAAATCTTCTGGAATTTTTTGAGGATGTTTCCAGTAGAGTGGACAAGGGAGAACCAGTTGATGTGGTGTATTTGGACTTTCAGAAGGCTTTCGACAAGGTCCCACACAAGAGATTAATGTGCAAAGTTAAAGCACATGGGATTGGGGGGTAGTGTGCTGATATGGATTGAGAACTGGTTGTCAGACAGGAAGCAAAGAGTAGGAGTAAATGGGTACTTTTCAGAATGGTAGGCAGTGACTAGTGAAGTACCGCAAGGTTCTGTGCTGGGGCCCCAGCTGTTTACATTGTACATTAATGATTTAGACGAGGGGAGTAAATGTAGTATCTCCAAATTTGCGGATGACACTAAGTTGGGTGGCAGTGTGAGCTGCGAGGAGGATGCTATGAGGCTGCAGAGTGGCTTGGCTAGGTTAGGTGAGTGGACAAACGCATGGCAGATGAAATATAATGTGAATAAATGTGAGATTATCCACTTTGGTGATAAAAACAGAGAGACAGACTATTATCTGAATGGTGACAGATTAGGAAAAGGGGAGGTGCAACAAGACCTGGATGTCATGGTACATCAGTCATTGAGGGTTGGCATGCAGGTACAGCAGGCGGTTAAGAAAGCAAATGGCATGTTGGCCTTCATAGCGAGGGGATTTGAGTACAGGGGCAGGGAGGTGTTACTACAGTTGTACAGGGCCTTAGTGAGGCCACACCTGGAGTATTATGTACAGTTTTGGTCTCCTATTTAGAGGAAGGACATTCTTGCTATTGAGGGAGTGCAGCAAAGGTTCACCAGACTGATTCCTGGGATGGCGGGACTGACATATCAAGAAAGACTGGATCAACTGGGCTTGTATTCACTGAAGTTCAGAAGAATGAGAGGGAATCTCATAGAAACGTTTAAAATTCTGACGGGTTTAGACAGGTTAGATGCAGGAAGAATGTTCCCAATGTTGGGGAAGTCTAGAACCAGGGGTCACAGTCTAAGGATAAGGGGTAAGCCATTTAGGACCGAGATGAGGAGAAACTTCTTCACCCAGAGAGCGGGGAACCTGTGGAATTCTCTACCACAGAAAGTTGTTGAGGCCAATTCACTAAATATATTCAAAAGGAAGTTAGATGTAGTCCTTACTACTAGGGGGATCAAGGGGTATGGCGAGAAAGCAGGAATGGGGTACTGAAGTTGCATGTTCAGCCATGAACTCATTGAATGGCGGTGCAGGCTCGAAGGGCCGAATGGCCTACTCCTGCACCTATTTTCTATGTTTCTATGTTTCTATGGTACATTAGTCATTGAAAGTTGGCATGCAGGTACAGCAGGCGGTGAAGTAGGCAAATGGTATGTTGGCCTTCATAGCTTGGGGATTTGAGTATAGGAGCAGGGAGGTCTTGCTGCAGTTGTACAAGGCCTTGGTGAGGCCCCACCTGGAATATTGTGTTCAGTTTTGGTCTCCTAATCTGAGGAACGACGTTCTTGCTATTGAGGGAGTGCAGCGAAGGTTCACCAGACTGATTCCCAGGATGGCAGGACTGACATATGAGGAGAGATTGGATCGACTGGGCCTTATTCACTGGAGTTTGGTGGATGTGAGGGGCTCTCATAGAAACATAGAAAATTCTGACAGGACTGGACAGGTTAGATGCAGGAAGAATGTTCCCGATGTTGGGGAAGTCCAGAACCAGGGGACACGGTCTAAGGATAAGGGGTAAGCCATTTAGGACTGAGATGAGGAGAAACTTCTTCATTCAGAGAGTTGTTAACCTGTGGAATTCCCTACCGCAGAGAGTTATTGATGCCAGTTCACTGGATATATTCAAGAGGGAGTTAGATATGGCCCTTACGGCTAAAGTATTCAAGGGGTATGGAGAGAAAGCAGGAAAGGGGTACTGAGGTGACTGATCAGCCATGATCTTATTGAATGGTGGTGCAGGCTCGAAGGGCTGAATGGCCTACTCCTGCACCTTGTTTCTATGTTTCTATGAATTTTCAATGGACTGCAAAACTCGCTGCTTACATACACAGTACAATAAACACTCAAAGTGCACTCCTCACTGCAGATCATACATGGAAATAACAAACATGCACAAAGTAATTATACCAAAAATATTATACAGAAAGAAAGACTTGCATTTATATAGCGACTTTCACCACCACCGAACATTTCAAAGCGCTTTAGAGCCAATGAAGTACTTTTGGAGTGTAGTCACTGCTGTAATGTGGGAAATGCGGCAGCCAACTTGCGCACAGCAAACTCCCAAAACAGCAATGTGATAATGACCAGATAATCTGTTTTTGTTATGTTGATTGAGGGATAAATAAATATTGGACAGGACAATATTTGACAATTTGTAATATTTGACAATTTATACATGAATTGCATCTTGCAAAACAAATCCCATAAATCCAGTTGCATAAGTAGACATTTTAATGGCAGCAATTTGATTGCACGCCATTTGCTATTGTGAGGCAGACCTGCATAACTCAGTCACTTGATAAGTTTGGGCCTAGAAATTCTGGAGCGCATGAAAACATACGCGGGGGACGGGGGGCCGTGCGCGGATTTTCCAAGCCAGTTGACAGCAATGCAGGCAGCACATAAAACCTCTGCTGTCTGCTTAGTATAAATATTCATGCGTGCAGCCAGCGCTACACGTGCTGTTTATTGGCTGACGCCTCTTGGTGGGGGGCATGATATCAGGAGGCAGCCAGCACCTCTTAAAGAAGAGATGGACTCTGCCTGCAAGACCTGTTGTGCTACATAGCCAAAATGCTTTATTTCAAGTGACTTTTGAAGCCCAGGCTGTAACATCATTTAAGTGGGAATTGGATAAGAATTTGAAGGGATATGGAGAAAAGACAGTAAAATGGAATTAGACTACAGAGCTGCAGTTGAAGAGTAGCCCCAGCATAAGAAAGACCTCCTTCTGTGTTCCAATTTCAGTTTTCTGTGAGTGCTGATCACTTTATTGAATACTATTCTGTGTACAGACCTCGGAAAGTGTTTTTCAAACCACTGTTGCTGTTCAGTGAAAACCAATTAAAAATAGATTTTTTGCAGGTTTGAATTTATTCTTCAATATTACTTTTTTGGCAATGTATTAAAGCATTTAAATTAGTTCTGGCACTTTATCTGCCACAAACAGAGGTAGTACACGACATGCCATGCTCCACCCCACAGTTGACAAGCTCCTCGCTGGAGTGGAACTAAACTACAGAACTAGTGGAAACCTGTTCAACCTTCGCCATCTCCAGGCCAGGTCCAAGACCACCCCAACCTCTGTCGTCGAGTTACAGTACGGGGACGACGCCTGTGTCTGCGCACATACAGATGCTGAACTCCAGGACATAGTCGACATATTTACTGAGGCATATGAAAGCATGAGCCTTACGCTAAACATCCATGAGAGAAAGGTCCTCCACCAGCCTGTCCTCGCCACATAGCACTGCCCCCCAGTCATCAAGATTCACAGGGCGGCCCTGGACAACGTGCACCATTTCCCATACTTCGGGAGCCTTTTATCAACAAGAGCAGACATTAACGACGAGATTCAACACCGCCTCCAGAGCACCAGTGCAGCTTTCGGCCGCTTGAGGAAAAGAGTGTTTGAAGACCAGGCCCTCAAAACTGCCATCAAGCTCATGGTTTACAGGGCCGTAGTAATACCCGCCCTCCTGTATGGCTCAGAGACATGGACCATGTACAGTAAACACCTCAAGTCTTTGGAGAAACATCACCAACGAGGTCTCCCCAAGATCCTACAAATCCCCTGGGAGGACAGACTCACCAACATTAGCGGCCTCGACCAGGTCAACATCCCCAGCATGGAAGCACTGACCACACTTGATCAGCTCCGCTGGGCAGGCCACATTGTCCGCATGCCAGACACGAGACTCCCAAAGCAAGCGCACTACTCGGAACTCCTTCACGGCAAACAAGCCAAAGGTGGGCAGAGGAAATATTACAAGGATACCCTCAAAGCCTCCCTGATAATGTACAACATCCCCACTGACACCTGGGAGTCCCTGGCCAAAGACCGCCCTAAATGGAGGAAGTGCATCTGGGAGGGCGCTGAGCACCTCGAGTCTCATCGCCGAGAGCATGCAGAAAACAAGCTCAGGCAGCGGAAAGAGCGTGCAGCAAACCAGTCCCACCCAGCCTTTCCTCCAACGACTATCTGTCCCACCTGTGACAAGGACTGTGGTTCTCGTATTGGACTGTTCAGACACCTAAGGACTCATTTTAAGAGTGGAAGCAAGACTTCCTCGATTCCGAGGGACTGCCTATGATGAGAAATATCTAAATATTTTGGGACTCGGGTCTCTCTTCGGCATGTGAACAGATTGGAAATCAAAATGAGCAAGTTGAAGTGGATACACTTTTAAATTAGTAAAAGACAAATTTAGGACTGATGTCAGGAAGTTCTACTTTGCATACAGAATGATCAACATATGGAATGGATTGTGACGGAAGCAAAAATGCTGCAATTATTTAAGAATCAATTGGACGCTGCAGTGAGTAACTTTAGGGTCATTCTGGATGGATGAAGTCAAATGAGCCAAATATAATTCACTTGTAATATCTCTGGTATGAATGGGGATAGTTGAATGTATTCATGCTGCCTGGAAACACTGTAGTTTAGATTTTAACAGCATGTATCGTTTACCCATTTGTGTAGCAGGGCCCTTTCCTGAGTTGACAATGGCTTCCTATAGACTCCTGTCCACAGACACACACGTAACCACCGTCTTCATGCGCTAGACATGTAGAATTATTAGCACAAGGGTGCTCAGGTGAGCAGCTGTGGGAGGCTGTAATTAAAAATGTAGTTAATTAAAACAGAGAAACCATTCTGCACCATGAATACTAATACATTAACAAAGTGAATGTTCAGTTTTTAATGGCTTTTAATTCAAATTATTTTACATGAAAGATAACTCAAAATTTACTAATACATTGCTTTAAAGGCACATGAACAAACACATCAATAGTTCTATATGCAGGAAGTTATACGGAGATGTAAATGAGTACAGCAGGGTTCTAAAACTGTGGCTGGCCTATACTCCCCTCAGAATGCCCTTAGAATCATAGATCATCCTAGTATTGAAGGGAATTTAATCTTTTTAGAAATAATACATTACATTTTTAATCAGTGTGTTATTACTGTCTAACTTGATGTTTAAAAAAAATCAATCCAATAGCAATAATTAACCATGAAAGCGTTCATAAATCTAGAGATTTTTTTAAGCTAGTGGGCTGAATTTCTTATCCCGGTGATGGGTTAGCAGCGGAGCAGGAATACCACCCACCAATGTGAATCCATCGCTAAACCTTTAGGGGCTGAAATTGGTCGATACCGATGGTCCGCCCATTTCTCAGCGGTATGCAACGACATACCACCTGTACCGCTGGGCCGGAGTGTGTGCGATTTTCATGATTTTTACTTGGCAGTATGCCGAGCAGAGTGCAGCCGGCGGTGTGCGGGCGGTGAGTCCTTTTCACTCGGGAATCTTCGGCTCCCGAGTTAAGTGCACGGCATGCTGCTGCGAAGCTCCGCCCACCCCCCCCTCCCCCCGAGAGGCACCGACGAGGGTCCACAGAGACTGACGGTCTGAGAGCACTGTGGGGCGGCCCGGGGTCACTGTGGGCGGGGGGAGAAATCGCTGTGGGGGGGGGGGGGGGGTGGGGGTGGGGGATGGGAGAAGAGATCGCTGTGGAAGGGATAGGGATATCGCTGTTGGGGGGAAGGGGGGAGAAGAGATTGCTGGGGGGTGGGGAGATCACTGTGGGGGGCGGGGGGGAAGAAGAAGTCGCTATGGGTGGAAGAGATTGCTGTGGGGGATGGGGGCAACTGGGGGGGTAAGGCAACATTTTTATTCCAGCTAAAGTTGTATACCACCGACTGAAGATCGATCACCTTTTCCATGGCGGTCTGCAGGGTCAGCGGTATGTCCGTGGTAAGTGATGAATTTTGAAATTTTGGGCGGTATGTTGGAGGTCTGCATGGGCGGATGGTATGCATACTGCCCGGCGGTATATTGCCGATGAATTGTCCACCGGACGGTATGTGGGTGGTATGTAGGTATTTTTTAATGAATTTTGCGATTTTGGGCGGTATGTCGGCAGTCCACGGACGGTATGCCGACCAATTTCGGGGCCTTGCAGTTTTCTCCCAGAGACATATTTGTCAAGCAGGGTGGGTTTGGAACATTAATACCACTCCTGATATACTTATTACCACTGGGAAGGAGGGAAATAAGGCTGCAGCCAGCTAAAGGGCAGCATCACTTTCTGAGCAGCAGCAGCCTTAGGGTGGGAGTGATCAGGAGCTAAAAGAGCTTACTGTTTCTCAGATATGTCACTGAATGTGTTGGAACCATAAGTAGGGTGCAGAAGAAGCACACCGTTGAGAATGAGGGCAGTAAGCTCCATAAGTGGGTGGTGCAGGTTTCCTGGAGAGAGATGGCAGAGACAGTCAGTGCAACCTGTACCATCCCAAGAACTGCCACACAGTGCAAGAAAAGGTTGGTCAAGGTAAGTCAAGGTTCTGTTGCCAGTATAAATCCTCTACCACTCACTGGGGTTCATTTTATCTCCTTTTATCTTGGCATTAATGGGGCGGTAATGGTTTCAAAATGGAGTTGATGGTCGCGCCATTTTAACATGGTCCTATATCTGGATGTCAAAAGCATGCACCTCGTTCAGGCGATGGACCCCTTTATTATGGAAATTGAGGTCCTCTGATGTAAATAGAACCACGATTGCCATTTAAGGTATGAACTGGTCATGGAGTGTGCGGCGAGGGCACTCAACATCAACTCCAGAGCTCGGAGTTCATTTCTGTGCATGCTTTCTCTTCTTTGGCGTTTAGATGATTGTAGCAGATAGACTTCTGTCTTATGAAGGAATTTGACAGAAGTTTTTGACAGTGATGGACTTTGTGGGGGTGTGGTAGGGAGAACAAACAGGTGTGAAATGACCTTTATTTATTGAAAGTACTGGGCTATCAGATGTGCCCTCCATTATCTGGCTTCTAGCGTGTCTTGTTGCATGTCCTATTCTTCCTCGACTCTTTCTGGAAGCAGCAAGTCTTCTTCCATTGACTTCAATGGAAATGAAAATAGAGAGAGATGTATAATGGGCGGTTGATTCGATATCAGCTGTTTTACACTATTACCAACTTCAAAATTACCCCCAGTATTTCAGTTCTCCCCTCACACCAGCGAATCCCTCCATAATGCCAGCTGCCATTGGCAATTGTGCTCCAAAGTGTGATAGCACAGGGAATGCTGCCACTCGTGTACACTAAAGCTAGGACAAATCATTACTGGCTGAGTACTGCTGTGCACCAGTCCGTTCTGGATCCTGAATTCTGTTTGCATGTTAAACTGAGATCAACAGAGTGGTACTCTGAATGAGCGGAGACTAAGATGGAAAATCTCCATAGGCTGAAAATCACCAACTAAATTAGCAATGAAGGGATTAGAGTTTAAGAATAAAGAAGTCTTACTACAATTATATAGGGCCTTGATGAGACCACATCTAGAGTACTGTGTACAGTTTTGGTCCCTTACCTAAGGAAGGATACACTTGCCTTAGAAGGAGTGTATCATAGGTTTACTAGACTGATTCCTAGGCTGGGGGGAGTATCCTATGGGGAGCTATTGAGTAGACTAGGCCTATATTCTCTAAAGTTTAGAAGAATGAGAGGCGATCTCATTGCAACATACATAATTCTAAAAGGAGTTGACAGGGTAGATGCTGAGAGGAAGATTTCCCTGGCTGGGGAGTCTAGAACTAGGGGTCACAGTCTCAGAATAAGGGATCAGCTATTTAGAACTGAGATGAGGAGAAACCTCTTCACTCAGCAGGTTGTGAATCTTTGGAATTCTCTGTCCCAGAGGGCTGTGATGCTCAGTCGTTGAGTATATTCAAGTCATACATGCATAAATCTTTGGATACTAAGGGAGTCGAGGGACATGGTGGTAGTGTGGGAAGGTGGAATTGGTTTAGAAGATCAGTCATGATCTTACTGAATGGCTGAGCAGGCTCCTATTTCTTACGTTCTTATGTCCTACATGGTAGGATAATGATTAAATGGAAAATATTATACAATCACATATATTTAAGTAATAATATTAAAACAGAAAATGCTGAAAACACTCAGCAGTCAGGCAGCATCTGAGAACAGAGAATGTTAGGGTTAACATTTCAGGTCAATGAGCTTTCACAAGAAACATTCACAAGAATCTATGTTTTTCTCTCTCCACAAATTCTGCCTGACCTGCTGAGTGTTTCCAGCATTTTCTATTTTAATTTCAGGTTCCCGGCATCTGCAATCATTTTCTTCAAGTAATCGTGTGACTGTTTGGGGTTGTGCCTATGGTTTGTGCCACCATTTGAATACCTCCATTATGTTGATTCACAGCTGTTAATCAGGCATTAAAAATGCTGATATCCCCAGGACTCCTGTAATCATGCCAATATAAACAGCTACATTTTTCTCCATCAATCAGGAACATATGAACAGGAGTGGGGCATTCAGCCGCTCGCGCCTGTTCTGCCATTCAACGAGATCATGGCTGATCTGTACCTCAACTCCATTTATCCACCTTTGCTCCATATCCTTGATACCCTTATCCAAGAAAAATCTATCCATCTTGATCTTGAAAACTTCAATTGACCCAGCATCCATGTCTTTTGGGGAGAGAGTTCCAGATATCTACTACCCTTTGTGTGAAAATGTGCTTCCTGATTTTGTTACTGAATGGCCTAGTACTAATCTTAAAATGATGTCCCTTTGTTCTTGATTCCCCCATCAGAGGAAATACTTTCTCAGTAACTACCCTATCAAATCCTCTTAACATTTTAAACACCTCAATCAGATCACCCCTCAATCTTCTATACTTAGGGGAATACAAGCCAAAGTTTATATAACCTGTCCTCATATTATAATCCTCTAAGCCCTGGTATTATTCTGGTGAATCTGCAACCATACTCCTCCAATATATTCTTCCTGAGATGCGATGCTCAAAACTGAACTCAGTACTCCAGATGGGGTCTGACCAAGGCTCTGTACAAGTGAAGCATAACTCCCCTTTGTATTCCAGCCCCCTTGAGATAAAGAAATTAACAAATAAAACAATAAAATTGTTCCAAAAACTGCCTAGAGGATTTTTAGCCCCATAATTTCTATGGCATTGTTTCATTGTTGAAATGGGTGTGAACAGCATTTAATCATTTGTTTGTATGCTATCTAAGATTCTCGAGGTTCATATATTATAAAAAGGCAAGAACAAATTTTCTCCCTATTAATAAAAAATATTTATGTGTACTGGTATTATAGTGGTGGTTGCTGGATATTAGATAATATTCTCAACTCTCAAAATAAGGCTTTAGATGCATTCCTTTTGTGCGATCAAATAAAAATGTTTTAGGTTACTGGACAGCATAAAGAAGGAACCTAATCCATTGAATGGGACTGACAATAGAAAAGTCACCAGGCCCAGCGGGTATGAAACCCAAAATACTGAGGGAGCTTGTGGAGGAGATAGTGGAAGCACTAGCCACAATGTTCTAAAAAATCTTTTAAAACAAGATTCGTCCCAAAGGACAGGAGGATGGAAAATATTACACCTCCTATTGAAGAAAGAAAAGGAATAACACAGAAAATTATAGATCTTGGTTGTAGTTAAACTTCTTGGGTAAAAAATCCATAGCCCCTTTTAAGGGGCAAATGTGTAGTATGGCCATACTTCCGTTCACCACTTTAACAGGCCCTTGACTCTTTCCCAAATCGCAGGGAGAGGATCGTTTACATACACAGGGCGGATGACCCAAGCAAGCAGGTACAGGTACAAAGGAGGCACCCGCCCAAAGTCAACCGTGGCTCAGTGGGTAGCACCCTCGCCTCTGAGTCAAAATGTTGTGGGTTCAAGTCCCACTCCAGACACTTGAGCACAAAAACCTAATCTGTCATTCCAGTTCAGTACTTGAGGGAGTGCTACACTGTCGGAGGTGCCGTCTTTCGGATGAGATGTTAAACTGAGGCCCCCGTCTGCTCTCTCAGGTGGATGTCAAAGATCCTATGGCACTATTTCGAAGAAGAATAGGGGAGTTATCCCTGGTGTCCTAGCCGATATTTATCCTTCAACCAACATAAGAAAAAACAGATTATCTGGTCATTATCAATTGCTGTTTGTAAGAACTTGCTGTGCTCATATTGGCTGCTGTATTTCCTACATTACAACAGTGACTACACTTTGAAAGTACTTCATTGGCTGTAAAGTGCTTTTGGACTTTGGTGGTCGTGAAGAGCGCTATTTAAATGCAAGTCTTTCTTTCTTTCACAGTATTGTCAGAAAGAGAGTTCCATTCCAAGAAGGAGTACCTAAGGCTTTTATCAGCCTGAGGATTAAATAATGTAAAAATAACTTTACTCCCTGCAGGAAATATCTGGGCACCAGGATTTAAGTAATCAATCCATTTTCACTGAATCTGAGAAGGTTAAACCGAGAGAGTTTTTCAAGATAAAAATAGTCTTGAGCGGATAAATAGTCTAAAGATTGCTCCCGCTGGTTGGCAAATTGGCAAATGAAGCATAAATTCAACATTATTATTAGAATAACAAAAAGAGAAGGTAGAATATTTTTTCACAGAGAGTTATTCGAATGATTTACCATAACTAGTTATTGGGGAAGGAACTATCATCACTCAATATATATTTGAAAAATAAAAATATAAAAATGTTACAGGGAAAGGGCATTAAAGCAGATAGCTCCAGCTAAGGATACACAGGCACTGCAGTCTTGTCATTTCTGAGTTTCTATAAAATGCTAAAAATATGGAACAAAAGTAGTAGAAAATAGAACTAATATTAAACCATTTTTGTTAAAAGGACATGTGAGTATTTCTAGAAAAATCTCAAAATTAAAAATTCCCCTAAAAATAAATTTACTAGTATGTTTTCAGAATCCAAATTGTTTATCAGGTTCAAATATAATTCTGGATATTTGCCAGCTGTTTTAATTTACTTTTTGCAATTGCGTGCACTGCATGAGTGAACAGACCTGTGTCGCAGAGACTGCCTGTCCAGCTCTCGTCACAAATACATTCCCAAGATTTGGTGCAGGTCCCATGTAAACAGCCAGGAAAAGGAATGCACTTATCACACAGCTCTCCCTGCCAGCCAGACTTACACCTGCAACAGAGAAACAGCCATCAGGTTCAAGGCAAAGTGTGGTTAATGGTGCCCAACTGTCAACCATAGAAATAAAGAAACATAGAAAATAGGTGCAGGAGTAGACCAGTCGGCCCTTCGAGCCTGCACCGCCATTCAATAAGATCACGGCTGATCATTCCCTCAGTACCCCTTTCCTGCTTTCTCTCCATACCCCTTGATCCCCTTAGCTGTAAGGGCCATATCTAACTCCCTCTTGAATATATCCAATGAACTGGCATCAACAACTGTCTGCGGTAGGGAATTCCACAGGTTAACAACTCTCTGAGTGAAAAAGTTTCTCCTCATCTCAGTCCTAAATGGCCTATCCCTTATCCTAAGACTGTGTCCCCTGGTTCTGGACTTCCCCAACATCGGGAACATTCTTCCCGTATCTAACCTGTCCCATCCCGTCAGAACCTTATACGTTTCTATGAGATCCCCTCTCATCCTTCTAAACTCCAGTGTATAAAGGCCCAGTTGATCCAATCTCTCCTCATATGTCAGTCCAGCCATCCCTGGAATTAGTCTGGTGAACCTTCGCTGCACTCCCTCAATAGCAAGAAGGTCCTTCCTCAGATTAGGAGACCAAAACTGAACACAATATTCCAGGTGAGGCCTCACTAAGGCCCTGTACAACTGCAGTAAGACTTCCCTGCTCCTATACTCAAATCCCCTAGCTATGAAGGTCAACATACCATTTGCCTTCTTCACCACCTGTTGTACCTACATGCCAATCTTCAATGACTGATGAACCATGACACCCAGGTCTCGTTGCACCTCTCCTTCAGATAATATTCTGCCTTCGTGTTTGTGCCCCCAAAGTGGATAACCTCACATTTATCCACATTATACTGCATCTGCCATGCATTTGCCTACTCACCTAACCTGTCCAAGTCACCATGCAGCCTCTTAGCATCCCCCTCACAGCTCACATCGCCACCCAGTTTAGTGTCATCTGCAAACTTGGAGATATTACACTCAATTCCTTCATCCAAATCGTTAATGTATATTGTAAAGAGCTGAGGTCCCAGCACTGAGCCCTGCAGCACTCCACTAGTCACTGCCTGCCATTCTGAAAAGGACCCATTTATCCCGACTCTCTGCTTCCTGTCTGCCAACCAGTTCTCTATCCACATCAGCACATTACCCCCAATACCATGTGCTTTGACTTTGCACACCAATCTCTTGTGCGGGACCTTGTCAAAAGCCTTTTGAAAGTCCAAATACACCACATCCACTGGTTCTCCCTTGTCCACTCTGATAGTTACATCCTCAAAAAATTCCAGAAGATTCGTCAAGCATGATTTCCCTTTCATAAATCCATGTTGACTTGGACCGATCATGTCACTGCTTTCCAAATGCACTACTATTTCATCCTTAGTGATTGATTCCAACATTTTCCCCACTACTGATGTCAGGCTAACCGGTCTATAATTACTGTTTACTCTCTTCCTCCTTTTTTAAAAAGTGGTGTTACATTAGCTACCCGCCAGTCCATAGGAACTGATCCAGAGTCGATAGACTGTTGGAAAATGATCACCAATGCATCCACTATTTCTAGGGCCACTTCCTTAAGTACTCTGGGATGCAGACTATCAGGCCCTGGGGATTTATCAGCCTTCAATCCCATCAAGGTTTGTAACCTTCATCATTTGATATAGTTTATGGACACAAGCAATAATTATTGAATAGCACTGAATTGAATTCACGACTTTTGATAACTCTGGAGAAATACCACTATATTTTTCGCAATAGTGTCTTCAATATTTCTTACAGCCCTGACTTTATTTTTTCATTTTCTATTTCTATTTTTGCTCTGTTCAAGTTTCATTTTCCTCTGTTATCTTCTCGTATTTCTTTTCCGTTTCAAATGTGGTAAAGTGAGAATGCCTGAAGACAACATAACCAGATTTCACTGACCTGAATGGTTTTGACAAGTTATTTTGACAAAGGTAACACTTTCAAAGTAACCGATGTCTGACTAATAGGAATGGATCCAAAAATAACTGAATGAAACATTAATGCCAAAGACTTCAAATTCAGGGATTTATTTGGTATGGTAATTGAAAGAATATTTTTTTTCTCCACTCCTCCAAGTATTGTGATACCCAATGTTATGTGTGCAACTCCTTGTAACCAGCATTCTACTGCCACCAGAGGGCGCATCTGTTGGAGTCCCAAAGGATCCCAGCATCCCTTGGGAGCACTGCATATAAGCAGGCCTCCCATGCTGTGCCAGCACTCTGGAGTCAGAATAAAGAGACTAAGGTCACACTTACTCAAGTCGACAGTACTCAGTCACATTGCTTTATTTGGGACTTAACACCCGACAACAACTCTTGGCTGACAAGGTGAGCAAGTGACTTGCTCTCAGATCTCTGCCAATGCTGCCCAGATATTATCTATTCGGTACACGAGTGGCCCCAGTGGTGTCCCTCTAATCCTTGCTCCTTCGCAATGGTAAAGGGCTTGGTTTCTTCTCATCACATGAGGAAATATAGTCACAGGACCATGCCCTACCTTCTATGTATAGTATGCTGGTGCTCCAGTGTGGTATACCTCTCCAACACTTCCTCAAATTCCATTAAAAAAATATATATTCTATTTAATTTTGACGCTTAGGGGGTGAAATGCATTATCGACTGTTTGGGGGCGTTGATTTTTGAAAGCTGGGAAACAGGTGCTCATGCTTCCCAGCTTTCAAAAACTTGGCTTCAACCCTCTAAATCAAGCGTTCTACTTCCTTCTTGAAGCGCTGTAGGATGCAGGTGGGACAGAGACCTCAGTAGCACTGCACACTGGACCATGCGGCACTGCTGCGTTCAAAGGGCCCTTCCCTCTCTTAAAGAAAGAGCCATCGCTGTAGGCTCTGCAATTTAAACGTCACCTACCTGGACCATCAAGGCCACGTCGATCCCGCGGGATCAGCCCGGCACTCAACCAGAATGCTGGGCTGAACAATTGTGGGCAGGAACCCGCAAAGAAAACGGCAACAACAAAGGTACGTTTTTTCTTTACTTACCTCGGCCACCTCGCCTTTAATCATCGCTCCGGTAGCGGCCGGCTGCCTGATCCACGCCTCCTGCAGCTGCCGCTGTTTTCGTCCAGCGCTGCTGCAGAGGGCAGAAATTAATTTCGGGTCTGGTGCACTAGCAGGGCGATGCGCATGGTGATGATGTCACGATCTCAGGGTACAGGAGATTGGGGTGCAACACTGACGCGCCGCCGCTAAACTCCCACCCAATATGACAGGAGTCGATGTCAGCGCCGGACTCAGTCACAAAGGCTTTTGCATTCCATTAGCAGCCCTGGGGGCACTAATGGCAGGGGCAATTGCACCCAATTTCTCCCCTTAGACAAGTAAAAATATATCTTTGGTTATTGATGCCTAATCACACAATCTTCCTTCTAGCCTCACACATTGCTCAATGCAAGGCCCCCAATCACTCACCTACCAACAATCTGCACCAATGACGAGGCAAATCTCCCATTCCTAGTCTCACCTCACCCCCTTAGAGGAGACAGTGCAGGCCATTCTTGGCAGGGGCATGGTTAAGCCCTTGGCCAGCGGCGGGGCTGAAAGGATACAAGATGCAGGTATCTTCATACATTATCCTCCTTCTGGCATGCACCTCTTGCTTTCCCGACCTTCAGTCAGCACAACTCCACCCGTATGTCTTCCTCATTTCAAGCACCCAAGAAAGGCAGCCTGCCAGCTAATGGGTCAACAAGAGGCAGCCTGCCCAGCCAATGGGAACGCAGATGAATGATTCCACCCCGGATATCCCGTCCACAAAGGGGCTGTCTGGACTACATCCTTCCATTTGATTTCTCCTTTTCGGCTTCCTCCTCTTCTGTGTCTTCCTTTTCTGCATCTTCCTCTTCCCTCTGCAAGCAGATTCTGTAAATATTAGATGACAGCATAAAATGCTGGAAATATTCAGTTGGTCAGGCAAAATGTCGACCTGAGACATGAACTCTGTTTTTCTCTTCACGGATGTTGTGTGACCTGCTGAATATTCACAGCATATTCTGTCTTCTCAAAAGCCTTCATTTACCATCCGAGCCCTTGCAAGCATCCAGCAGCACTCCCAACACTCTTAAAAACTTTTCACATCTATTGCAGCAAGCCACCACTTCAATAAAATCAAAAAACCCAGTCCAAACTTACCTGAATGATGTGTGTGTCCCTTTAAGAGCTGCTAACATTGCCACTGTCAGCCTGCTTGCACACCAGGTGTGCTTAGGACCCAGCGCTGATTTAAGTGCTTGGGTTGAATTTCATGTTGATGTCATTAAGTCGGTGTTGCATGCCGATTGACGTCACCACACCGCCATTTGTATTTGCAGGGAGCTGCAGTTACCAGCAGTGCATAGGGGAGAGCAATATGGCGGCCACCATGGGACCCATCACCAGCTGGTGAAAGAGCGCTGGCCGCCATTTTATTGCCATTTCATGGCACTAAGGAGTGTTAGCGAGTACATGAATTTCTAGCCCAAATAATTTAAACATTTATTCATTAATAAGCTACTAGAAAGCTACAGATGTCGATGCAGCTATGTAACTTTATCAAATGTAGGTCAAGAAATTTCATATAGTGGTGTGCAAGCAGGCTGGCAGTGGCAATGTCAGCAGCTCTTAAAGGGACACACACATCATTCAGGTAAGTTTGGACTAGGTTTTTTGATTTATAATTAGCAAGTGACAAGGGTTCTGGTTTAAAAGTTAAAATTACAATGTTCATTTATTTATTATTCATTCCATGAGATAATCTGCATCATTGAAGGAGGAAAGCATGGGAAAATTGTTTTTAATATAAAGTATCAACCTCATTTAGAAGATGTTAACATTAATTTAAAATATCCCATTTCAGGAAATCGTTTCAGTTTGAATGTTCTTTTCCTTCCCCTCGATACCTGCCATTTTAGATTTCTGCCCAGTAGTTGCTGAACTCTCACCTGTGATGAGTGGTCATCCAAACTGTCACATTTCCAAAGGAAAGGGGTAATGCACTGAAATGGCAAGTAGTGTATAAGGTTTGTATAAACAGTTATTCACAGTAGCTGGTTGGGAGGGAAGAACCATTGCTGTTGAATGTTGTGCTCATTCAGGTAAGTGGAGTCAATACTCAAGAATGGAATTTGCACTTAATGAAAGCAACAGCATGAATTCAACTATAACAGAACCAGATAAAATATAATGCTCCTATTTATCAAATGCTACAAATCATCTCAAAGTCATTTGAATAGACATTTTAATGTTATTCTAACTGTGCATAATTACAGAAGAGGCCATCCTATCTTTGAAACAATATTGATGCATAAGCGATGGTTCAGAAAAGAGTGACAAAGATCATTCTGGGACTCAAGCTTATGAGGAGAGACCTGAAGTGATGAACTTACTGCAGACAAGAGACTGAAGAGAAGATACGATCCAGATCCTGCAAATATTGATAGGCATCGTTGATGGAGTTTATGTAGGCTATTTGACTCAGACCGAGAGCACGGAATTAAAGAAATTTAAAATCCTCAAGCAAGATCCCTCCTTCCACAGAGGAGTGGATATTTTAGAATAGTCTTTCAGCTAAAGCAGTTGATGCTTGTTGGTTACCCCTTCAAAAAAAACTTGATAAATATCTGGAAGGGAAAGAATAAGTATGGACTGAAATTATCAAATATTCCACTGGATACAAACAGTGCTGTTCAACTGGGGACAAAGGAATGTTATCAATGAGGGCAGCAGCCAGATTTTAAATGTATAAATACGAAATGGATATTTATTCTAGGATTTGCTTGGTTACCTTTAGAGAATGTATGCAGAACTTTTGTTCAGAAGACTAAAGAGATTCAGCAAGCTCCATGATGAAGTAAATTGTACTGGCTCGCTTTCCAAATGTTTTGGATCCAGACATTGTTCAACTCAGCTACAGTACTTGTTGTCATGCAATACAAAATTAACAAGCTAACCATGACACAATGCAGCATGATTACACTGGGAGTCCCAGCAAGCACTAAAGAGGATAGAGTCGATTTGTATACCCTTCCTTGGACTTGGCAGCCTCATCATCATAGAAAAGAATGGTTATATGTTTAAATAGAGTGCAACTGTGAGGAAAAAAATCACAGCCTTCCCAACACACGAGGCACTGCAGGGTATCATCAGTGAAGCCATATTAGTATATGAGAAGTGGGACATGGATTTTTTAATTACTCCCTTCTCAACCAGTGGTTGAACATATACATACCAGAACGCATAGGAGCCAAAATTGATGCACTCACCACCGACTGCCGACGACATTCCTCTGCTTGAACCACCCAGTGTCACTTTCGACGTAGCCTGGAGTGGGCGGGAGCAGAGAGCCGCCGTGAAGCGCCCACCGACGTCAGCGGACGGCCAATGCACATAAGTAGACTCCCGCCCACCAAGATGCCATATCATCATCATCATAGGCAGTCCCTCGAAGCAAGGATGACTTGGTTCCACACCAAAAATGGATGAGTTCACAGGTGTTTCAATGTTATTCATGCGAGCAGCAATCGGCTGGAGTCGGCAGCAGGACGGCAGTGGACCGCTGCGTTGAGGCTGCTCCATCCTCAACGGTAAGCGTGAAGATGGGGGTAAACAGGTTAGTGACATTTTATTTATTTATTTATTTACAGGGACTTACCTATATGGGGTCCCCTGAAGGTCATCAGATTTTTTTTTTTGCTGCTTTTTATTTTCCATCCTCGGTGGCACTTGGGCAGCAAGCGCATTTGCCACCGAGAATGAGAGCTCCCGCTGGCACCTGCCCAGATTGGTGGCATATGTCGCTGCTTTGCCGCCCGCCAACCTTCGAGGGACCTTGCTGATGAAAACCCCGCCCAAAGAACCATCAGGGATCTCGGTGGCCATTTGTGGTCCTTTGGGCGGCACTTGGGCGGGTGGGGGCCTTCACCAAATTTGGGCCCTAGTTTTCTATAGCTCATCTGTAATCAACTGTCTTATAACCATGCTCCATGCCTCTCTTTTGAAAAAATATTTTCTCTTCTCCTTCCTTGAAGGTACTAAATCATGCTTGCTTATGGTCCTATGGGTAGCAGCACCCCTTCAATCGCCAAATGTAAACATAGGCTGAAACTTTGCTGCCACTCAGTGGACAGGATGGGTGACAGGTCAGCTTTTAAATTTTAAATGATTGACCACTGTCCAAACTGCACACACTGGACTTTCATTGGTCTGTCAGCGCTGAGCGGACCCGACAGGCAGCAGTGGGGGAGTCAGTTCAAATCTTTAGTGGCTTGCTAACAGCCACTTATCAATGGTTTTGCCCCCCACCTTTTTGGATTTGACAGGTCGGCCACCAGTTTCCTGCTGTGCCTAGACCTTGTCTGTGAAGCTGAGGTAGGAGGTCACTGCCATTGAATGAGCTGATGTGTTGATAGCTTCAAATGTCAAGTCAAAGCTCCCAGCTGATTGAGATATGATCCCTTAACCATTAGCTTCTCTAAACTGCATTTCCACCACAGATTCAGCATGCTGCAACTCTTTACACAAGTCTCCATCCAGTCTGACCTCATTACCTCTCCGACCATTGACAGATCACTTCTGTCATCTCAAGCTCACCTGCCATCTATTCCATCAGCATGGGTGCCCTTGAAACTCTCTCACTTTGGTCCTCAGAATCCCACCACGATCAGCCCCAACACCAGCATCACCAGGCACATCAACAACACCAACAACAACACCAACCTTCTCCGCAATCACCTGATACTGCACAGGATATAGGGCATGAGCACCCGACCACATTGCTGCTTGGGAGACCAGGGATGGCCTCACCATGGCCACATTTACTTCACTTGACTCTATACACCCTGGCTACCACATGATGCACGAGGCACCACTCCAAATCAATAACATAAAGCATCCCTACAATGCCCAAGCCATGCCTTTCACACTCACGATCTTTGCTGGGAGGGGGTGGCGGCAGTCTCACCATTCACTGCAATTCACCAAGCCACTTCCCAAGGTGCACACAAATCTGTCCAAGAATGCGAAGTGTTGAAAATAAAGGTTTCAATGTTTTACACCACATTAACAGAAACTTTACATGAACTTTGGCTAAAATACCCAAGTGCCTACCCTTGTGTGTTGTTAGTTGGTGTGATTACACTAGGATGAGGGTGAGTGTGATGGGTGGCTAGTGAAATGGGGATGTAATAATGTAGATAGAGTTGGGTGGAGGTGCAAGGTAAGTTGGTGTGAGTAAGGATGTGCAGGAGTAGAGTAGGGAAGGCAGAATGATGGGAATGTGATGAGAGACATAGCAGGATGAGGTAGAGTGTGGCTTTGTTCTAATGGGTTTCATGATCTGCTGAGGTCATTGAAATGTTTGCGGCACTGCACCCAGGCTCTCCTGGCCACATCTCTGCTTGGGCCCTCCTGTGCAATGTTCAACCAGGCTGTGTTGATTGACTAGTGAGGTCTCTTCCACCCATGGAAGGGCAGAGAATCTCTCTGAATGCTGTGGCTCCCTCCATAAGCAGACAGAGGGATTTATGAGAGAGCCTGGGTGCAGCCTTGCAACTCTGTGCAGTGCTTGACAGTATTTGCAGCAACTCAATGCTGCAGAACACTGACAACACAAATGTCAAAACAAAGTTGGCCATGGTCCCTTTAAGGAAATCGGCTGATGAATATCCTGCTTCCTCTACTTGGCTGGGAAATGCACTGCGCGGGCTTAACAAGCCCAATCATGGGAAATTCATTTTAGAGGCCAGGATGGAGACAGTTGCAGGATCGGGACCCGCCACTGACGTCACCTGCCATGGACCCACCGAGGCTAGTGAACTTCTGGCCGTAGACTGTCTCTTTCCCTAAACTCATCCATCTAGCAGCTTCTTTCCACACCTTTAAAAGCCTCTTCAAAACCTGTCTTGTCATGCTATTTTTCCTAACTCTTCTATTACTACCTTAATCATACTATATAAATGAAAGTTGTTGATGCAGTAGAGTGCAAGTGGCACTAGGTTTTTAGCTATGATCCTCTTTTCATGTGACATCCATACCAGCACATTTTTCAACAGGGCCTATTAGACAGCAGTCAGTAGCAGGAACATAGGTTGAATTTTATCCCCTCCCTTAATCAGGGTCACAGAGGCCAATTGTAGTGCCCCATATGATGCTTTGGCTAAGATAAATCAACACCTGTGAATTGAACCTGGTGTGTATGACATAGTGCCACACCAAGCAATGCCTTTACCTATTGGGCCATCAGAAACCTGCAGGCATTTGTTCAGTGACTCACGCTCGCTGGTATGTTAAAATGAAAATAAGGTTGAAGAAAGAAATGCTATTTACTGATGCAAACAGTCAAAATGGACTTCAGCACTGACAGGTCCGAAGACTAAAAGGAAGTGTCACACCTGGAAGTACTGATGGACATCAACCACTTCAAGATGTCAATAGTATGTCATAAATGCTTGTATGGCTGACAGATCCATTCTCCAAAAAGCAAAATACTCTACTAATTGCTGAATTCCACCTCCTCTACAGTTGGGGGAATATCAGGATTATATTTGAGGAATGATGTAGAACATTGAAAAAGAGATGTCCTTTCAAGTCTGCAGAATTGCCCACAAAAGTACAAAGGTGCACATAAGATGAGAAATTAAGTTTGAAAAGAAACTAAGAATGGTCCGACAGTATTACTGGTTATGCTGCAGCTGGAATGCTCTGTGTGGTTCTGGTCATCACATTACAGGAAAGATGTGATTGCATTGGAAAGGGTACAGAGGAGATTTACAAGAATGTTGCCTGGACTGGAGAATTTTGGCTATGAGGAAATATTGAATAGGATGGATCTATTTTCTTTGGAACAGAGGAGGCTCAGGGGAGACCTGATTGAGGTTTATAAAATTAGGAGGGACCTGGATAGAGTGGAAATGAAGGACCTGTTTCCCTTGTCAGAGGGGTCAACAACCAGAGGGGCATATATTTAAAGTAATTGGGGGGAAGTATAGAGGAGATATGAAGGGGAATTTCTTCACTCAGAGGGTAGTGGGATCTGGAACTCACTGCCCGAAAGGGTGGTAGAGGCAGAAAGTCTCACCACATTAAAAAAATACCTGCATGTGCACTTTAAGTGCCGTAAGATACAAGGCTACGGATCAAGAGATGGAAAGTGGGATTAGACTGGATAGCTCTTGGTCGGCTGGCGTGGACACGATGGGCCGAAATGGCTTCCTTCCATGCTGTAAATTTCTATGATTCTATTACTCCTCCATGCCATCCATGGGTGCTCCTTTGTATCCAATTGAACATGTATTCAAACTGGGAAAACCAATAATGAAATAAACAACTAAGGATTAAACCCTCTCTGAGAAATGGAAAATCAGGGTAATTGAAATCTAATGTATGAGTGACCTACGGTTACAAAGCGGGGTATTATTTGGTAAGGTTTCTTGAAGATGACTCCAGGCATGTATATAGGAAGCTTTTGAAAGAAATATAGGAGCCTAGTTTTAACAAAGATCAAAAGGAAGAAACAGCATCTCGACATGTGGAGGTGCGAGATGAATTTCCATGGGATACCTTCAGCGGGCGAGCTGTGGAAACTCTAGTAAAACGATGCGTGGGAGAAAACTCCCACGAAAATTTACCTCTGGGATTTCTTGAACAATTTGCAATTGGAGAGTAACTGGCTCCTGTACAAACAGATTAGGAGTAATGTGTAGCTCAAATTGCCTAAATAAACTGAAAATATTCTCAATACTCAGGGAGCAAGGTGTCCAAATCCGTGGTGTCAATCTCAGTATGATTGAACTTAAACCCCAGCAGAACACCACGCTGCTTTATATAAGCTAGAACATCAGAAAAGTAATACATTACTTTCACAGAATTAGATTTTATGCTGCTGATTAATAACCACTACCCATGTACACTCTGGTTCATCCATATGTAGTTGGCTATGGAGTCTGTTGATGTCATTGTATCTCTAGATAAGACAAAGGTGAAAAATATTTAATTACTGGTGACCCTGGTTTTAAATGGAAAACAGCTATTTTAAAAGAACAATTTGTCACAGATATCTTTACAAATAATTAAAATCAATATTTTCTATTTACACCTATTATCCTAACTCAGATCCACCCTTTGAGTAAATAACACATTCATTGGATGCACAAGATATTTCTTGTACATTTGACTACAATGTTCCCTTGTTGATTACATTAAATGGATTAAAGTTAATAAAATTTTAAATTATACTCTCCTCTCCGTTGTGAAGGAGTAGATTAAAATGCAAGGAAGATAAAACTGTAATAAGAATCAAATCAAAGTAAGCCAGCTCCAAAACTGATTGAAAGCAGATGGAGGTAACCATTTGACAAACAAATACTTCAGAGCTGCCCAATTAAAGCTTTTTAAACAACACCGAGGTAAAACAATTTTAGCACGATTTTAATTATGATCCATCAAGATATCTATGTTATTAAATCTCATTAGTTCAGTATTGGACACTTTAGACAACAGCAGTCATTTGTAATTATTAAAAAAATAATGTATTTATCTTTTTTACAAAGTGCTCAGTAACTGGAGTTTAGCCAATATTTCCCCAGTTGAATGTGTAGTTGCATTTGTACCTGCATTCACCAGTGATCGCACAGAATCCATTTAATGAGTGACAGCCAGGTTTGCATTCAGTCCCTACAGGTGCAGAAGAAAGATGTAAATTAATAAATAATTGGCCAAATAAGGAGCAGAGTTACCGTCCCTAGCTAACATTTATAAATATCATTTCTGCAGTTTTCAATGGACTGTTTGACTCTGTTATATTTCCATTACTATCTACAATGGACATTTAATATTATAGTTAGTAAGGGGTCGAAATTGCCCTCCACCCTGTTTGGTGCGAATAATTTGAATTAACTGAAGATTTAGCGCCCGTAGAGATGGGGCGGAGAATGGAGCGATATTCGGCACTTTGTCCCAAAAAACGATCGGGCGGTGTTGGGGCAGAAATGGCCTCTGCGGGGTGCTGCGGGGGCGGGAGGAACAACTGAGCACCCAATTTCACCTGACTCTCATTCAGTCTTAATGAGACACCTGGTCCCTGGCCTTCTTAAAGGGCAAGTCTTTCAGGTAGGTTATGGTCATTCTCATCAGTTCTATTGCATCATCTGGTGTATGTTTCAAGCATCAATGGGAACTCCGAGAGCCAGCACAAGGGCAACCAGATTTTCAGATGCCCAAATTGAAATGCTGGTGCAAGCTGTGGAGGACAGGACGCGCCTCCTATTTCCAAAGTCTGGGAGGCCCTCTCGGCAAGTCTTCCGCGAAGCTTGGGCAGAGGTGGCTGTTGACGATAGCAGGCATTAATGGCCATGATTTGGCATCTGTGGTCACACACCAACTGCACATTGAATGAGTGGTATCCCTTTCGGTTTCAGAAGATCTCTGTATTGTTCTGCGGAGCCCTCAATGTGACGTGGGTGCAGTCTATGGCGCCCTGCACCATGGGGAAGCCCGCTATCCTGAGGAAGCTAGTTGATCGCTCCATCTGCTTTTCTCTGGTCTTGTAGAGAGCGTCTGTGACCCGGTGGATAGAGGAATGGGCGGCACACTTGGAGATGTTAGAGATATCTGCTGTGGATCCAGTAGAATTTGAGGGTGATGGTGACCATGGCTGCCACTGAGAGGGCCGTTCTCACCCTTGTTTGAGGCTCCAGGTCTGCCTGCCGGAGATGGCAGAGCTCCATGACCACGACTTTCCAGAATCGCTGTCTCTGGAGTCACTGCTCATCAGTCAGGTCGCTGTACGGAAACTGTTGTTGAAAGACCTTTGCCACATAGGGCCTTCCGCCACCATGTCTGTGTCTGCGTCTTGGTCTGACCACTTCCTCGTCGCCTTTGCATCCTGGTCATGCTGATTGTGACCCTTTGGATGCACCTGCTGCTGGCCAAGTGCCTGATGCTGCTGCTGTTGCCTTATCCTCTCTATGTCCCTTTCTCTCCGGCTGTGTTTTTCCGTGTTCCTGCCCCTTCTCGCTGTATGTCCAGCCTCATGGCCTTCTTCTCACCCATCTGCAGGACCTTCTCCACGCCCTTCTCCGCCACCCTGTGTATGGCCAGTTGCATGGCCAGCTATATGCCCGTCTCCATGGCCATGGCAGGCAGTGTCAACTGAGGGCCAGTAATCAGTGAAGGCAGCTTCAGCCGCCAAAAGTACAAGCCCTAAACTCCTCAGAAACATTTTGCCAACAAAAATGGAAGCAGCCACAGCATGCCTTTAAATAGCGCTGGTGGTTCAGCTTGCCGATTTGACAGTGACAGGAAAAGCTGTCATTGGCACCGACAAGCGCTGCTTAGATGATTTCGGGGCACTTCCTCTTCCAGAGCAGTGACTAGGCGGTGCGGATAGTGATGGCATCTTTATTGCTGTGCGCGGACAAGCGGGGAGATGGTGGCGGAGCAGGTCAGTAAGCTTTTGCGCCTCCTCAGAAGAGGAGGGCAATGTTACGATTGTCGCTGCGGTCGACCCGACCGGGTGGTAACTCCTTCCGCCCCGTTATCGCCTCAACGGGCCTTAAAAAAAACAGGCAATTTCGGCCCCATAAAGTTTAATTATTCCTAGCATGCTGTTTGTATCTCAAAGGTATAGTTGAATTGATTACATCTACATTTTGTTTAAATTTCAAATCAATTTCATATTTAAAATCCACTGAGCTAAATTCAAAGAATGGACTGAATTAAAAAATGGGAATGTCAGGCACGAAGGGCCGATGTTCCTCTACTGGCGAATCTTGAAGAAAAGTACATTGGAATAAAAAGTGGTGGAATGTCAATTAATCATCTGTGTTTAGTGCTCCTCTGAGAATTCCTCTTCTTCAAACAGAAGTACAAACAACGATGAAAAGTTTAAAGTATCAATTTAAAGGTTCTCAATGAGGAATTCGAACAACATTCCACAATTGCACGAGCACATCACTAGGCAAGAATTTAACTCCAGCCCAGACATGGCATTAGTGAGAGTAACAAAGGTGAAGAATGTGAAGAGTAAGAGAGCAGTGAATACAAAGGAATTTTCTTAGCTAGAGCATGAATGAAGTACTCATGGCTGCACATATCATAATGGATGAGAAGAAGGAGGTCCAGCAGTGCACGAAGCATTGAAGGTTTATTAGTAGGATCCCAGTCAATCTATCTGCCTTCCTATAGTGAATTCACTCTCCCACCGTGTCATTTTAGATACTCCTAATGTGTTGCTTGCTTCATTCTGGTTACTATTTCTGCCTCAGTAAAATTTTGTTGCAAATATTTGCACAATGTATCAAGTGAAGTTACGTCCTCTGCTCCTACTTTGTGCTAATATACATGCCTCGTCATTGTGCTTCTCTAATCCTGCACTCCCTCCCCCAATCACCTCCATATCTCTGTCAGGCCCTGGACAAAAGGGCAGCACGAACGCCTGCCGTCATGTACGAAATTCTTTGAGCCATATTAGCATGGCGAGTGTCCGGCCGCCTCCGCCGGAGTGTGCTCACACTGCTGTTTACAATCATCTGTAGAGTCTCGCTACTAAAACTCGTGTTGCACCTAATGCTATTGAACCATTTCCGTTTACAGTTGTAGCTACCACAACTGGATTCTAGGACGTCGATGTTGATGTGACTCCTTTCAGAAGTGTGGAAAGACCATTATTGCAAGTGTCTTATGATGAGCAATGTGATTCCAGCAGCAAATATATTCACATGTCATTACAATGGGTGAGAAACATGCCGCATCTCTTTTTGTTAAAACTAAGAATGTCGGCCGCTAAGTTTCTGCCATCAAACTGTTTGGGAAAGGGACATGGCCATAACTAGATGGACAAGGTATACAATCAAACGAGGGGCTGAACATTTGAGAAGTTGTAATGCTGACAATGAAATGACACCTGATATATAGATTGTATGTTGTGGTGAGGGTGTATCGACAGCAAGGCGGCACTGCGTTCACTTGCGAGGACACAAGGCGGCAGGTTGTCTCCACACAATAGGGCTGAGGAGCATCTCAACATCTTAAAGTTCAACATACGACACATCATCTCGCCCGTTTTGCAGAAAAGCTGTTTATAAACGGTCTGTACCGCGGTTTAACATTCTCCTCACACTGTCTACAACAATCACTTTTCTGTCTGTTTTTCTACAGGGGACGGGGATGGTCGGTAGATTTGTATTCGGCAATGTCCCAGGGACTGTGGGGTGGATTATTGGAAGCTCATTGTGTCCAGCTCTTCTTCTGTTTAAAAAAACACACGCAACACTTGCTGCAATTTGGATTACAGTTGTTAAACCACTGCTAGTTTCACTGGAGTTGCCTCTGCTACGAATGTATATATAGGTATGATGTACATGTCTGCGTGTATGCATGTGTGTTTCGTCTTGTTATGTTTGTGATGGTTAATTCGCTTTAGTATGGTATTGTTTGAATAGTGGGTCTCACCAATGATGAAATATTTCAAAATGTCACTTATCACACTGTCGGTGCGTTCCGTGTCCGAATAAACACGTCTGAACGATCTGATTTCAGAAATGCACTGCACGTTTAATGTAACATGTGTCCTGCTTTATTGTACTTTATAATCAACACTTTACTAAATGAAACGTCGTCTGTGATCGCTATTGTTCAGTCAAGATATTCTAAACACGCCCAGGCACACGGTAAGTTCTGATAGTATCGTGAACAAAATAAATGTGCAGGAACTTTACATCCAGTATTTGATCTTAATCAGATCGAGCTTCTACATTTTTATTTCATTTTGTTTTCCCAGATGCGGAATTAATTCATTTCCTACAAGTTGCTCTATAAACTAGTCCGAGTAACCGCCAAATACAGAAATCTGGTCCCCTCCTTACAGTGAGACCGTCTCTCATTCCGCAGTCTCAGAGGTCATATCCAGCAACTGTACTTTGTCACCACAGAAAGCAAATCAATATCAGGGTGGCCATTGGCGCTGTTAATGAAAGTGTACGTGTTGCTGCCTTTCTGTACTGCCAACAATCTGACCCTCACCTCCGCGGGACATGGGTAAAACACATTGCAATTTACCTTCAGCAAAAGCGCCAACAGCGAGGGTTAGAATGCAGCACGCGAACATCGCAGGAGCAGAGTGCTGAGCCATCGCAGTTTCCAAGCCGAGAGCTTCTTCTTCTAACAGCCTAAACAGTGGTTAAGAAAGATTTATAATTCAGATCGGAATGAATTAGCAATCCGCCCAGTCGACAGCTCGCACTGAGTTGCTGTGACTAGTTTCATCCGTCTCCCTGTGATGGCAAAGTTGTGTGTTTCCACGAGCATGGACGGGCTGGTATCACAAATTGCCGGCACAGCTCACCCTTAAAGGTATGCTAAGGGTTACAGGTCCGCAGAGGCAATGATGCTCTCCTGCCAGTGAGGTAGAAAAGAGAGACTCCTTACTCTCAAAGGGCACCTGGGTGCGGTAGACCAGAACTAGTATTTTACCTTTCTGGATGTTTTTTAATTACCTTTCTGGATGCTGGGGCAGTTACTCTTTCACACCCTCTTTTGTTCGCCAGATCTGGGAGTGGGGCGGAGGAGGAGATGATGAATCACTTTAGTGTAAGGGCAGCTTACCCGAAGCGTCCCAGTTTTTCCCGTTCGTAATTCCTTCTGGCTCCCGGCAAGGCTGCTGTAATTTGACCTCGAGTAGATGTTGTCATGGATTGCTGAGTTTAAAACAACTGCTTCGCTAGACTGTTGGTGTTTACATCCCAACCACCATGTCACGTCCGAGAGCATGAACACGGATCAAATTTTGAGGAGATAGCTGTCCAACCTGGAGTAAGAGCAAGGTGAAGGACGCATGCGTCCACTCCAACACAAGTTCCATACCGAAGTGCAATCCAATTTCTTAAAGGGGGCTTCGTGTAAGAAATCAGTTCTCCCTATAGCAAAGGATAACACCTCCCCTGTAAGCTTATTCGTTTATCGTCATCATAGGCAGCCCCTCGGAATCGAGAAGACTTGCTCCAATCGCAAAATGAGTTCTTAGGTGGCTATACATTCCAATACTTGAACCACAGTCCCTGTCACAGGTGGGACAGACAGCCGTTGAGGGAAGGGGTGCGTGGGACTGGTTTGCCGCATGCTCTTTTCGCTGTCCACTCTTGATTTCTGCATGCTCTCGGCGACGAGACTCGAGGTGCTCAGCACCCTCTCGGATGCACTTTCTCCACGTAGGGCGGTCTTTGGCCAGGGACTCCCAGGTGTCGGTGGGGATGTTGCACTTTGTCAAAGAGGCTTTGAGGGTGTCCTTGAAATGTTTCTTCTGCCCACTTTTGGCTCATTTCTATACCACAATCATAGAGACTTGAAGTACAGAAGGAGGCCATTCAACCCATAATGCCTGTGCCAGCTCTTTGAATGAGCTGTCCATTTAGTCCCACTGTTCCACTCTTTCCTCATAACCTTGCAAATTTTTCCTTTCCAAGGTAACAGAGAGAGTAACAATGGTAATGCAGTAGATGTAATTTATCTAGATTTTCAAAAGGTCTTTGATATGGTACCCCAAGACAGACTAATGAATAAGATCAGAGAATGCAGAGCCAGTGGAAAAGTAGCATAATGGATAGCTAGCTGGCTTCAAGACTGAAAGCAGAGTGGGAATAAAGGGTAGCTATTCACGATGGCAGAAGGTGGGTAGTGGTGTTCCACAAGGATCAGTGCTGGGACCACTGCTGTTCACAATTTACATTAACGATTTAGACTTTGGAATCAAAAACGTAATTTCTAATTTTGCAGATGAAATCAAATTGGGGGGATAGTCAACAATGAGGACTCCAACAAATTAGAGGAGGACACTAATAAACTTGCAGAATGGGAAAATAATTGCAAATTATGTTCAATACAAATAAATGTGAGGTAGTACATTTTGGAAGGAAGAATAGGGAGGTCACTTATTACTTGGAGGGTGCGAGTTTAGGTGGGGTAGAGGAACAAAGGGATCTTGGAGTACAAATACACCAATCACTAAAGGTTGCGCCACAAATTATCAAGGCCATAAAAAGCAAACCAAGCACTAGGGTTTATTTCTAGAGGTATAGAATTGAAAAGTAAGGAAATTATGCTAGGTCTCTTTTCACTTGAAAAAAGAAGGCTGAGGGGTGACCTAATAGAGGTTTTTAAATTCGGAGTGACTTTAATATGCACATAGATTAGGCTAGCCAAACTGGAAGCAATACGGTGGAGGAGGATTTCCTGGAGTGCATAAGGGATGGTTTTCTAGACCAATATGTCGAGGAACCAACTAGGGGGGAGGCCATCTTAGACTGGGTGTTGTGTAATGAGAGAGGATTAATTAGCAATCTCATTGTGCGAGGCCCCTTGGGGAAGAGTGACCATAATATGGTGGAATTCTGCATTAGGATGGAGAATGAAACAGTTAATTCAGAGACCATGGTCCAGAACTTAAAGAAGGGTAACTTTGAAGGTATGAGGCGTGAATTGGCTAGGATAGATTGGCGAATGATACTGAAGGGGTTGACAGTGGATGGGCAATGGCAGACATTTAGAGACCGCATGGATGAACTACAACAATTGTACATTCCTGTCTGGCGTAAAAATAAAAAAAGGGAAGGTGGCTCAACCGTGGCTATCAAGGGAAATCAGGGATAGTATTAAAGCCAAGGAAGTGGCATGCAAATTGGCCAGAAATAGCAGCGAACCCGGGGACTGGGAGAAATTTAGAACTCAGCAGAGGAGGACAAAGGGTTTGACTAGGGCAGGGAAAATGGAGTACGAGAAGAAGCTTGCAGGGAACATTCAGGCGGATTGCAAAAGTTTCTATAGGTATGTAAAGAGAAAAAGGTTAGTAAAGACAAACGTAGGTCCCCTGCAGTCAGAATCAGGGGAAGTCATAACGGGGAACAAAGAAATGGCAGAACAATTGAACAAGTACTTTGGTTCGGTATTCACTAAGGAGGACACAAACAACCTTCTGGATATAAAAGGGGTCAGAGGGTCTAGTAAGGAGGAGGAACTGAGGAAAATCCTTATTAGTCAGGAAATTGTGTTGGGGAAATTGATGGGATTGAAGGCCGATAAATCCCCAGGGCCTGATGGACTGCATCCCAGAGTACTTAAGAAGGTGGCCTTGGAAATAGCGGATGCATTGACAGTCATTTTCCAACATTCCATTGACTCTGGATCAGTTCCTATGGAGTGGAGGGTAGCCAATGTAACCCCACTTTTTAAAAAAGGAGGGAGAGAGAAAACAGGGAATTTTAGACCGGTCAGCCTGACCTCAGTAGTGGGTAAAATGATGGAATCAATTATTAAGGATGTCATAGCAGCGCATTTGGAAAAAGGTGACATGATAGGCCCAAGTCAGCATGGATTTGTGAAAGGGAAATCATGCTTGACAAATCTTCTGGAATTTTTTGAGGATGTTTCCAGTAAAGTGGACAAGGGAGAACCAGTTGATGTGGTATATTTGGACTTTCAGAAGGCTGTTGACAAGGTCCCACACAAGAGATTAATGTGCAAAGTTAAAGCACATGGGATTGGGGGTAGTGTGCTGACATGGATTGAGAACTGGTTGTCAGACAGGAAGCAAAGAGTAGGAGTAAATGGGCACTTTTCAGAATGGCAGGCAGTGACTAGTGGGGTACCGCAAGATTCTGTGCTGGGGCCCCAGCTGTTTACATTGTACATTAATGATTTAGATGAGGGGATTAATTGTAGTATCTCCAAATTTGCGGATGACACTAAGTTGTGTGGCAGTGTGAGCTGCGAGGAGGATGCTATGAGGCTGCAGAGTGACTTGGATAGGTTAGGTGAGTGGGCAAATGCATGGCAGATGAAGTATAATGTGGATAAATGTGAGGTTATCCACTTTGGTGGTAAAAACAGAGAGACAGACTATTATCTGAATGGTGACAGATTAGGAAAAGAGGAGGTGCAACGAGACCTGGGTGTCATGGTACATCAGTCATTGAAGATTGGCATGCAGGTACAGCAGGCGGTTAAGAAAGCAAATGGCATGTTGGCCTTCATAACGAGGGGATTTGAGTACAGGGGCAGGGAGGTGTTGCTACAGTTGTACAGGGCCTTGCTGAGGCCACACCTGGAGTATTGTGTACAGTTTTGGTCTCCTAACTTGAGGAAGGACATTCTTGCTATTGAGGGAGTGCAGCGAAGATTCACCAGACTGATTCCTGGGATGGTGGGACTGACCTATCAAGAAAGACTGGATCAACTGGGCTTGTATTCACTGGAGTTCAGAAGAATGAGAGGGGACCTCATAGAAACGTTTAAAATTCTGACGGGTTTAGACAGGTTATTAGATGCAGGAAGAATGTTCCCAATGTTGGGGAAGTCCAGAACCAGGGGTCACAGTCTAAGGATAAGGGGTAAGCCATTTAGGACCGAGATGAGGAGAAACTTCTTCACCCAGAAAGTGGTGAACCTGTGGAATTCTCTACCACAGAAAGTAGTTGAGGCCAATTCACTAAATATATTCAAAAGGGAGTTAGATGAAGTCCTTGCTACTAGGGGGATCAAGGGGTATGGCGAGAAAGCAGGAATGGGGGACTGAAGTTGCATGTTCAGCCATGATCTCATTGAATGGCGGTGCAGGCTAGAAGGGCCGAATGGCCTACTCCTGCACCTATTTTCTATGTTTCTATGTATGAGTGGTTTAAATAGAGTGGATACAGAAAGAATGCTTCCACCTCAAGAGCATAACTAGAGGCCATCAATATAAGAGAGTCATCAAGAAATCCAACAGGGAATTCAAAGTAAACTTCTTTACCCAATGAATGGTGAGAATGTGGAGCTGGTTACCACAGGGAGTGGTTGAAGTGAATAATATAGCTGCATTTAACAGGAGGCTGGACACGCATATGAGGGAGAAGGGAATAGAGGGTTGCGCTGATAGATTTAGACCAAGAAAAGCAGGAGAAGGCTCGAGTGGAGTGTCAACATTGGCATTGACTTGTTGAACCAAATGGCTTGTTTCTGTGCTGTATACCCTATGTAATCCTATGTAGGTATATATCCAATTCCCTTTTGAAATTTACTATTGAATCTGCTTCCACCATCCTTTCAGGCGATGCATTCCAGAAATTAACAGCGCACTGTGCAAAATATTTCTCATTTCCCTTCTGGTTCCTTTGCTAATTATCCTAAATCTGTTTCCTTTGGGTACTGACCCACCCACCAGTGGAAACAATTTCACCATATGGAACTAAAATATTTATTGGACAAATAACTGCATAAGTTTATGTACTCAAACTTTTCCATCTTGGCATCTAACTGTATTTTAAATGTTTTTAATACGGTTATCCCTACTCCCCGTTTGGCAGATTATTCCAAATATGATGGCCCCTTGAATAAAGTTCTTCCAAATATCGGTATTAACTTTACTTTCTGTTTATTTAAAGTTGCATAATCTAAGTCAATTTTCCTCACCTTCTCAATATTCTGGATTTACCTTATTTATACCATTTTCTATATTTTGATGACGTTTCCCTCCCAGAAGCATCATTTCTAATCATTCCTCATTTCTCTTCCCCTTTTTGGTTCCGTTGTTTTCCTCTTTGTACTTGTACATCTTTTCATGGCATGGTAACCAAAACAGAACAGAAATGTGGTCTGACCAGTGCATTTTAAAACCTTATCATAACCTCTAGACCTGCACTTCATTGTGCTGAATATATATCCCAGCTTTCCATTATTTTACATGCACTACTTTACATTCCCCAGTGTCAAATTGGATTGTCCAGTTGACTGCCTAGTTTCATAACTGGTCTAAAATCTGCAGCAACTATTTAGCAGCATCCTCTATCTCTCGGACATCAACAAATTTCACAAACTAACATTTGATTTCAGAATTCAGTCTTTCTTTGCAGCTTAGGAGGAACAGGTTTCCAAGTGCTGACCCTTGCAAGTTTCCGCTCTATCTCCCCTCAGTCTACCATTCCTTCTAGTGCGAGTAAAAAAAAAATCAACTACTTATCCGGTCTAGTGTTATACCCTGGATTTTAGTTTAATTAGAAGACTTTCCTATGGAACTTCCGCGAAAGCTTTATAAAAGTCAAAGTAAGCTATTCCACTTTTTCCTTCATGCCCTTAAAGACATCAAGGAGGTTTGACAGGCAGGAGTTTTCCCTTCTGTTTGCTGTTATATCTGTGTAGGTATTCTTCCAGTCTATGCTTTTAAACAGTTTCCCTTATTTTACCTGTTAAAAGGTCCTGTAGTTGCACGGGTCACATTTGTCGCACTTTAAAAAAATATAGGTACTGCTTTTGATCGCTTCCAGTCCTGGCAGGACCTTGCCAAACTCCAGTGATTCCTTCATTGCAATATCCAATATCTCACAAATTGCATCCCAAATCTCTTTCAGTATCCTCGGTAAGATGCCATCTGACCCAGGAGAATTGCTGGTCTTCAGTCTCTATAATATCAAATGCTTTTACCATACTGACTTCAAAATCCTTTAAGTTATTTTATGTTACCAAATATGGACAACATGTTAATTTTATTCTCCTTGGTGAATACTTGTGGAAAACCGGCTTTGATATTTCAACCAGTTTATCTTCTTTTATAGTTCCAACTTTCTCTCTAACTACTCTTTTCCTTATGATATGGGAAACATAAACATTTTATTCCAGATGCTCCAAGCATTTGGGTTAGGTCTCTTAATTGCCATCTTAATTGTAGCCCTGATTCCGGAGGAAACGGCGCCAGACCCATAGAGGACGTCGTATCATTTAGGTTTAAGCGCATGGAGCTTAACTACAGTCGATTTACAAGATGTTCAGGGCTCAGTTGGATCTCCCCACACTTTACACAACGTAATCAAGACTTACTTAAATGTATACATTGGGAGCGGAGCTCCATGCACGCGTGGAAATACATACACAGCGCTCCCTCTTGTATTTCAGGGTACATATCCCGATCAAATAACTACATTATAACTGTCTTTAAGTCAACCAATCCTCTTTTTAAAGTGATATATTTTCCAAAAGAATGATTATAACAAGCCCAGAGTACACGGAAGTAATCGATTCTGCTCAACACTGCTGGAAATAAATTAAACGTGTATTTACACTGTAAGAAGCCACAGCAGTGAATCGTATGAATGGGCCGAATCACAGTCTATTCCAGGAACTGTAAAGGCACATTGTTTTACCAAATGATAAACACATGAAAACTATCTTGAGATATTATAATGCACTCGTTTCTAAGGTTTGAACATTTTGCTTTAAATATGGTAATAATCCATCTGAAATGGCAGTCTGCAGCAGCAGCATTTCGAACAATTGGTGGTTCCACCATCCTGCTGATACTAACTGCAGCAGGCAGTCATCTATAGGACGGACATGACTATCCTCGTTTCGCTTTTCTTCAGGATACAGCATTAAAGTGCGGTATCAAAACCCAGCCCTCACCGTGTTTAATCAGGTCACTGGGTAACCATCAATTTATCCTCGTTTTATTCACCTCTTTTGCTTCTAAGCCATTGAGTTGATGATATCTTCAGTCTGAGAATAACCAGAGGCGTCACTGTTATTTCATGAATCTTTCAGAACCCCACTCTTCCGTAAATCAGTCTGGTTTTTAGTAGGATCAATTTATATCTGATAACGCTCCTGTGAAGCGCCTTAGGATGTTAAAGGCAAATTTTTGACAATAACTTGTTTAGTTCCTTCTATTGACATTTGATTTGCTTTGTTACTACCATACGGAGAAGACGAATTCCTTCTTGAAACTCATTAAGGATTTTTGTTTCACTACCTGTAATCTGTTCCATCTTAGTAGAAAAGTTCCTCCTGCATTTCCTATTTTTTTTGTTGTCCTTAATTCGTAAATATGACCCCTTTTGCTTAAATTCTGTTCATGGCAAAAAAGCTTACTTGGATCCAATTTTTTTTGAACATTTGTGTAACATCCCTTCGCTTCAAGAGAAAAAGAACCTGGGGTAGACAATCTTTCCTCATGTAATTTCTTTAAGTTATTGGTTCAATCATGAGTCCTTCTTTGTATCCACTCCAATAACTGAATATCCTTTTTTGAAATAGGGAGACCAAAACTGCACGCATCACCCGAGATGTGGTGATCAGGGCCAAATACAGATTTAAAATTATCTCTCTGGATTTATATGTAAGAATAAAAGTGTTTAGTAATGATACAATTGATTCTGTATATATTCATGTACATTATATGAAAAGAGAAGTTTGAAGAGACAAAATGGATACCTTCCCCAAGGTCATGTCTCCTGGCTGGGCAGAACTCAAATTACAAAGGAAGCATGGCTTTGAAACTCACCAAACTAGAAAAGATGTTAATTGGAAAGCCATTAACCTAATCAAGGAATGGCACTGGCCCTCCAGACAGACACATGTATGAGGAGAAGCCAATCAGGAATGGCCCTGGAAATAATACCCAATCCTGAGAAAGAATGGCATTAAGAAATATAAAAAGTCAAGCCAAAGATTGCTGGGTCTCTTCTCCTTAGCACATGGCAAAGCAGGAACCTCCCTCCCCAGCAGAAGCAAGGACGAACTCCATGTGCTTGTGCTTTGCCAGAGGGAAGTAAAGTATACCTTTTTATAAATCATTATTATAAAATCATTGTATCTGTTGTAACCAAGTAGATCCGTAGGCTAGCTGACGACTGCTGATAGATGTGCATGTGTGTGTGTTTAATAAACTATTCCAAATTGTTTTAAAAGATTCGGTCTTGCTGTCAATTTAATGACAGAGATTTAGAAATCTTACTATATGTTATACCCCTTCATATGCATTTCAAGATTCTTTTTGTTTTTTTAAGAGCCTGGAAATGTTGTGTTGGTCCAAATGACCCGTCCACTAAAACTCCAAGATCTCTCTCCTGCTCCAATGCCTCAAATACATTCCCAATTAGCACATCATAGAAACATAGACACATAGAAACATAGAAACTTAGAAAATAGGTGCAGGAGTAGGCCATTCGGCCCTTCTAGCCTGCACGGCCATTCAATGAGTTCATGGCTGAACATACAACTTCAGTACCCCATTCCTGCTTTCTCGCCATACCCCTTGATCCCCCTAGTAGCAAGGATTACATCTAACTCCTTTTTGAATATATTTAGTGAATTGGCCTCAACAACTTTCTGTGGTAGAGAATTCCACAGGTTCACCACTCTCTGGGTGAAGAAGTTTCTCCTCATCTCGGTCCTAAATGGCTTTCCCTTTATCTTTAGACTGTGACCCCTGGTTCTGGACTTCCCCAATATTGGGAACATTCTTCCTGCATCTAATCTGTCTAAACCCGTCAGAATTTTAAACGTTTCTATGAAATCCCCTCTCATTCTTCTGAACTCCAGTCAATACAAGCCCAGTTGATCCAGTCTTTCTTGATATGTCAGTCCCGCCATCCTGGGAATCAGTCTGGTGAATCTTCGCTGCACTCCCTCAATAGCAAGAATGTCCTTCCTCAAGTTAGGAGACCAAAACTGTACACAATACTCCAGGTGTGGCCTCACCAATGCCCTGTACAACTGTAGTAACACCTTCCTGCCCCTGTACTCAAATCCCCTCGCTATGAAGGCCAACATGCCATTTGCTTTCTTAACCGCCTGCTGTACCTGCATGCCAACCTTCAATGACTGATGTACCATGATACCCAGGTCTCGTTGCACCTCCCCTTTTCCTAATCTGTCACCATTCAGATAACAGTCTGTCTCTCTGTTTTTACCACCAAAGTGGATAACTTCACATTTATCCACATTATACTTCATCTGCCATGCATTTGCCCACTCACCTAACCTATCCAAGTCACTCTGCAGCCTCTTAGCATCCTCCTCGCAGCTCACACTGCCACCCAACTTAGTGTCATCCGCAAATTTGGAGATACTACATTTAATCCCCTCATCTAAATCATTAATGTACAATGTAAACAGCTGGGGCCCCAGCACAGAACCTTGCAGTACCCCACTAGTCACTGCCTGCCATTCTCTCTGCCAAACCTTACATTTCCCTGCATTAAACTGCATCTGCCATTATCCTTCCCTCTGATCAAGCTTGTCAAGATCTTTTTGAATTTGTGTCCATTGATATTTACACTATATGGCACAGGATTTGTATTTTGGTACAATGGATTGTGCCTATGTTTACCTCTTGCACAGCTGTTTGATATAGTCTAGTTTGCTTGAGAACCATGACTGGAACCCTAGCAACATCTGTTAGCTTCTCAAAGAATTCTGAGGTTTGTCAGTTATACTGACTGGTCTGTAATTAGTCAGATGAGCTCTGCCTCCATTTCAAAAATGTATCCTGCACCCATCACTTTGTGTGGTTGCGTGTGTGCGAATGCGCTTTGTCCGTTCTATTCAATGGCTGATATAACACACACTGTTGTGGGAAACAACACCGCTCAAAGTCACTTATAGTCCACGATTCGAGAATTCTGTAATACAAGCATGCAGAGGAGAGCATTCGGCATCCCGAAGTCTCTCAACTTTACAGTGGTTGTGACAATGTAATTATAAATAATCAAGCGGAAGCAGAACTTGACAGTTGACAAGGATGCTGACAGCTGCTCAATTCTTAATCACATAAGCTTTTTGCAGATGTATTATGTTACCTCAACTGTCTTATGTTTGCTCATTCCCTCTGTAACAAGCTTTTATCTTTACCCATTGTCTCTGTAACAAGGTTTCATCTTTACCCATTGTCTCTGTAACAAGCTTTCATCTTTACCCATTGTCTCTGTAACAAGCTTTCATCTTTACCCATTGTCTCTGTAACAAGGTATCATGAAAGTTGGTTTGTATACCAACTGTTACTTATTAACTGCTGACACTATGCTTCTGTCTGTTTTGGTCAAGCTTCCCATCATTCTTTGTAATTATGATGGCAGTCTAATACATGGCTTCCAACAAAGCTACAGTGTTTTAAAACAACATTCACATTAATCTTGTGCTTCCCTTATCACACACACACAGTCTCTCCTTCACTCACCTGCAGCGTACCCACAGCTCCACCAGCACCATTCAATCACGTGGTGAGTTAGAATCCATCCCATTGAATTTACTCATTCACTTCATTCCTGGTTGAAGTTTGAATAGAAAGCTCTGGACATTGGCAGCAAATTACACAAATTCTGCAAGAATTTTTCCCTGCAAGAAATCTTTCTGATTTGTCTTTCAGTTTTTCGTGCTTAGTTCAACTCCTCCCAATGAATTGTTTAAAAGCCAATTTGTATTATGCATGAGGTCTTATTATTGGTAAATATAAATATATTTAAAAAAAACATGGATCAATTTTTCATGTAGACTTTACTCGTACATTATCATCATCATCATAGGCAGTCCCTCGGAATCGAGGAAGACTTGCTTCCACTCCTGAAGTGAGTTCTTTGGTGGCTGAACAGTCCAATACGAGAGCCACAGACTCTGTCACAGGTGGGACAGATAGTTGTTGAGGGAAGGAGTGGGTGGGAACTGTTTTGCCACACGCTATTTCTGCTGTCTGCGCTTAATTTCTGCATGCTCTCCGCGTTGAGACTCGAGGTGCTCAACGCCCTTTCTGATGCACTTCCTCCACTTAGGGCGGATTTGGGCCAGGGACTCCCAGGTGTCAGTGGGGATATTGCACTTTATCAGGGAGGGTTTGAGGGTGTCCTTGTAGCGATTCTGCTGCCCACCTTTGGCTCGTTTGCCGTGAAGGAGCTCAGAGTAGAGCACTTGCTTTGGGAGTCTTGTGTCTGGTTTATCATAGATGAGTCAGATCAACGGTTTCTGCTCAAAATAAACAGAGCACTTAAGACGCTAAAGCCGGCAACTTTGAAATTGACATTAATGCTAATGACTAGTGGTTATCGGGCACTGGCTGATATAAGTGTTTGCCTGTTTTAAATGTGAACATTTTAAGTAGACCATTCAGCCCCTCAAGCTACAATTCAATTGGACATTGTCTTATCTTTATTTCAACTCCATTTATTCACCTTTTCTCCATACCCTTAGCTAACAAAAATCTATCAATCTCATTCGTGAAAATTTTAAGTGACCCCCAACATCCACAGCCTTTTGGGAAGAGAGTTCCTGTGTTCCAACACCTTTTGTGTAAAAAGGTCCTTCTTGATTTCACACCTACATGGTCTAGCTATAATTTTAAAAATGATGTCCACTTGTTCTGGATTCCCTCACCAGAGGAAATAGCTTCTCTGTGACTACCTTATTGAGCTCATTTATCATTTTAAACACCTCAATCAGATCACCACTCAACCTTCTAAACTCAAGAGAATACAAGCTGTGTTTATGCAACCTGTCCTCATCATTGGCGGGTATAGGTTAATTCTGAGGAAGACTGTAACAAAATACACAATATTAATAAACTTGCAGAATGGGCATGTAATTGGCAAATTAATTTCAATATACATAAGTGTGAGGTGTAGCATTTTGGTAGGAAGAATAAGGAGGCCACATATACCTTGGACAATGTGTCTAGTGGTATAGATACATAAATAACTATTGGTAGCGACATAGGTTAATAAGGCCATAATAAAGCAAGCAAGGCACTGGGGTTCATTTCTAGAGGGATAGAATTGAAAAGCAGAAAAATGATGTTAAACCTGTATAGCACCTTGGTTAGATCACACTTGGAGAAGTGTGCATAATTCTGGTCTCTATTTTATAAAAAAAGGATATAGAGGCACTTTGAGAAGGTGCAATTTTTTTTACAAGAATGATATCAGGGCTGAGAGGTTATACCTATCAGAAAATATTGAACAGGCTGGGGTTCTTTATGCTAGAAAAGAGTAAGCTGAGGGGTTCTCTTTAAGATTCTGAAAGGGTTTGATCAGGTAGATCTCGATGAGATGTTTTCACTTGTGTGGCAGACCAAAACTAGGGGCCATAAATATAAGGTAATCACTAATAAATCTAATAGGGAATTCAGGAGAAACATCTTTATTGAGACAGTGGTTAGAATGTGGAACTCACTACCATAAGAAATGTTTGAGGCAAATGGCATAGGTGCATTTAAGGAGAAGCTACATAAATGCAGTGGGGTGGGAGGAGCCTTGTGTGGAGCATAAACACTGGCACACATTGGGTGGAATGGCCTGGTTCTGTGCTGTACATCCTATGTAATCTTCCTAGCTTACTGTTTCTTTGTGGGAGTGTCATTTTCAGGTTGGCAGATTGTAACTAGTGGGGTGCCGCAAGTATCAGTGCTTGTGCCTTAGCTATTTAAAATCTATCAAAGACTTAGTTGAGATGACCAAATGTAATATAATCCAAGTTTGCTGGTGATACAAAACTAGGTAGGAAAGTAAGAGGACGCAAAGAGGCTGAAAAGGGATATCAACACGAGGTGATCGGCGTGGCTGAATCCACTCCATTCCGTATCCGGTGAGCTTCCGGCCGACTCTCGGAGAGAACAGATAAACATTTCTCCTTCCATGTTCAGGGGCTGATGATGTTCGGGTCCTGATCAAACGATTGACACTCAAGTCTTGGCGTGATGTTTGGTTTGAGTTTCCAGTCTGCAAATCCTCTCCTTCTAAAAGCAGTTTACAAAAGTCATAGGGCTGGATTTTCAGCTAATTTGCTTTTCATTTAACGCCTCAACTGTTTTTGGTGTGATGCCGGGCATCCAGGATTTACCACCCGGCCAGAAGATTAGGCTATTGGTTTGCCACGGCACAAAAGCTTAGTGCCCTGCTCTCCGTTTTCAGCATGATTATGACGTCAAATGTTGTGAAAGGTTGCGCTGGCAACCCGGGTGGAACTTTTAGCCTTAACGCCTCATTTAATGCCTGCTCCAGGAAATACCTGAAAAAAACAGGATGTCCCAGGGTGCAGCAGGCGCTATTGGTGGCATATTCAAAGGGAGGCTGGAGGATCTTATATCGCAGTTGTCAGTGACTGATACAGTTGTCCACAGAACACAGAACACTGAGTTGCAAACAGCACTTTTATGTGCCATGACACTTTGCATACAAGGTCACTGAGAGATTTCAATGGGGACAGTACTAGTTCACCAGCGTATCATATTGTTTGCAATTGGCAGGCGGCTTCAAGCTGGAAGAAAGGTTCTTGGCCATGTTGGGCCATGGATTTGAAGAGGTCGCAGATATATGGAGAGGTGGCCTTACCCCGCCATGGGTTTACAGGGAATATCACTCATACCTACAGATCGCTGAGGCGCAGTGCGTTAGAAGGCTGCAATTCCAAAAAAAAGTGCTGACAGAGATATGCCAGCACCTACACGCAGACCTACAGCCTACCAGCACCAATGGGGCTGTGCTGCCCATCGTGGTGAAGGTGACTGTGGCCATGGCCTTCTATGCCTCGACTCCTTCCAGGCAGCAGCAGGGGACATATGCAGCATCTCTCAGCACGCTGCACATTGCTGCATTCAGCAGGTTACAAGGGCACTGTACACATGCAGAATGGACTTCATAAAGTTCCCAATGAGCAGGGACAGCAGGAATGAGAGGGCTTTAGGGTTTGGAAGAATTGTAGGCTTCCCCAAGGTTCAAGGAGCCATTGACTGCACACACATCATCTTGCAAGCATCATTATACAATGCAGAGGTCTTCAGAAACCAAAAGGGATACCACTCCCTAAACGTACAGCTGGTCTGCGACCACACGCAGCTCACAGCGAAGGCCCGCTATCCAGGGAGCACACATGATTCTTTCATCTTGCGTGAGAGCAGTGCGCCAGGAATGTTTCAGTGACAAAGACAAGGGCAGGGCTGGCTGATCGGGAACAAAGATTGCGGCTTGGCCGCCTGGCTCATGACATCCCTCCAGAACCCTGCTACAGAAGCCAAACAGTGCTACAATGACAGCCATGTAGCCACCCGCAGCATAATTGAACAAACAATTGGGGTGCTCAGGCAGTGCTTTCGATGCCTGGACTGCTCTAGAGGCAGCCTTCAATAGCCTCTTCAAAAGTTTCCAAATTAATTGTGGTGTGCTGCATGCTACACAACTTGGCCATCATGAGGAGCCAGGCATTGCCAGTGGGGTTGCAGGGCCACCTCAGGAGGAGGAGGATGAGGAAGACGAGCCTGGTGAGGAACCCATTGCGGATCCACCACAACCACAGGGGAGGCAGCATGGAGATGCGGCCGCAGCAAGAGCCTTACGTCACCAGCTCATCATTGACCGGGGTTTGTTTGAATGTGGAAGGTGGGGTTGCAGTTTTCACTCGTGATTCTTTGCCACCATGATGACTCATCTACACTGAATTCTGCAATGAGACACAAGACAGCAATGGCAAAGGTCCAAGAAACATATTAATGAACATCAATAACGAACAATGCCCCCCCACGCCCCTCAACCACCCCAAATGAGAAATGAGACAATGATAAAACCACAACTAAATAAACACAAAACTGCTTCCTGCAGCAAATCAATGCAAACTACCTCATTTCTTAAGATACAACTATTTACAATTTCAGCATTTCCACATAAGGTGAAACTTGTGCCATGCCTTAATGGCACTTAGCCACACTTCTCCCACTCATTTCCCATCACCGGTCCCTCCCAAACCTGCTGCACCTTCTCAATGAGGCTTCAGTGCCCACAGCAAGGCTGCTGGAGGGCTGCTGTGTCATCATCATAGGCAGTCCCTCGGAATTGAGAAAGACTTGCTTCCGCTCCTGAAGTGAGTTTTTGGTGGCTGAACAATCCAATACGAGAGCCACAGACTCTGTCACGGCACAGCACTGCCCCCCCAGTCATCAAGATCCATGGTGCGGAACACCGTGGACCACTTCCCATATCTCGGGAGCCTCCTATCAACAAGAGCAGGCATCAACGACGAGATCCAACACCGCCTCCAGTGCGCCAGTGCAGCCTTCGGCCGCCTGATGAATAGAGTGTTTGAAGATCAGGCCCTCAAAACTGCCATGATCTACAGGCTGTAGTAATACCTGCCCTCCTGTATGGCTCAGAGACATGGACCATGTACAGCAGACACCTCAAGTTGCTGGAGAAATATCACCAACGATGCCTCCGCAAGATCCTACAAATCCCCTGGGAGGACAGGCGCACCAACATCAGGGTATTAAAAGAGATGGCAGAAGTTATAGCAGATGCATTCGTTATAATCTACCAAAATTCTCTGGACTCTGGGGAGGTACCAGCAGATTGGAAAGCAGCGAATGTAACGCCTCTGTTTAAAAAAGGGGGCAGACAAAAGGCAGGTAACTATAGGCCGGTTAGTTTAACATCTGTAGTGGACAAAATGCTTCAAACTATCATTAAGGAAGAAATAGCGGGACATCTAGATAGGAATAGTGCAATCAAGCAGACACAGCATGGATTCATGAAGGGGAAATCATGTTTAACTAACTTACTGGAATTCTTTGAGGATATAACGAACATGGTGGATAGAGGTGTACCGATGGATGTGGTGTATTTAGATTTCCAAAAGGCATTCGATAAGGTGCCACACAAAAGGTTACTGCAGAAGATAGAGGTACACGGAGTCAGAGGAAATGTATTAGCATGGATAGAGAATTGGCTGCCGAACAGAAAGCAGAGAGTCGGGATAAATGGGTCCTTTTCGGGTTGGAAATTGGTGGTTAGTGGTGTGCCACAGGGATCGGTGCTGGGACCACAACTGTTTACAATATACATAGATGACCTGGAAGAGGGGACAGAGTGTAGTGTAACAAAATTTGCAGATGACACTAAGATTAGTGGGAAAGTGGGTTGTGTAGAGGACACAGAGAGGCTGCAAAGAGATTTGGATAGGTTAAGCAAATGGGCTAAGGTTTGGCAGATGAAATACAATGTCGGAAAATGTGAGGTCATCCAGCTTGGGAAAAAAAACAGTAAAAGGGAATATTATTTGAATGTGGAGAAATTACAACATGCTGAGGTGCAGAGGGACCTGGGGGTCCTTGTGCATGAATCCCAAAAAGTTAGTTTGCAGGTGCAGCAGGTAATCAGGAAGGCGAATGGAATGTTGGCCTTCATTGTGAGAGGGATGGAGTACAAAAGCAGGGTGGTCCTGCTGCAACTGTATAGGGTATTGGTAAGGCCGCACCTGGAGTACTGCATGAAGTTTTGGTCACCTTACTTAAGGAAGGATATACTGGCTTTGGAGGGGATACAGAGACGATTCACGAGGCTGATTCCGGAGATGAGGGGGTTACCTTATGATGATAGATTGAGTAAACTGGGTCTTTACTCATTGGAGTTCAGAAGGATGAGCGGTGATCTTATAGAAACATTTAAAATCATGAAAGGGATAGGCAAGATAGAGGCAGAGAGGTTGTTTCCACTGGTAGGGGAGACTAGAACTAGGGGGCACAGCCTCAAAATACGGGGGAGCCAATTTAAATTTCTTCTCCCAGAGGGTTGTGAATCTGTGGAATTCTCTGCCCAAGGAAGCAGTTGAGGCTAGCTCATTGAATGTATTCAAGTCACAGATAGATAGATTTTTATCCAATAAGGGAATTAAGGGTTACGGGGAGAGGGCGGGTAAGTGGAGCTGAGTCCACGGCCATTTCAGCCATGATCTTATTGAATGGCGGAGCAGGCTCGAGGGGCTAGATGGCCTACTCCTGTCCCTAATTCTTATGTTGTTATGTTATTATCAGCACCCTTGTCCAGGCCAACATCCCCAGCATTGAAGCACTGACCACACTCAATCAGCTCCTAGGCAGGCCACATTGTTCACATGCCAGACACGAGACTCCCAAAGCAAGTGCTCTACTCAGAGCTCCTTCATGACAAACGAGCCAAAGGTGGGCAATGGAAATGCTACAAGGACACCCTCAAAGCCTCCTTAATAAAGTGCAACATCCCCACTGACACCCGACAGTCCCTGGCCCAAGACCGCCCTAAGTGGAGGAAGTGCATCCGAGAGGGTGCTGAGCACCTCGAGTCTCAATGGCGATAGCATGCAGAAATCAAGCGCAGGCAGCGGAACGAGCGTGCGGCAAACCAGTCCCACACACCCCTTCCCTCAACAACTCTCTGTGCTGTGCTGTGCAGGGGGCAGACAATGCAGATGGTTTCTGAGGATGCCCTGGACCAGCTCTGGGCCTGGAAGACCCAGCTACAGACTGCTGGGCCTCATCATCGGCAGAAGCAATCACTGGTGGATGGGGTGTCAACTGTGTATGGTGCATGGTTGGAGAGTTAGTGGTGGGAGCTGGAATGCTGTCATCCTGAGGAAGGTCAGCACCTTCCATTTCCTGGGAGCCACTGACTCTCAGATGGGGCTGGGCCTCAGCATCCTGAGCATGATGTGTCTCCACAACTTGCTGGTCTACTTTGACACCGTCCCTTCCCCGTTGGATAGTGGGGAACACAGAGAGGATGGCACCAGTCATCAACCGCATCACATCTCCAAGCTGAAGCGTAGCTTGTGCCTGTGATTCATGCAATGCTGCAATGTACTAAAGGGCACGCGCCACACACTCTGGAATGTCACTGTCGCTGCTCGAGTCAATCAGCCTCTGTGTGTGGGCAACGATGGCCTCTGTGGAGTCCTGAGTCACGCTGGCAATTCGTGACGCTGCCTCCGCAACAGTGGCAGTAAACCTGCCGATGCTCTCTGGGATCCATCCCAATGCACCCATAAGCTCACGGTGCACTCCTGTGTTTTCCACGGACATTTCCACCAAGTCCAGTTCCATTTCTGCCTGTCATTGAGAAGACCGACTTTGCCAACTCACCCTCCAGAGAGCTGGCCTGCGAGATTGCCCTCTCGCACTGCGTTGCTGTAGGCAACTGGGGCCAGGAGCCTCCGAAGACTCAAACTCCTCAAGGATCTCATGGCCGGCAGATGTCGATGCTCCTGGGAAGACTAGTGTGATTGTGGCTGATCTTCTGCAAACACAAAAACACATACGTGTGGTTAACAGCAGGGGAGGGTGCAGAGTGACATGAGGAAGGTGGCATTGTACATGTTCATTTTAAGGGCCGTCGCCACTTCATTATACGACTCAATGCCATCTCATCAGGCGCCCTATCCATTTACATACCCTCACGACCCAAAGGGACTCAGCATTGCCCCCGGCAACTGCCGAGCTGCTACTCCAATTAAGGCCGACACTGATTCCTCAACATCATTCAGCTCCAGTATTTGAGGTGGTCCCCCACCTGTGTGCAACTGCTCTGTCCTGTTGTGGGAGTGCTTCGACTGCAAAGAGACAAATAGGAAGGGTTCAGAAAGGGTTACTCTCCTGTTGTGGCACATATGCCTAACATAGTACAATAGGTGAGACTGTGTGAATGTAACAGTGGCTTCTGTTCAATCTGTTTGGATGTTGCATGAGCTTCATAAATGATTGTAAGGAGGTTCGAGGCATGTAACATAGGGGCTACAGGTGATCTTTCTGAAAGCCATGGCAACAGTAGGAGTGTATTGTGAGCAAGGATGTAAATTAGTGAGTACATGTGCATCGATCATAAGAAGGCAATGGGTGCAGACGTAAGCCTTCATCTTTCTTATGCATTGTGAAACCCACCCCACAGACAGCCGGACATTTGAGAGGGACCATATGCATGGAAGACTTCACATAGTGAGTGAAATTCATGTTAGAAGGAAAGGAGGCATACATAAATGTGAATGGTACTCACCCTAACAAACTTGGTAAGGTCGTTGAACTTTTTCCGACATTGAGTGCCATTTCTGGGCACAATGTCTGCAGCAGAGACCTCCTGTTCTATACCCCTCCACAGTCTCTTAAACACAGGTGGGAGCTGTCTGGCTCCCCAGCAAGCTGAAGTGAGGACCGCCTCCTCTCCACTGCGTTGACTAAGGCCTCACTCGCCTCATTTCTGAAGTGCCTTCCTTCCTGCTCCTCCATCTCTGCAGAAGTGGCTGAAGTGGGGTGGTTTATTTGCGCATGCGTGCAGCAAGCTGCATCAGTGTTTGCGACTAGGGAGAAAATAAAGAAAAAAGCAAAAACACCATTGCGCATGTGCAAAATGGCTGCCTCCTTTAATGACACAAGTTTCGGCTCGGGTGCATAAAGTCCGTTGTGCAATGCCTGAATTAATGCCAATGCTCCTCCAACTTACTTTTTCACCAAATCTTGCAGTCGAAGGCACAAACTATTTTAAGGCGCTAACTTTAACACCCCACTGCAATTAATGCCCCGCTGCAATTAACGCCCCAAAATCCAAAAAGCCCCAAATCCAGCACATAATATCTTGTAAATACTGGCTGTAAAAGGGCCAGACTCTCAGGAGGCTCCACGCCGCTGGCTGCTCATGTGATATGAGAGGTGGAGATTTGTAGATGGGAGGATCAGATCAAATATCACGTCAATATCTGGCGGAGTCACTTGATTCATCAGGACCTGAATATCATTGGCTTTTGAACATGGAAGAAATTGTACACATGTTCTGTGTGTGAACGAGGCTTCAGCTAATTATCTGGCCAGTCGAGACACAAGCACAGTCACACCAGGGATCAACCCTGGAAATGTGGGGTCTTTAAAAAGGGATTCAATTACCCATCCTGGCTGCAAACTCATCGACACAGTCACACTGGGGAGAGGCCGTTCACCTGCTCCATGTTGTGTCCTTACACACTACAGCAAATCAACATGAGGCACATACTGGAGACAAGATCACTCTGTGACCTGTATCTTTATTTACAGGACCAAGAAGTGATGACCCTGCGTGGGACCTCCCTTTATATACCTGGATGACCAGATGAGGAGTGTCTCCCACAAGTTCAACCCCTGTGGTCAAGGTGTGCATTTCTCAGGTGTATACAGTGTACAGTGTTGTTACATAAGGGTTACAGTTATGTGAAGGTTACAAACATGGCACTCCGTGTGTGGGAAGAGATTCACTAATTCATCCAACCTCATTGAACACCAGTAAGTTCACACTGGAGAGAAGCCATTCACCTGCTCCGTGTGTAGGAAGAGATTCACTCGGTCATCCCACCTGCTGAGACACCAGCGAGTTCACATGTGACTGCAGGGGTTGGATTCTGCTGTTAATCAACGTAACAAAAAAACAGATTATCTGGTCATTATCACATTGCTGTTTGTGGGAGCTTGCTTGCGTGCAAATTGGCTGCCGTGTTTCCCACATTACAACAGTGACTACACTCCAAAAGTACTTCATTGGCTGTAAAGCGCTTTGAGATGTCTGGTGGTCGTGAAAGGTGCTCTAGGGGGCCACAAATGGTGAAGGGCATGGGCCGCCCAAGTGCCACCCAAAGGACCGCCGATGGCCACTGAGGTAACGGTACTCTTGGCGGGGTTTTCGGCAAAAAGGTCCTTGAAAGGACGGCCGGCGGCAAAAGAGCGACTTACGTTGTCAATCTGGAAGGCAACGGACGGGAGCTCTCATTCTTGGCAGCAAAGGCGCTTGCTGCCCAAGTGCTACTGAGGATGGAGTTGGGCCCACAGAGGGTTGAAGAGCTGCAAATAAAAAGCATTAAAAAAAAACATGGGAAGACCTTCAGAGGACCCCATCAAGGTAAGTCGTTGTAAAGAAAAAATATTAAAATTGTTTGCTAACCTTCTTTTTTTCAGCTCTTCATACTCACCGTCGGGAACAGGCCAGTCTCCTCGCAGCGGTCCATCCCCGTTCTGGCACTGACTCCCACCGACTCCCGCATCAATCTGGCATCTCGGCTGGTGGGGGGGCAGTTGTGCCACTTGGCCGCCGGCTGAATCAGCGGGCGGTTCCCGGAGGTTCTCCCCTCCTGCCCGCTCCAGACCAAATGGAAACAGGCACTGGGAGCAACTCGAGGAGGAATGTCGGCGGCAGTGGGCGGCAGTGAGCGGCAGTGGGCAGCAATTGGCAGCAGCGGGCGGCAGTGGGCGGCAGTCAGCAGCAATTGGCAGCAGTGGGCGGCAGTGGGCGGCAGTGGGCGGCAGTCAGCAGCAATTGGCAGCAGTGGACGGCAGTGGGCGGCAGTGGGCGGCAGTGGGCAGCAATTGGCAGCAGTGGGCGGCAGTGGGCGGCAGTGGGCGGCAGTCAGCAGCAATTGGCAGCAGTGGCGGCAGTGGGCGGCAGTGGGCGGCAGTGGGCAGCAGTGGCGGCAGTGGGCGGCAGTGGGCGGCAGTGGGCAGCAGTGGGCGGCAGTCAGCAGCAATTGGCAGCAGTGGCGGCAGTGGGCGGCAGTGGGCGGCAGTGGGCAGCAGTGGGCGGCAGTCAGCAGCAATTGGCAGCAGTGGGTGGCAGTGGGCGGCAGTGGGCGGCAGACAGCAGCAATTGGCAGCAGTGGGCGGCAGTGGGCGGCAGTGGGCGGCAGTGAGCGGCAGTGGGCGGCAGTGGGCGGCAGTGAGCGGCAGTGGGCGGCAGTGGACAGTAAGGCTATCAATTTCGATCCCCAAGTATTTCTTTGTTAAGTGAATGGGCAACAAGGTAGCAGATGGAGTATAATGTGGGTAAATGTTAAATTGTCCACTTTGGTGGGAAGAATAGAAAAACAGAACATTTTATTAAAGATGAGAGACTAGTAAATGTTGCTACTGGTATTCAGAGTGATTTGGGTGTCCTTGTACACAAATCACAGAAAGTTTAAAATGCAGGTACAGCAAGTAATTAGGAAAACAAATGATATGTTAGTCTCTATTGCAATGTTGGAGTACAAGAGTAAGGAAGTCTTGCTGCAATTATATGGGGCTTTGGTGAGAGCACACCTGGAGTACTGCATACAGTTTTGGTCTCCTTACCTAAGAAATTATCTACTTGCTTTGGAGGTGGTGCAACGAAGGTTCGCAAGATTGATTCCTGAGATGAGAGGGTTGTCATATGAGGAGAGAGTGAGTAGAATGGGCCTATATTCTCTGGCGTTTAGAAGAATGAGGGTGATCTAATTAAAATGTATGAAATTGTAAGAGGGCTTGACAGCGTAGACACTGAGAGGTTGTTTCCCCTGGTTGGAGAGTCCACAACTGGGGGTCAGAGTCTCAGGATAAGGGATCAGCAATTTAAGACTGAGATGAGGAGAAATTTCTTCATTGAAGGTTGTGAATCTTTGGAATACTCTACCCCAGAGGGCTGTGGATGTTCAGTCATTGAGTCTATTCAAGAATGAGATTGATAGATATTCAGACACTGAGGGTCCGAAATCGTTGAAACCCAAGGCCCGCCCAAGTGCCGCCCAAAGGACCAGTGATGGCCGCCGAGAGACTGAGCGGTACTTTGCCAGGAAGATTCCACTGAAAGTATCGCCCGGTGGAAAAATAATGGCTCATGCCATCAATCTGGGCGGCAGCGGGCGGGAGCTCTCAATTTCGGTGGCAAAGGCTCTTGCCGCCCAAGTGCCGCCGAGGATGGAGTCAGGCCCAGGGAGGGTGGAAGACCTAAAAATAAAAATCATTACAAAGAAAAAAAAAACCCGGAACATCTTCAGTGGACCCCATCTAGGTAAGTCACTGTAAAAAAACTAGCAGGGATCAGTGCTGGAATCCTAACTATTTACATTCTACATGGAAGAAAGGATCGAGTATAACGTAGCCAAGTTTGCTGACGATACAAAGATGGGAGGAAAAGCAATGTGTGAGGAGGACACAAAAATCTGCAAAAGGACATAGACAGGCTAAGTGGAACATAGAAATGTAGAAACATAGAAAATAGGAGCAGTAGTACGCTATTCAGCCCTTCGAGTCTGCACCACCATTCAATATGATCATGGCTGATCCTCTATCTCAACACCATATATCTGCTTTTAACCCATTCCCCTTGATGCTTTTTGTTTCTAGAAATCTATCTATCACCCTCTTAAATATATTCAGTGACTTGGCCTCCACAGCCTTCTGTGGTAGAGAATTCCACAGGTTCACCACCCTCTGAGTGAAAAAATTTCTCCTCATCTCGGTTCTAGATTTCCTACCCCATATCCTGAGACTGTGACCCCTTGTTCTAGACTTCCCAGCCAAGGGAAACATCCTCCCCGCATCCAGTCTATCCAACCCAGTCAGAATTTTATATGTTTCAATGAGATCCTCTCTCATTCTTCTAAACTCGAGTGAATACAGGCCTAGTCGATCCAATCTCTCCTCATACGACAGTCCTGCCATCCCAGGAATCAGTCAGGTGAACCTTCGCTGCACTCCCTCCACGGCAAGTATATCCTTTCTTAGGTAAGGAGACCAAAACTGCACATAATACTCCAGGTGCAGTTTCACCAAGGCCCTATATAACTGTAGTAAGACATCCTTGCCCCTGTACTCAAATCCTCTTGCAATGAAGGCCAACATACCATTTGCCTTCCTAACTGCTTGCTGCACCTGCATGTTTGCTTTCAGTGACTGGTGTACAAGGACACCCAGGTCCCTCTGTACATTGACACTTCCCAAGCCATCACCATTTAAGTAATACTTTGTCCTTATGTTTTTCCTACCAAAGTGGATAACTTCACATTTATCCACGTTATGCTGCATCTGCCATGTGTTTGCCCACTCACTCAACCTATCTAAATCGCCTTGCAGCGTCTTTGCATCCTCCTCACAACTCACAATCCCACCTAGTTTTGTGTCATCAGCAAACTTGGAAATATTACATTTGGTTGCCTCATCCATATCATTTATATATATATTGTGAATAACTGGGGCCCAAGCACTGATCCCTGTGGTACCCCACTAGTTACTGCCCGCCACCCCGAAAAAAACCCGTTTATTCCTACTCTCGGTTTCCTGTCAGTTAACCAATTTTCAATCCATGCCAATACATTACCCCCAATCCTATGTGCTTTAATTTTGCACACTGACCTCTTATGTGGAACTTTATCAAAGGCCTTCTGAAAATCCAAATACACTACATCCACTGGTTCTCCCTTACCTATTCTATCAGTTATATCCTCAAAAAACTCCAGTAGGTTTGTTAATCATGATTTTCCTTTCATAAATCCATGTTAACTTTGTTTAATCCTGTTGATATTATCTAAGTGTGCCATTATCACATCCTTTATAATAGACTCCAGCATTTTCCCTACTACTGATGTCAGGCTAACCGATCTGTAGTTCCCCGTTTTCTCTCTCACTCCTTTTTTAAATAGTTGGGTTACATTTGCCACCCTCCAATCTGCAGGAACTGTTCCATAATCTATAGAATTTTGGAAGATGACACCCAATACATCTACTATTTCCATGGCTACCTCTTTTAGTACTCTGGGATGCAGATCATCAGGCCCTGGTGATTTATCTGCCTGGGCAAAAATTTGGCAGATGGAGTATAATGTTGGAAAGTGTGAGGTCATGCACTTTGGCAGAAAAAAATCAAAGAGCAAGTTATTATTTAAATGGAGAAAAATTGTAAAGTGCTGCAGTACAGCGGGATCTGGGGGTACTTGTGTATGAAACACAAAAGGTTTGTATGCAGGTACAGCAAGTGATCAGGAAGGCCACTGGAATCTTGGCCTTTGTTGCAAAGGGGATGGAGTATAAAAGCAGGGAAGTCTTGCTGCAGTTATACAGGGTACTGGTGAGGCCACACCTGGAATACTGCGTACAGTTTTGGTTTCCATTGTCGAAATCTCGACTCTCAATATACGACTCCAACACAATCAGCTCTGGTAGATGTTCCTTTAATTTTTACTTGCAGCAAGGAAGTCTCACTCAGTCAAAGGCTAAGCAACGACTCCCAAAATGATAGAGTTTCACAAAGTATTTATACAGTAAAAAACAAGTTATGGTTCCATCCTGTGTATTGGTTCTGCCTTTGCAGTCAGCGAAAACAGATAAAGAGTTAATGATTACCACATCCTTGTCTTTACATTTTTCTCAAATGTCTCTTTTGTAAGTGATTTTGGTGGGCCAGACAGCAATGACTCGATTCGAGTGTGATAATGTGCTATTACCAGCTTTTCACTGTTTTAGAATTGTCCAGTTTCCTGGCCAGTTATTTGGGCCCATGATTTCCATAGTGGTTGATTGGGTACTTGGCTTCTTGCATATGATGGATGAGTTCTGTACAAGAGATAATGGTTGGTAATTTGAGTATCTCTTAGGGGGTGAATTGATAATATAGGACAGCACAATGGGTGTACTTATCTCAGCAAGACAGTTTAATGTTGTCTGGTGGCTATTAATCAGCTATCAACATTTCCAGTCAGGGTTAGCATGTTTATGCAAACAGACTGTATGTTGCAGATTCTGGATTCCATTTTGTTTTATGGCAAAAAGGGTACAAAAAAGTGTAATGCAACTTTAAAAAAAACATTTCCACATTCCCCCCTTTTGTCCTTCACAAGGACAACTTAATTCATTCTGATCTTGTATAGTCTTTCTATTTCCATTTCCACACACGAACCTTCAGTAGTTGTTGCTTCCATAACCCTAGCAGTGGTCTCGGTTGGTAACACTGTTTTTCCCAACCTGGCACAGCAACACTTAACCAAGACAAACAAAAGATATAGGGTGAAGACTATCAGCAAGAATATGATCAAACCCTGTACCAATGATCTCCCTAGGGATCCCAACCATCCCGATGCCCAACCCCACAAGGTGGTACCGTCCTGGCCAATTGTCTGGTAACCATGGGTAACCTTTATGGCCACAAATAAAGTACATGCAATTATAAGACATCAGCTTTTGGTCCTTTCGTGCCATCCATACTCGAGTGGTCTTCCCATCCCACCCTTCACCTGAGAGCTTATTATGGACCATCGTCCAGTTAACGGTTGCTATCTTTTTCCCGTCAGGGAGATTTGTTAAGGTTTGCCATTTAGTCATTTGGGAACACTTGCTGTGTCCCATTTCTGGTCCTTTAGTCTCATTACTCACTAGGCATATTATATCTTCAGGATTTCCTATTCCGGGAGTAATACTTAGAAAGGGTGGCTGATGGTTATTATTATAATTTGGCTGGTACCATCCCTAGAAGGTTGTAAGTTTATACCCGGCTGACCTCCATTCTGTTAGATCCTTTGTTTCTGACACCTTGGTTAGGTTTGTCCTATTTTGCACTATCAACCATTCTACCATTTCTGATTCATTAAAGGGGACGGATCTTAGTGGAATACCCCCTTCAGAGTGGACAGGTACATGGGAACATATCCAACAACTAGACAAGTTTCTTTCTTGAACATTCTTATGACTCAGTGCCATAAATACATTTATCTGCAGTTCCCTTTGTTTGCGTTTCTGTACCCCGCGTACTATCAATAACGCAAAGCACAACCCTGTTAAGCATAGTACTATCAGTCCCCATCGTCGTACAGTTCCTTATTCGGTCTTACTTTTTCTGTTCCTCTGGTTCCTTCTTCCCTTCCTCCTGGTCGGGTGCCCTTTTGCAATGGGACTCATGGATCCATGTCGGCCTTTCCTTTACCTTGATTGCAAGTATTGGTCGCCAGCAAGACCTGGTATGGTCCTTCAAATCTTGGTTGTAGACTGCTTTTCCTTTTAAAGATTTTGATGTAAAGGAATTCCCCGGGCTCCAGATTATGACAGTTCACTTCCGCTGGCTTGACTTGAGCTTCTTTGCGAATGAAAGCTGGAGATACATTTGGTTAGTGCAATACAATAATTCAACATTTTTTCTTCCATTTTGTGGATGTCCATTTGTTTTGCAGTAAATGATGCTGTAAACGGTAGTCATTGGGGATGTCCCATAACTATCTCATGTGGTGACAGGCCTGTTGTTCTGTTGATTGCGGATCGCATTACCATCAAGGCTAAGGGCAGCAGTTCTACCCATTTTAGTCCAGTGTCATTACATAATTTTGCCAGCTTATTTTTAAGCATTCCATTATATCTTTCAACAAGTGCAGCTGATTGTGGATGATAACTGCAATGAAAACATTGGTTAATCTGTAAAGCTTTACACATTTCTTTTATAACAGTCCCCGTGAAATGTGACCCATTATCACTAGAAAGCTTAGCAGGGATTCCGATTTCTTTTAACAAAAATTTAGCAACAGTAGTGGCATCGGCCTTTTTACATGGAAAGGCTTCCACCCATCTAGAGACCACATCTACAATAACTAATACATACTTGAATCCTATACACATAGGTAATTCAATAAAATCCATTTGTAAATGTACAAAAGGCCCCATTGGATTTGAGTGGGAGGCAGATTCTACTTTTTCCGTCTTACCCAGATTCATTGTCTGACAGCTAACACAATTTTCACAGATTTGTTTTGCAATAGCCGGAATACCTGGCGCATACCAAGTTGCCAAAATATAATCTACCATCCCCCCTTTTCCCGCATGTGTGAATGTATGAACACATCGGGCAATCCATGGAAGTAAGGATTTGGGCACCACCACGCGGCCGACATGGTGAACCCAAATTCCTTCTGGATTTTTATAACATTGATCCTTCGTCCAGGTCAACATCTCCTCTGTACTGGCCTGAGTTTGGAAGGCCAGCACATCATTAATAGTGGGTGGAGGATCTGAGCAATTATTTTTCCTTAGTGGAAGCAATGACAGCTGCATCCCCCCTTTTGACAGAGTTGCTGACTTAGCTGCATTATCAGCTCTGGCGTTTCCAAGTGCTACCTCATTCAACTGGCCTGTATGTGCTTGGCATTTGATAATGGCAAGTTTTAAGGGGCATTGAATGGCTCGCAGAAGATTTTCTACTTGTTCTGCATTCTTGATAGTAGTTCCTGTAGAAGTCAGGTACCTGCGAATTTTCCAAATTTGTCCATAGTCATGTGTTACCCCAAAAGCATACCTGGAGTCCGTGTAGATATTAACTATTTGTCCTTCAGCCAGAATACAGGCTCGAGTTAACGCAAACAATTCGGCTTATTGGGCTGAAAAGGAGTCTGGAAGAGAGGCTGTTTCAACAACATTAAACTGGGTTACAATTGCATAAGCCGCTTTAGGTTGGCCCCTATCATTTCGTAAGGCTGATCTGTCAACATAGTACACTAGATCAGGGTTACACATTGGTACATCTGTTAAATTGATACGTGTTTTAGTCACTAGTTCGATTACCATTTCACATGAATGGGGTTTGCCGTCTTCTTCTATGGGGAGTAGAGTGGCTGGATTTAAGGTAGTACATCTTTTAATGATAAGGTTCAGATTTGATAATAGTTCTACTTCATATTTAGTGGTTCTTGCAGAAGTTAGATGTTGAGTGGCACATTTAGTAAGTAAAATCTCGACAGAGTGTGGGATATATAAAACGGTTTGATGATTTAGAGTTATTGTCTGAGCCTGTTGTAATGCATAATAAGCTGCTGCCAAAGAAGGAAGACATCCTGGTAGTCCACGTGCCACTGGGTCTAGTTGGGCACTGAAATACGCTATCGGTCGCTGCCTGTCCCATTGTAGTTGAGTCAAAACAGATTGTGCAAAACCCGACTTGTGATGAACAAATAAGTTGAATGGCTTAGTGTAATCTGGTAATCCCAAGGCTGGTGCTGAAGTGAGGGACTGCTTAAGATTCTGGAAAACATTCCGGGATACTTCATTCCAAATCAACTTTTCTGGTAGTGAGGGCATGGATATGTCTAACAATGGTCTAACAATCTCGGAATAATTCATAATCCATTGCCTGCAATATCCTGACAATGTTTCATTTCTCTCTTGGTTATTGGTAGTGGAGCAGAGTAGATTGCTTTTACTCTGTCTTGTGTCAATTGTCTCGTATCTCTGACCAATTTGTGTCCTAGATACCGAACCCATTCTGAGACCAATTGTAACTCTGCCTTTGACACTTTGTGTCCTTTCGAGGCCAAGGCTTTTAATAACACAAGAGAATCTGTTTTGCAGGCTAATTTGGAGGTTGAGGCGAGCAGTAAGTCATCAACATACTGTACAAGTGTAGAACCTACTGGTAAAATTACATCTTCCATATCCTTCTTTAAGCATTGTGAAAATATAGTACGACTTTAGGTAAATCCCTGCGGGAGTCTTGTCCACGTATATTGGCGTCCTTTATACATGAAGGCAAACAGGAATTGGGACTCTGGGTGAATGGGAATTTAAAAAATGCTGAACATAGATCAATCATCGTATATTACATTTAGTTTGCTGGAATTCTGGTAAGTATAGTTGCAGGATTGGGCACCACTGGATAATTTGGGAATACAGATTCATTCACAGCTCGTAGGTCTTGGACAAACCTCCATTTGTCACTATTGGGCTTCTGAACCGGATAAATCGGTGTGTTACACAGACTTCTCATTGATGCTTATAGTGATTCACAGATCACAGAATGCAAAGTACTTGTTTTATAATTGTGTGCCCAACTTCTGTTTTAGAAGCTAAACATCAAAAACTCCAATCTTTTGCTCTGTAACTTGAATTTTATGATACAGTATCTCATAAATGACATCTTTTTAAGCTTCAGCTTCTGACGCAGCAGTTGTGTAATTTTGTTAGAAAGGCTTCCAAACCCAAGATTTTCTAATACAACCAAAATGTTTATCAAGGAAAATCACCTGAAATATCTCAAAATACCAATTCAAATACTGTACTGCCAATCTTTTATTTAAAACTCTTTTTACTGAGCTAGAAGCTGTCATGTCAAGGCTTTACACAAAGGAAAATGGGGGTGTCCTTCCCCAGCCTCGAGAGACCCACACAGGCTTTTTTTTTTAAAGGCATTACAACTTCCCTTCTCCATTCTTTATCTCATTCCTAGACTAAATTGATTGTCTTTCAACCCAATGTAATTAATGATTGCGTGTTTTCTTTTGAGTGTGTTGAAATTTTTTTTTTTTTAAACCAACAGGACCACGCATTTTTTATCTTTTGCTCAACAAACCTATTCTTTGTGCATTTCCTAGCTCCGTAACTTATCATCCGAATAAATCCACACCTGCGTTTCTAACTTAAAATGTAATTCAATTCTCGGTTCATACTTTCTTAAAACTTCCCACATACCGGACAACACTACGAAGGGTTAAAAAAAAACCTTCACTCTGTCCGAAAAAGTGGGTGGAGTTAAAACAGCAGACAGCTCCACCACTTTCTCAAACAGGCTTTCAGACACATGAAAAATTCATTAATTCCCACCTCAAATATTCCGCAGTCAAAAATCACACAAGCACTCTCATTCAAAGACAGACATTCACAAAAGTCTCTCAACATTCAACAAAGCTTATTGTTTGACCAGCTCTATTTTTGGATCTATACGTCACTTAAGATAGTCACTATCAGGGTCCTTTCTTTTTTCTTACATATTGATTTACTTCCTCTGTTAATTTTACGTGGGCTCGAAGAATCAGAACCCAGGACTTTTTTTTTATTACTTTCTTTTTTTTTACCTCTTCTGCCTGGGTCTCTGTCTATAAGACACTCCTCTGGACATGTTATTCTTTCTAAATTAAATGAACCATCGGGTGGAAATGGCTTGTTTTCACCCTTAGTCCATTTTACCCATTTTTTTTTTTATGTTGTCAATTGAAGACTGACCACAATTCTGGAGCATAAAATAGGCTGGTGTGCCCTTTGGTGGTGTTTTACTTGCTCCGGCACCCATTCTGGATGAATAAGATTTTTCACAGTTTCTGATCTCACAATTCTTTCGGTCAACTGAGTTCTCTACGCTCACTTCTCCTGGCCGTCACGTGGCCTGAAAAGGCTCTTAATTAGGGCTCAGTCTGGGTGTGTGAGATACGTTGAGACGAACTAACCATAGTTGATCAATCAGTTACTGTTTCTTTTCTCAATCAATCCTTGTTTTTCAAAATCACAATTTTCCCTAGTGACTCTTCCCGTTTCTCGAATTGCAATGTTGCATAAAAGTATTGAACACAACAGTATAACAAAGAAAACTAGGACAAACAATATTCAGGCGGGTATACAAATCATAGCCTTAAACTCTATCTAAACAAATAGTAAATTCTCAGTCTGTGTTGTACGCCACTACAGACTGAGTCCTTAACTTATCTTAATAAAACTTATGGTCCTATCACACAAGGACCTGGATCCTATCGGACAAGGATCCTGTCCCTTCTAAGGCAGTCCTATTGCACAAGGAACTTTCCTTTAGGGACTTGTATTATCCTATCGAACAAGGATAATTCCTTTAAGGTCCTATTGCACAAGGACCCTGATCCTATCACACAAGGATCATCGATCGATAGCGCTCTTTTTTTTTACCTTTTCCGAATGAAAATCTCCCCGGGCTGATTCCAAATCAGATATTTTCAGGATCAGATGCCTTCTGCCTACAAGCTGAGAAGGAAATGATTACAAAAATTAATATGTCCTTACTATACAGTATAAATGCACACAAGGCCCATACTTGAGAGAAGGTCACTCTGTGACCAATAACCTTTATTCGCTAGCACTGAAGTGGAGAAGATGGGTGGAGCTTCCCCTTTTATACCTGAAAGTCCAGGTTAAGAGTGCCTCCCACAAGTTCACCACCTAGTGGTCAGTGTTCTCACGGTGTACAACTTAGGTCAGTTTATACATGGATTACAATGACAGTAGAATACATGACATCACCTCCCCCCCCAAAGTCTTATTGGGATCACAGGTTAAGTCTCTCTGGTGGTTTACGCTCCCTTGTAGAGCACCTGAGTTGGGGCTCCGGTTGTTGGGCGGTGGCCTGAGTGTCTGCTGTTTGTGGTGCCTCAGGCCTGTCCGGACTGCCCACAGTGACTGGGCTCTCCTCCACTTGGTTCCGGTGTTCGGTCACTTGTGGTGGAGTGAATTCTACATCGTGTTCTTCCGCTGTTTCTTCTATGCGGTTGCTGAACCTCCTTTTTGTTTGATCCACGTGCTTGCGGCAGATTTGTCCATTGATAACTTTAACTACCAGAATCCTATTCCCCTCTTTGGCAATCACAGTGCCTGTGAGCCATTTGAGCCCTGTAGCGTAGTTGAGGACAAAGACAGGGTCATTGACATCAATACATTGTGCCCTCGCATTCCCGTCATGGTAGTCACATTGTGACCGGTGCCTGCTCTCAACAATTTATTTCATGGTGGGGTGTATAAGGGATAACCTGGTTTTGAGCGTCCTTTTCATTAGCAGTTCTGCGGGTGGAACCCCTGTGAGTGAGTGTGGTCGGGATCTATTGGCCAACAGGAGGCGTGATAAGCGGCTTTGTAGGGAACCCCCTTGGATTCTGAGCATCCCCTGTTTGATTATCTGCACTGCTCGTTCCACCTGGTCGTTTGAGGCTGGCTTGAACGGTGCCGTTCTGACATGGTTGATATAATTTCCTGCCATGAAGTCCAGGAATTCAATGCTTGTAAAGCACGGGCCATTGTCGCTGAACAAGACATCCGGTAGACCATGGGTGGCGAACATTGCCCGTAGACTTTCTACCATGGCAGAGGATGTGCTTGAATTGATAATGTCACACTCGATCTATTAGGAGTAGGCGTCTACTACAACCAGAAACATTTTTACCATGAAAGGACCTGCGTAGTCCACATGGATACGTGACCATGGCTTGGCGGGCCAGGACCAGGGGCTAAGGGGGGCTTCCCTGGGCGCATTGCCCAGCTGGGCACACGTGTTGCACCTTCGAACACAAAGTTCCAGGTCTGCATCTATCCCTGGCCACCAAACGTATGACCTGGCAATTGCCTTCATCATGACACTGCCCGGGTGCTCACTGTGGAGTTCTCGGATGAACGCCTCTCTGCCCATCTGGGGCATGACTACTCGGTTTCCCCACAGTAGGCAATCGGCCTGAATCGAGAGTTCATCCTTGAGCTTGTGAAATGGTTTAAATTCCTCAGGGCATGCCCCGTACGTGGTTGCCCAGTCCCCATTCAGGACGCATTTCTTGACTAAAGACAGTAGCAGGTCTTTATTTGTCCAGACTTTGATCTGACGGGCTGTCACAGGTGAGCCTTCGCTTTCGAAAGCTTCAATAGCCATGACCATCTCAGCAGTATGCTCAGTTGTCCCCTCGGTGGTGGCTAGTGTGAGCCTGCTGAGTGCATCGGCGCAGTTTTCAGTGCCCGGTCTGTGCCGAATTGTATAGTCATAGTCGGCTAACGTGAGTGCCCACCTCTGTATGCGAGCCGACGCATTTGCATTTATGGCCTTGTTGTCAGTAAAAGGCACGTTAGGGGTTTGTGATCTGTCTCCAGCTCAAATTTCCTGCAAAAAAGATACTGGTGCATTTTTTTTACTGCATATACACATGCAAGCGCTTCCTTTTCTACCATCCCGTAGCCCCTTTCTGCCTGCGACAGACTTCTGGAGGCATAAGCTACCGGCTGTAACTGACCCTTAGCATTTACATGCTGCAACACGCACACACCCGGCGCATCGCACGTTAACACAAGTTTCTTACATGGGTCATATAGCGTTAACAGATTGTTGGAGCATAACAAATTGCGTGCTCTGCCAGAAGCCCTTTCCTGGCTGTCCCCCCAGACCCATTCGCAACCTTTGCGTAGGAGCACGTGTAGCGGCTCTAACAGCGTGCTCAATTTGGTAAGAAAGTTACCAAAATTGTTCAGGATCCCCAGGAACAAATGCAGCTCCGACGTGTTACGGGGTCTGTGTGCTCTCTGGATCGCTTCTATTTTGGATGCAGTTGGTCTGATCCCGTCTGCTGCTACCCTCATCCCCAGGAATTCTATCTCTGGAGCTAGAAAGACGCACTTCGCCTTTTTCAGTTGCAGACCTACCCGGTCCAGTCTGCGTAGCACCTCCTCCAGGTTGTGGAGGTGTTCTTCAGTATCGCAACCAGTGATGAGGATGTCGTCTTGAAAAACCACTGTCCTTGAAATCGACTTGAGGAGACTTTCCATGTTTCGTTGAAAGATCGCGGCGGCTGAGCGAATCCCGAACGGACATCTGTTGTACTCGAACAACCCCTTGTGTGTCGTGGTGGTGGTCAGCTTCTTCGACTCACTCGCCAGCTCCTGGGTCATGTAAGCTGAGGTCAGGTCCAATTTTGAAAAAAATTTGCCACCGGATAGCGTTGCAAAGAGGTCCTCCGCTCTCGGTAACGGGTACTGGTCTTGGAGTGACACCCGATTGATGGTGGCCTTGTAATCACCACATATCCTGACCGACCCATCCGCCTTGAGCACCGGCATAATCGGGCTCGCCTAGTCACTGAATGCGACTGACGAGATGATGCCTTCTCTCAGCAGGCGGTCCAATTTGCATTCTATCTTTTCCCGCATCACGTACGGCACCGCTCTGGCCTTGTGGTGTACTGGCCTGGCATCCGGGTTTATGTGAATCACTACCTTGGTCCCCATGAAAGTGCCAATGCCGGGTTGAAATAGTGAGTCAAATTTGTCCAAGACCTGTGAGCATGATATTCGCTCCACAGAAGGAATTGCATTGACATTGCCCCATTTCCAGTTCATGACAGCAAGCCAACTCCTCCCCAGCAGTGCGGGACCATCCCCCGGGACAATCCAGAGTGGCAACCTGTTCTCCGAATCTTTGTGGGTCACGACTACCGTGGCGCTGCCGAGCACCGGAATGATCTCCTTTGTGTATGTCCGTAGCTGTACGTCAATTGGCAATAATTTTGGTCTCTTGGCCTTGGCCGCCCACAACTTGTCGAACTGTTTGATAATCATCAGGGACTGGCTGGCCCCTGTGTCTAGCTCCATTGATACTGGGATGCCATTGAGGAGCACTTTCATCATTATCGGTGGCGTCCTGGTGTATGAACTGTATATGTGCTCCACATGAACTCGCTGAACTTCAGCTTCCAGCGATTTCCCCCATTGTTCATTTGGCCTCGTAGGGCTTACATTGGGCCCGTCCTCCTCGTACGTCAACCTGACTGCAGGCTTCCTGCACATACGCGCCAAGTGACCGCTGACGTTGCAATTGCTCATACCTGCAAGCTCTGGCTGGGTGTTTGCCTCCACACCTCCAACATGAGCCGTTGTTGGAAACAAAAGGTCCATTACCAATCGATCGTCTCTGACTGTCTCTGTAACTGTCCTTAAACGCACCATTGACAGGTGTTGATGGCCCCATTACTGGCCGCATTGTCCCTTGTGATGGCATGAATCGCTGTTCAGCTAGCCATTGTCTCTGTTGAATTCCCCCTTTGGGTTCGACTACGTGCTCGGGCATGTCCGATTGACCTGTCTGCCTGGAGAATTGTGTGCTGCATTAACAATGTTGACTCCCTGTCCATTTGCTGCATTTAAACCAAGATTTGTGTCAAACATCATTCTGTTCCTTTAATTTTTACTTGCAGCAAGGAAGTCTCACTCAGTCAAAGGCTAAGCAACGACTCCCAAAATGATAGAGTTTCACAAAGTATTTATACAGTAAAAAACAAGTTATGGTTCCATCCTGTGTATTGGTTCTGCCTTTGCAGTCAGCGAAAACAGATAAAGAGTTAATGATTACCACATCCTTGTCTTTACATTTTTCTCAAATGTCTCTTTTGTAAGTGATTTTGGTGGGCGAGACAGCAATGACTCGATTCAGGTGTGATAATGTGCTATTACCGGTTTTTCATTGTTTTAGGATTGTCCAGATTCCCGGTCAATTATTTGGGCCCATGATTTCGATAGTGGTTGATTGGGTACTTGGCTTCTTGCATATTATGGATGAGTTCTGTACAAGAGATAATGGCTGGTAATTTGAGTATCTCTTAGGGGGTGAATTGATAATACAGGGGAGCACAATGGGTGTACTTATCTCAGCAAGACAGTTTAATGTTGTCTGGTGGCTATTAATCAGCTATCAGCAGTTCCAGTCAGGGTTAGCATGTTTATGCAAACAGACTGTCTGTTGCAGAAGTTTCTAGCAGGTTCTGGATTCCATTTTATTTTATGGCAAAAAGGGTACAAAAAAGTGTAATGCAACTTTAAAAAAAACATTTCCACACCATATTTACGAAAGGATATATTTGCTTTGGAGGCAGTTCAGAGAAGGTTCACTAGGTTGATTCCGGAGATGAGGGGGTTGACTTATGAGGAAAGGTTGAATAGGTTGGACCTCTACTCACTGAAATTCAGAAGAATGAGAGGTGATCTTATTGAAACATATAAGATTATGAGGGAGCTTGACAAAGTGGCTGCAGAGAGGATATTTCCACTGATAGTGGAGACTAGAACTAGGGGGCATAATCTTAGAATAAGGGGCTGCCCATTTAAAACTGAGAGGAGGAGGTATTTCTTCTCTCAGAGGGTTGTAAATCTGTGGAATTCGCTGCCTCAGAGAGCTGTGGAAGCCGGAACATTGAATACATTTAAGACAGATATAGACAGTTTTTTAACCGATAAGGGATTAAGGGATTCAGGGGTGCAGGCAGGGAAGTGGACCTGAGTCCATGATCGAATCAGCCATGGTCGTATTAAATGGTGGAGCAGGCCCGAGGGGCCATATGGCCTTCTCCTGCTCCTATGTCTTATGTTATTATGTTCTTATTAAAAGAAAATTTAAAGATGTGCACTAACCTTTTATTGCACGCCTTCATATTTACTGTCGGGGTTAGACCAGCCTCCACTCAGTGGTCCTTCCCTGTGCTGGCACCGACTCCCGCTGATTCCCATCCGCACCAATCTGTGGTTCCCGGCAGTACTCCCCTCCCACCCGCTCCAACCAAATGGAAACTGGCACAGAGGAGAGACCGGAGGCAAAACTTGCCGGCAGTCGGCAGCATTGGGTCATAAGGCCACCAATATCGGGGCCTAAGGGAATCAAGAGATATGGGTATAGGGCAGGAAAGTGGAGTTGAGGTAGAAGATCAGCCATGATCCAATTGAATGGCAGAGCAGGCTCAAAGTGCCATACGGCCTTCTGCTGCTCCTAATTTTTTATGTTCTTATGAAATAATTAAGCTAATAGTGATCTTGTCCTCTAATGAACTCATTTTACTCTCAGAAAAAAAAGTATATAATATTGTGTTTCTTACCTTTCTCCGTGATGGCCATAATACATGGGTCACTTCCTTGTGGAGATTACAAGTTCTCGCACATTCACGTGGTAGCCCTGATGCTTGTATTTTAGTTGGGTACCTCAACTATGCAGTCTACCTCAATGAGCACTCCCTAACTGTGTAAGTGCCTGCTTAGTGGGCCTGGAATTTGTTGCACTTCATTGGCAGCAGAACTCGTACGCTCTGGCCGATGTGGTACTCCTGGACTGTGATTGTAGTCATACCAAGGGGACGAAATTCAGGGTCTTGGTAAGACCTATTACCGCCTGTTTGCAGCGGCCTTGCGGCGGAATCCCATGGCCGCCGCTTTGCAGTCAACTGGTCGCCGCGACAGAAATTTGGCCTGGGAGGCTTTGCGACGGACTTTCGTGGCAGTGTGGGGCTTTGATGATGAGGTCAGAGTGTGCACCATTGCCACTCCGCTCCCGAAATCATTTTCAGCTTTAAAAAGCCGGTCCTTTTGCTAACAGTGCCCCTGCCAGCTTTTAGGGTTGGTGCACAGTGGGAGAGCGCCAGCTGATGTCCTTAGAGGTTTTTTGCTGTTAAAAATTTTTCTGAGCTTTTTGCTGTTAAAAATTATGGGAGCTTTTTGTTCTTCAAAAATTATCGGAGTTTTTTGTTCAACATCTCAAAAAGGGCAACAGGATCCAGAAAGGTTTTGTTGAGTTGAAAATTGATTTCCTTGTATCTCATTATTGTGGCCAGTGGGAGTAAATCTCTGCTGTACAGAGGGTCGTGCCTCCACCCATAATGGGCTCAGTTTTGGCAGGGGAACTCCTGCTCCAGATTGTCAGAGACAGGGAGGCACGCAGGAGGAGGTGTCGCCATCAACAACGAGCCCTCAGGAACTGGGCAAGGGAGGCAGCAGCCATGGCTGCCCAACATGCAGAAGGGCCTGCAGATATCCTCAGGTGTCAACATGCAGAGGCTCGACAGCAGGGAGATGACGTGAGGAGGAAGGTGAGGTATGCTGACCCCCCCCCATATCAAATACTGGATGAGGAGCCTTGCCAGCAGCAGTCTGCAGAGGCTGCACAACATCATGAGGAAGAGGGAGAAGTGTTGATGCAGCTGGCATGGAAGAGGCCCACCACATACCTCGACCAAAGAGGCCCTCCCGTCCAAGGGTGTACCAGCGTCAGTTCTCCTTGCTGCAGCTCAACAACGCGCTATGTGTGCGGAGGCTGAGATTCACCAAGGACGACTTGACCGAGCTCTGCAATGTCCTGCGGCCAGATTTGGAGCCTCACACAAGGCTGAGAACAGTGCTCAGCATGGAGACCAAAGTAACGATAGCATTGCACTTTTACGCAATGGGTTCCTGTCTACAATTGCAGATATCTCGATCATCTCACAATTCTCTGCCCATTGCTCCATTCGGCAGGTCACCAATGCGCTGTACAAGCGAAGAATGCAATAAATCTCCTTCCCCATGACCAGAGAGAAACAGGTGGAGCATCAGGCCGGATTTCTCCAGATTGCAGGGTACCCCATGGTGCAGGGGACCATCGCCTGAACAGGTCTCCATCTTTGTGGTTGTCTGCTGCATTCTCCATAATCTGACAGTCATGAGTGGACAGCATCTGGAGGCCGAACCAGTAGTACCACCATAGAAGTCACACAAAACATCCCAATAGTGGATAATCAAGGGACTATAGAGAGGGAGGAACTCAATACAATCACTATCACTAAAGATGCTGTACTCGGTAAAATAATGGGACTAAAGGTGGACAAGTCCCCTGGACCTGATGGCTTGCATCCTAAGGTCCTAAAAGAAGTGGCTGCAGAGATAGTGGATGCATTGGTTGTAACCTACCAAAATTCCCTGGATTCTGGGGAGGACCCAGCGGATTGGAAAACTGCAAATATAACGCCCTATTTAAAAAAGGAGGCAGACAAAAAGCAGGAAACTATAGACCAGTTAGCCTAACATCTGTTGTTGGGAAAATGCTGGAGTCCATTATTAAGGAAGTGAGTAGGCAAAAATTTTGCAGATGGAGTATAATGTAGGAAAATGTGAGGTTATCCACTTTGGCAGAAAAAATAGAAAAGCAAATTAAAATGGAGAAAAATGGAGAGGGACCTGGTTCGAGGGGTAAAATGGCCGACTCCTGCTCCTATTTCTTGTGTTCTTGTGCATGAAATACAAAAAGTTAGCATGCAGGTACAGCAAGTAATCAGGAAGGCAAATGGAAGGTTGGCCTTTATTGGAAGGGGGATAGAGTATAAAAACAGAGAAGTCATGCTACAACTGTACAGGGTATTGATGAGGCCACACTTAGAGTACTGCGTACAGTTTGGATCTCAGTATTTAAGGAAGGATATACTTGCATTCATCATATGCAGTCCCTCGGAATCGAGGAAGACTTGCTTCCACTCCCAAAGTGAGTTCTCTCAAAGTGAGGCTGAACAGTCCAATACGAGAGCCACAGACACTTGTCACAGGTGGGACAGACATTCGTCGAGGGAAGGGGTGGGTGGAGCTGGTTTGCCGCGTGCTCCTTCCGCTGTCTGCGCTTGACCTCTTCACGCTCTTTGCGATGAGACTCGAAGAACTGAACGCCTTCCCAGATGCACTTTCTCCACCTTGGGCGGTCTTCGGCCAGGGTCTCCTAGGTGTCAGTGGTGATGTCACACTTTACCAGGGAGGCTTTGAGGGTGTCCTTGTAACGCTTCCGCTGCCCACCTTTGGCTAGTTTACCATGACGGAGCTCCGCATAAAGCATTTGCTTAGGGAGTCTCGTATCTGGCATGCGTACTATGTGGCCTGCCCAGCGAAGCTGATCGAGTGCTTCAATACTGGGGATGTTAGCCTGGTCGAGGACACTGATGTTGGGCCTGTCCTTCCAGGGGATTCGCAGGATCTTGCGGAGACATCATTGGTGATATATCTCCAGCGACTTCAGGTGCCTTCTATACATCGTCCATGCCTCCGATCCATACAGGAGGGCGGATGTTACTACAGCCCTGTAGACCATGGTGGTAGATTTGAAGGCCAGGTCTTCAAACACTCTTTTCCTCAGACGGCCGAAGGCTACACTGGCGCATTAGAGGCGATGTTGAATCTCCGCATCAATGTCTGCCTTTGCTGATAAGAGGCTCCTGAGATATGGGAAATGGTCCACGTTGTCGAGAGCCGCGCCATGAATCTTGATGACTGGGGGCAGTGCTGTGCGGCGAGGACAGGCTGGTGGATGACCTTTGCCTTATGGATGTTAAGCGTGAGGTCCATGCTTTCATATGCCTCAGTGAATACATTGACTATATCCTGGAGTTCAGCCTCAGAATGTGCACAGACGCAGGCGTCGTCCGCGTACTGCAGCTCAACGACAGAGGTTGGGGTGATCTTGGACCTGGCCTGGAGGCGACGTAGGTTAAACAGCTTCCCACTGGTTCTGTAGTTTAGTTCCACTCCAGCGGGGAGCTTGTTGACTGTAAGGTGGAGCATGGTGGCGAGGAAGATTGAGAAGAGGGTTGGAGCGATGACGCAGCCCTATTTGACCCCGGTCCGGACGTGAATTGGATCTGTAATGGATCCATTGGTAAGGATCACGGCCTGCATGTCGTCGTGAGGCAGGCGAAGGATGTTGACAAACTTCTGGGGGCATCCGAAATGGAGGAGGACGCTCCATAGACCCTCACAGTTGACAGTGTCAAAGGCCTTTGTAAGATCGAAGAAGGCCATATATAAGGGCTGACGCTGCTCCCTGCGTTTTTCCTGCAACTGTCACGCTGCAAAGATTATGTCCGTTGTGCCCCGTAGGGGACAAAATCCGCACTGTGATTCCGGGAGGAGCTCCTCGGCCACAGGGAGAAGACGGTTGAGGAGAACTCTAGCGACAACCTTCCCATTGGTTGATAGCAGGGAGATTCCCCTTTTTAAAAAACGGTCACAATCACTGCATCTCTGAGATCTCCCGGCATGCTCTCCTCCCTCCAGATGAGAGAGATGAGGTAATGTATCTGTGCCAACAGCACCTCTCCGTCATACTTTAGTGCCTCAGCAGGGATTCCATCCGCAACCGTAGCCTTGTTATTCTTCAGCTGTTTTCTGGCTTTGCCTACCTCGTGCAACGTTGGAGTTTCACTGAGTTGGTGGCGGGTCGCATGCTGCAGGATGGAGTCGAGAACACTCAAGCCAAAGGCAGAGTCTTGATTGAAGAGATCTTCAAAGTGCTCCTTCCATTGGGCCCTGACAGCCTCGGTGTTCTTGATGAGTGTTTCCCCGTTCTTGGCCATGAGTGGGGTGGGGCCTTGGGAGTTTGGACCGTAGGTGGCCTTGACTGCAATGAAGAATCCTCATATATCATGGCTATCGACCAGTTATTGTATCTCCTGTGCTTTCTCCATCCACCACCTGTTCTTTATGTGCCGGGTTTTTTGTTGGATCTGAGCCTTGAGCTGTCTACAATGTTGTTTTGCAACTCCCGAGTTGGGTTGTTGTTTGAGGCTCAGAAATGCTTTGCGCTTGTGATCTATTAGTTCTTCGATCTTCTGATCATTTTCATCAAACCAGTCCTGATGTTTCCTGGTTGAGTGACTGAGCGTTTCCTTGCAGACACTGGTTATAGTGGCCTGGAGGGCAGACCAAGTGAATTCAGCATCTCAGGGTCATCAAGGCATGCCAGATTGGCTGTGAGGCACTGGCTGAAAAGGGCTCTCTTAGCTGGGTCTCTCGGTGTCCCGGCATTAACTTTTTTGTGGCACTGCTTCTGCTGTCCCCTCTGCTTTGGGGCTATGCTAATGTTGATGATGGATCGGATTAGGTGGTGGTCCGTCCAGCAGTCATCAGCTCCTGTCGTGGCGCGGGTGATGCGCACATCCTTGCGATCCCTGGCTCAAACGATGACATAGTCAAGCAGGTGCCAGTGTTTAGAGTGAGGGTGTTGCCACGATGCCTTGTATTTGTCCCTCTGGCGGAACAGGGTGTTGATGATGAGGAGTTCATGTTCTAGACATTTTGTCAGGAATAGGGTACAACTGGAGTTGGCTTCCCCTACCCCCTCTCTGCCAATCACGCCTCCGCAGAGGGCTGTGTCTTTGCCGACCCTGGCATTAAAGTCACCCAGAAGGATCAATTTGTCGCCCATGGGGACGCGGGACAAGGATGTCTCGAGGTTGGAATAAAAACTCTCTTTAGCCTCATCCGTTGCATCGAGTGTAGGGGCGTACGCACTGATGACTGTGGCGCATTAGTTCCGGGATAGGGTGAGACGAAGAGTCATGAGGCATTTGTTAACCCACAAGGGGAATCTTTGAGGCGGTCAACCAGCTCATTCTTGACGGCAAAGCCAACTCCATCAAGGCAGCATTCTGCCTCTGGTTTCCCTTTCCAGAAGAAGGTATAACCTCCACCATATTCCTTCAACTGGCCTTTCCCTGCCCGCCGGGTCTCGCTTAGGGCGGCGATGTCAATGTCAACAGGTCTGAGTTCCCGGGCAACTATGGCTGTGCGGCGTTCTGGCCTGTTGCTATTGGAATTGTCCATGAGGGTCCTGACGTTCCAGGTCCCGAACTTCATCCTGACGAAGTGGAAGATGCCTGTGCGTGAGTTCTTTTAACGTGGGGTAGCCGCTGCACTCCGGCAACCACACGAGCTTAGCTAAGTAAGGTCATGGTCCAGTGGCAAGGGGGTCCAAGATAACTGGAGACCACGAACAGCTGTATAAGCCTACTTGCCTATGGCGAGATGTTGGCCACTAGCTCGGCGCCGAGTAGCGCCATTGTTGGTAGATGGCCCCAGGCTTGGTTGGGGGGCAGGCATTAGGGAGGTCACTTCCAAAGTTATTTTAAGAGTTAAAAGTTGATAAAAAATTCCCAATTTGTTTAAAACGTTTCTAAGAATTGTTAAAAAGTCTAAGATGTAGATCAATAATAGATTATAAAAGTTTCCCCAATTTGTTTAAAAGTTTAAGATTGATTAAGAATCTGAGGAATGTTTTAAAAAGTTTTTCCAAAGTTTCCAAAGTTATTAAAAGTTTCTCCAAGGTTTCCAAGTTGTTTAAAAGTTTAAAAGTTTAAAAGTTTTTCCAAATTGTTTAAAAAATTACTCAAGTTGATTAAAAGTTGTTAAAAAAAGATTAAAAGTTGATTTTAAAAAATTGATTAAAAGTCTGAGGTGTAAGACAGGTTACTCCCCTGGCACTGCTCCATGTGCCGCCAGCCCTCTGTTGTCCTGGACCGGCCCTGGAGTCCCTTCGGCCGGTTAGACACCGGTCCCAGAGTCCCTTCGGCCGGTTAAACGCCAGCCACGGTGTCCCATCGGCAAGCTCAGAGCCAGCCTCAACAGCGACACCGGAGTCCCAGCGGCCCAATCCTCGTGTTATTTCTGGGTCTGTTGTAAGGTAAGGAAGTAGTCTCCTGTATTGCCCTGGAGAGTCAGCCAGGCCCTGAGGTCGATGCAGGGTCCTTTCGGCCTGGGGTAGGTGCGAGCCGGTGCGGGGTCCTTTCGTCCCAGGACAGGTGTGAGTTGGTGCGGGGTCCATTCAGCCCAGGACAGGTGCGAGCCGGTGCGGGGTTCTTTCAGCCTGGGACAGGTGCAACACTGGAGCGAAGCATTGGAGGATGTTCAGAGAAGGTTCCCTAGGTTGATTCCGGAGATAAGGAGGTTGTGCGAGGCCCCTTGGGGAAGAGTGACCATAATATGGTGGAATTCTGCATTAGGATGGAGAATGAAACAGTAATTTCAGAGACCATGGTCCAGAACTTAAAGAAGGGTAACTTTGAAGGTATGAGGCGAGAATTGGCTAGGATAGATTGGCGAATGATACTTAGGGGGTTGACTGTGGATGGGCAATGGCAGACATTTAGAGACCGCATGGATGAAGTACAACAATTGTACATTCCTGTCTGGCGTAAAAATAAAAAGGGGAAGGTGGCTCAACCGTGGCTATCTAGGGAAATCAGGGATAGTATTAAAGCCAAGGAAGTGGCATACAAATTGGCCAGAAATAGCAGCGAACCTGGGGACTGGGCGAAATTTAGAACTCAGCAGAGGAGGACAAAGGGTTTGATTAGGACAGGGAAAATGGAGTACGAGAAGAAGCTTGCAGGGAACATTAAGGCGGATTGCAAAAGTTTCTATAGGTATGTAAAGAGAAAAAGGTTGGTGAAGACAAACGTAGGTCCACTGCAGTCAGAATCAGGGGAAGTCATAACGGGGAACAAAGAAATGGCGGACCAATTGAACAAGTACTTTGGTTCGGTATTCACTAAGGAGGATACAAACAACCTTCCGGATATAAAAGGGGTCAGAGGGTCTAGTAAGGAGGGGGAACTGAGGGAAATCTTTATTAGTCGGGAAATTGTTTTGGGGAAATTGATGGGATTGAAGGCCGATAAATCCCCAGGGCCTGATGGATTGCATCCTAGAGTACTTAAGGAGGTGGCCTTGGAAATAGCGGATGCATTGACAGTCATTTTCCAACATTCCATTGACTCTGGATCAGTTCCTATGGAGTGGAGGGTAGCCAATGTAACCCCACTTTTTAAAAAAGGAGGGAGAGAGAAAACAGGGAATTATAGACCGGTCAGCCTGACCTCAGTAGTGGGTAAAATGATGGAATCAATTATCAAGGATGTCATAGCAGTGCATCTGGAAAATGGTGACATGATAGGTCCAAGTCAGCATGGATTTGTGAAAGGGAAATCATGCTTGACAAATCTTCTGGAATTTTTTGAGGATGTTTCCAGTAAAGTGGACAAAGGAGAACCAGTTGATGTGGTATATTTGGACTTTCAGAAGGCTTTCGACAAGGTCCCACACAAGAGATTAATGTGCAAAGTTAAAGCACATGGGATTGGGGGTAGTGTGCTGATGTGGATTGAGAACTGGTTGTCAGACAGGAAGCAAAGAGTAGGAGTAAACGGGTACTTTTCAGAATGGCAGGCAGTGACTAGTGGAGTGCCGCAAGGTTCTGTGCTGGGGCCCCAGCTGTTTACATTGTACATTAATGATTTAGACGAGGGGATTAAATGCAGTATCTCCAAATTTGCAGATGATACTAAGTTGGGTGGCAGTGTGAGCTGCGAGGAGGATGCTATTAGGCTGCAGAGTGACTTGGATAGGTTAGGTGAGTGGGCAAATGCATGGCAGATGAAGTATAATGTGGATAAATGTGAGGTTATCCACTTTGGTGGTAAAAACAGAGAGACAGACTATTATCTGAATGGTGACAGATTAGGAAAAGGGAAGGTGCAACGAGACCTGGGTGTCATGGTACATCAGTCATTGAAGGTTGGCATGCAGGTACAGCAGGCGGTTAAGAAAGCAAATGGCATGTTGGCCTTCATAGCGAGGGGATTTAAATACAGGGGCAGGGAGGTGTTGCTACAGTTGTACAGGGCCTTGGTGAGGCCACACCTGGAGTATTGTGTACAGTTTTGGTCTCCTAACTTGAGGAAGGACATTCTTGCTATTGAGGGAGTGCAGCGAAGGTTCACCAGACTGATTCCCGGGATGGCGGGACTGACCTATCAAGAAAGATTGGATCAACTGGGCTTGTATTCACTGGAGTTCAGAAGAATGAGAGGGGATCTCATAGAAACGTTTAAAATTCTGACGGGTTTAGACAGGTTAGATGCAGAAAGAATGTTCCCAATGTTGGGGAAGTCCAGAACCAGGGGTCACAGTCTGAGGATAAGGGGTAAGCCATTTAGGACCGAGATGAGGAGAAACTTCTTCACCCAGAGAGTGGTGAACCTGTGGAATTCTCTACCACAGAAAGTAGTTGAGGCCAATTCACTAAATATATTCAAAAGGGAGTTAGATGAAGTCCTTACTACTCGGGGGATCAAGGGTTATGGCGAGAAAGCAGGAAGGGGGTACTGAAGTTTCATGTTCAGCCATGAACTCATTGAATGGCGGTGCAGGCTAGAAGGGCTGAATGGCCTACTCCTGCACCTATTTTCTATGTTTCTATGTTTCTATCTATGACATATGAAGGATAGCTCTGATGAATACGTGGTTTGAGGAGTGGTGCACAAGGGAGGGATTCAAATTCCTGGGACATTGGAACCGGTTCTAGGGGAGGTGGGACCAGTATAAACCAGGCGGTCTGCACCTGGGCAGGACTGAAACCAAGCTCCTAGGGGGAGTGTTTGTTAGTGCTGTTGGCGAGGGGTTAAACTAATATGGCAGAGGGATGGGAACCTATGCAGAGAGACAGAGGGAAGTAGAATGGGGGCAGAAGCAAAAGGTAGAAAGAAGAAAAATATAAGTGGAGGGCAGAGAAACCAAAGGCAGAAAGGAAAAAGGGCCACATTACAGCAAAACTCTAAAGGGGCAAAGTATGTTAAAAAGACAAGCCTGAAGGCTCTGTGCCTCAATGCGAGGAGTATTCGCAATACGGTGGACGAATTAACTGCGCAGATAGCAGTTAACGGATATGATGTAATTGGCATCACGGAGACATGGCTCCACGGTGACCAAGGCTGGGAACTCAACATCCAGGGGTATTCAACATTCAGGAAGGATAGACAGAAAGGAAAAGGAGGCGGGGTGGCATTGCTGGTTAAAGAGGAAATTAAGGCAACAGTAAGGAAGGACATTAGCTTGGATGAGGTGGAATCGGTATGGGTGTATTGATGTGGATAGAGAACTGGTTGGCAGACAGGAAGCAGAGAGTCGGAATAAACGGGTCCATTTCAGAATGGCAGGCAGTGACTAGTGGGGTGCTGCAGGGCTCAGTGCTGGGACCCCAGCTATTTACTATATACACTAATGATTTGGATGAAGGAATTGAGTGTAATATCTCAAAGTTTGCAGATGACACTAAACTGGGTGGCGGTGTGAGCTGTGAGGAGGATGCTAAGAGGCTGCAGGGTGGCTTGGATAGGTTAGGTGAGTGGGCAAATACATGGCAGATGCAGTATAATGTGGATAAATGTGAGGTTATCCATTTTGGTGGCAAAAACACAAAGGCAGAATATTATCTGAATGGTGGCAGATTAGGAAAAGGGGAGGTGCAACGAGACCTGGGTGTCATGGTACATCAGTCATTGAAAGTTGGCATGCAGGTACAGCAGGCAGTGAAGAAGGCAAATGGTATGTTGGCCTTCAAAGCTAGGAGATTTGAGTATAGGAGCAGGGAGGTCTTACTGCAGTTGTACAGGGCCTTAGTGAGGCCTCACCTGGAATATTGTGTTCAGTTTTGGTCTGCTAATCTGAGGAAGGACGTTCTTGCTATTGAGGGAGTGCAGCGAAGATTCACCAGACTGATTCCCAGGATGGCAGGACTGACTTATGAGGAGAGACTGGATCGACTGGGCTTGTATTCATTGGAGTTTAGAAGGATGAGAGGGGATCACTTCGAAACATATAAAATTCTGACGGGACTGGACAGCTTAGATGCAGGAAGAATGTTCCCGATGTTGGGGAAGTCCAGAACCAGGGGACATAGTCTAAGGATAAGTGGTAAGCCATTTAGGACTGAGATGAGGAGAAACTTTTTCACTCAGAGAGTTGTTAACCTGTGGAATTTCCTACCGCGGAGAGTTGTTGATGCCAGTTCATTGGATATATTCAAGAGGGAGTTAGATATGGCCATTACGGCTAAAGAGATCAGGGGGTATGGAGAGAAAGCAGGAAAGGGGTACTGAGGTGAATGATCAGCCATGATCTCATTGAATGGTGGTGCAGGGCCGAATAGCCTACTCCTGCACCTATTTTCTATGTTTCTATGTAAAATAGGTTGAGTAGGTTGTGACTATACTCATTGAAGTTCAGAAGAATAAGAGATGATCTTTTCGAAACATATAAAATAATGAGAGGGCTTGACAAGTTGGATGCAGAGAGTATATTTCCACTCATGTGGAAACCAGGGCGGCATCGTCTCAGAATAAGGGGCCGCCCATTTAAAACTGAGATAAGGACGAATTTCTTCTCTCAGTGGGTTGTAAATCTGTGGAATTCTCTGCCCCAGACAGTTGTGGAGGCTGGGTCCTAGTTAAGGCAGAGATAGACAGATTTTTGAGTGATAAGGGAATAAAGGGTTATGGGGAGCGGGCAGGGAATTGGAGCTGAGTCCAGGATCAGATCAGCCATGATTTTATTAAATGGCGGAGCAGGTTCGAGGGGTAAAATGGCTTACTCCTATTTCTTGTGTTCTTGTGTTCTTGTGAGGAGGAATAGGAGGAGGAGGAGCACCCTGAGCCATCCAGGAGGCGTTATCCCTGCAACGGATGTCCAGACACATCTGATTGTTGCTCAATTCTGATAATTTCATCCACACATGACCCTTCAAATTCTACTTTCCATAGCCATCCCAATGAGTGCCTTGACACATCATTGCCCATCCTCACATTATACACCAGCCCAAATATAGGTGTAAAAAATAAAGATTTAATACATATCAATATAACTCCAAACAACTAGCAGAACAATTAAGACTGCAGAAACTTTGCATATAAACATCATTTTGCCACCCTTGTGCAATTCCAAATAAGCCCTCTTACGAGTGCCTACCCCACTACTTCACCCTTGTGGCTGCCTCATGGGTCTGGGAAGGCTGCTGTCTTCCCTGTGTGGAAGCTGCAGATGTCCTTATAGGACGCCCTCGAGCAGCTTTGGGCCTGGTCAGCACCCTCCTGGCAAGGTTCAGTCTGGCTTGGCTTGGGTGAGGCTACGCATGGAAGCACTGGCGGAGTGACAGATCTGGGGCCAGGAATGCTGCGATCCTGAGGGAGCGCCTCATCTGTATCCTGGCCAGAGGAGCCTGAGTCACTCACCAGGGGCGGCACATTACCACCACCACCAATCTGAGGGAGCTCAGTTCGGTGCTGTGGCGCCACACTGGAAGGTCCCCCGTTGCCCGTGGTGGACCCAGCCACAATACCAACAGTGGCATAGACCCAAGACTGCATAAGAGCAGCCAGAGTGTCAAAGCCACCAGATATGACAGCACTTAGACGCTCCGTCAACTCTTGCAGAGCTGCGGCCATCCTCTCCAAAGCAGCACCGATACGCTCATTCCTTTGCGCCTGTGCTGCAATGGCACCTGCCATATCACCTACAGGTTGTAGCATCACAGCAGGATCAGTACGGACAATCTGGGAGTCAACCATCGCCTACACCCTAGCAATGATGGGCTGCATGGAGTACGCAGAGCTGGCGACAAGGCGGGAGACGGACTCCTCCACGCTCCTCACCCCTTCCGACAGGCTCGCTGGCACCCTTGCCAGTGCTCTCAACATCTGGGAATAAATGGCCACCACCCTTGTCTCGTAAGCTGCACATCGACGGACTTGTTTGATTCCTCCTCAGCAGAACTCCGGTGCGGACTTGCCCCATGGAGACATGGCACATGAGGTTGCCTAGCCCCGTCACCATGCTGCAGCCCGCTATTCCCTGGTACAACACCCAGTGAAGACCCCTGTACTATACTGACTACATCGGACCATGCACTCCCAGTATCTGAGCTGGAGCGTGTGGATGGAAGCTGTGACATGATGCTCTCAGCACTGTCCTCTTCCTCCTCCTCATCACTGAGGTCGCCTAAAGATGGAGTGCACTCCAGAATGTCAGCAATGCTGGAAAACTCAGTGTCTTCAATGCTGTAAGTAAGCTCTGCTGGCTGGCTCTCATCAAGGGTCTCGTGCAGGCCTGGCGACGGTCCTTCAGCAGGATCCTCTCCCTCGCCTCAGCTGCCACTCGGCCTCTCATCTGCAAGCATCAATGGGAGAAGGGCTGCCATGAGGGCGAGGTGGGGAATTTACACATGGAGCCTACAAGTAACAGACTTTCAGAGGCAATGGCACAGTAGGTGCTGCAGCATTCAGAGAGAGATAGCATTAAAGAAGGGGCTTTACTTACCCTCACAGGGAAGGCATCATGTCTGCCTACGATCACCTCCACCCTCACCTCCAAGGGTGTAAGGACTTGTATCTCAGCCTCGCCACCAGCAGTCCTCCTTTGCTCAAAGCGATTATGAGCAAGTTTGGCCTGCAAAACAAAGAATGGTTGGTTTGTAGCACAGTGATAATGCATCAGATATGAGAGCACAAGTGTGTGTCCGTGACATGCAGCTGTCAATTTGAGATGACAGGGCTGCCATTGCAAACACATACAAATATATATAGAGGCCTGAACAATGAATGCTGCATCAGTGACTAAAGAATGAAGGTGGGAAATAAGGGAAGAATGAAGGAAAGGCTCGCAGATGGAAGATTAGCATTTTGTGGAAAAGGTACTCACTTACATCAAACGAATGATGTCGTTCATCCTTTTTCGCCGTCCTATTATGGATGGAGGTCCCCGACACCTCTTCTGCTATCTCCCTCCAGGCATTACTAAACTTTTGGCAAGTCGGTCTTGTCATGTATGTAATCTTTATGTAACAACACTGCAATACTGTATATACGTAAGAAATGTGCACCTTGACCACAGGGTGTGAACTTGTGGGAGACATTCCTCACCTGGTCATCCAGGTATATAAAGGGAGGTCCCACGCAGGTTCATCACTTCTTGGTCCTGTGAATAAAGGTGCAGGTCATGGAGTGACCTTGTCTATAGAATGTGCCTCGTGTGGATTTGTGATATTGTGTAAGGACTTTTACAGGTCTCCCTACATATAGGCAGAGGACTCGCCTCCTTCCCTCTAAATCCTGCATCAGGATCTCCAGCTCAGCATCCGAAAATCTCGCAACTCGTCTTCCAGCAGCAACACCAGCCATCCTTCCACACCACTCCTTCCCTCCTCAGGGCCTTGCTGCAAACTCTGGCCTTTAAGGCCAGGAAGCAGCTGGCTCGTTGGCTATCAATCACCCTGGGTGAATTTCCCCGTGGGAATACCTTCCCAATCAACCCACCTGCACCGCTGCAAACTATCAGTTTTGAAGCGCTATTAGCGCTGGAGGACTTTTTTGGGTCAAAAAGCTGAATTTGGATCCAATGGCCACCGCAACCATTGCGGCGCTAATCGGGGGAAAAAAACTTCAACACCGCCAGCTTTCTGGCGGCACTGAACTTCGGCCCCCAGGTTTTCTGGCATCTCTGTACATGTTTGGCCATCTTATCAGGTCAACCTTCAATCTGAACATATAGGGCTAGAATCTCCACTTTTTTCACATGCTTAATGCCCACTTAATGCCATTTTACCACTGAAATTACGTATAACACCCAGATATCGTCCATTTAGTCAAAAATGGAAACTGACAGGCATTTTTTGGAAACTTATTGCCGAGCGTTACTTTCCCCATGTGCGTAATGCCAGGAAAAATATAATACCGCCCGCCCACTTTTTTTGGGTGGAATCATCAGAATAGGCGAAGTTAACGCCCATAATATCGCCCAGCATTAATTTCCGCACTGATTTAACACCGAGATTCAATAATACCGCCTGCCCATTTTTTTTGTCATGAAGAGCATATTTACCGAAACTAGCAGCCATGAGATCGGCCAGCGTCACTTTCAGCACCTCGCACACATCTCGCCCACAATATCGCTCGGCCAAAAAAACGCCCACAGAAAGGGGAACCAACCAGAACTAATCACGCCATGTTCTACATCACATGTTGCTTTAAAAGGCTGCTGTGCTTCAATCTCAGGGGAGTTTGGATGTACTCTGGAGGTCGTTAGAGTTGATGTGAACATCTCTATAAACATCTTGACCATACTGTGACAGGACATTCATTGTTTGTGACCAATTGGTGGAAATCAGAGAGCTACTGCAATGCGGCCTGTCCTTTCTCACCTTCTTTTGATTAGCAATTACATGCAGCAGACTTGAGATCACCGAAGGTATGCTCCACAGCATTATGTGTCCAATGTAAGATGTGCCAGACTGATGAGGAGGACCAGACGTTACACCCCCCGCAAGTACAGGGAGAACCAGTCTTACCTCGACTTGCCCGACACCACCTGCCCTCGGAGTCTGCATTTCCACAAAAAGGTTATTACTGAGGTAGGCCAGCTCATAAGGGAAGATCTGCAGCCTGCCAGCACCATCAGTAATGCACTGTCTGTCAAGATCAAAATCACCGTGGCACTGTCGTTCTACGCCTCGGGTTCTTTTTCGGCCACAGCTGGCAACATTTATGGACTTTCTCAGCATGCCGCACATTGCTGCATTAGACAGGTCACTGAAGCACTGTACGCACGCAGGAGGGACTTGATCAGCTTCCCTATGACCAGGGAGGCACAGAGTGAGAGGGCTCCAGGATTCTGCAGAATTGCAAACTTACCCAAGGTGCAGGGAGCAAGAGACTGTACACACATCGCGATGCGGGCACCTTTTCAGGATGCAAAGGTTTTCAAGAACCACTCCCTGAATGTCCAACTGGTTGTCGACCACCAGCAAATTATACTGGCAGTGAATGCTCAATTTCCGGGCAGCATCCATGATGCTCACATCCTGCATGAGAGCATTGTATTTGACTTGTTTAACAATCAGTCACAAGGTCAATGCTGGATGCTTGGTGACAAAGGATATGGGCTCGCCACCTGGCTGCTGACCCCCCTGCATGACACCCACACCGAAGCCAAGAAGCAATACAATGAGAGCCACAGAGCCACTCGCAATATCGTGGAGAAAATCATTGGAGTGCTTAATCAGCGCTTTAGATGCCTGGACCACTCAAGAGGCAAGCTCCAATACCACCCTGAGTAGGTAGCTCAATTTGTGGTAATGTGCTCCATGCTACACAACTTGGCTATCAGGAGGGGACAAGAATTGCCTGATGAATCTGACAGTCCACCTCACCAGAGAGAGGAAGAGGAGGACAAGGAGGCGAATGCTGACATTTGCCCAGACAATTCGGCTGACACTGAAGCCATGCCCCCGTCCCCCTTGTAGGTCGCATGAAAGGGCCCGTGGTGGCATGATAGCTGCAAGAACCTTATGTCAGGAGCTCATCAATGATCACTTTGCCTGAAAGAACGTTGGTGTTATTTACAAGGCTGGGTGTGCAGGTCATACATCAATGGTGGGTATCACCTTGGTGACAGTTAAAGTTTAAGTGATTGAACTTAAGTGTGATTATACCCTTTGATGTTAAGGAATCACCAGCGTGTAATGGTGTGGCTATCTGAGCCAATGTGCAACACAATTTTGTTAAATAAAAACATTTAAACGGAACATTTGTCTGAAATCATAAGTATTTCTGCAAAAACCAACCCATCCCCTCCCCCTCCCCCCCCAGCCCCTACCACTTCTCCTCCCCACTTCTACCCCTTCCCCTTCCCCTCCTGACTCCAAGCCGCCTGGCCAAGGAGCTCCTCAGGTGATATTTCAATGGGGGGAGGGGGGCTAACGGCCGAGCCGTTGCTTGGACTGATACGGGAGAGGACGGTCCTGAGGTGTGAATGTGCTCCGAGCCAGAAGCAAGATGTTGCTGCTGGCTCTTGTGTGTGGTTGGCAATGGGGATTCGGCACCTTGGGTGCAGTGCCGCGCTCCAGGACCATTGGGAGCCCTCTGCCACCAGTGTTCCTGGCTACCAGCTCCAGGGCCTCCACTATCCCTTCCATGCTATATCTTATTTGTTGGACAAAAACTCAGTTCCAACTACGTTCTTGGTGCTTAGTAGGCTTTTTGCTGCTGGTGAATCTCCCTCATGCCTCCCACAACAGCCAAACAAGCACACACCATAGCCACACACGCCTTCAGTCCCTCTGAGCTCCCTCTCTCTCTCTGTCTCCTCTTCTGCACATGTCATGATGACCCTTGACCTCCTGAATCATGAGAATCGAGCATTGCCTTGCCATTGCTAAGGACGGTGACACTTTACGGCAGAAGGTCAGTGAGCTTTAACGCTACCACCTATTTCATATCACTCACGGTGATGCCCATTTTCAAAAATGGAGACTAGGTGCTTTGAGAATGGGCAAGAAGCCAACGATCTGAAAACCTTTTTTACCGCCCATGCCAGAAATAACGCCCATTTTTGGGCGATAAGCACAAAAGTGGAATATCTAGCCTATGCTCTACTAAATTTCTGTCCTCTTCAGTCATCTTCCCTGACCATGCCTCTGATTAGCATTAATGAACCTTACATGGTACTTGTATAGCAAGTCAAATGTTGAACTCTGTAGATTCTTGGGATACCTCTCTGTAAATAAAACAATCATTATGGTAACTTTTTACCCCAATCCGCAGGGTTCTGCTAAGCATATGAGTCAGTGTGCCATTAAATCTTGATTAATCTATTTGTCCAATTATGGTATTGGAAGGATCAAAGTTTTGTTTGGCACTGTTACCACCATTGAGTGACAAGCTAAGAAAAAGCTAGCCTATTAGTTGGACTAAATTTATTTCGGGAACCTGATTTGAGTTAATATTTCCAAACAATGTATGGGGCACAACATCCACTTCCATGGATGCTAGAGCTATTGCCACTGATACATCTACGTGTCGTCCACCATGATTGTGTACCATTTCTCAACTGACTACTAACAGACATGAGACCTATAAAATCTAAGCCAAACCTCATAAGGTTCATTTTTAATGGGTAGGGAATGCAACTGCATGTTTGTTGCTATCAGCAGGTTTCCCTTACGCTGGCACTAATTACACATCTGACTAATGTCAGTTATATCCTTTAAGATACTGCACCAGTGAAAACTCTGCAAAATCTGCATTGGATACCATGTGTATTGTATGGGGTTAATCACATAGGATTAATTATGATATTTAGTCATTGACAGTGTGTCTCTGTCCCATGCCCCATGGAATGTTGTTGCTATAGAGAGAGAGAGAAGCGACCTTGAGACACACACCAGCTTGTTATGAGACGGTCGGCACCTCAAGATCTCATGCTTTGTGGACAAGCACCTGAGGCCTTACAGATTAGGAGTTGGCCATAAGCCACATGCACCCATGTTTTGTTCAATAGTATGTTTGTTTGATAGTATAAAGGTACAGCACTGTCCCGTAGCCCTTCGAACTTCACCTTGGACCATGATTCGCGAGCGGTGCCGGGACCCTCAATGCTCAGACCAGCCGTCGCTGTGGAGTTCCCGACGGGCTGAAGGCCGTGAGCGTTGTTGCATCTTATCATACTTCTCTTTTCTTCATAAACTGTATTATTAATGTTTCTTTTCTCTCAGTAAACGGTATCTTATTCTTTACTTCATTTGTCTTGTCTCTTATTTAACATTCATCCATATCCCGAACCTGGATCTATTATTATCGATCCAAAACACCATGTTGCCCTGCAAGAATATCATGGTCATGGACTATCTTTAGTAATTCTTTTCCATACACATGCTGTAGTGCTTTCTGTTGGAATTCTTCCGGTCCAGTCCCTCAACTAGTTTTGATTTGTAATGGCAGACCAAAATCTGTCTTCATAACGGTACCATCCTGCTGGTTCAAGCTGTGTGTCCAGGGTGTTGCAGGTGGTCTGTACCATATGGTCAGACCATTGAGCCCCTACTAGCTCACAGCAGTCCAGACTACCACATTCCCTGGTTCTTTTCCAAGATATTGGGTGGGAGAAGACTTCAGCCCTGACCCATTCTTGTCTGCAGTATAATGTCACCATGGCAGTCGGGACCTCCTCACCCCAGGAATTGGTCACTGTCTCAGGTACCGTGCAGGCAGAGCTCACCAATGCAGCCACTGCTACTTCAGTCTGGCTCAGCTCCAGAGCCTGTGCCTGACTTTGGGTAACCAAAAACAACAACTTTTATTATATAGTGCCTTTAATGTAGTAAAACATCCCAAGGCGCTTCACAGGAGCGTTATCAACCAAAATTTGACACCAAACCACATAAGGAGATAGTAGGGCAGATGTCCAAAAGGAAAGATAGGTGGAGAGGTTTAGGGAGAAAATTCCAGAGCTTAGGGCCTTGGCAACTGAAGGCATGGCCACCAATGATGGAGCAATTAAAATCAGGGATGCGCAAGAAGCCAGAATTGGAGGAGTGCAGATATCTCGGAGGGTTGTAGGGATGGAGGAAGTTAGAGATAGGGAAGGATGAGGCCATGGAGGGATTTAAAAACAAGAATAAGAATTTTAAAATTGAGGCGTTGCTTAACAGGGACTAATGTAGGTCAGTGAGCACAGGGGTGATGAATGAACAGGACTTGGTGCGAGTTAGGACATTGGCAGAAGAATTTTGGATGACCTTAAGTTTACAGAGGATGAAAGATGGGAGGCCGGCCAGGAGTACATTGGAATAGTCAAGGCTAGAGGTAGCAAATGCATGGATGAAGGTTTCATGGAGTTCAGGGAACGATGGGCACGGATTTGGGAGGCGACCGCACATTCAAGGACTTTGGAGAGGAAAGGGAGGTTGGTGCTGGGGTGACAGTTTGCCAGGACAGAGGGGTCAAGGGTTGTTTTTTTGAGGAGAGGGGTGGCGATGGCTGATTTAAAGGAGAGGGGGATAGTACTTGAGGAGAGGGAACTGTTAAAAATATCAGCTAACTTGAGGGTCAGGAAGTTGGGTGGCCAGCCATTTCGCGAGAATAGGGTTGAAGGAGCAGGAGGGTCTCATGGGCAAGATAAGCATGGAGAGGTCAAGAGTGGAGATTGAAGAGAAACTGGAGAAATATGAGAGTTCAGAGCTAGGGCAGGGGGGACTCTTTTAGGAAGTTTGGCCCGGTGGGCTAGGGGAAGGGAGGGAAGCAGAGGCAGCTGAACAGATGGTCTCAATCTTAGTGACAAAGAAGTCCATGAGCTCCTCGCACTTCTTGTTGGAGGTGAGAATGGAGGAGACAGGGGTTTAAGAAGATGTTTTGCAGTAGAGTAAAGAAGCCAGTGATTATCTTTGCATTCTAGGATGATCCTGGAATAGTGAGGAATTATGGCAGACGAGAGGAGGACCAGCCAAGCTTTCTCCTGCTTAACCACATTTGCCCTAACATCCCCATCATTCTAATCATTTCCCAACTTCAAATTGTATGAGCAACAACACCTCCATTTTTTTTGTCTTCCACTACAAGTGATATTCTATTGTACTTTTTTTTAGAACAAAAAAGTGGAAATTATTAAAGGATTCTGTATTTTTTTTCTCATCCATCCCCTGAATACACGCTAACAGGTATTTAGTCAAAAAAATAAATTGCAGCCTTTGTGATTTCATGGGAAAGATCACTATCTCTGTAAAGTGAGTCCTTACAGTGTTACAAGTTTCACATGAAAATCTCTGCTAGGTAAAAAATTAGAAGAAATTAAAAGCTTTCAAGTAATATAATTGTTTACATAATGAGCAGTTACTATATATCTTAAAAATGTATGATCATTTTATTTTAAATCTATGTTAGCCTCATGTTCCTTTCTAGAACACTCACTTTCGAGATGATATACATAGGAAAAAGGAGTAAAGACAGGGGAGAGGGGTTTAAGAAGATGTTTTGCAGTAGAGTAAAGAAGCCAGTGATTATTTTTGCATTCTAGGATGATCCTGGAATAGTGAGGAATTATGGCAGATGAGAGGAGGACCAGCCAAGCTTTCTCACTTTCGAGGTGATATACATAGAAAGAAGGAGTAAAGACCCATTATGTCAGGCCTTTTGATGTTCCATCCAAAAAGCATCATCTCGAACAGTCCAGCATCCCCTCGGTACTGCACTGAAGTGTCAGACCATCTACTTGCTCATACCCTGAGACCGGCTTGAACCACAACTCTCTGACTCAGAGATGAGAGAGTGCTACTAACTGAGACAAACTGACACTTTTCAATCACACTGTAAACATATTTTGATGAAAGTAAGTCTAAATGAAGAATTATATATGATAATTTCATTATCAGGAATATTAAGCAACATTAAAATATTTAAATACATTTGAGAAAAGTTATTACTTTAAGAGCTGACAGAAACCATGATTACTAGTTAAATAAAAGGCAAACAAGATGCTGGAGATCTGCAACAAAAACAGAAAATGCTGGAACACTCAGCAGGTCAGGCAGCGTCATTGGAGCGAAATGATGAGTTAACGCTTTGGTTACGGACCCTTCGGGTTTTGACAAAGGAGCTACACTTGAAACATTTCTCTACATGATTACTGGCTAACTGCCTTCTATCCCTGCTATAAGAAACAAAATATAATTCAAAGTATGGTATTATTATGCTAGATCAATGAATGACTCATGACTAATGATGTGTTTTTTGTGGTTTTGTAAAATAGTGCAATGAAATGATCCAATGAAATGACAGTGGTTAATTGAAAGCTTCAAGGTCAGGTTATCCTATAACAGCAATAGATGATTTATTGTATCTGAAATCCAGTTGTAGTCCAGCATCATTCTTCATTTAAGTTTCCTCTTATATCCTGGGATTAGTCCGCAATGCAAAAACACTGTTATGCAAAGAAAACTGAAACTGTTAAAGAAGGCAATAGAACTTTAATAATAGATAAATGCAATTTTTAAATGCAGCTAGTTTTATAACATATTTATCGTGAATAGACTGCTCATTAACCAAAATTAAATATATCCTGTTACATGCTGAAATGCTGCACTAAACAATTCAACAAGCAGTATGCACAATGCGTTTAGACAGCCTGGAAAATCAATGTTCCTTGATGCAATTTCTTAAACATTCTTGTCACTGTTGTTAATTTGAAAATGCCGATTACAACAAGTGATGTGGCTTCAAAATATAAAAATGTATGACTATTGTAGCATTTCTAAGGCCATGTCAAAGCAGAGCAGCTTGAAGATAAAAATCTTTATAACTGCATACCTACAGAAGGTAAATAATTCCATTCAATGTTACCTGTGACTTACTGTGCCATCTGTTTGCTTGTAGTATATAAACAAACATTAATTGCAGCCGCATGTTTTATATTTTACTATTAATTGACAACGTGGAGATTGTGTTTAAACTAGTGCCAACATTCAGAACATTTGGTAATATTGCACATACATGTCAGATTTACATTTTCAATAATAAGGATACTAAAATTGATCTCTACATCCCTAGGCTATGAAGGGAGAAAAACAGCTAGTATTCCCATTCCTGATCCAGAGATCATTGGAAACTACACGTATGGAGGTTGGGTGAGCATAGGATCTGGCTTCATTTTTTTGCCCTCCCAAGATGGAATGAATGGTTTGCCAAAACCATTGTCTAGGTTTGCACATGAAGAAGGACCTCTTGAATAAGGTACAGTGGGGCTTCTGACACCAGTGGAATGGTACCACAAGAAGAGTCAATGCCTTCAGGAGAGGAGAGAAAACTGAGGGAAAAGACAAACAAACCCGGTCTATTATGAAAAGCTTTAAAACCTTTTGGCTGCAAATGTTCATTGCTTACCAATCAACAAGAATAATAATTTGCATTTATATCATGCTTTTAATGTAATAAAACACCCCAACAATAATTTGCATTTATATCATGCTTTTAATGTAATAAAACATCCCTGTGTTGCGTTAACATTGTCTTATGTTATACAACCCAGCCACAGGAAATGAATTAGTCAATATAATGCAACCCCCTCCTGTGTTTTCAAATGAAAGTGAGCTTTCTCTATGCATTTCTACATGGTGACTGCTGTTAAGGCTAATCCACTAATATAACATCCTATCATATAAATATGATTGACAGTGAGTTTATAATGCCAGAAGCTGAAGGCTAGAAAAAGAGAGAAAGCTATATGAAATAGTAATGAATTTTTGTACAATCCATACTGCAGCATTAATTTTCAGATTGGAAAATTAATCTTAAAGTGAAAATATCTTGGAATGTAATTTCTCAGCACATAATGAAATTTATTCGCACTAACTCTTGGGACACTTTAGAATTCAAGCAGAGCTAATATTTTAATGCATTGTCCATTTCATGCTTATTGCAAACATTATGAAGCATTAATAGTAAAATATAAAATATGAGGCCGCAATTAATGTTTGTTTATATACTACAAGTTAAGATACTTATACAGGTAATATTCTGAGTGTGCAGTGACAATAGCTGAGGGTGCCCACCACCACAATGTACTCACAACATTAACCCTTATATTTTCTTCTAATTACAGTTCATATATTTCCAAAATACCCCATATGTTCTGAGAATCTGCAGTCACAATACATTCTATGTTTCAGGATTATGCGACTAAGAATTATCCAAGGAGAATGTAGATCTGAGTTATTTTAAAATATTCTTTGGGTTAAAGCATGTTTTAGATGGATTTGTTTCTCTGGAGAGCCCCTTGCTGGATTATGAATCTAAAAGTCAGATGAAAGGAGATTAATATGCAAACTGGGATGTTCTTTTCCCCCAGAGGCCAAACAATAGGCGATTCGTTAGCTATCTGGATATTCGAAAAGACACGTTGTATCCTGGTATTGGAAATCTTTCGATGTCCCTTGGTCTGTGAGAGGTTTTCAAAAATCAGAACACAAATACAAGAGTCACGCAATGAATTGCTGTGTGAAGATTGAAAAACCAGGAGATTTCAAGGAGAGAGGTTCGGGGGTGGACTGTATCATGCAAATGTAAGTTGTATTGATTGAACGAAGCAACTCTAATTATACCTATTGTTCTGTACCTTCCACCTTGCTGTAGAATAAAGCAGCTGATGATTTGAACCAAACTTATCTTCATCTGGTGTTCTTCCTTTGGAGGGAATGAAGATGTACAGATGTGTAAGACACTGAGATGCAGTCCACTTCATAAGGGAGTTTCATTTTTACATTCCCGGGTCCCACAACTGTACAAGTAGATATAGGTAGTATGAGTCAACATCCAGAAAATAAGATGTCCAGACCATTTAGGGGAGTAACCGACACCATCATAGGTGGTCCCTAGTACTTGTTTCCAGAATGGAAAGGGATGAGTTCACAGGTGTTTCAATGAGGGACCTGATATTCCAGGTCCCGAACTGCATGTTGAAGGGTGAAAGCTGCCTGTGCATGGACTTTTTTAATGTGTGGTGGCTGTTAATTTCTAACTGAAGGTAAAAATGTCACTTTAAAAAACAAAATGAGCATCTAAATCTCACTCTCACTCCTCAACCCCTGCCCAGGAGCATCGACATTTCTTATTCTGCTCATCACCAGTGCAGGCCTACCCCTGGCAGGAACTATTGCCAGCAGAGGGGGCAGGAAAATAAAGCACAGCTGCAGATCACTCAGGCCTACGGGCACATCTTCAGCCTTGGAACTTTCTGACTATCAATGGAGAAGATCTTAATGCTATTCTAAGATCCTGGGCTGCTGTTCCATTTGTGCAAACTAACCCCGCTTTCATTCTTCAGCTTGGTGCTGGGACCCCCATGGACCCTCCAATTGGTGGAGGTCTAAGGCAGGCCATAGCACTGTGTTCTTCAGGCGCCCCTGCATTGTTGTGTTCAGCTGATTGTCATATTGAAGACTGAGGTGGGAGGCTGGGTGTGCCCCCTCTGTCTCATTTACATGCCTCATAATGGCCTGCACCTACTGCAGATATGGGCTAAGCTGCACCTCCTCCTAAATAAAGTCTTAGAAATCACAGGGCAAGTCAAAAGGGAAGCAATTCTGTGATCTGGGTTGGCTATTTTTTTCTCTGACTTTTGCACCCGGGGAACTGGCTATACCCTGGAATAAAAGGTCAAGAAAATCCATCATGTAGGATTTTACAGCACGGAAGAAACCATTTGATCCATCATGCCTGTGCCAGCTCGGTGAAGGAGCTACCCTGATATCTTGACGTGAAGTCTACAATGACAGATTAAATTGTCTATGTTGGAAAGATTTCATTAAGGATTGAAGCTAGTTGCAGCATTCATTTTCTTATCTCTTCCAGCTTCAAACTGACAAAAACTGTTGGGTTGGGTTGAAACGAATATTTTGTCTGTCATTATTCCGATACATAAAACAACAAATGGTCCCATTCCCCTGCCATTTCTCCATACCCTTTCATTTGTTTTCTTTTCACTTCCCTTTTGAAAGTTATTATAGATTCTGCTTCCACTTCTGGTATGGCATTCCACGTTGTGAAAATCCTGTGCCTTTTAAATTCTGCTAACTCTCCCTTCATTCTTTTATCTGTGACCTTAAATATATGCCATCTATTTACCGATTGATCTATTGATTTTTTAAAAATCAATTTATCATATCAAAGATTGTCATTATTTTTAAACACCTCAATCAGATTTACCCCTAACCTTCTTGGTTTTAATGAAAAATGCAAATGTTCTTAGTGCCTTAATTTTATGAACAAGTTTCCTGTGTGGTACCTTATTAAACAACTTTTGAACATCCATGTACACAACATTTACTGTATTTCTTCAAAGGGCTCTATTAAATTTGTCAAACTTGACAATTTCTTTTGTTCTTTTTGAAATGTTAACAACACTTGACAAGTTTACACCATCACATCCATTTCATCATTTTATATTTCTGAATTCTGATGGATAGTCATCATCATCATCATAGGCAGTCCCTCGGGCTTGAACCCAGCTGTCCAATCCCTCCTACGCCATCTCTCCAGCCATGGTTTACTCCCTTATCATACAAGTCTTATACGGACTAGCATGTGACACAGGGAGTAACCCTGAGATTGCAACTTTGTTCTTCCTGTTCTTTAATCTATCTCCTAATTGATACAGCATCTCCATTCTGTTTTTTCCTTTGGCATTGGTTCTAACATGAACCATAACTTCTGGATGTTCTCTCTGCCTTCTCTAAAACCTTTTATCCCACTCTGTGATGTAGTGTCCTTAGATGCTCTAGTAATGACTCCACGAGACAGTTGTAATGAACTGTAGTCCTTTATTAGTTAACTCCAGACTGAGGATCACACCTGGTGGCCTGCCTTTTATACTAGGCCAGGCACACCTGTACAGGTAACCTACAAGTCTCCCACTGCTGTGCCCTCTGGTGGCACACCTTGTGATAGTACCAACAGTAGTCATGTAGGATACATGACATCATTCCCCCGAGCCCTCAGTGCAAATCACCTCTGCATTGACTGTGCTCTGGGCTTAGCTCTATGTGGGTTCTGTCTAGTTGACCCTTCGCGGGTCACTTCAACCATGGGTGAGTAGTTGGTGCAGTAGCGTGCTGGTGGTTGCTGTTTGTGTGTGTGTTTCCCTGACCACTCCATTCTCCCCCCCCCACCCCCCCTCCCACATCGATTATGGCGGGGGCTCCTGGTATTCATGTACATTCAAGTTCTGGTAAGTGGGTTTTGCATTTTTTGTGTGTGTGTGGTTCCGTGGTGCAACGTGCATGATGACAAGCTAGTTCCGGAGCTGCTGGGTTGTGTAAGGGGATGGTCCCGGGGGGCAGTTCACCTCTGACCAACTTGAGCGGTTTGAATCGCTCTCACTCCCTTGGGTTCTAGACGCTGGATTTATTTGGGGGATGTGATAAAGTGCAAAGGACCACTGGTTTGCTGCAAAAGAACTTTGATTTTGTTACAGACAAAAAAAATACAATGTCAAACTTATAATCACTCTAATAAAGAACAATACATTACACATTCAAAGGGGGGGGGTTACAGTAAAAATTACACCTCCCACCTCCCAATAGCTAATTCTAGCTAGGTTTGACTCCAGGGCAGGCAGGGACTATGCTTACCAATCCTTTCTGGTCAGTTAGCGGTAGTTCATGATCTCAGGGTTTGTTGGATTCTGTAGGTTCTGCTTGCCATACCCCGAACGTCGGAGAAGACTTCTTACTGCACAATCTTCAGTTGGGTTGAGTCCGCTGATGCGAGTTTTAGATCTATGGGGTAAATATCCGGTTTTCTTCATTAGAAATAGGTTCAAAGTCTCTTTAGGTAATGTTTTCACCTGTTGGTAGTCAGGCCTTAGATTGTAGAGTGGAAACTTTCGATTCTTCGGTTTCTTCCTGTTGAAGTTTTGTTTCGAGTTTGGTCGCTCGCGGTGGTTTTTCATTGGGACCACATTGGCTGTAGTTGGTTGCTGCCGCGATGGTGATGTTCTTCCTTCCTTCAGGACTTCAGGACTTCGAGGCTGGAGAAATTAGTTTACAACTGTCGCGTTGGTCTCTCTCCCTTCTTGATGACATAAGCGTGGTCTTGGTTGTATGGCAAAGTGTGTCATACCCTCTGTTGAAACAGGGGGCCAGTTATACGGTTTGAGCTGTTCTAATCTTCACGCCAAATCAGCTCAGAATTCTTTGTTTAAATTTGGCGGGCTTGACTTCTCTTTGTAATATTTTGGCGGGCTCGTTAAAAGTTAATATGTCTTGGGTGGCTTACATGTTGAAATCTATTTCCTGATGGAAATATTAACTTGCTAATCACAATGTTCTTTTGTGCTTGGTTTTTCGCATACAGGCTGTAGTGGGCCATTTGTTCTTATTCATGTTGAAGATGGCTTTTCTCAGTTTGGTTTGATGGCTGGCCATTTCTGAATTATTGTTGTAATGTAAATGTCTCCTGTGGAGAAGGGTTTTCGAATGTCCATTCCTCCAGACAAGTTAACTTAGTCTCAACACCTAGACAGTTCCAATAATCAAGTGGGCTTTCTTAGTTCTTTCGGCCCGCCCACAGGCTTGAATTTGTCTTTTAAAATCCAAAATTCAATTAAAGTTCGTAGTTTCTTCCACAAGCACTTTAGGGTTTCAAATCTTCCGGTAGATAGTCCCAAATTAAATTTCCTTTCGAATGAGCCCAAACACTGGGGGGGTTCTTGTGAATTTTGCATCCTTCAGTCCCGCCTGTTGACACTCCACACTCTTAAGTGTCAATCAAGGTAAGCAAAATTCCTGATCCCGAGAGTCAACCTTCCCTGCATTTATACTAGCTAAACATAAACGTGCATCCCCCGTTGAAAAGCAATGGAATTTACAGGCGAATACAATCACTATAATTCGGTTACAGCATAGAGGGAGTACGATGCCCCTCTTTTACTCGATTTTCACAGTAAAATAACGATATACAGTCAAACACAACTTTAAGTTAAGTAATGTAAAGTGAAAGCACATAATCAAAACACATTCTCAAGTAACATAAAGGTCCATAGTCAAACACATTTTAAGTTCAGTAAAAATAAAGATACATAGTCAACCACATTTTAAGTAACCCTCTTACAACACTCGATATTCTGCGGCTTACAGCAGGTAAAATCAAACACAAATTAAACATGGTAGTATGGTGTCACCCCCTCCTGTGTGATTCCCAAGTTCGGCCAAGGAGCGTATAGCACCCTTTGGTGCCTGACCCGACGGCTCTGCGTTTCACTCGACAAGTGAGACACCACAAGTAAAGAATAATCGCGAGTTGACAGATAACTAAAGTGTGGGAAGCGATTCTGATCCAGACTGGGACTTCTATATTTCTAAAAAGGCCTCACCAAGGTGGAATTGTGATCTCGAAAATCTTTTTCCCTATCTCAATTGTTTTCTGTTCTAGAGTGTAAAAGTGTTTTTGTGAGATAATTACAGCTTTTAGCAGAGCGGTAGGATGTTCGGGTAGAGGGGGAATTGCATAGCCAAAATGTACAACATAATCCTACATTTTGTAATGTTTTCCTTCACAGTGAGGTGGACAGTGGAGGGTTCAGGATTGGGGACAATCCGTTCCTGGGCCACTTGAACTGATGCCTCAGATTTGAAGCAAAAACTGCTGTCACTTACCGGACATCAGAAGTGTCCATGTTGGTAGTGGGCAGCACTGTTGGTGATACAATATGTCCCACCCTCTATGTATGCTACCTGTGAAGCGACATGGCCGTGTGCCATTACCTCCATGATGCAGTTAATAGGCTGTGCACCAGCAGCTTTAAACCCGCACTGTGACTTTGAATGGGGAAACAGTATTACGTGTGCACCCCGGCTCCGGCACCCAGAGAGGTCAGTACCCGTTACAGCGTGCTCCCACTTTATGACATAGGGTGAGACCACTGCGAAACGAATGTGTGCACCTCCCTGAATAACTCCAATGTTCTCCACCCGGTATACCGGTGCGGGTTGGGCTGTCCCACCCATGACCGGCATCCTTAGTATGATTTCCATAATGGTGTGGTTATATTTCCCATAGTTTACTGGGACAGGGTAGGCTTCAGAGGCTAGGCAGAGCTGGCACAGGCTTAGTGAATTGCTGTACAGGTGGAGGGCTGCGAGGTGCTTGTTCCTGATCCAAGAGGGGACTAAACCTTGTTTTAAATCCTTCAGGTTGTTGCGACCCTCGCCCAACAACCACGCCCCATACAGCACGCACACCTCGTTCTGTGCAGCCTGGTCCGAAACTTTTCTATCCTCCCATATGAGTGCATTCACTGTCTGTGCATGTTTTTCCAGCTCAGCCACTATTTCTTTTAAATGGACAGTCATAGCCTGGTCCTCGTGTAGTTCTGAACCTACTACTGTGTTCTCTTGTTTCAGGATTTTTCTCAATTGGTTCTTTAAACCGTTTATCTGTGTTTGTAATGCTATGTCATCTAGTCTATTTATTACAGAGGATCCTGTATTGTAGGCAGTGAAAACGTCAAGCCCATGGTGTCCCTAGCGTTTAGGGTGTATAGATCTGCTTTGTCTACATTTCCAAAGTCTAACTCATAAAATTTCTTGAACATGTCTCTAAGTAGGGCCTGGTATTGCAGCTCTGTTTCCTTTGGGCACCATGCAGGTAGGTGTACCTTGGTAAGGTTTAAAATGACTGAAACTGCATAATGTACCCCCTGGTATAACACCTTTTCTAATCTGTTCCCTGGTCCCTTGGTGGTGGTAGGACACCTTTCTATTACTATGCATATTGGCGGGGTTGTGAGCAGGGGTTTGTTAATGTGTACTCTTAGTTCGGTGGCGTTAATTTGGAGTGGGGAGTGTGGGACCGCGCACCCGTGTAGGCTAGAATCCCACCCCATCCCTTCCCCTTCATCTTGCTATGGCCTGGCGAAGGCGATCGATATGCCTGCGGGACAAATATTCTCTGATCCCCACATGCCAACGTAGATTCCTTGTTCGGATTCCCACCATTTGTCCCAACACACTTTTACTCCTCCCCGTGTCCCAGTGATAGTGCGGTACGTATCATTATCGAGTCTTTCCCAGTCCAATTCCTGGTCCCATGCGTCCTTGCTGAGTTTTCTGAGCCACCACCATCTTCCCAGGGGAATCTTTCCTTTGCAAGTCAAACATACACTCTGGCAGCGATGATCCATATCCGGGGGCATGGAACTGAGGCCTTCCCATAGGTAAAACCTTTCTGGCTGGAGTAACGGGTAGAATTAGATCCCAGCCACCCTGGCCATCTTCCCTCGTGGGCGTAAACGGCGAGTTCTTCCACGCCTGGGGTGCCACCCCCGGCGGTTACGATCGGTGCTTTTTCTCCTGAACACCCGTAAATGAGGGATTCTTCCACGTCTCCTCGGTCGCCACTGCTCATCCTTATCAGGGCAAGCAGGAACAGGCCCTTCTCATGCTGCTCTCTTTCCATAAAACAGATTGTCTAGCCCTGAGAGAGCTCTCTGGCTTGACAAAGGTGACCGAGTTCCAAATTGGGCTCTCTTTCTTTCAGACATAGTATTGGCTGGCTGTCTTATTCAGTTCCTTGTGGACTGATGTCTGCTGCTAACTTTTATCTCACAGCCGTTTTGCTCTTATTTTACCGGTGCTTCCTTAATAGCCATACTGGTAGATTCTTCTTCCTCCTGGGTATTACCCGGCCTGTGCCTCTTTTAGCAGCTGCACAGGTAGATTCATTTCCTTACCCCTGTTAACTAATACATATATACTTATCATCACACATAATCTTACACTACTCTAAATTATTCACTAAACATTCTTAAATTCATATGGTACTATATTTATACATCTGCCACCCATCTCCAGGTGGCCAGGTTAATTCCTGCCATCTTTCTCTCTTCTTCTACCGCTGGGTGTCCAGCGAGGTCGGTAATAGGTCGGCCTGCACCGCCGGACCCGGAGTGTCCTGACCAGAGGTGGGTTCAAGTCCCACACTATCGGGGGAACGTCCACTCCGGTGCTACAGTACACCGCTCCTTTGGGGGTGGCGGCCTGGTTCGTTTCTTCCTCTGGGCGTTCTGCCTGGTCGAGGGCTATGGGCTGGGGACTCCCACTTGGTGGCTGGTCCACCGTTATCTGTTCTGAGGGTCCCTCATTGCCCGAGGCTACCGGCTGGTTGTCCCTACTCGCGGGCTGGTCTCTGACCTTAGGTGCCCTTTTGCGGCTGGTCCCATTCCCGGGGCTGAACCATTTAAATTGGGGCACTGGTGACCAGGATGTCTTTGGCTGTGGTGTGCGGGGAGTCCTTCTTAAGACTCTGGTTGCTGGGGGTGCGTCCAAGTCCAAAATGATTGGGGGTCAGCTGGATGCTCAGCGCGCAATAGACCAAGCACCCACTCTTTAGTGACATTGACCTTCTTATACACATAGGAGGAAATCCTCTCTTCCATCTTGGTTCTTTGTCCCAAACCAGCACTCTCCGCATCATACCCCTTGTACCAGAGTCCTGCCGTGGTCGCCATTTTGTAAGGGGGTGGTCCCAGGGGTCAGGTTCACCTCTGACCAACTTGAGCGGGTCGAATCGCTCTCACTCCCTTGGATTCTAGACTCTGGATTTATTTGGGGGATGTGATAAAGTGCAAAGGACCACTGGTTTGGTGCAAAAGAACTTTGATTTTATGACAGACAAAAAAAATACAATGTCAAACTTATAATCACTCTAATAAAGAACAATACATTACACATTCAAAGGGGGGGGTACAGTAAAATTACACCTCCCACCTCCCAATAGCTAATTTTAGCTAGGTTAGACACCAGGGCAGGCAGGGACTATGCTTACCAATCATTTCAGGTCAGTTAGTGGTAGTTCACGATTTCGGGGTTCGCTGGATTCTGTAGGTTCTGCTTGCCATACCCCGAACGTCGGAGAAGACTTCTTACTGCGCAATCTTCAGTTGGGTTGAGTCCACTGATGCGGTAAGGTGCGTTTTGGATCTATGGGGTAAGTATCCAGTTTTCTTCGTTAGAAATAGGTTCAAAGTCTCTTTGGTAATGTTTTCACCTGTTGGTAGTCAGGCCTTAGATTGTAGAGTGGAAACTTTCGGTTCTTCGGTTTCTTTCTGTTGAAGTTTTGTTTCGAGTTTGGTCGATCGCGGTGGTTTTTCATTGGGACCACGTTGGCTGTGGTGGATTGCTGCCGCGATGATGATGTTCTTCCTTCCTTCAGGACTTCAGGACTTCGAGGCTGGAGAAATTGGTTTACAACTGTCGTGTTGGTTTCTCTCCCTTCTTGATGATATAAGCATGGTCTCGGTTTTATGGCAAAGTGTGTCATACCCTCTGTTGAAACAGGGGGCCAGTTATACAGTTTGAGCTGTTCTAATCTTCATGCCAAATCAGCTCGGAATTCTTTGTTTAAATTTGGCGGGCTTGACTTCTCTTTGTAATATTTTGGCGGGCTCGTTAAAAGTTAATATGTCTTGGGTGGGTTGCATTTCGAAATCTATTTCCTGATGGAAATATTAGCTTCCTAATCGCAATGTTCTTTTGTGCTTGGTTTTTCGCATACAGGTTGTAGTGGGCCCTTTGTTCTTATTCATGTTGAAGATGGCTTTTCTATTTGGTTTGATGGCTGGCCATCTTTGAATTATTGTTGTAATGTAAATGTCTCCTGTGGAGAAGGGTTTTCGAATGTCCATTCCTCCAGACAAGTTAACTTAGTCTCAACACCTAGACAGTTCCAATAATCAAGTGGGCTTCCTTAGTTCTTTCTACAGGCTTGAATTTGTCTTTTAAAATCCAAAATTCAATTAAAGTTCGTAGTTTCTTCCACAAGCACTTTAGGGTTTCAAACTTTCCGGTAAATAGTCCCAAATTAAATTTCCTTTCGAATGAGCCCAAACACTGGTGCGGTGGGGGGGGGGGATTTCTTGTGAATTTTGCATCCTTCAGTTGTGTCCCTGCAGTCTGGTGGTGGCCCGGTGCTAGCAGGGGTGAACCCGGTTGGCTCACGTGGCTTGCTCTCAGGGCTGTTGCTGTGGTCCCTAGCGTTGGGACAGTTCACAGAGGCCTGTGACCTCCCTGTCTTTTCTTTGCACCCTGGGTTGCTGCTGCTCCCTGAGGAGCTGTTGTCTAGCAGTGCACAGGTAACTGCTGACTCGCTGGCCTGAGCGTCGTTTGCTTTGGAATCCTGGCTGGTGCCTGTTTCCTTTGGTGGAATTGTAGCCGGTGACCCCACATCTAGGGGTATGACCTTGGTGGCGGTGGGGTCTAGGGACTGCGCCTTGGTACAGTCTGCTCCTTCAGGCTCATGGCAGTTGGTGCCATCGGTTGCCTGAGAGGTGGAGCCGACCAGGGGCATGATATCGATACCGGTGCTGTTGCCCTCCTGAGATCGCTTGCTCTGCAGCTCATGTGTGTTGGCTGTTTGTGGCCACACTTCATGGTGCATGACTCTGGTGCCCGGGACGCAGGTAGCTCGCTGAATCTGTGTGCACCCGATGGGTGTCTGCCCGCTCCATTGGCTGCGTCCAGTTGAAATCCTGCATCGCACAACTTTTCCTTACTTATGGTGGACACTCTGTGGGTCCGATCGCGATCGCGCAACTTTTCCTCACTCATTGCATGTGCACAGTTCAGATCATCAATTATACATTTTACATGATCAGTTACACATTTTATATCTGACTTACAGTTCTTATTACATTGCTTGAGTGTGAGGAACTGTCCCTTTAATTATGGTGGGTTTCAGGCCTCCTTTAAAAGAGCCTTGCTTGCTTTGCCCCAATCTGCATCTCCGTTTGGTGCCACGTGTTGCTCCATCAGCGCTGCACCTCGTGGTCTGGCAGCGGCCATCTTTGTCTTCAGCACCTCACCTCGTGGTTTGGGTGCCATCTTACCTTCGTCCACGATGTCGACTGCGGTGATCCAATTCTCCCCGGGTTCTGCCTTCGAAGTTGGGAAGTCGCTTCTGGATCCGATTTTCTTCCTCCGGAATCCTGCCACTGGAGCCCGGAAGGTGCGTTCGGGTCATCACAGCTGGATCATCTCCATGCAGTCGTGCTGAGTGGTCTGTGTCTCAGGTGCTGTGCTGGTCTGCTCTCCGGTGTCGGGTCCACTCTTAGGTGAGGGCTTGCTTTACCTCTGAGCACAGAGGACGTCGCTCGCTGGAGGGGTGAAGTCTTCCCACTTCCAATGGATCTTCTCCATCCACCTTCTGCCGAGCAGCATTAGTCCATCATCTGCAACAATCCACAGGGGTAACTTATGCACCATGCCATCATGGAGTACCTTTACATTCGCACTACCAATGACTGGAATAATTTCATCGGTGTAGGTGCGCAGCTTTGCCTGAACTGGGACCAACTCGGGTCGTTCAGCTTAATTGTTCCATAGCCTCTCAAAGGTTTCTTGATTCATCACTGACTGCCTCGCCCCCGTGTACACTTACATGAAGACTGGAACTCTCTCTATCTCGACTTCCATCTTTAGCAGAGAACACTCGGTGGTGCAGATAAACATGCTATGTACCTCCTCGTGAGACTGGGCTGCCTCTCTGTCCATCGATTCATAATCCACGCTGAATTCATGGCCATTTGCAGACTCTTCATCGACACAGTGAATCATATTTCTCTTACACATTCGCTGGAGGTGGCCCTTTGTGCTGCAGCCTTTGCGAACATAGTCTTTAAAATGGCACTGGTGAGCCCTGTGATTCCCTCCACAACGCCTGCATGGTGCTACTCGATTAACCCCCCTTGGCAGACTCTGAGTTAAGGGACTTGGGGGCCTGTTCTCTCTTCCCTAAAAGGGTTCGCGCTCTACAGTCCAGCCTCTGTGCTCAGTACCTGACGGGTTTGAGTCCTGAGGGTAAGACATCTGCCTAGAACCGCAGGTCGAGGTCATGAATGACTGGCTCACAGAGATGGCCTTCTGCAGTGTGACTGTGGTATCCGCCGACAGTAGCTTGTGAAGAAGGCCCTCATGGCCAATTCCAATGACAAAAATGTCCCGCAGCACTTTGCTGAGGTGGTCACCGAACTCGCACGGTGTCCCCAGCCTCCTGAGGTCTGCGGCATACTTTGCGAGTTCCTGGCCTTTGGGCCAACGGTGGGTATAGAACCAGTGTCTGGCTGTGAGGATGCTCTCTTTGGGCTTGAGTTGCTCCTGGATCAGGGTTACGAGTTCCTTGTACGACTTGGTCATTGTCTTCATTGGTACCAGCAAGTCCCTGACAAGGCCATAGACATTGGGCCCACAACTGGTTAGCAGGATAGCTCGGCGCTTATCAGCCAGTGTGGCCGGGTCATCTCCTGCAAGGTCGTTTGCTGTGAAGAAATGGTCGAGCCTCTCCACAAAGGTGCCTCAATCATCACCATCGGCGAACTGCTGCAACGTACCAAGTATAGCCATTTCCGAGTGAATGTTCGTAATCTCGTCACCAATTATAGTGTCCTTAGATGCTCTAATAATGACTCCACGAGGCAGTGTGTTGTACTTGAACTGTAGTGACCTTAGTCCTTTATTAGTTCACTCCAGAGTGAGGATCACAACTGGTGGCCTGCCTTTTATACTAGGCCAGGCACACCTGTACAGGTAACCTACGAGTCTTCCACTGCTGTGCCCTCTGGTGGCATACCTTGTGATAGTGCAAACAGTAGCCATGTAGGATACATGATATCCTTCCCTTGGCACCTAGGGGCAACATACCATTATGGACCCATAGTTATGGTTACAAAAGCACCCTGTCTATTTCTATGACTACAGAATCCTCTCTTACTACTGCAGTTATCATTACTACCTTCATTACATCTCCTTTTGGCCAACAGAGAGAATGTTCCTTTTAACAATTTAGTCTCTTACCGGTCGGACTGGACTAAAATTCGAGCGCCGAGCGGCACCGGACCGAGCAGCCCCGACCCGAGAGGGTCCAACCCGAGAGACCCCAACCCAAGCACCTCTGACCCGAGAGGCCCCGACCCAAGGCCCCGACCCGAGCAGCCCCGACCCCAACCCGGGAGACCCTGACCCCGACCCGTGGCCACGACCCGAGAGACCCCGACCCAAGAGGCCCCGACCCGAGAGACCCCGACCCAAGAGATCCCGACCCGAGAGGCCCCGACCCGAGAGACCCCGGCCCAAGAGATCCCGACCCGTGGCCACGACCCGAGAGGCCCCGACCCAAGAGGCCCCGACCTGAGAGACCCCGACCCGAGAGATCCCAACACGAAAGGCCCCGACCCGAGAGGCCCCGACCCGAGAGGCCCCGACCCGAGAGACCTCGACCCGAGAGACCGCGACCCGAGAGACCCCGACTTGAGAGACCCTGACCCGACCCGAGAGACCCCGACCCGACCCGATAGACCCCGACCCGACCCGAAAGACCCCGACCCGAGAGCCCCGACCCGAGAGCCCCGACCCGAGAGACCCCGACCCGAGAGACACCGATCCGAGAGACCCCGACCCCGACCCGAGAGGCCCCGACCCGAGAGACCCCGACCCGAGAGACCCGACCCGAGAGGTCCCGACCCGATCCGAGAGACCCCGACCCGAAAGACACCGACCCGAGAGACCCGACCCGAGAGACCCCGACCTGAGAGACACCGATCCGAGAGACCCCGACCGCGACCCGAGAGATCCCGACCCGAGAGACCCCGACCCGAGAGACCACGACCCTAGAGACCCCGACCCGAGAGACCCCGACCCGAGAGACCACGACCCGAGAGGCCCCGACTCGAGAGACCCCGACCCGAGAGACCACGACCCGAGAGACCCCGACCCGAGAGACCACGACCCGAGAGGCCCCGATCGGAGAGACCCCGACCCGAGAAGCCCCGACCCGAGAGACCCAACCCGAGAGACCCCGACCCGAGAGACCCGGTCCGAGTGACCCCGACCCGAGAGACCCCGACCCGAGAGACACCGATCCAAGAGACCCCGACCCCGACCCGAGAGACCCTGACCCGAGAGACCCCGACCCGAGAGACCCCGACCCGAGAGACACCGATCCAAGAGACCCCGACCCCGACCCGAGAGACCCCGACCCGAGAGACCCCGACCAGAGAGACCCCGACCCGAGAGACCCCGACCTGAGAGACCCCGACCCGAGAGACCACGACCCGAGAGGCCCCGACCCGAGAGACCCCGACCCGAGAGACCACGACCCGAGAGGCCCCGATCCGAGAGACCCCGACCCGAGAGGCCCCGATCCAAGAGACCCGACTCGAGAGACCCCGACCCGAGAGACCCGATCCGAGTGACCCCGACCCGAGAGACCCCGACCCGAGAGACACCGATCCAAGAGACCCCGACGCCGACCCGAGAGACCCCGACCCGAGAGACCCCGACCCGAGAGATCCCGACCCGAGAGGTCCCGACCCGAGAGACCCCGACCCGACCCGAGAGACCCCAACCCGAGAGACCCCAACCCAAGGCACAGACCTGAGAGACCCCGACCCGAGAGACCCCGACCCCGACCCGAGAGACCCTGATCCGAGAGACCCCGACCCAAGGCCCAGACCTGAGAGACCACGACCCGAGAGACCCCGATCCGAGAGACCCCGACCCGAGACCCCGACCTCAGAGACCACGACCCAAGAGACCCCGACCCGAGAGACCCCGACCCAAAGCCCAGAGCTGAGAGACACCAACCCGAGAGACCCCGACCCGAGAGACCCCGACTCAAGGCCCAGACCCGAGAGACCCCGACCCCGAGAGACCCCGACCCGAGAGACCCCGACCCCGACCCGAGAGATCCCGACCCGAGAGACCCCGACCCCAACCCGAGAGACCCCGACCCGAGAGACCTCGACCCGAGAGGCCCCGACCCAAGAGACCCCGACCCGAGAGACCCAGACCCGAGAGACCCTGACCCAAGAGACCCCGACCCGAGAGACCCCGACCCAAGGCCCAGACCTGAGAGACCCCGACCCCGAGAGACCCCGACCCGAGAGACCCCAACCCCAACCCGAGAGATCCCGACCCGAGAGACCCCGACCCCGACCCGAGAAACCCCGACCCGAGAGACCTCAACCCGAGAGGCCCCGACCCGAGAGACCCCGACCCGAGAGATCCAGACCCGAGAGACCCCGACCCGAGAGCGACCCGAGAGACCCCGACCCGAGGCCCAGACCTGAGAGGCCCCGACTTCGGTGAGTCTGAGAGGCCAGAGAGTTTGGTGAGTTCGGGAGGCTAGGTGTCCAAGGAGCAGGAGGGCTGGAGGTAGGAGGAGTTCACTTCTGGTGAGGAGCTCACAGCCCTCGTCCGGGCAGGTAAGTGGTTGGCTGTTTGATTGGTTAGTATCGCTCTCTCTTTTTCTTTTTAATTAGATTTTATCAGATAAGTCTAATTAGAGGGATGGCGGGGCGGCTCAGTCCTGTGGAGTGCATGTCCTGCGGCATGTGGGAAGTCCTGGGCGCTTCGCACAACCTAGAAAACCATATGTGCAGGAGGTGTCTCCAGCTTCAACTACTCGAACTCCGCATTTTGGAGATTGAGCGGCGGCTGGAGTCACTACGGTGTATCCGCGAGGCTGAGTTACATGGATAGCATGTTTCAGGACGTGCTTACCCCACAGCTTAAAAGCATGCAGGCAGAGGGGAAGTGGGTGACCACCAGACGGAATAAGAACGCTAGGCAGGTAGTGCAGGAGTCCCCCCGTGAGTCCATAAGAACATAAGAACATAAGAAATAGGATCAGGTGCAGGCCATACGGCCCCTCGAGCCTGCTCCACCATTTAATATGATCATGGCTGATCCGATCATGGACTCAGGTCCACTTCCCTGCCCGCTCCCCATAACCCCTCAATCCCTTATCGGTTAAGAAACTGTCTATCTCTGTCTGTTATATATGTATACTATAGATATACTCTCTGTGTGATCACTGTATAGTTGCATAAGATGGAAACTTGTTTACCGGAGGTACCATCAACAAGGTTCACATTGTATACACTATGCTGGCACCACCAGAGGGTGCAATTGGTGGAGGCCCAGGGGTCACCTGCACACCACAGGTACCCAGGTATAAAAGGGAGTCCACCATGTGGTATCCTCACTCTGGAGTTATATTAATGGACTAAGGTCACTAACGTTCAAGTACAATATTTTGCTTCATGGAGTCATTATCAGAGCATCTAAAGACATAACAATTGCAACGAGATTACGGACTTTCACGCGAAAATGGCTAACCTTGGTACGTTGCAGCAATTCGCCGATGGGGATGATTGGGATGCCATTGTGGAGAGGCTCGACCATTTCTTCACAGCAAACGACCTGGCAGGCGATGATCCGGCCACACTGGCTGATAAGCGCAGAGCTATCCTGCTCACCAGTTGTGGGCCCACCGTCCATGGCCTCGTCAGGGACTTGCTGGCACCAGCGAAGACAACGAGGAGCTAGTAACGCTGATCCAAGAACAACTCAAGCCCGAAGAAAGCATCCTCACAGCCAGACACCGGTTTTACACCCACCGACGGCCCGAAGACCATGAAATCGCGAAATATGCTGCAGACCTCAGGAGGCTGGCGGCACCGTGTGATTTCAGCGAACACCTCACCGAAGCGCCACGGGACATTTCTGTCATCGGAATCGGCCATGAGGGCCTTCTTCACAGGCTACTATCTGCAGATACCACAGTCACACTGCAGATGGCCATCTCCGTGAGCCAGACATTAATGACCTCGACCTGCGGCTCTAGGCGGATGACTCATCCTCAGGACTCAAACCCGGCAATTACTGTACACAGAGTGGCGTCTTTTAGAGGCAGAACTGTACAACGTGAATCTCCTAAGGGGAGAGAGAACAGGCCCCCGAGTCTTTTAACTCTGAGTCCGCCAAGGGGGGGCTAATCGGTTAGCAGCATGCTGGTGTTGCGGAGGAAATCACCGGGCTCACCAGTGCCGTTTTAAGAACTATGTGTGCAAAACGTTACATTTGTCGTTTCCCCAGAATCCAGGGAATTTTGGTAAATTACAAGCAATGCATCCACAATCCCTGCCGTTACTGCTCTTAAGACCCTCGGATGCAAGTCATCAGGTCCAGGGGATTTATCTGCCTTTAGTCCCATTATCTTACTGAATACCACCTTCCTTAGTGTTTGTGATTGTTCCCCGCCCCCCCCCCCCACCCCCGTATAGCCCCTTGACTATCCACTGTTGGGATATTGTTAGTATCCTCTACCGTAAAGATGGATACAAAGTATTTGTTCAGAGTTTCTGCCATCTCCCTGTTCTCCATTACTAATTCCCTGGTCTCGTCCTCTAAGGGACTCGCTTTCCAACCGATATTCTCTTCTGAGCACCGGTGAGGGCGATGGTGCCTCTCAGGAGTGCAACCAGAGCCAAGTCCAAGGCACCACGAGTGGCTCAGCTGCACAAGAGGGAGGGACAAAGAATAAGAGAGCTGTAGTGGTAGAGGATTTAATAGTTAGGGGAACAGAGAGGCATTTCTGCAGCCGTAGACGTGACTCCAGGATGGTATGGTGCCTCCCTGATGCCAGGGTCAAGGATGTCACAGAGCAGACGCAGGCCATTCTCGGAGGAGAGGGTAAACAGCTAAAGGTCGTGGTCCATATCGGGTAGAAAGAGGGATGAGGTCCTGCAGGCAGAATTTAGGAAGCTAGGAGAAAAATTAAAGGGTAGGACCTCAAAGGTAGTAATCGCCAGGTTACTACCGGTGTCACGTGCTGATGAGTATTAGGAAAATTAGAGAAATTAGGGATAGTGTTAAATCCAAGAAGAGGCAGATAAATTGACCAGAAAAAGCAGCAAACCTGAGGACTGGGAGAAATTTAGAAATCAGCAGAGGAGGACAAAGGGTCTAATTAGGAGCGGGAAAATAGAGTATGAGAGGAAGCATGCAGGGAACATAGAAACTGACTGCAAAAGCTTCTATAGATATGTGAAGAGAAAAAGATTAGTGAAGACCAACGTAGGTCCTTTGCAGTCAGAATCAGGTGAATTTATAATGGGGAACAAAGAAATGGCAAACCAATTGAACAAATACTTTGGTTCTATCTTCACTAAGGAAGACACAAATAACGTTCCGGAAGTACTAGGGGTTCGAGGGTAGAGCGAAAAGGAGGAACTAAAGGAAATCCTTATTAGTCAAGAAATTGTGTTAGGGCAATTGATGGGATTGAAGATTGATAAATCCCCAGGGCCTGATAGGCTGCATCCCAGAGTACTTAAGGAAGTGGCCCTAGAAATAGTGGAAGCATTGGTGATCATTTTCCGACATTCTATCGACTCTGGATCAGTTCCTATGGACTGGAGGGTAGCTAATGTAACACCACTTTTTAAAAAAGGAGGGAGAGAGAAAACAGGGAATTTTTGACCGGTTAGCCTGGCATCGGTGCTGGGGAAAATGTTGGAATCAATTATTAAAGATGAAATAGCAGCGCATTTGGAAAGCAGGGACAGGATTGGTCCAAGTCAGCATGGATTTATGCTTGACAAATCTTCTAGAATTTTTTGAGGATGTAACTAGTAGAGTGGACAAGGGAGAACCAGTAGATGTGGTGTATTTGGACTTTCAAAAGGCTTTTGACAAGGTCCCACACAAGAGATTAGTGTGCTAAATTAAAACACATGGTATTGGGGGTAATGTATTGACGTGGATAGAGAACTGGTTGGCAGATGGGAAGCAGAGAGTTGGAATAAATGGGTCCTTTTCAGAATGGCAGAGAGTGACCAGTGGGGTGCCGCAGGGTTCAGTGCTGAGACCTCAGTTATTTACAATATACATCAATGATTTAGATGAAGGAATTGAATGTAATATCTCCAAGTTTGCAGATGACACTAAGCTGGGTGGCAGTGTGAGCTGTGAGGAGGATGCTAAGAGTCTGCAGGGTGACTTGGACAGGTTATGTGAGTAGGCAAATGCATGGCAGATGCAGTATAATGTGGATAAATGTGAGGTTATCCACTTTCTTGGCAAAAGCAGGAAGAAAGAATATTATCTGAATGGTGACAGATTAGGAAAAGAGGAAGTGCAACGAGACCTGGGTGTCATGGTACATCAGTTATTGAAGTTTGGCATGCAGGTACAGCAGGCGGTGAAGATGACAAATGGCATGTTGGCCTTCATAGCTAAAGGACTTTAGTTTAAGAGCAGGGAGGTCTTACTGCAGTTGTACAGAGCCTTGGTGAGGCCTCACCTGGAATATTGTGTTCTGTTTTGGTCTCCTAATCTGAGGAAGGATGTTCTTGCTATTGAGGGAGTACAACAAAGGTTCACCAGATTGATTCCCGGGATGGCAGGACTGACATATGAGGAGAGACTGGATCAACTGGGCTTGTATCGACTGGAGTTTAGAAGAATGAGAGGGGATCTCATAGAAACATATAAAATTCTGATGGGATTGGACAGGTTATAGGCAGGAAGAATGTTCCCGTTGCTGGGGAGTTCCAGAACCAGGGGTCACAGTCTAAGAATAAGGGGTAAGCCATTTAAGACCGAGATGAGGAGAAACTTCTTCATTCAGAGAGTGGTTAACCTGTGGAATTCTCTACCGCAGAAAGTTGTTGAGGTCAGTTCATTAGATATATTCAAAAGGGAGTTAGATATGGCCCTTACAGCCAAAGGGATCAAGGGGTATGAAGAGAAAGCAGGAAAGGGATACTGAGGTTGATTGATCAGCCATGATCTTATTGAATGGCGGTGCAGGCTTGAAAGGCCGAATGGCCTGCTCCTGCACCTAATTTCTATGTTTCTATGTTTCTATAAGAATAGAAGGATAGAGAGGATGAACGCGTGGCTGGAGAGTTGGTGTAGGAGTGAGGGCTTTAAATTCCTGAGGTATTGGGACCGCTTCTCAGGGAAGATGGTACTTTTACAAACCGGATCTCAACAGCGCCAGGACCAATATCCTCGTGAGGAGTTTTGCGAGTGCTGTGGGGAGAGTTTAAACTAGCTTGGCAGGGGGATGGAAACCTGAGAGCAAATTCAATAGGGAAGAAAGTAAAGCTGAAATTGGATAGCAAGAATTTAGAAAGTGAATCTGTAAGACAGAGGAAACAAGGGTTAGTAAGTAGTAATCAAGGAAATTTTCCTGTGATAAATGTTATATACTTTAATGCAGAGCATAGCGAATAAGTCGGATGAGCTGAGAGCATAGGTAGACACTTGGGAGTATGACATTATAGCCATTAGAGAGACATTGCTAAAAGAGGGGCAGGTTTGGCATCTCAATATTCCTGGTTACAGGATGCATAGACAAGACAGAGAGGGGGATAAAAAGCGGGGTGGGTGGTCGCGGTATTGATGAAAGAAACTATTACAGCGGTGAGGAGGGGTGATATGTTAGAGGGATCATCAAATGAGGCCATATGAGTCAAATTGAAAAATAAAAAAGGGGCGATCACACAGCCGTGCATTTATTATAGACCCCCAAACAGTGGGAGGGAGATAGAGGAGCAAATATTTATGAAGTCCAAAAACATAGGGCAGTAACAGTAGGAGATTTTAACTATCCTAATATTGATTGGGACAAATACAGTGTGAAGGGTATAGAGGGTGTAGAATTCTTAAAATGCATTCAAGAGAATTTTTTAGTCAGTATGTAACAAGCCCAACATGGGAGGGGGCAGTTTTGGGGAATGAAACTGGGCAGGTGGAAGAAGTATTCGTAGGAGAGTACTTGGGTGCTAGTGACCATAATTCAGTCAGATTCAAGTTAGTTATGGATAAGGATAGACCAGGAATAAAAGTCCCAAATTGGGGAAAAGCTAACTTTGCTAACTTGAGGATTGATTTGGCCACAATGGACTGGAAACAGCTAATTGTGGGTAAATCAGTGTCGGGACAGTGGGAGGCATTTAAGGTGGAGATCCGGAGGGCTCAGGCCAAACATGTGCCCTTAAAGAAAAAGGATGGGAATAACAATTCTATAGCCCCCTGGATGTCTAGGGACTTACAAGGGAGGATAAAGAAAAAAAGGGAAACTTATGTAACGTACCGATGGCTAAATACTGTAGAATCTTTGGAGGAATATAGAAAGTTCAGAGGTAAAATTAAAAAGGACATTAGGAATGCTAAGAGAGAGCATGAAATGTTTTGGCAAGTAAAATTAAGGAAAATCCAAAGATGTTTTATAAATACATTAAGAGCAAGAGGATAACTAAAGAAAGGATAGGGCCAATAGAGACGATGAGGTTAATCTTTGTGTGGAGGCGGAAGATGTTGGTATGGTTCTTAATGAATACTTTGCGTCTGTTTTCACAAAGCAAAGGGGCAAAGCAGATACTGCTATCGAGGAGGAGCGTGACAGTCTGGATGAAATAAACATAATGAGAGAGGAGGCATTAAGGGGTTTAGCAGCTTTGAAAGTAGATAAGTCCCCAGGCCTGGATGAAATGTGTTATGTATTGTCCATGTACATTAAATGTATAGTTACAATGGTGCGCCACAAGGGGCACTGTGGTGGGAGACCCGAAAGTACCTGCGAGACAGAGTATAAAAGGCTGCCCACCACACCTGAGGGGCACTCTGGAGTTACACAATAAAGCAATCACAGCAGTAAAGGTCACAGCAGTTACTACAACACCAGACTGTGTGGAGTCAGTGATTTGAATGCTACATACATCACAAATTGGCGACGAGAACACGGACGAGCTCTTCACGCAACCATGGCTACTTTGGGCACACTAAAGGATTTCACAGAGGGTAATGACTGGGATGCCTTTACGGAAAGGCTCGAGTACTATTTCATAGCAAACGACCTGACAGGGAACACGAACGCACAGATGGAGAAGCGTAAGGCGATATTGCTGTCCAGTTGTGTCGATGAGGTTTACCGTCTCGTCAGGGATTTGCTGGCACCCGCGAGTGCCAAGGACAAATCATATGAGCAGCTGATTGAACTCACTCATAACCAACTGAAACTGAAGGAGAGCATCCTCATGGCCAGGCACAAATTCTACCACCACTGCAGACCTGAGGGCCAGGATGTCACAAAATATGTTGCGGACATCAGGAGACTTGCGGCGCCGTGCGATTTTGGCACACACCTTAACGAGGCGTTGCGAGACGTCTTTGTTATGGGGATTGGCCATGAGGGTCTCCTTCACAAGCTGCTATCTACTGAACCTACAGTCAGCCTGCAGCAAGCCATCAACATCAGCCGGGCATTTATGACCTCGACTTGCAGCACCAAGCAGATGATCCACACGGTCTCAAACCCGGCAGGTACTGTTCACAGGATAGCGCCCGTCACGGACAAAACTGCAGAACATGGCTCTGCCCAAGGCAGAGAGCACGGACCTCAGGGTCCTGACTCAGAGTCCGCCAAGGGGGGCTAATCGAGTAGCACCATGCTGGCGCTGCGGAGGAAGCCATGGGGCTCACCGGTGCAGGTTTGCGGAGTACACATGCAATACCTGCCACACGAAAGGCCACCTTCAGCGTATGTGCAAAAGAAACACGACTCACCGTGTGGCCGAGGAGATGGTAGATGATCTGCTATCCAGCGAGGAGCATTGCGGTTTGGCTCAACGACATCCCACCCCCAGGTAGAAGAAGATGATGCGTTTGGACTGTATACGTGTACCGACGATTCGGCCCCAGTGATTATGGAAGTAAAGATTAACGGAATCCCAGTGAGTATGGAAGTGGACACGGGGTCGGGTCGGTTGCTGATGAGTCAGGAAACTTTTGATAAACTGTGGATCAACCCAGCTGCACGACCCAAGCTGGTCCCGGTCACGGTAAAGCTGCGCACCTACACCGAGGAACTGATATCTGTTCTTGGCAGAGCGGATGTGCAGGTATCCCACGGTGGCGAGACGTATGGTTTATCTTTGTGGATCATTGCAGGCGATGGGCCGACGCTACTCGGCAGGAGATAGATGGGGAAGGTCCGTGGGAGCTGGGAAGACTTCATTCCTCCACAGACCGCTGTCCCCCATGTTCACAGGCAGAGCAGGCCTCCACCTTCAGATCGGCTCCTGGGCAAAAAGGTCAGCTGCGTGGGGTGCTTTGGAGGATGCGGCGGTGCGGGGGCCGGTGCATTGCGGCTCCCGGGTGCGTTCAGAGTGTGGCGGTTCTCAAGAGAGAGGGAGAGCAGGCAGCAGCGCGGCGAGCCTTGTGGCAGCAGAGTTCTGCAGAGAGAGGCAGGCAGGCACCAACAGAGCACCTAAAATGGCGGCGCCCAGTAGAAACCTCGTGGGAAAAACAAAATGACGTCTTAAAAGGGAAATGTACCCCGGAGTCTTAAAGGGGCCTTACACCGTTGGCGGTCCCCACAAAGAGACTTTTGTAAGGGCAAGAGTGAGTCAAAATGATTACAGTGACTTGTATGATGCCGTGATTTATGACAAGAGTTAATATTTTGATGCTAAAATGATTGCTGTGATTAAAATGATTGATATGATTGGTGAAAAGAGTTAATATCACAATGCACAGTTAAAAGGGTTAATGGATCTGTGACTAACATGACTAATGGATTAATGCGATTTCTGATTTTATGTGATTTAAGCAATTGTTCAGCGGCTGCAGACAAGCCGCAAAGGCAACTATTTTCTGAGAACAGAGGTAACGCACTAGTTGCCATACCCTGTCTCAGTGCAGCCCATTACCTCGGGCAAAAAGGGGCAGTATGCCGCCACCATACCTCACCCAGTGGAGCTGAGATTTAATAACTGTTCAATGTACCTGCAAACTTTTGATATAACTCTTCAACGCATCTATATGTAGCATACAAATGTACTTCTATGTGTACCTACTTTCTACTGGAGATTATGTTTGTGTACTTGTACCACCCATGTAAGGACTGCAAACACCACATGCTTGCACCGGATCGCAAGCATAATCTCTACATGGGGGGGAAGAGGGAAGTGGATGGTCATGGACTCACAGTCACAAATCAACCAGGACGTACAAGGCCAAGGTTACCGGCAATTTGCTTTTGGAACTGGGTGGGGTGGGGGGGTGGGTGCGGAAATGAGATGTTATGTATTGTCCATGTACATTAAATGTATAGTTACAATGGTGCTGGTGCGCCACAAAGGGCACTGTGGTGGGAGATCCGAAAGTACCTGCGAGACAGAGTATAAAAGGCTGCCCACCGCACCTGAGGGGCACTCTGGAGTTACACAATAAAGGACCAAGGTCACAGCAGTTACTACAACACCAGACTGTGTGGAGTCAGTGATTTGAGTGCTACATACATCACAAAATGCATCCCAGGCTGTTGAGTGAAGTAAAAGAGCAAATAGCAAAGGCCTTGACCATCATTTTCCAGTCCTCTTTGGATTTGGGCATGGTGCCGGAGGACTGGAGGACTGCTAATGTGGTACCCTTGTTTAAGAAGGGAGAAAGGGATAGGCCGAGTAATTACAGGCCTGTCAGCCTAACCTGGTGGGAAAATTATTGGAAAATATCCTGAAAGACAGGATAAATCTACGTTTAGAAAGGCAAGGATTAATTAGGGACCATCAGCATGGATTTGTTAAGGGAAGATCGTGTTTGACTAATCTGATTGAATTTTTTGAGGAGGTAACCAGGTGGGTCGATGATGGTCATGCGTACGATGTAGTGTATATGGACTTTAGCCAAGCTTTTGATACGGTCCCACATGGTAGACTGGTCACGAAGGGATCTAGGGCAAAGTGGCAAGTTGGATCCAAAATTGGCTTAGAGGTAGGAAGCAAAGGGTAATGGTTGATGGATGTTTAAGTGACTGGATGTTTCCAGTGCGGTTCCGCAGGGCTCAGTACTGGGTCCCTTGCTTTTTGTGGTATACATCAATGAACTAGATTTGAATATAGGGAGTATGATTAAGAAGTTTGCAGATGACACTAAAATTGGCTGTGTGGTTGATAATGAAGAGAAAAGTCATGGACTACAGGAGGATATCAATCTACTGGTCAGGTGGGCAGAATAGTGCCAAATGAAATTTAATTTGGAGAAGTGTGAGTTAATGCACTTGGGGAGGGCTAATAAGGAAAGGGTATACACATTAAATGGTGGGCCACTTAATAGTGTAGATGAACAAAGGGACCTTGGAGTGCTTGTCCACAGATCCCTGAATGTAGCAGGCTAGGTGGATAAGGTGGTTAAGAAGGTATACGGAATGCTTGCCTTTATTGGCAGGGCATAGAATACAAGAGCAGGGAGGATATGCTTAAATTTTATAATACTCTAGTTAGGCCACAGCTGGAGTGTTGCGTGCAGTTCTGGTCAACGTATTATAGGAAGGACGTGATTGCACTAGAGAAGGTACAGAGGAGATTTACTAGGATGCTGCCTGGAATGGAGAATCTAAGCTATGAGGACAGATTTGATAGGCTGGGTTTGTTCTCATTGGAACAGAGGAGGCTGAGAGGAGACCTCATTGAGGTGTATAAACTTTGAGGGGCCTGGACATAGTGGATAGCAAGGGCCTATTTCCCTTGGTGGAGCGGTCAATTATGAGGGGGCATAGTTTTAAGGTGGTTGGTGGAAGGTTTAGAGGGGATTTGAGGGGAGGCTTCTTCACGTAGAGGGTTGTGGGGGTCTGGAACTCACTGCCTGGAAGGGTGGTGGATGCAGAAATTCTCACCACATTTAAAAGGTGCTTAGATGAGCACTTGAAGTGCCGTAATCTGCAGGTTTATGGACCTAGAGCTATTAAGTGGGATTAGACTGGATAAGCTTTTGTTGGCTGGTGTAGATACGACGGTAAGTACTGTAGGGAATCGAATACAGCCAGGGTGATCTCCTGGACTCGTTTCGATCGCTTGGATGGATCGGAGAGGAATTTTCCCAGATTTTTTCCCCCCAATTGGCCATGGTTTTTTATCTGTTTTCTTGCCTCTCCCAGGAGATCACATGGCTCCGGTTGGGGTGGACTGTAGAATGTTGCGGTGCAGGGTGTGTCGCAGTTGTGTGGGGTGGATTGGTTGGGCCGGATACTCTTTACCTTTCCGCCATTGTTCATTGTTCATATGTAACCTTCAAGGCTACTGACCAAAGGCCGTGTGGCCCTTTGTCAGCCGGTGCGGACACGATGGGCCAAAATGGCCTCCTTCTGCGCTATAGATTTCTATGTTTCTATGGGCTAGATTTTCCACTTTTTTTGCATGCATAACATCCACTTAACGTCCATTTTAATGCTGAAATGACATATAATGGCCAGATCTCGCCCATTTAGCCACAAAATTGAAACTGACGTCCATTTTTTGGAAACTTATCGCCGAGTGTTACTTTCCCCATGTGTGTAATGCCGGGAAAAAATAATACCACCTGCTCACTCTTTTTGGGTGGAATCATCAGAATGGGTGAAACCAACGCCCATAATATCGCCCAGCGTTACTTTCCGCACGTAATTAACACCGAGATTCAATAATACCGACCACCCACTTTATTTTGTCGCAAAGATCATATTTGCCGATACTAACGTCCAGGAGATCGCCCAGGGTCACTTTCACCACCTCGCACACATCTCGCCTGCAATATCGCTCGCCCAAAACACCGCTCAGAAAAAATGGAACTGTTCTGAACGAATCACAGCGGTACGGACGCCATGTTCTGCATCATATGTCGCATCATTTAAAATGCTGCTCTGCTTCAACCTCGGGGGAGTTCGGATGTACTCTGGAGATCTTTGGAAGTGATGTGAACATCTGTACAAACATCTTTATCAGACTGTGGACAATTGGAATTTAATAGGTGTCTTCGTCGGGACATTCATTCTTTGTGACCAATCGGTGGAAAACAGATAGCTATTGGAATGGGGCCTGTCCTTTCTCACCCGCTCTTGATGACCAATTACATGCTGCAGACTCGAGACGGAAGAAGGTATGCTCCACAGCATTATGTGCCTAATGTAAGACATGCCAGACTGATGAGGAGGACCAGACGTTATACCACCCGCAAGTACAGGGAGAAGCAGTCTTACCTCAACTTGTCCGATAACACTTGCCTTCGAAGACTGCACCTCCACAAAGAGGGTATCACTGAGGTATGCCAGCTCAAAAGGGGAGATCTGCAGCATGCCACTACCATCACGTCAAAGTCACCGCGGCACTGTCGTTCTATGCGTCGGGTTCTTTTCAAGCCTCAGCTGGCGACATTTGCGGTCTGTCTCAGCATACTATACATTGCTGCTTTAGACAAGTCACTGAAGCCCTGTACGTATGCAGGCTGGACTTTATCAGTTTCCCTATGACCAGGGAGGCTCAGACTGAGAAGGTTTTAGAATTCTACCAAATTTCTGACTGCCCCAAGGTGCAGGGAGCAATAGACTATATGCACATCGCGATGTGGGCACCTTTTCAATTTGCAGAGATTTTCAAGAACCGCAAGGGGTTTCACTCCCTGAATGTACAACTCGTTGTCGAACACCAGCAAATTATTATAGCAGTGAATGCTAAATTTCCAGACAGCATCCATGAAGCTCACATCTGTCTCAGCATACTATACATTGCTGCTTTAGACAAGTCACTGAAGCCCTGTACGTATGCAGGCTGGACTTTATCAGCTTCCCTATGACCAGGGAGGCTCAGACTGTATCTGACTTGTTTAACAATCAGCCACAAGGTCAATGCTGGATGCTTGGTGACGAAGGATATGGCCTTGCCTCTTGGCTGATGACCGCCCTGCGTGACACCCACGCCGAAACTGAGAGGCGATGCAATGAGAGTCACAGAGCCACTCGCAGTATCATGGAGAATACTATTGGAGTGCATAAGCAGCACTTTAGATGCCTGGACCACTCAGGAGGTGAGCTCCAATACCACCCTGAGCAGGTAGCTCAATTCGTGGTAGTGTGCTCCATGCTGCACAACTTGGCTATCAGGAGGGGACAAGAATTGCCAGAAGAGTCTAATAATCCACCTCAGGAGCGTGAGAGAAAGAAGGACGAGGAGGTGGACACTGACATTGGCCCAGACAATCAGGCTGATGATGAAGCCATGCCCCCGCCCCCCTGTAGACTGCATGAAAGGGCCCATGGTGGCATGATAGCTGCAAGACTCTTATGTCAGGAGCTCATCAATGATCGCTTTGCCTGAAAGAACATTGGTGGTATTTACAAAGCTGACACACTGCTGGGTGTGCAAATCATACATCAATGGTGAGCATCACCTTGGTGACAGTTAAAGTTTAAGTTGATTGAAGTTAAGTGTAATTATACCCTTTGATGTTAAGGAATCACCAGCGTGTAACGGTGCAGCTATCTGAGCCAATGCACAACAAGGTTTTGTTAAATAAAAAACATTTAAACCGAACATTTGTCTGAAATCATAAGTATTTCTGTAAAAAAAACAACCCTCCCCCCCCACCCGCTCCGCTTCTCCTCCACCACCTCTACCCCTTCCCCTTCCCCTTCTGTCTCCAAGCCGCCTGGCTGAGGAGTTCCTCAGGCGATGCTTCATTGTGGGGTGGGGTGGGGGGGAGCGGGGATGACTGCTGAACTGCTGCTTGGACGGATACGGGAGAAGATGGTCCCGAGGTGGGAATGTGCTCCAAGCCAGAAGCAAAATGTTGCTCCTGGCTCTCATGTGTCTTGGCAATGGGGGTGCGGCACCTTGGGGAGCCCTCTGCCACCTGTGTTCCTGGCTACCAGCTCCAGGACCTCCTCCATCCCTTCCATGAAATATATTATTTGTTGGACAAAAACTTGTTCCCAACTATGTTCTTGGTGCTTAGTAGGCTTTTTGCTGCTGGTGAATCTCCCTCGTGCCTCCCACAAAGCCAAACAAGCACACACGACACCCACACACGCTTTCAGTCACTCTCTGCTCCCTCTCTCTCTGTCTGCTCTTGTGCGCATGTAATGATGACCCCTGACCTCCTGAATCGCGGGAAACGGGCATTGCCTTGCCATTGCTAAGGACGGCGACACTTTACGGTAGAAGGTCAGAGAGATTTAACGCTACCACCTATTTCATATCGCTTGTGGTAACACCCAATTTCAAAAATGGATAATAGGGGCTCTGAGAATGGGCGACAAGCCGGCGATCTGAAAACCCATTTTTACCACCCACGCCGGAAATAACGCCCATTTTTGGACGATCTGCATAAAAGTGTAAAATCTAGCCCTATGATTCTATAAAGAAGCATTTGGAGCACTGTAGAAATAGTAATAACAGAGGAAAATCAGTGTGGGTGTTCTACATCAGTTTAAAATTACTGCCGTGATATCTTGATGTGAAGTCTACAATGACAGAGGAAATTGTCTATGTTGGAAAGATTTCATTAAGCATTGAAGCTATTTGCGGCATTCATTTTTTTTTATCTCTTCCAGCTTTAAACTGACAAAAAATTTTGGGTTGGGTTCAAACTAATATTTTGTCTGTCAGTATTCATATACATAAAACAGCAAATGAATACTACAATGATGTAAAAATTGCTGTTAACATTCCAGAAATAACAACAACACTTATACGATTTCACTAGACTTCTGACAGGACAACATATAGTAGTAGTACATTTTCGATGAAACCCTGATCAAATCTATTAACTGTAGGAACATTATCTTCAACAAGGCGTTGATCTTCTTGTGGGTTAAATAATGGGCTATAAGTCTTAAAACATTAATCATAATAAGGATTTAATCTTATGCCATTCATATACAAGACAAAGCTCCAGTTGTTTTATTTTATATTGTCTTATTTGTGTAATTAAGGCTTGGATTCTTTTACCCATTGCTGAGTCTCTGGGGCCGAAATTGGTGAAGGCCAAGGCCTGCCCAAGTGCCACGCAAAGGACCACCGATGGCCGGCGAGTGACTGGACAGTACTTTGCCTGGAAGATTCCTCTAAAACAGATGGCAGTACTGCCCAGCGGCCAAACAACGGCTTACGCTGTCAATCTTTGCGGCAGCGGGCGGGAGCTCTCGATCTCAGCGGCAAAGGATCTTGCCGCCCAAGTGCCGTCGAGGATGGAGTCGGGTCCAGGAAAGGTGGAAAACCTGCAAATAAAAATCATAGAAAACAAAAAAAAACACCGGAACACCGTCAGGGGAACCCCATTCAGGTAAGTCGCGTAAAAATAAAAAATATATATTTTCACTAACTTTTATTTCCCTTCTTCGTACCTACCGTCGGGGTTAGAGCAGCCTCCACGCAGCGGTCCTTCCCCCTGCTGTCGCCGACACTCGCCGACTCCCGCCTGCACCAATCTGGCTTCTCGGCGGGCGGGAGGCCACTTACGCTACTTGACCGCCAGAGGATGTCAGCGGGCGGTTCCTGGCGGTACTCCCCTTCCGCCCGCTCCAGCTCAAGTGGAAACTGGGAGAGAAAGGAAAACGGCAACCAAACTTGGCGGCAGTCGGCGGCAGCAGGCGGCAGTGGGCGGTAAGGCCACCAATATCGGGCCCTCTGTAATTCAGCACTCACAGCTCCAAAAATATATTCTAAAACTGTTCCAAGGCTGGACAAAAGTCCCTCATCCTGTGAATGCTGTGTTACACAGCTTGTTAGTCAATGATTGTAAATATATCAACAAAATTACATTTTACATAATAGCCGTGCTAACAGATTTTCTATTTACTTACTTTTATATCACTCATTCTGCTATCTCCTTCTTTGGCTTGGTGTCAATTTTTTCTTATTCTGCACCTGGGAAATGCCTTGGGATATTTTCCTATATTAAAAGTGTTATATAAATGTAAGTTGTTATTTCCTTTGAGGAAAATAGAAATAATTTGAGACTCATTGGTCTAATTAAACAAGTGGAGATTGGTACTATTAACATGCTTGGCACACAGTATTTACCATGGCTTAAACAGTGGCTTAAGTGAGTAAATCTTTATAAATGTACCAACAACCCGATAAAAACTGATCCCTTTAAAAGGCCTTCTTTTGAATGTGAAAATAGCTCTCTGTGTGAATTGTATTTTTTTCAAATAGAACCAGAAATGTGGGGCTCCTCTGCAGTCTATAAAAAGTTATATCCAGAAAACCATGGAGGTTAATTGACATGGAAGTTTCTGTGCTGAAGACCTTGTATAGAAAGTTGTTACCATGGTTAAGAGAGCATCATTGCCTAGCAACTGGTTATTGATACATCTTTTTTGTCTTTTTTAATTCATGGTACAAATCATTTCTATGTACAGTTTCATTTGCATTTCAAACAATACAAGCCTGCTTTTGATATCACCGCCTGAACCTTTTAGAAACTTAAATTATTCTGTTTTATTCGAAGGACATTGTGTCATTTCACCACCATATTAAAAAGAAAATAAAAACAGCTTAGTGTTTTGGTGCATTAAGAAAGAACCTTTGCAGTCATATAGAGGGTCGTTTTACCCTAACCCGCCCGACAGGACACTGATGGGATTGGGCCAGTCGTCCATTTTACACCCTTGACTTTAGTGGAAAATAAAATTGAGCAGTGCGTAAAATGGACAGTCACATGTTTGAACTGTTTTTCAATCAATCTAAGTTGCACAACAGTAATGAATTCAGATGTGTTCCGAAAGTTACTGTTTAGAATCACAATGTATTGGTTTCCAATGATTCCCCTTCCTACTTTAGGTATAGACATAATGGGCCGAATGGCCTCCTTCTGTGCTGTATCATTCTATGATTCTTGTATCATTCTAAGTAAGTGCTCTCACCACCAGACCCCACTTCGAAACAAATCTGGTATATGAAATTTTGCAGGTTGGTGTAAATGGTCCAGTTGGCATCCTCCATCCTTTCACTGAATTTTACTTTAATTCTCAAATAAGCAGAGTAATGCGTACAATAGACATAATCTTCTTACTCACCTCCACTATTTCTCAGGGATATCAGACGATCTTCCTAAAGTTATTGTGGCGATGAGGGATCGGGGACCCCCCCCCACAGAAATTCTACCTCAGTATGTTTATAATACTAATAGACACTGACCAAAGAAATCTTCCCCATGAGAGGTGACTTTTTTCTCTGCATTATAGCTAATCTGTATGCAAAGTGTGCGTTTCGGTGCGTTATCAGGATCGATTTTGACTTTCGGATGACTAACATGAAGAGCGCACTGGCCGGCCAACGCTCAGACTGGCGGCAAAGAAACCCTCGCGACTTTGAGACCCCAGCCTCATTTAAATTTGTCGGGCGAGCTGCGAGGTTCCAAACAGGTGTCCCAGTGCAGCTCGCCGAATTGAGGCCTCAGCCACCAGCAAAATACCTTGCGAGTGCGGGTTGGTATCACTGAGGGCTGGCAGTGGCCAGATTATTTTTGTGGATCCAGGAGCATTCCTTACCTTTGGCAGGTCTCTTCAGTTCCGAACAAAAATGGCAATTGGAGTCCTATTTACATCATAGGATCCTGATTTCCATATTAAAAGGGGCCTATCGTTTGAACCAAGCAGGAGTTTTGGACATCCGGCAGTAGGTCCTTTTAAAAATGGAGCTGGTGATAATGCTGGTGTTGAAGGGGCAGTTAGGCTGCTTTCCATATTTTGTGGCTGTTACTGCCCCACTAATGCCAGGCGAAGGCAATGGAAATTGACCCATCATGTTTGGTACTGTAACTAGACAAGATGCTAACTTTTGTCCACACTTCTAAAATTGCTCCCAAGAGTAAACAGATGTCACAGATGCCAATGTATTTGTTCTCCAATAACATGTGTTTGTCAAGAGTTTGCCAATGAGAAGTGAAGAGTTCTCCTTTATTTCCTACAGCTCGACTCCTGGTCAGAGCTGGCATTATAGAATTTTACATCACAGAAGAAGGCTATTCAGCCCATCGTGCCTATGTTGGCTCTCTGAAAGAGCCATTCACTTCATCCCATTCCCCGCCTTCACCCCATATCTCTAAATCTTTCTGTTTTCAAATATGTTTCCCCTGCTGAACTACTGATGAAGAGAAATCTCAAGACCAAGCTTTCTCTTGTTCATCCTGATCTGAATGATCGTCTTGAAAACAGACGACAAAGTCAGCAATGGTATCATGATCGTGCTGCTGTGTCACGTGACATCCCTGTCAACGATCCGGTTTATGTACTGAACTATGGTCAAGGTCCAAAGTGGATCGTCGGTACTGTTACAGCCAAGGAGGGTAACAGAGTGTTTATTGTTGTGCTCAAGAATGGGCAAACATGCAGGAAACATGTTGATCAGGTAAAACTGCGACGCACGGATGAACTGGAACCATTTGAGGAAGATGCAGTCAGTGACCAACCAACAAATGTTCATTCAGCAGAGGACTTTGCTCTCATTATTGAACCTGGACCTTCAGTCTCTGATGTGGTCATTACCACTCCCATCAGATCGGTTACTCAGTCTTCAGTCACAACTGACTCAGAACACTCGCCTAGAACTAAAGTTGACTGAGACAATCAACTCGTGAGAGGAAAGTCCCAGACCATCTTAATTTGTAAAGAGACTGATATTAAGATCTTGAAAGGGGATGTTATTATGTATTGATGCTTGGGGTCACCAGACACCAGGGGGCGCCACTGTCGGAGGTCATCGGGCTGTACGTGCGTGTGCACGGTCACTGGTATATACGCACGGGTACTATGTCACGCGGGTACTTTGAGCGCGAATAAAGTTGGATCAGGTTTACACCTGAGGCCGTTTACAATAACAAGACTCTTGAGTCATTACATTGGTTGTAATCTACCAAAATTCCCTGGATTCTGGAGAGGTCCCAGCAGATTGGAAAACCGCAAATGTAACGCCCCTATTTAAAAACGGAGGCAGACAGAAAGCAGGAAACTATAGATCAGTTAGCCTAACATCTGTCGTTGGGAAAATGCTGGAGTCCATTATTAAGGAAGCAGGAGCAGGACATTTGGAAAAACATAATACAGTAAAGCAGAGTCAGCATGATATTATGAAAGGGAAATCATGTTTGACAAATTTGCTGGAGTTCTTTGAGGATGTAACAAGCAGGGTGGATAACGGGGAACCAGTGGATGTGGTGTATTTGGATTCCCAGATTTGATAAAGTGACTCATAAAAGGTCACTGCACAAGATAAAAGCTCATGGGGTTGGTGGTAATATATTAGCATGGATAGCAGATTGGCTAACTAACAGAAAACAGAGAGTTAGGATAAATGGGCCATTTTCCGGTTGGGAACGGTAATTAGTGGGGTGCCACAGAGATCGGCTGGGGCCTCAACTATTTAGAATTTATCATCATCATAGGCAGTCCCTCGGAATCGAAGAAGACTTGTTTCCACTCCTAAAGTGAGTTCTTTGGTGGCTGAATAGTCCAACACGAGAGCCACAGACCCTGTCACAGGTGGAACAGATATTCGTCGGGCAAAGGGGGGGTGGCACTGATTTACCACACGCTCCTTCCGCTGCCTGCGCCTGACCTCTTCATGCTCGCAGCGTTGAGATTCAAAGAGCTCAACGCCCTCCCGGATGCACTTTCTCCACCTAGGGCTGCCTTCGGCCAGGGTCTCCCAGGCGTCAGTGGTGATGTCACACTTCACCAGGGAGGCTTTGAGATGTCCTTGTAACGTTTCCGCTGCCCACTTTTGGCTCGTTTGCCATGAAGGAGCTCCACATAGAGCAATTACTTAGGGAGTCTCGTGTCTGGCATGCGAACTAAGTGGCCTGCCCAGCGAAGCTGATTGAGTGTGGTTAGTGCTTCAATGCTGGGGATGTTAGCCTGGGTCTGTCCTCCCAGGGGATTTGCAGGAGACATCGTTGGTGATATATCTCCAGCGACTTGATGTGTCTTCTGTACATCGTCCATGCCTCTGATCCATACACGAGGGCTCTGTAGACCATGAGCTTGGTGGTAGGTTTGAGGGCCTGGTCTTCGAACACTCTTTTCCTCAGGGGGCTAAAGGCTGCACTGGCGCACTGGAGGCGATGTTGAATCTCCGCATCAATGTCTGCCTTTGTTGACAAGAGGCTCCCGAGGTATGGGAAGTGGTCCACGTTGTCGAGTGCCACGCCGTGAATCTTGATGACTGGGGGGGCAGTGCTATGCGGCGAGGACAGGTTAGTGTAGGACCTTTGTCTTACGGATATTAAGCGTAAAGCCCATGCTTTCATATGCCTCGGTGAATACATCTACTATATCCTAGAGTTCAGCCTCAGAATGTGCGCAGACGTAGGCGTCGTCCGCGTACTGCAGCTCAACAACAGAGGTTTGGGTGATCTTGGACCTGGGCTGGAGGCGTCGTAGGTTAAACAGCTGCCCACTGGTTCTGTAGTTTAGTTCCACTTCAGCAGGGAGCTTGTTGACAGTGAGGTGGAGCATGGCAGCGAGGAAGATTGAGAAGAGGGTTGGAGCAATGACGCAGCCCTGTTTGACCCGGGTCAGGATGTGGAATGGGTCTGTAATGGATCCGCTGATAAGGATCACGACGTGGGGCAGGCGAAGGATGTTGACAAACTTTTGGGGGCATCCAAAACGGAGGAGGTCGCTCCATAGGCCCTCACAGTCGACAGTGTCAAAGGCTTTTGTAAGATCGAAAAGGCCATGAAAAGGGCTGGCGCTGCTCCCTGCATTTTTCCTGCAACTGTCGCGCTGCAAAGATCATGTCCGTTGTTCCCCATAGGGGATGAAATCAGCACTGTAACTCCGTGAGGAGCTCTTTGGCCACAGGGAGAAGACAGTTGAGGAGAACTCAAGCAACAACCTTCCCAGTGGTTGATAGCAGGAAGATTCCCCCGTAGTTGCTGCAGTTGGATTTGTTTCCCTTTTTAAAAATGGACATGATCACTGCATCTCTGAGATCTCGCGGCATGCTCCCCTCCCTCCAAATGAGAGAGATGTCATGTATCTGTGCCAACAGTGCCTCTCCGCCATACTTTAGCGCCTCAGCAGGAATTCCAGCCGCACCCGTAGCCTTGTTATTCTTGAGCTGTTTTATGGCTTTGCCTACCTCGTGAAGTGTTGGGGTTTCACTGAGGTGGTGGCGGGTTGCATGCTGCGGGATGGAGTTGAGAACACTCGAGTCAAAGGCAGAATTTCGATTGAGGAGATTTTCAAAGTGCTCCTTCCAGCGGGCCCTGACAGCCTCGGTGTTCTTGATGAGTGTTTCCCCGTTCTTGGCCAGGAGTGGGGTGGGGTCTTGGGAGTTTGGACCGTAGGTGGCCTTGACTGCAATGAAGAATCCTGGCATGTCGTGGCTGTCGGCCAGTTGTTGTATCTTCTGTGCTTTCTCCATCCACCACCTGTACTTTAGGTCCCGGGTTTTTTGTTGGACTTCAGCCTTGAGCCGCCTATAATGTTGCTTTGTAGCTCCTGAGTTGTGTTGGTGCTTGAGGCTCAGAAATGCTCTGTGCTTACGATCTATTAGTTCTTGGATCTCCTGATCGTTTTCATCAAACCAGTCCTGGTTTTCTGGTTGAGTAACCAAGTGTCTCTTCACAGGCACTGATTATGGAGGCCTGGAGGGCAGACCAAGTGCTTCTTATAAATTCTATAATATTGGATGACTGGACCGAGTGTAATGTAGCCAAGTTTGCTGATGTTATAAAGTTGGATGGGAAAACAAGTTGTGAGGAGGACACAAAAAATCTTCAAAGGGATATAGACAGGCTAAGTGAGTGGGCAAACATTTAACAGATGGAGTATAATGTCAGAAAGTGTGAGGTTATCCACTTTGGCAAGAAAAATAAAAAAGCAAATTATTATTTAAATGGAAAGAAATTACAAAATGCTACAGTATAGAGGGACCTAGGCATCCTTGTGCATGAAACACAAAAAGTTAGTCAGTAAGTACAGCAAGTAATCAGGAAGGCAAATGGAATGTTGGCCTTTATTGCAAGGGGGATAGAGTATAAAAGCAGAGAAGTCCTGCTACAGTTGTACAGGGTATTGATGGGACCACACCTAGAGTACTGCGTACAGTTTTGGTCTCCTTATTTAAGGAGAGATATACTTACATTGGAGGCAGTTCAGTGAAGGTTCACTAGGTTGATTCCAGAGATGAAGGGGTTGACATGAGGCAAGGTTGAGTAGGTTGGGCGTATACACATTGGAGTTGAGAAGAATAACATGTAAGATACTGAGGGGGCTCGACAAGGTAGATTCAAAGAGGGTGTTTCCCCTCGTGGGGGAATCTAGAACTAGGGGGCATAGTCTCAGAATAAGGGGTCACCCATTTAAAACTGAGATGAAGAGTAAGTTCTTCTCTCAGAGGGTTGGAAATCTGTGGAATTCTCTGCCCCAGAGAGGTGTGGAGGCTGGGTCATTGAATATATTTAAAGGTGGAGTTAGACAGAATTTTGAGCAATAAGGGAGTGAAGGGTTATGGGGAGCTAGCAGAGAAGTGGAGCTGAGCCCAAGATCAGATCAGCCATGATCTTATTGAATGGTGCAGCAGCCTCGAGGGGCCGAATGGCCTACTCCTGCTCCTATTTCTTATGTTCTTATGTAACCAATGCTCTATCCATGCTAATACATTACCTCCAATTCCATGAGCCCTTATCTTGTGTAACAACCTTTTATGTCATCATCATCTTAGGCAGTCCCTCGAAATCAAGACTTGCTTCCACTCTAAAAGTGAGTTCTGTCACGTATTCAACTATCATTGTAACCTGTGGAATTCTCTGCCCCAGAGAGGTGTGGAGGCTGGGTCACTGAATATATTTAAGGTGGAATTAGACAGAATTTTGAGCGATAAGGGAGTGAAGGGTTATGGGGAGCTGACAGGGAAGTATAAGCTGACCTAAGTTGTACACCTTGAGAACATTGACCACAGGGGGCGAACTTGTGGGAGACACTCCTAATCTGGACTTTCCAGTATAAAAGGGGAAGCTCCACCCATCTTCGCTCTCTTGGGGTCTTGGTAATAAAGGTAACTGGTCACAGAGTGATCTTCTCTCAAGTATGGGCCTCGTGTGCATTTATACTATATAGTAAGGACATATTGGTGACGAGAAACTGGGATTTAAACCACGCGAGCATGGCCACTAACAGCACAGAAGAGAGATACTGTGTTGGTGATGATTGGGACGATTTTATTGAGAGACGACAGCAAAGTTTTGTCACGAAGGAATGGTTGGGACAGGGTTCAGCCGACAAACGCAGGGCTCATCTCCTGATGGTTTGTGGATCCAGAACATACTCCCTGATGAAGGACCTTCTAGCGCCAGAGAAGCCAGCGGACAAGACGTTCATAGAGCTCAGTAAGTTGATCGGGGAACATCTTAAACCGGCGAGCAGCATGCACATGGCGAGACACCGGTTTTACACGCACCGGCGGCAAAAAGGGCAAAGCATTCCAGACTTCATGGCAGATCTCCGGCAACTGGCGAGTCTATGTAAGTTCCCAGATGCATGCAGAGCGGAGATGCTGCGAGACTTTTTTATTGAGGGCATCGGGCACGCTGGGGTTTTCAGGAAACTGATTGAGACCAAAGATTTGACCTTGGAAGCGGCAGCTCTGATAGCCCAGGCAATTATCTCAGGGGAGGAAGAGATCAGAATGATTTATGGCAAAAATCTTGGCTCAAATGCGGCAAACAACCAGGGAGTCAACATTGTGAATGCGGCACACAGTTCTCTAGGCAGTCAAGGGCAATTGGACATGCCCCAGCATGTAGTCGAACCCAAAGGGGGAATTCAACAGAGACATTGGCTAGCTGAACGGTAAATGAGTTGACGGCACAAATCATTACAAATGGGTATGATTTGGTGGCCATTACAGAAACATGGTTGCAGGGTGGCCAAGACTGGGAATTAAACATACAGGGGTATCTGAAGATTCGGAAAGATAGACAAGAAGGGAAAGGAGGTGGGGTAGCTCTGTTAATAAAGGATGATATCAGGGCAGTTGTGAGAGACGATATTGGCTCTAATGAACAAAATGTTGAATCATTGTGAGTGGAGATTAGAGATAGTAAGGGGAAAAAGTCACTGGTGGGCGTAGTTTATAGGCCCCCAAATAATAACTTCATGGTGGGGCGGGCAATAATCAAGGGAATAGTGGAGGCATGTAAAAAAGGAACGGCAGTAGTCATGGGGGATTTTAACCTACATATCGATTGGTCAACTCAAATCGCACGGGGTAGCCTGGAGGAGGAATTCATAGAATGCATACGGGATTGTTTCTTAGAACAGTATGTTACAGAACCTACAAGGGAGCAAGCTATCTTAGATCTGTATAATGAGACAGGAAAAATAAACGATCTCCTAGTAAAAGATCCTCTCGGAATGAGTGATCACAGTATGGTTGAATTTGTAATACAGATTGAGGGTGAGGAAGTTGTGTCAGAAATTAGCGTACTATGCTTAAACAAAGGGGACTATAGTGGGATGAGGGCAGAGTTGGCTAAAGTAGACTGGAAACACAGACTAAACGGTGGCACAATTGAGGAACAGTGGAGGACTTTTAAGGAGCTCTTTCATAGTGCGCAACAAAAATATATTCCAGTGAAAAAGAAGGGTGGTAAGAGAAGGGATAACCAGCCATGGATAACCAAGGAAATAAAGGAGAGTATCAAATCAAAGACCAATGTATATAAGATGGCCAATGTTAGTGGGAAACTAGAAGATTGGGAAAATTTTAAACAACAGCAAAGAATGACTAAAAAAGCAATAAAGAAAGGAAAGATAGATTACGAAGGTAAACTTGCGCAAAACATGAAAACAGATAGTAAAAGCTTTTACAGATTTATAAAACGGAAAAGAGTGACTAAAGTAAATGTTGGTCCCTTAGAAGATGAGAAGAGGGATTTAATAATGGGAAATGTGGAAATGGCTGAGACCTTAAACAATTATTTTGCTTCGGTCTTCACAGCGGAAGACACAAAAACCATGCCAAAAATTGCTGGTCACGGGAATGTGGGAAGGGAGGACCTTGAGACAATCACTATCACTAGGGGGGTAGTGCCGGACAGGCTAATGGGACTCAAGGTAGACAAGTCCCCTGGTCCTGATGAAATGCATCCCAGGGTATTAAAAGAGATGGCAGAAGTAATAGCAGATGCATTCGTTATAATCTACCAAAATTCTCTGGACTCTGTGGAGGTACCAGCGGATTGGAAAGCAGCTAATGTAACGCCCCTGTTTAAAAAATGGGGCAGACAAAAGGCAGGTAACTATAGGCTGGTTAGTTTAACATCTGTAGTGGGGAAAATGCTTGAAACTATCATTAAGGAAGAAATAGCGGGACATCTAGATAGGAACAGTGCAATCAAGCAGACGCAGCATGGATTCATGAAGGGGAAATCATGTTTAACTAATTTACTGGAATTCTTTGAGGATATAACGAGCATGGTGGATAGAGGTGTACCGATGGATGTGGTGTATTTAGATTTCCAAAAGGCATTCGATAAGGTGCCACACAAAATGTTACTCCAGAAGATAGAGGTACGTGGAGTCAGAGGAAATGTATTAGCATGGATAGAGAATTAGCTGGTGAACAGAAAGCAGAGAGTCGGGATAAATGGATCCTTTTCGGGGTGGAAATCGGTGTTAGTGGTGTGCTGAGACCACAACTGTTTACAATATACATAGATGACCTGGAAGAGGGGACAGAGTGTAGTGGAACAAAATTTGCAGATGACACAAAGATTAGTGGGAAAGCGGGTTGTGTAGAGGACACAGAGAGGCTGAAAAGAGATTTGGAGAAGGTTAAGCGAATGGGCTAAGGTTTGGCAGATGGAATACAATGTCGGAAAGTGTGAGGTCATCCACCTTGGGAAAAAAAAACAGTAATAGGGAATATTATTTGAATGGGGAAAAATTACAACATGCTGAGGTGCAGAGGGGCCTGGGGGTCCTTGTGCATGAATCCCAAAAAGTTAGTTTGCAGGTGCAGCAGGTAATCAGGAAGGCGAATGGAATGTTGGCCTTCATTGCTAGAGGGATGGAGTACAAAAGCAGGGAGATCCTGCTGCAACTGTACAGGGTATTTGTGAGGCCGCACCTGGAGTACTGCATGCAGTTTTGGTCACCTTACTTAAGGAAGGATATACTAGCTTTGGAGGGGGTACAGAGACGATTCACGAAGCTGATTCCGGAGATGAGGGGGTTACCTTATGATGATAGATTGAGTAGACTGGGTCTTTACTCGTTGGAGTTCAGAAGTTTGAGGGGTGATCTTATAGAAACATTTAAAATAATGAAAGGGATAGACAAGATAGAGGCAGAGAGTTTGTTTCCACTGGTCGGGGAGACTAGAACTAGGGGGCACAACCTCAAAATACGGGGGAGCCAATTTAAAACCGAGTTGAGAAGGAATTTCTTCTCCCAGAGGGTTGTGAATCTGTGGAATTCACTGCCAAAGAAAGCAGTTGAGGCTAGCTCATTGAATGTATTCAAGTCACAAATAGATAGATTTTTAACCAATAAGGGAATTAAGGGTTACGGGGAGCGGGCGGGTAAGTGGAGCTGAGTCCACGGCCAGATCAGCCATGATCTTATTGAATGGCGCAGCAGGCTCGAGGGGCTAGATGGCCTACTCCTGCTCCTAATTCTTATGTTTTAATTCATGCCATTGCAATGGACAATGCTGCCAGTAATGGGGCCATCAACACCTGTTAATGGTGCGCTTAAGGACAGTTACAGAGACAGTCAGAGATGATCGACTAGTAATGGACCTTTCGTTTCCAACAATGGGACCTCTAGCTCATGCTGGAGGTGTAGAGGCAAACACCCAGCCAGAGCTTGCAGGTATCAGCAATATACCTGCGGAAACTGCAACGTCAGTGGTCACTTGGCGCGTATGTGCAGGAACCCTGCAGCCAGGTTGATGTACGAGGAGGACGGGCCCAATGTAAGCCCTACGAGGCCAAATGAATACTGGGGGAAATCGCTGGAAGCTGAAGTTCGACGAGTTCATGTGGAGCACTTATACAGTTCATATACCAGGACGCCACCGATAATGATGAAAGTGCTCCTCAATGGCATCCCAGTATTACTGGAGCTAGACACGGGGGCCAGCCAGTTCAAACAGTTCGAAAGGTTGTGGGTGTCCAAGGCCAGGAGGCTAAAATTATTCCAATTGACACACTGCTACGGACATATACAAAGGAGATCATTCCGGTGCTCGGCAGCGCCACGGTAGTCGTGACCCACAAAGATTCGGAGAACATGTTGCCACTCTGAATTGTCCCGGGGAATGGTCCCGCACTAATGGGGAGGAGTTGGCTTGCTGTTACGAACTGGAAATGTGACGATGTCATTGCAATTTCTTCTATGGAGCGAGTATCATGCTCACAGGTCCTGGACAAATATGACTCATTATTTCAACCTGGCATTGGCACTTTCATGGGGACCAAGGTAGTGATTCACATAAACCCGGATGCCAGGCCAGTACAGCACAACGCCAGAGCAGTGCCGTACGTGATGCGGGAAATGATAGAATGCGAATTGGACCACCTGCTGAGGGAAGGCATCATCTCGCCAGTCGAATTAAGTGACTGAGCGAGCCCGATCATGCCGGTGCTCAAGGCGGATGGGTCGGTCAGGATATGGGGCGATTGCAAGGCCACCATCAATCGGGTGTCACTCCAAGACCAGTACCCGCTACCGAGAGCGGAGGACCTCTTTACGACGCTATCCGGTGGCAAACTTTTTTCAAAATTGGACCTGACCTCAGCTTACATGACCCAGGAGCTGGCGAGTGACTCAAAGAAGCTGACCACCATCATGACACACAAGGGGTTGTTTGAGTATAAGAGATGTCCGTTTGGGATTCGTTCGGCCGCTGCGATCTTTCAGCGAAATATGGAAAGCCTCCTCAAGTCGATTCCAAGGACCGTGGTTTTTCAAGATGACATCCTCATCACGTGTCATGATACTGAAGAACACCTCCACAACCTGGAGGAGGTGCTATGCAGAGTGGACCGGGTAGGGCTGTGACTGAAAAAGGCGAAGTGCGTCTTCTTAGCTCCAGTGGTAGAATTCCTGGGGAGGAGGGAGCAGCAGATGGGATCAGACCTACTGCATCCAAAATGGAAGTGATCCAGAGAGCACCCAGACTCCGCAACACGACGGAGCTGCGTTCGTTCCTGGGACTCCTGAACTATTTTGGTAACTTTCTTCCCAAATTGACACGCTATTAGAGCCGCTACACGTGCTCCTATGCAAAGGTTGTGATTGGGTCTGGGGGGACAGCCAGGAAAGGGCTTTTGATAGAGCACGAAATTTGTTATGCTCCAACAAACTGTTAACATTATATGACCTGTGTAAGAAACTTGTTTTAACGTGCAATGCGTCATTCTATGGGGTCGGGTGTGTGTTGCAGCATGTCAATGCCAAGGGTCAGTTACAGCCGGTAGCTTAGGCCTCCAGAATTCTGTCCCAGGCAGAAAGGGGTTACAGGATGGTAGAAAAGGAAGCGCTAGCATGTGTATATGCAGTAAAAAAATGCGCCAATACCTGTTTGGTAGGAAGTTTGAGCTGGAGACAGGTCACAAATGCCTAACGTCCCTTTTGCCCGACAACAGGGCCATAAATGCGAATGCATCAGCCCGCATACAGATATGGGCACTTACGTTAGACTACACAATTCGGCACAGACTGGGCACTGAAAACTGAGCTGATGCACTCAGCAGACTCCCACTAGCCATCACAGAGGGGGAAACTGAGCATGATGCTGAGATGGTCATGGCTGTTGAAGCTTTCGAAAGCGAAGGCTCACCTGTGACAGCCCGTCAGATTAAAGTCTGGACAAATAAAGACCCACTACTGTCTTTAGTTAAGAAGTGTGCCCTGAATGGGGACTGGGCAGCCATGTATGGGGCATGCCCTGAGGAATTAAAACCGTTTCATAGGCGCAAGGATGAACTCTCGATTCAGGCCGATTGCCTACTGTGGGGAAACCGAGTAGTCATGCCCTAGAAGGTCAGAGAGATGTTCATCAGAGAACTTCACAATGAGCACCCGGGCATTGTCATGATGAAGGCAATTGCCAGGTCACATGTTTATTGGCTAGGGATAGATGCAGACCTGGAACTTTGTGTTCGCAGGTGCAACATGTGTGCTCAGCTGGGTAATGCGCCCAGGGAAGCCCCCCTTAGCCCCTGGTCCTGGCCCGCCAAACCATGGTCATGCATCCATGTGGACTACGCAGGTCCTTTCATGGGAAAAATGTTTTTGGTTGTAGTAGATGCCTACTCCAAATGGATCGAGTGTGACATTCTCAATTCAAGCACATCCTCTGCCATGGTAGAAAGTCTACGGGCAATGTTCGCCACCCATGGTCTACCTGACGTCTTGGTCGATGACAATGGCCCGTGCTTCACAAGCACTGAATTGCAGGACTTCATGCAGGCAATGGAATCAACCATGTCAGAATGGCACCGTTCAAGCCGGCCTCAAACGGCCAGGCAGAACGAGCAGTGCAAATAATCCATCAGGGGATGCTCAGAATCCAAGGGGGTTCCCTACAAAGCTGCTTATCATGCCTCCTGTTGGCCAATAGATCTCAACCACACTCGCTCACAGGGGTTCCACCTGCAGAGCTGCTAATGAAAAGGACGCTCAAAACCAGGTTATCCCTTTTACCCCCGATTATGAAAGAAATTGTTGAGAGCAGGCGTCAGTCACAATGTGACTACCATGACAGGAATGCGAGGGCGCGATGTATTGATGTCAATGACCCTCTTTTTGTCCTTAATTACGCTGCAGGGCCCAAATGGCTTGCAGGCACTGTGATTGCCAAAGAGGGGAATAAGGTTTTGGTAGTTAAACTTAACAATGGACAAATCTGCCGCAAACACGTGGATCAAACAAAAAGGAGGTTCAGCAACCCCGCAGAAGAAGCAGAGGAAGAACACGGCATACAGTTTACTCCACCACAGGTGACCGAACACCGGAACTAAGTGGAGGAGAGCCCAGTCACTGTGGGCAGTCCGGACAGGCCTGAGGCACCGCAAACAGCAGACACTCAGGCCAGCGCCTAACAACCGGAGCTCCAACTCAGGCGTTCTCCAAGGGAGCATAAACCACCAGAGAGACTTAACCTGTGATCCCAATAAGACTTTGGGGGAAGGTGATGTCATGTATTCAACTGTCATTGTAACCCATTTTTCAGCTGACCTAAGTTGTTGTACACCTTGAGAACATTGACCACAGGGGGCGACCTTGTGGGAGACACTCCTATCCTGGACTTGCCAGTATAAAAGGGGAAGCTACACCCACCTTCACTCTCTTGTGGTCTTGGTAATAAAGGTAATTGGTCACAGAGTGACCTTCTCTCAAGTGTGCATTTATACTGTATAGTAAGGACATATTAAGTTCTTAGGTGACTGAACAGTCCAATATGGGAATTACAGTCCCTATCACAGGTGGGACAAACACTCGTTGAAGGAAAGGGTGGGTGGGGATACTGGTTTGCCGCATGGTCTTTTCGCTGCCTGCACTTGTTTTCTGCATGCTCTCGGCGACGAGACTTGAGGTGCTCAGCACTCTCCCGGATGCTCTTCCTCCACTTACCGTCTTTGGCCAAGGACTCCCAGGTGTCGGTTGGGATGTTGCATTTTATCAAGGAGGCTTTGAGGGTGTCCTTGAAATATTTCCTCTGCCCACGTTGGGCTCGCTTGCCTTGTTGGAGTTCCGAGTCGAGCGCTTGCTTTGGGAATCTGTGCATGGCATGCGAACAATGTGGCCCGCACAACGATCCACCAACGATGTCTCTGCAAGATCCTGCATATGCCCTGGAGGACAGATGCACCAACGTTAGCATCCTCGATCAGGCCAACATCCCCAGCATCAAAGCATTGACCACACTCAACCTTCTATGTGGCGCTTTATCTAATGCCTTTTGGAAATCCAAATATACTACATTCACTGGTTCCCCTTTATCCAACCTGCTAGTTACAGCACCAAAATACTCCAATAAATTTGTCAAACACAGTTCCCCTTTCATAAAACCATGTTGACTCTGCCAAATCATGTTATGATTTTCTAAGTGCCCTGATACCACTTCCTTAACAATGGATTCCAGTATTTTCCCAACGACTGATATCAAGCTAATTGGCCTGTAGTTCCCTGTTTTCTTTCTCCCTCTTTTCTTGATGACATACTGAAGGTCAACATACTAGCAATAGGACTACTGAAATTGACATTCAGCCTGCTAATAGCATGAGATAATTGTTATATTTAATAGAAAAGTCAAATTTATTCAAAGTTTGGGCCCAAAGAGGATGCCGATGCATCAAATGTATTTATAGTTTGTGGAATGTCAGAAGGACTCTTGTCATAGGAATTGTTTACTACTGCCCGTTCGGAAATATTTATCACTATTAAGTAACACATACATACATATCATGAATTTGTACCAGGGTTATAAGGTGTCTAGAATGTGTTAGACACTACTTAACTGTATTTAAAATGAAAGCAGAAGATGCTGGAAATAACTGGTGGGCCCACCATCATCTGAAAACAGAAAAGGCAACATATCAATTTGCAAAGAGATTCTTAATCAGAACCAATCAAGGATCGTTATATGAAACATTAATCTATGTTTATAATAAAATAGCTATGAATCAGTGGCATTATTTTGGTCAACAAACAAAACTCCCAATCGTGATGCCAAGCTACCCTTTATGAATGAGAGATATTGTTTTATTCATGCTGCACTGCAATAAATTGGATTTTGCTCAGCATTTATGGCCCAGTGAACACAGTTGGTAAACAGTACAAAAATGCATAATGGTGTTTGTTATTGTTTATAGATCTATTTCTGAGCCTTGTTGTCACTTAAGACAGCGCATTAATGTTTCAAAAGCAAGTTCTTACACTGTTTTAAAAGTTTCCATTCCAAGGCCTGACTTTCAAATATACTTTGGATTTCTGCCCAGTTCTGTCAGTCTGTGTTGGTCTGGCTGGATGGGGAGGCTGGATAGCGTATGAGGGAGAAGGGAATAGAGTATTACTCTGATAGATTTAGATGAGGAAAGACGGGAGGAGGCTCGAGTGGAGCATAAACACCAGCATGGACTGGTTGGGCCGAATGGACTGTTTCTGTATGGTATATCCTACGTAATCCTATTTTTTGCAATATGTCCCAAATTTTAGATTGGCCCTTTTCTTGAATTAAGAGCAAAAATATATTTAGTCGAAGATTTATACAGATTATATGTCAACACATATTATACAACTTAAAGAAATCTTTGAGTCATTGGCACTGATATGAAGCTAGACTTTTTGTGTACACCTAGACTTATCTACACATCTATATTTCACTTTCAAATTGTTTGCTGGCTTTTGAATTGACAGTTTTGAGTTTATCTATTACCCCTTTGGTATTCAAAGAAAGAAAGGGAATGAATTTCCACAGTGCCTTTCACAACCTCAGCACATAGATAATGAAGCTCTTTTGAAATTTAGTCACTGTTGTAATGTTGAGAAACACGGCAGCCAAAGTCCCACAGACAGCATTGAGATTAATGAGCAGCTTATGGGGTTGAAATTGCATTGGGCCCCGTTTGAGGTTGGTAACAGCCGCAAGGCGGGAGTTCTTGTGCCAGGCGCAGATTCCCACCCCGCGACCTATATTTGGGTTACCGCCCCCGAGAGCAATTGGAGCACAAAATATCACGCTCCACATGCTCTGTGGGATGCGAGTGGGATGAGAGGGGCGCAGCGCTACGCTGCCATGGTACCAGGGAGCGGGGTGCCATGGCAGCAGCCCAGCACACAAGCGCAGTGCCGGGCTGTAAGATAGCGGCACGGACTCCACGATCCAACAGGATGAAGGCCGCGACCAGTAAGTCGGCCATTTATTTTATTTGAAATCGCCACCTCCCCTTTAAACTTCGCCCCGTGAGCGGCCTACAGCCCGGTACATGTCCCCTGAAGCTGATGCTGGCATCGTCCGGAGCAGCTTCAGGGGGGCATTACCGAATTTTCGCTCTGGGGCAAAAACGGGTCGCTGGGCATGGTGATGATGTTGTCATCGCCGGCACTGCGGAGCGGGGAGCAATTGGTTGCCGTAGGGCACTACCGGTTGCCGCCACTGCTGCACTCCTGTGGAATTTTGCAGGAGCCATTAGCGGCACCGCGCCCGGGCAAAAAGTCACTTGCGCCCCCCGGGCGTGCTAACGGGTGTCGCAAGTGCCCCGAATTCCTCCCATAATATGTTTTTGTGATGTTGGTTGGATGCTGGGTGACACCTCTGCTCTTCTTCAAAATAATGCCATAGAATCTTTTACATCCGTATTGGTTTAATACCTCATCTGAAAGATGGCACCTCTGACAGTGCAACACTCCCTCAGCACTGCACTGAAGTGTCAGCCTAAATTATGTGCTCAAGTCTCTGCGGTGGGACTTGAATCCACAACCTTCTGACTCAGAGGAGAGTACTATCACTGAGCCAGGGCTAGCACCATCTATCTCATTTCCTGTCTAAATATAGAATGTCGTGGAGTAATAAAGTCCAACTTTGGTCATCCCTGCATGACTGAAATACTCCACCCAAACGCTGGCCAAAGGTCATCCATATGACCATCGATAATCCTCGAATGCAGGCCACCTTTTCCTCCACGTAGTGGTTGTGCTTTACCAGATCACCATGAACTACTGTGAACGATCTCACAGCCTCCGTTATGTGGGCCCCATTCACTGTGAGTGGATGAAGATATCAAGTCAGATTATTTGCATTGGCAATCACCACCACATAACTGGCCACCATCTGCTGAGCTCATGTGGCCTCTTGGTTTGTATCACAGCATTTCTAAGAGACCAGCAGACGTTTGCTTTGTGGCCTACCTTGCCACGTTCAAAACATCTGCTTTCACTGCCTGTGTTATGTATTCAACTGTCACTGTAACCCATGTATAAGCTGACCTAAGTTGTACACCTTGAGAACATTGACCACAGGGGGCAAACTTGTGGGAGACACTCCTAACCTGGACTTTCCGGTATAAAAGGGGAAGTTCTACCCACCGTCTGTCTCTTGAGGTCTTGGTAATAAAGGTAACTGGTCACAGAGTGATCTTCTCTCAAGTATGGGCCTCGTGTGCATTTATATTGTATAGTAAGGACATATTATTGGCGACGAGAAACTGGGATTTAAATCACGCGAGCATGGCCACTAGCAGCACAGAAGAGAGGTACTGTGTTGGTGATGATTGGGACGACTTTATTGAGAGACTACAGCAAAGTTTTGTCACTAAAGAATGGTTGGGACAGGATTCGGCCGACAAACGCAGGGCTCATCTCCTGACGGTTTGTGGATTCAGAACGTACTCCCTGATGAAGGACCTTCTAGCGCTAGAGAAGCCAGCGGACAAGACGTTCGAAGAGCCCAGTAATGGGACCATCAACACCTGCTAATGGTGCGCTTAAGGATGGTTACAGAGACAGTCAGAGATGATCGACTGGTAATGGACCTTTTGTTTCCAACAATGGGGCCTCCAGTTCATGCTGGAGGTGTGGAGGCAAACACCCAGCCAGAGCTTGCAGCTATCAGCAATATACCTGCAGAAACTGCAATGTCAGCGATCACTTGGCGCATATGTGCAGGAAGCCTGCAGCCAGGTTGATGTACGAGGAGGACGGGCCCGATGTAAGCCCTACGAGGTCAAATGAATACTGGGGGAAATCGTTGGAAGCTGAAGTTCAGCGAGTACATGTGGAGCATATATACAGTTCATATACCAGGACCGATAATGATGAAAGTGCTCCTCAATGGCATCCCAGTATTAATGGAGCTGGTCACGGGGCCAGTCAGTCTCTGATGAGTATCAAACAATTCGAAAGGTTGTGGGTGTCCAAGGCCAGGAGGCCAAAGTTATTGCCGATTGATGCACTGCTACGGACAAAAACAAAGGAGATCATTCCGGTGCTAGGCAGCGCCACGGTAGTTGTGACCCACAAAGATTCAGAGAACAGGTTGCCACTCTGGATTGTCCCGGGGGACGGTCCCGCACTACTGGGGAGGAGTTGGCTTGCTGTCATGAAGTGGAAATGGGGCGATGTCAATGCAATTTCTTCAGTGGAGCGAGTATCATGCTCACAGGTCCTGGACAAATTTGACTCATGATTTCAACCCGGCATCGCCACTTTCATGGGGACAAAAGTAGTGATTCACATAAACCCGGACGCCAGGCCAGTACACCACAATGGCAGAGCGGTGCCGTACGTGATGCGGGAAAAGATAGAATGCGAATTGGACCGCCTGCTGAGGAAAGGCACCATCTCGCCAGTCGAATTCAGTGTCTGGGCGAGCCCAATCATGCCGGTGCTCAAGGTGGATGGGTCGGTCAGGATATATGGCGATTACAAGGCCACCATCAATCGGGTGTCACTCCAAGACCAGTACTCGCTACCGAGAGCGGAGGACCTCTTTGCGACGCTATCCGGTGGCAAAGTTTTTTCAAAATTAGACCTGACCTCAGCTTACATGACCCAGGAGCTGGCAAGTGAGTCGAAGAAGCTGACCACCATCACAACACACAAGGGGTTGTTTGAGTATAGCAGATGTCCGTTCGGGATTCGTTCGGCCGCCACGATCTTTCAGCGAAATGTGGAAAGCCTCCACTAAGCCATGGTCACGCATCCATGTGGACTACGCAGGTCCTTTCATGGGAAAAATGTTTTTGGTTGTAGTAGACGCTGACTCCAAATGGATTGAGTGTGCCATTTTAAATTCAAGCACATCCTCTGCCACGGTAGAAAGTCTACGGGCAATGTTCGCCGTCCATGGTCGACCGGATGTCTTGGTCAGCGACAATGGCCTGTGCTTCACAAGCACTGAATTCCAGGACTTCATGGCAGGCTATGGAATCAGCCATGTCAGAACGGCACCGTTCAAGCCGGCCTCAAACGGCCAGGCGGAATGAGCAGTGCAAATAATCAAACAGGGGATGCTCAGAATCCAAGAGGGTTCCCTACAAAGCCGCTTATCACACCTCCTGTTGGCCAATAGATCCCGACCACACTCGCTCACAGGGGTCACACCTGCAGAGCTGCTAATGAAAAGGACGCTCAAAACCAGGTTATCCTTTATACACCTTACTATGAAAGAAATCATTGTGAGCAGGCGTCAGTCACAATGTGACTACCATGATAGGAATGCGAGGACGCGATGTATTGTTGTCAATGACCCTGTTTTTGTCCTTAATTATGCTGCAGGGCCCAAATGGCTTGCAGGCACTGTGATTGCCAAAGAGGGGAGTAGGGTTTTGGTAGTTAAACTTACCAATGGACAAATCTGCCGCAAACACGTGGATCAAACAAAAAGAAGGTTCAGCAATCCCATAGAAGAAGCAGAGGAAGAACACGACGTAGAGTTTACTCCACCACAGGTGACCGAACACCGGAACCAAGTGGAGGAGAGCCCAGTCACTGTGGGCAGTCTGGACAGGCCTGAGGCACCGCAAACAGCAGACACTCAGGCCAGCGCCCAACAACCGGTGCCCCAACTTAGGCACTCTACAAGGGAGCGTAAATCATCAGAGAGACTTCATCTGTGATCCCAATAAGTCTTTGGGGGGGGAGGTGATGTCATGTATTCAACTGTCATTGTAACCCATGTGTAAGCTGACCTAAGTTGTACACCTTGAGAACACTGACCACAGGGGGTGAACTTGTGGGAGACACTCCTAACCTGGACTTTCTGGTATAAAAGGGGAAGCTCCACCCACCGTCTGTCTCTTGAGGTCTTGGTAATAAAGGTAACTGGTCACAGAGTGATCTTCTCTCAAGTATGGGCCTCGTGTGCATTTATACTGTATAGTAAGGATATATTAGCCTGCAGGGCACTGGGGCGGGCCTTACTCCCCTCGCCTGGTGGAAACCAAATTCTTAAATTGCCTGGCACTATCTCCAGAAATATATGCCTTAACATCAAATGACAAAGACCTTAATAAATCGTTATATCTTCGGTTTCTACTCACAAGCACTCATGTCTTCTGGCTTGCTCACCATTTCTCTGTATACAGAAATTGATCTTTCCTTTTGTTTCTTGAACTTCTGCCTGTATGCTTCAAACATGAAATCATGAGTACCAAGAAGTGAATACTTTACATATTGCATGGGCTTCATTATATATTTGTTGCTCCACTCTGTCTGCAGAAGCCATTTTTGCTGGGAATAGTCCTGATCACCAATCCAATATCATATTTCATGACTTTGAGTCATGAAGGCTAGTATGATTGATTATCACATGATGAATGGTTCAGGGTAGCTTCCTGATTATTAGGTATTGATGTGCAGGATGAGATGATTGCCATTGCACAGTAGCTACACTTTAATGGAATGAAAGCTTATTCTGTTCTAAAAGCAGAGAGGGTTGTTGGGCCCAAATTTCCCCAAGAGTTGCTCCATTTTTTTGGGAGTAAGTAACTTTTTTTCGAGTAACTTAAAAATCGCAAATTTCCCCATTTAACTTGCTCCAATGTAAGTCAGTTAGTTAGGTTTTTTTCTAGTTTAGTTTGTTCACTCCAGAAGGGGGCGAGACAAGCCACTTAAACCTCTTCTGGCCATAGAAGCAAATTTGGAGCTGAAAGTTACTCCAAACTAACTTAAGCCAGTGTATGTGGCCACTTTTGTAGACACAGAAAAACCTTACCTACATTTAAGAGAGAAGCGCAGGTAGCCAGAGATAGGGGGGGTGACTTAGAGGATTCCAAATCACTAAAGACCGTCATAACATCAGCACAACATTACAACATCTTCTGCACAACAGCTGCACAACACCATCACAAATAAATGAAAGATAAATCAGATACAGAAAACTGCAGAGCGCACCGGGTAGCCCTCCCGCCAGGCAAGCATGCATGACTATAGCGGGTGAGGGATTTTTACTTTTTAGAGTTGACCCTAAATGTTGCATGGTCCTAATGGAGGATGAATCAGTTTTGATGCAAAATATTTTTTATTGTAAATTTTACAGTGCACTTTAATGATACCAACAACACCAGCCACAACAGGAAAGAAAGTCTGCACCCATCCCTCACCCACATCTCGAGGAAAGTGCACTTCCTCATAGGGTCGGTGATGGTGGTGGGGCGGGGGGGGGGATTGGGGGCTTAGCTTGGGTCTGACCGGTGGCTGGTGCGTTGAATGAAGTGGGAGTGGCATTTGAGTCTCCAGCCTCTGTGCCCTTATTGCAGAAGCCAGCTGCCTCATGGCATCTGCCATCGTCTGCATACCCTCTGAAATGCCCACCCTGACTTCCCGTCTTAGTGCAGAGATTTCACCTGACAGTGTCGCGACCTCATAACGACCCACTGACGGCTGCCACAAGTGATCTTGTGAGGGCATTGGTCTCCTCACCCTATGAAACAACCTGATTAACCTCTGCTGAGGGCTGCCTCTCAGGAGAGACTGGTCGGCTTCTCCTTCCCCTAGCCGTGGGTCTGCCTAGTAGCACCCCTCTAGTGTGAGGCGCAGGCTGGGAAAGTGGGGGACTGGGTGTCCCAAAATGCATTTCCCGACCGCGACTCGGACCCGCGACCTCGGAAGGTGTGAACCCATGGAATGTTGCCGAGGAGCTAATGGAGGGTTCTGGCAGTGTGATGCCCTGTGATATGTCCTGATCCATATCACAGTCAGCATTCTCCTGAGCACACATTTCTTTGGACCCCTCCTCCCCCCACCCGCTTTGGTCTAGAGCGCATGCATCTGGATCCTCGGGATCTTGTGGAGTGTCTTCTTCTTCTGCAAAAAACAACACAACAGTCAAATGGTTAGCAGCACAGGAGGGGGCAGGATGGGTGGCATGAATAGTCTCACGCGTTGCAGGCCAGTCAGCCAGTTGATTTGAAGGGCCACTATGCATTTTAATGACTCACCCTCACCCTCGCGTGTGGGCCCAGCTTGTGCAGAGCTGATTCTTTTTCTGCCGGTGAGACTCAGCAAGGCAGCAACCCTCTGTTCCAGGGGTGACAGTTGGTGCAGATTTGGTGGACCTCCTCCTGTTCTAGTTCTCTCCCTCTTGTTGTGGGCCAATTTCTTCTGCAAAGATGAAAATATTAATTGTCAGACATGGTGCGCTTCTGATGGGTGGGACACAGAGATGGCCACATTTTCCACTGCAATTCAAGTTAAAGATGAAGATGTTACTTACACTCATTACTTGACCAACGTCCTGCCATTTCTTCTCGCACTGGCTTCCAGATCTTGTGGTGTTGACCCCAGCGGAGAATTCTTCTGCAACGAGGTTCCTTCTTTTTCTTATTTCCTTGGGGGCGACCTTTGTCGGACCACTCTTGCTGATATCCAGCTTCAGCCATTTCTCCTCAATTACAGTCACTAGTTTCTCCACTTCCTCACGGAGGAAATTCTTTATTCGTCTTGCACGCTCTTGCGCCATTCGTCTATTGGACTCACGCAGGTAATGTTCGAAGATCACACTTACACCTCTCTTACACCTATCCAGCACTCCTTTCCTCTCCCTTAGCCATACAAAAATCAATATTCAAACCTCACCTTTATATATGCTCCATAACCAATTATTCTGAGGACGCTCTCCCTTTAATTGGCCAATTGCCAAGCTTCCTGTTACACTGCGTATGCGTGCAAACGGAACTGCCCATTGCGCATGCACGCTTGCTCAAACAGTCATGCATGCCCCTGCCGGCACTACACAACATGCTGGGCCCAAGCCTCGCCCCCCCTGCCAGTGCGGCCGAAGCTCCGCCGCCCCCCGCCCCCAGGCTCTGCTGCGCGACACCGATAGATCCGGACGACGAGGGAGCGGCAAAATTCAAAGGTAGATTTTTGGTGCTTTTTTTCCCCCAGGCTGTCGGTGCACTACATCGAGATACGCCGCTCTAAATGGCTGGGGAAATTTGGGGCCAATGTGGGGCTTTGAGTGCTGCATTTGCTCTATCAATGGAATAAAAATAAGGCAGGTTATATAAAGGTTGGGTGATCCACTCCCCCAGGTACCACTCAGGTGGTGAAGTTGAACACCCTGCCCCACCGCCCTCCACATATCTTCCCTGAAGGCAGAGATCGTGGCAATTACATTCATATCTGATAACCTCACTTAATTAACATTTAGTGGTTTGGTAGGAAGAGACTGGCTTGAGGAAGTATTGCCTGAAATAACGCTGGTAAGAGTCTGTCAGACATAACGAATTCATATTCCAAAGGGATTGACATAGCCTGTAAATTGATGCCAAGGGATTGAGCCTGTCAACAATTTTTAATATGAATGACAGCACAGCCTTAGGATGTAGCGAGATTGCAGTTGTTTTGCATAAATTGCCATTGATAAATCTCTCTGGTTTAAGAGTCAAAAATGATTAATATGATCCATGATAATCACAAAATACAAACACAAGTGCTGAGGAGCCACAGGAATATTTCTTCTGCTACAATAGTGTTTTAATTGGTCCCTTTGAGTCACTTCATTTTTGCTGGTAGTGTGCTAAAGTTGTATGTCCCTCACATTTTTTCCCTAATACAAATACCTTGAGAGAAATGTAGGTTGTGTTTGCATTGAAGTGACTATTTTAGCAGCTCAGAATAATTTTAGAACACTGGTATGGTAGTGTAGTGGTTATGTTACTGGACTGGTAATCCAGAAATCCAGAGAATGAAAATTCAAATCTCCACCATGGCAGCCTGAAAAATTGAATTCAGTTTTTTAATATGGAAATAAAAAGATGGCATCAGTGAAATTGAATTGGTGTGGTGCAAGAAGAAGGCCCACCACCATCTCCTCAGGGCAATAGGGGATGGGCAATAAATGCCAGCCTTGCCACATTCCAAGAATGACTTTTTTTTTTAAACTGGGGCTTACCGAGTCTATATTGTGCCATGCTACACTAGGTGGTCATTCAAACACCCAAGCTATTAATAGTTCTTCTCCCTCCCAAGAATTATAATTTTGGTTCCCTATTAATTCATGTTATGAATATAATGCAATTTATTTTAAATGTTCATTTTGTTAGAGCCCCTCAACTATCCCACAAAGATAATAACTCATACTTGCAATGAATCCAAATGTAGTTCTTAGTTAGAGTTCATAGTTGAGCAAAGAACAATCTTTGTATTCCATTGTTTAAAATGTATTCACTTCTCTTACATCAATGTGGAGGAAATGGTCACTTAGGAGAATAATATAGAGAAGATATCACTTTAAAAAAAATCTGTAACATTCACAAATGATATTGCAATAACCACAAAGACATCATTAAAGGCTGATTTGAATTGTTACTAACAAGGAACTATCTTCAGTTGCTTCATTCATGTCCTTCTCTTCATCAGAAGGTCAGAAGTGGGGATGTTCACTGATGATTGCACAGCATTAAACTCCATTCGCAATTCCTCAAATATTGTAGCAGCCTTTGCCCACATGCAGCAAGACCTGAACAATATCCAGGCTTGGGCTGATAAGTGGCAAGTGAAATTTGCACCATTCAAGTGTCAGGCAATAGCCATCTCCAAAATGAAGAGCATAACCATCTCCCCTTTTACATTCAATGGCATTATCATTGCCGAGTCCCCAACCATTAACAACCTCGGGCCTGAATTTTCAGGTTTTTGTGTTTTCGCCCATTTCCGGGTGCAAATCGCGACAAAATCAAAAATTTAGCACCGGGTTAGCGTTAGCGCCAGAGCGCGCACCTTTCGCCAAATGAAAATTCATTAGGAGTGTTAGCGTAACTCCAGAATTGCACCATACTATTTTTGAGTTGAAGCTAAAAAAAAATCAGCCGTTCTGCGCATGCGCAATTTGTTTTTTTCTTCATGTGCTTCTGGTCTGCTGTCTGATCGCAAACACAAATGCAGGGTGCGGCCACGCTTATGCGCAGTACACCCAGGGCTGAATCAACCATTTTACATTTGGATTTTGATCATGGAGGACGAGGAGTCGAGTCAGCGTGCCAGGCGATTTAGTCAGGAGGCGAACAAAGCTCTCGTGGAAGATGGCAGGAGTTACATCAGAGGGTCTAGATCCCGGCCATCCATTTTTAATCGCATATGGAGGGAAATCACCGAGGACGTCTCTACTTCAGACACTGTGGTCAGGAATGGCACACTGTGCCAAAAAAAGTTCAATGATCTTTCAAGGGTCGTCAGAGTGAGTACAATTTTAATTCATGCACTCCTTCATTACTTCAATTATAAATCTGACACACTATTTGTTCTCATGTTGTTGCTGTTTCTCAGCACTCTGTGGGTTGCCTTCTAAAATGCGTGACACATAGGTAGGCTTAATTTGGCACGTTATTTGCCATGAATGACCTTTACACATTATTAAAATTGCTTTCTGAGATCTCATAAGATGTCTCCTCACTTCGATGTCTTCCTGATGAACCAAATGCAACTTCCAAGGCCATTAAACAGAGGACTCTATTACATTCACACAGTATGGTATAAGTGCTTTGGTGGCTATCTGTTCCACAAGAGCAGATGGACCCTCTTGTAACCATTCCCATTTTCATCTTTGTAGGCAAAGAAGTCCCATAATCGCCGCGAGCAGGTGCAGACAGGCGACGGTCCACCTCAGACCCTGCCACTCACCGACATTGAGGAGAGAGTGACAGGCCTCATCGGCATCTCAGGTCGGGCAACTGCCACTGGGGGCATTGACTCCCACTTGTATACTGAGGGTATGTCCTGCACACTCCCTGGGCTGGGTTGGGGCAATGTCCTGCAGAGCCTCTGGATTAGGATTGGAGCAATATCATGCACTATCTGTGGACTAGATATAATGGAGTAGCGGCGGTCCTTCAAATGAGCCTGTGTTATGTGGCCTTCCTCATGTCACCCCGTACCTTCCCCTGCTGCTAACCACTCATCCATTGCTTACTACTTCCAGATGACCAGCCACAGCCGCAGCTTCTCTCAAAGCAACACTCAATGTCATGCCATTGTGTAGAGGAGGAGGAAGAAGAAGATGAGTTTACAAATCAGCTGACTCCGGGGCAGATGCAATCCACCCCTCTTTTCCCACTGGCACTCACTTCGTCTGAGGATGACGTAACTCTCTCAGGTTTCGACAACTCCGAGGCTCCTGGGACTAGTGGCGTGCAGCAATGCAGTGCTAGGGTCGAATCCCGTAAGCCATCTCTCCGGAGGGTCGGCAAAGTCGGTCTGCTGACAGATAGATAGACGTGGAACTGGACATGGTGGGACTGTCCAGGGAGAGCATCCACCTCACCTGTCAGCTCCTTAATGTCTTGGGTAGGATTCCCGCGAGCATCGAGAGTCTCACTGCGACCATTACGAAGGTAGGGTCGCAGATTGTCGGTGCGAGCCGTGATACCTGAGAGGCCATCAGTACCCACGCGAGGCTGGTGGCCTCCAACAGTGACAGTGGAGTCCCGGAGAGTGTGGCGTGAACCCTTGTCGAATATGGCACATCACAGGCACAAGCTCTGCTTCAGCTTGGGCAGGTGATACTGTCCATAAAACCTCCCGCCATACTTTCTGTCATGTATCCTACATGGTTACAGCTTGTACTATTACAAGGTGTGCCACCAGAGGGAACCGCAGTGGGAGACTTGTAAGGTTACCTGTACAGGTGTGCTAGGCCGAGTATAAAAGGCAGGCCACCAGCTGTAATCCTCACTCTGGAGTTAGCAATAAAGGACTAAGGTCACTAAAGTTCAAGTATAACCCATTGTCTCATGGAGTCATTATCAGGGCATCTAAAAACATAACAATTGGTGACGAGATTACAGACCTTCACGCGAAAATGGCTACCCTTGATACGTTGCAGTAGTTCACCGATGGTGATGATTGGGACACCTTTGTGGAGAGTCTCGACCATTTCTTCACAGCAAACAACCTGGCAGGCGACAATCCGGCTACCCTGGCTGATAAGCGCAGAGCTATCCTGCTAATCAGTTGTGGGCCCACTGTCTATGGCCTCGTCAGGGACTTGCTGGCACAAACGAAGACAACGACCAAGACATACGAAGAGCTTGTAATGCTGATTCAAGAACAACTCAAGCCCAAAGAGAGCATCCTCACAGCCAGACACCGGTTTTACACCCACCGACGGCCCGAAGGCCAGGAAATCGCAAAATATGCTGCAGACCTCAGGAGGCTGGCCGCACTGTGTGATTTCGGCAACCACCTCACTGAAGCGCTGTGGGATATTTTTATCATTGGAATCGGCCATGAGGGCCTTCTTCATAAGCTACTGTCTGTGGATACCACAGTCACACTGCAAAAGGCCATCTCAGTGAGCCAGGCATTCATGATCTCGACCTGCGGCTCTAGGCAGATGACTCATCCTCAGGACTGAAACCCGGCAAGTACTGTACACAGAGTGGCGTCTTTTAGAGGCTGGACTGTAGAACATGAACCTTCTCACGGAAGAGAGAACAGGCCCCCGAGTCCCTTAACACAGAGTCCGCCGAAGGGGGCTAACCGAGTAGCTCCATGCTGTCGTTGCGGAGTGAATCACAGGGCCCACCAGTGCCGTTTTAAATACTATGTATGTAAAGGCTGCAGCACAAAGGGCCACCTCCAGCGAATGTGTAAAAGAAATATGACTCTGTGTTGATGAAGAATCTGCAGATGGCCATGAATCCAGTGCGGATTATGAAACGATAGAGAGGCAGCTCAGCCCCATGCTGAGGTATATAGCATGTTTACCTGCACCACCGAGTGTTCCCTGTTGAGGATGGAAGTTGAGATAAATGGCGTTCCAGTCTTCATGGAAGTGGACACGGGGGCGAGCCAGTCAGTAATGAATCAAGAAGTTTTTGAGAGGCTATGGGACAATCAACCTGAATGACCCAAGTTGGTCCCGGTTCAGGCAAAGCTGCACACCTACACTGATGAAGTCGTTGGTAGTGCGGATGTAAAGGTACTCCACGATGACGCGGTGCACAAGTTACCTCTGTGGATTGTTGCAGGTGATGGACCAATGCTACTCGGAAGAAGGTCCATCACCTGCAAGTTGAGTTGGGAAGACTTTACCCCTCCAGCGATCGACGTCCTCCGCGCTCAGAGGCAAAGCCTGACAGTGGACCCGGCACCAGAGAACAGACCAGCACAGCACCTGAGACACAGACCGCTCAGCACGACTGCTTGGAGATGATCCAGCTGAACGCACCTCCCAGGCTTCAGTGGCAAGACTCTGGAGGAAGAAAATAGGACCCAGAAGTGACTTCCCAGCTTCGGTGGCAGAACCTGGGGAGAAGAGGATCATCGCAGTCGACATCATGGATGGAGGAAAGACGGCGCCCAAACCACGAGGCGATACGCTGAAGAAAAAGATGGCGGCAGCCAGACCACGAGGTGTAGCGCTGATGGAGCAACACGTGGCACCAAACGGAGAAGAGGATTGGGGTAAAGGAGGCCTGCCACCCACCACACTTAAAGGGACAGTTCCACATTCTCAATCAATGTAAGAGCAACTGTGAGTTAGATGTTAAATGTGCAATTGATGATCAGAGTTGTGTACATGCAATAAGCAAAGAAAAGTAGGCGATTGCGATCGGAGCTACAGGTTATTTACTATGAGTAATGAAACGTTGTGCAATGTAGGATTTCAACGGCATACAGTGAATGCAGTGGGCAGACACCCATCGGGAGCACAAAGGTCCAACGAGCTACCTGCACCATGGAGTGTGGCCACAAGCAACCAATACATACAAGCTGCAGAGCAAGCGATCTCAGGAGGGCAACGGCACCGGTATCAATACCCTGCCCCTGATTGGCTCCACCTCTCAGGCACCCGATGGCACCAACTGCCACGAGCCTGAAAGAGCAAATCGCGCTAAGGTGCAGCCCCCAGACCCTATCGCCACCAAGGCTACACCCGGGAACGAAGGGTCCCGCAACAGTTCTCCCAAATGGGACCGGGACCAGCCAGGATCCCAAACCAAATAACGTCCAGGAAAGTGAGCCAGCAATTCCCTGTGCACTGCCAGACAACTGCTCCTCAGGGAGCAGCACTGACCTGGGGTGCAAGGAAAGGACATGGAGGTCACAGGCATCTGTGAACCTGCCTGATGCTAGGAGCGATGACAAAGGGCCCGAGAGCAGGCAACTTGAGCCAAACAGGTTTCCAGTGCCAGCACTGGGCATCGTGCCACCAACAGACTACCTGGACACCATCCAGCAGTTCTAGAACTAGTTTGTCCTCACGCCCCGGTGCTGACCCCAGCACTGATTCCAAGTATGTATCAAGTATGTACCTCACCAGTCAAATGTACTTGCCTCACAACTGTACCACAAATGTAATGATGTAAATGCAATTTTTTTTTCTGGACTTGAATGTATATGAATAAAATGAGCCACCGGCATAATCTATACGTGGCGGGGGGGAGAATGGAGTGGTCATGGACGCACAAAATGAAACCACCAGCACCTTTACTGCCAACGAAACACCACCTACTCACCCAAGATGGAAACGATCCTCCAAAGGTCAACCAGATAGAGTTAAGCCCAGAGCACAGTCGATGCATGAAGGCAATTTGCACTAAAGGCTTGGGGGAGAGTGATGTCATGTATCCCACATGGTTACTGCTTGTACTATTACAAGGTGTGCCACCAGAGGGCACCGCAGTGGGAGACTTGTAGGTTACCTGTACAGGTGTGCCAGGCCTAGAATAAAAGGCAGGCCACCAGGTGTGATCCTCACACTGGAGTTATCAATAAAGGACTAAGGTCGCTACAGTTCAAGTACAACACATTGCCTCATGGAGTCATTATCAGAGCATCTAAAGACATAACACTCTCTGCGTTCCCCAATGGCACACCCAAACCCCAACCACCTGTGACTGAAGAGGCTCAGCAGTCGGAAGCCAGGCCTTCCATGCCACTAGCTTGTCCAGTGTGTCCCCAGACGGCATCTACATTGTCTCTTCCCCCAACACAGCAGCGCTCTGTCAACGTTGCTGCACACCATCATGGTACCAATTGGTTTAGGAGCAACAGGCAAGAGAGGGGGATAAGAGTAAGGGGAGGGGGAGGGGGGGAAAGCCAGTGGTAAAAGGGAGTGGTGCAGGGGTTGCTGCATTTATATTGTTGTTGCTGGATGCACCCTATGTTTTATGTTTTATTATTATGTTCTGATTTATCTTGTTCATAATGTTGTTGTTGTTGAATTATCACACTACTGGATGCAGCTAATTGTTAACTTTAATAAAATAACATCAAAGTTTACAAAGTTGACAAGATTTACAATGTTTAATGCATTATTTTGTTCACCTTAATCATTTCTGTGTAGTGTCTCATTTGCAGAATAAGAGGGTGAATAGTCAACATGGTGGGATGAGCTGCTGACGTAAGGCTTTTGCAGCGGCAAAATTTCCACGATGCCTCCCCTGTGGTTGTGCTGGGTTCCTCGCCAGACTCTCTTCCTCATCTTTCTCCTCCTCCTCCCTCCTCTCTCCTGAGGTGATCCTTCAATCACCAAATCCTGTCCCATCATGATGGCTAAGTTGTGTAGCATGCAGCACACCACAATGAACTCAGAGACCTGCTGAGGGGAGCAGCCTCCAGAGTGGTCCAGGCATTGAAAGCGCTGCTTGAGCACGCCAATTGTCTGTTCAACAATGTTGTGTGTGGCTGCATGGCTCTCATTATAGCGATGCTCGTCTTCTGTCTGAAGGTTCCGCAGGGGGGTTGTCATGAGCCAGGTGGCGAGGCCATAACCCTTGTCCCGCAGCATCCAGCTCTGGCCTTGTGTCTGACGCTCGAACATGCATGAGACACTGCTCTCACGCAAGATGAAAGCATCATGGATGCTCCCTGGATATTGGGTATTGACTGCCATGATGTGCTGAGTATGGTCATAGACGATCTGTACGTTCATTGCGTGGAATCCCTTTCGGTTTTGGTAAACCTCTGGATTCTGTAAAGATGCTCGCAGGGCGATGTGCATACAGTCATGGTCATATCATCCAAAACCTACAGCCCTTTCGTTTTCGGTCTCCTTGGTCATTGGGAAGTTTATGAAGTCCATTCTGCGTGCGTACAGTGCAGTAGTCACCTGGCGAATGCAGCAATGTGTAGCATGCTGCGGGATGGAGCATATGTCCCCCGCTGATGGCTGAAAGGAGCCAGAGGCATAGAATGGAAGTGTCACAGTCACCTTCACCTTGTCAGGCAGTGCAGTCCTGTTGCCGCTGGTAGGCTGTATGAGCTGGCATGTCTCTGTCAGCACTTCTTTTCAGAAACGCGGCCTTCTAATGCATGGTGTCTCAGAGAACTGCAGGTATGAGCGATGTTCCCTGTAAACCCATGGGGGGAAAGGCCTCATCCCCATGCGACTGTGACCTCTTCAATTACATTGAAAATGAACATCAATAAGCCTTCTTCTAGCTCAACGCTGTATAAATATAGCAGCCAGGATTACTGGCTGATATAGCATGGCCCCTGTTATGTCTTGAATAAAGAGTCAGACTAGATACTGCAAGCTCGAAGTAAGTGTGAATCCAGGGGATAAGCCCTCTGGTGGTTAGACATGGTAATTACAGGTTTACATACATAACAACACTCCCCCTCAAAGTCAGTAATGTAACTATTTACAATGTGAGTCGATCTGGGGTCTTCCTTTCCCTGGTTGATTGTCTCGGTTCAAATGCTAGTGCAGGTGAGTTGTTTGTTGGGCCGTCGCTGGGCTGCTGCACAGCCGGCCTTGTTGGACTGCTGGGGGTGGTGAGTCTTGCTGGGCTGCTGTGGGTGATGGGTTTTGCTTCGTGGTCAACCGCTGGGTCGGTTGCCACTTGTGTGTGTGTGTTGGGGGGTCAAAAAAGGTAGAGTCTATTGTGGGTTGTTCTGGATAGTCCATAAATCTGAGTTTGGTTTGGTTCAAGTGTTTCCTGCAGTTTGACCACAAACACCCTACTCCCCTCTTTGGCCAAAACAGTGCCAGAAATCCACTTGTCCATAGTTCAACACAATTACAGGATCATTTACTTCAAATTCGCGTGACACATTTGCGCGATCATGATATGTATTCTGTTGAAGCCGCTGGCTCTCTACCTGTTCGTGTAGATCAGGGTGGACAAATGAGAGCCTTGTCTTAAGTGCCCTTTTCATGAGCAGTTCAGCGGGAGGGACCCCAGTGAGCGAGTGGGGCCTTGTGCTGTAACTAAGCAGGACTCGGGATAAGCGAGTCTGCAGTGAGCCTTCAGTTACCCTTTTCAAGCTCTGCTTGATTGTTTGAACTGCTCGTTCTGCCTGACCGTTGGACGCTGGCTTAAACGGGGCAGACGTGACATGTTTGACCCCATTGCGGGTCATGAATTCCTTGAATTCGGTACTGGTAAAGCACGGCCCATTGTCACTTACAAGGACATCAGGCAGGCCGTGCGTGGAAAACATGGCCCTTAGGCTTTCAATGGTGGCAGCAGACGTGCTTGCTGACATTATCACACATTCAATCCATTTGGAGTACGCATCTACAACCACTAAAAACATTTATCCCAAGAATGTGCCTGCACAGTCGACATGAACCCTAGACCACGGTTTGGAGGACCAGGACCATAAACTTAGTGGCACCTCCCTAGGTGCAGTGCTTAACTGCGAGCATGTATTACATTTGACAGAGGCAAAGAGGTTGTTTCCACTGGTTGGGGAGACTAGAACTAGGGGGCACAACCTCAAAATACGGGGGAGCCAATTTAAAACCGAGTTGAGAAGGAATTTCTTCTCTCAGATACAACCCTCTGCCCAAGGAAGCTGTTGAGGCTAGCTCATTGAATGTATTCAAATCACAGATAGATAGATTTTTAACCAATAAGGGAATTAAGGGTTATGGGGAGCGGGCGGGTAAGTGGAGCTGAGTCCACAGCCAGATCAGCCATGATCTTGTTAAATGGCGGAGCAGGCTCGAGGGGCTAGATGGCCTACTCCTGTTCCTAATTCTTATGTTCTTATGTTCTTATGTTGTTCTTGTGCACACAGGACTCTGTGTATCGATACCGGGCCACCACACGTGGGATCTGGCTATCGCTTTCATCATTACAATGCCTGGGTGGGTACTGTGGATATCACAAATGAAAGTATCCCTGCCCTTTTTTGGCACAACTACCCGATTACCCCATAGGAGGCAGTCTGCCTGTATAGACATTTCATCTTTGCGCCGCTGGTAAGGCTTTATTTCTTCCTGCATCTCTAATGGGACACTAGACCAACTCCCGTGAAACACACAGTTTTTTATTAAGGACAGTAAGGGGTCCTGGCTCGTCCAGGTTCTAATCTGTCGGGCGGTAACGGGTGATTGTTCACTCTCGAATGCTTCCATTACCATAACTAAATCTGCAGGCTGTGCCATCTCCACCCCGGTGGTGGGCAATGGTAACCTACTGAGAGCATCGGCACAGTTTTCTGTGCTTGGCTCGTGGTGGATGGCATAGTTGTATGCGGACAACGTGAGCGCCCATCTCTGGATGCAGGCTGATGCATTCGTATTTATCCCCTTATTTTCGGAAAAGAGGGATATAAGTGGCTTATGGTCAGTTTCCAATTCAAATTTGAGCCCGAACAGATACTGATGCATTTTCTTTACCCCGTAAACACATGCTGACGCTTCTTTTTCGACCATGCTGTAGGCCCTCTCGGCCTTAGACAGACTTCTGGAAGCATAAGCAACCGGTTGCAATTTCCCAAATTCATTAGCTTGTTGCAATACACACCCGACCCCGTATGATGATGCATCATATGCTAGTACCAAACCTTTACATGGATCGTACAACACAAGCAATTTGTTTGAACATAACAGCTTCCTAGCTTTCTCAAAGGCATTTTCTTGGCTTTTACCCCATAGCCATTCATTTCCTTTACGCAGTAAAGAGTGCAGGGGTTCTAACAGTGTGCTGAGACTCGGTAAGAAGTTACCAAAATAGTTCAGGAGTCCTAGAAATGACCACAGCGCCGTCACGTTCTGTGGTCTCGGTGCGTTCTCGATTGCCTCCGTCTTCAAATCAGTGGACATGATGCCGTCCACCGCGATTCTTCTCCCCACGAACTCCACTTCAGGTGCCAGGAAAATGCACTTCGAGCATTTTAGCCTGAGCCCCACACGATTAAGCTGACTAAGAACCTCCTCCAGGTTCTGCAGGTGCTCGACGGTGTTCCGACCTGTAACCAAGATGTCGTCCTGGAAGACCGACTTCAGCAAGCTTTCCATGTTCCTCTGGTATATCGCCGCGGCCGATCGAATCCCAAACGGGCATCTGTTGTAAACGAAAAGACCTTTGTGCGTGTTGATGCAGGTGAGGCCTTGCTAGGTTCCTCCAGCTCCTGCGTCATGTAGGCGGAGGTCAAGTCCAGCTTCGTGAACGTTTTCCCTCCCGCCAGCATCCCAAATTGGTAGCAAGTATTGATCCTGCAGCGAGAAACAATTGACAGTTACTTTGTAATCACCACAGATTCTGACCGTGCCGTCTCCCTTGAGGACTGGAACAATCAGACTGGCCCACTCAATGAATTCGATCGGTGAAATGATGCCCTCTCATTGCAGCCTGTTCAGCTCGATCTCCACCCTCTCTCTCATCATGTAAGGTACCGCTCTCGCCTTGTGATGGATGGGTCGCGCCCCCGGGATCAAATGGATCTGCACTTTTTCTCCTTGGAACTTCCCGATGCCTGGTTCGAACAGCGAGGGGAACTTGTTTAGGATCTGGGCACATGAGATGACGAAAGTGCTCAGATGTCATCCCAGTTTCAGCATATCTTTCCCAGCCAACTCCTGATGAACAGCATGGGGCCATCGTCCGGTACCACCCAGAGTGGTAAATCGTGCACCGCTCCATCGTAGGAGACCTTTACGGTAGCACTGCCAATTACGGGAATCAGTTCCTTCGTGTACGTTCTAAGTTTGATGCGAATGGGAGTCAGGACTGGCCTTGAAGCCTTTTTGCACCACAACTTATCGAAAGTCTTTTTACTCATTGTGGACTGGCTTGCGCCCGTGTCCAGCTCCATGGGCACCGGGAGTCCATTTAATTCAACCTTCAGCAGTATCAGGGGACACTTTGTGGTAAATGTGTGCACCCCATATACCTCTGCCTCCTCGGGCCGAGGCTCTGGTTCATCATGATCCACCGTGGATCTGTCCTCCTCTGCAACATGGTGGTTTGCAGGATTAGCAGCCTTTGCAGCTCGCCTGCACATACATTGGAGGTGTCCCATTGTTCCACAGCCCTTGCAAACGCATCCTTTGAAGCTGCATGAATGGAATTGATGATCACCCCCACAGCGCCAGCAAGATGTTATTTGCCTTGTATTCACCACCCTTGATGGCGGACTGTGAGTCATCTGCGGACGTGCAGCTGCAGGCATGTAAGTCCTGCCATGTACATTTCAATTAGAAAACAACGTTGCTTTGTTCACAGTACTTGCAGCAGCACTAGTGTGCTGGGAAATTTGTTTGGTATTGTCACTGGTGGAGATAAACGCCTGGGCTATCGCTATGGCTTTACTCAAGATTGGGGTCTCTACAGTCAAAAGTTTGCGAAGTATTACCTCATGGCCAATGCCAAGTACAAAAAAGTCCCTGAGCATGTGCTCCAAGTGTCCTTCAAATTCGCAATGTCCTGCAAGGCGCCTTAGCTTGGCGACGTAATTCGCCACTTGCTGGCCTTCAGACATCTTTTACGTGTAGAACCGGTACCTTGCCATCAGAACGCTTTCCTTCAAGCTTAGATGCTCCCGGACCAGTGTGCACAACTCATCGTATGACTTGTCTGTGGGCTTTTCTGGAGCGAGCAGGTTTTTCATGAGGCCATACGTTGATGCCCCACAAACAGTGAGGAGGATCGCCCTTCGTTTCGCAGCGTTTCCTTCTCCTTCCAGCTCGTTGGCCACGAAGTATTGGTCAAGTCGCTCCACGAAGGTTTCCCAATCATCTCTCTCCGAAAATTTCTCCAGGATGCCCACAGTTCTCTGCATTGTTGCGGTGGGGTTTGTCATCTGTATCTCATCGCCAGTTGTTATGTCTTGAATAAAGAGTCAGACTAGATACTACAAGCTCAAAGTAAGTGTGACCGCACTCCTTTATTACAGATCTCAGAGTGCCTCTCCAGCCTGTGAGGCCTCCTTATATACAGGTGCTCCCAAGGGATTGTGGGATCCCTTGGGACTCCAGGGGATAAGCCCTCTGGTGGTTAGACATGGTAATTACAGGTTTACATACATAACAGCCCCCATCTTTTAAAATGTTCTTAAATGTCCTTTAACACAAACGATAAACTCACATAAACCACAATCATAGTATGCAGTAATGCAGCACTCTTCTCCCAATGCTTTTAATCACTCAGAACTTCGACTTTCTCCTCTACTTTCAAGATGGCGTCATTAGTGTCTGGTGCGCCCGGGGTCCGACTGATTTTTGCTGGAGGGTTCCCGGCAGACGCTAAATTGGGCGATATGCTCGAAAGTTCCGATATTTACATAATCGAAACGGTCAAAGCAGCAGGCAGCGCCGCCGCAAAACCATTGGCGGAAATTCCGCCCGGGCGCAAAACCTTGTGAGCCTCGTTTCACGCCAAATAAAATCGTATTTGCTCCTCGCCCAGACACTAAATGAGACGCAAATCAGCCGAAAATCCAGCCCTAGGAGTTACAAAAACAAAATACTGCGGATGCTGGAAATCTGAATTAAAAACAGAAAATGCTGGAAATGCTCAACGGATCAGGCAGCATCTGTGGAGAAAAACAGAGTTCATGGGGCAGAATCTGCTTTCTGTATGATGATGTACACCTGGAGTACGCCACCATACTGCCTTTGAAATGGACAGCAAGTTCAGGATTTCCGCATGCGCTAAATCTCAAATTTGCCATCTGTCAAGTTCCGACTTGAGTGACCATTTGCTCCGACTATATTATCCTCATTGCTGAAGCAGAGTTGGGTTAATTGCCCACCAACTGCCCAGCAATTACGCATGAACATTTTATGACTGGTGCAAACACGTGCGGGAGCCTGTTTGCACAGTCTAAGGGGGCACCCGTCATGATAAAAAATCTTCATCTGATGCTTTTTTTGTTTAAATTACTATAAATATGTTTGCTCTTTACACTAAGCCTGCCTGAGGGATTAGCAAAGCCCCCAAAAGTTCAGTTGAATATTATCCAAATGTACATCTCTGCTTGAATAAAGTAGATAAGCAGCTGAAAGTGTAGTGTGGTTGCTTCTGGGCTATTGATAATTTTCCCCAAAATGTATTTCTAAATCCAAGCATGTAAATCCAGACTGGGATGAATGAGAGACCTTCTGTTTCCTGATTGGAGCATGCCCCACATGATCCCAGGTACGCTTATGCATATGGTGCGCCCCTGGAATCCGTGGTTGAACTTCGCAGCATCTGACAGCAACTTCTCGAAGGAGGGTTTCCAGCAGGTAAGCGGGCATTCCGTTTGGTGGTCAGCGGCATACTCCGTAACTACGCCACCGACCACAACTTCAGGGCCAATGTTTCAGGTTGTTGACCTTTGTCAGAACTTACACTGTTCTAATGTACCCCAACAGAAGTTCGAAGAACGGCACCTCATCTTTCAGTTAGGCATTTTACAGCCTTCCGGACTCACCATTGAGTTCTACAATTTCAGATCATATCCATTGCTCCCATTTTCTTGGACAGCCTAGTTGCCAAGTCTATACAATTAATTGGAGGAAGCATAGTATGTTTCTTCCAACCATATTGTATTCTCCCAAAAAGGCATACCTTCTGAGGTTGAGTAACTGTTTACAATCAGGAAATTAAATTTTTCCTAGAATTATGTTTTGACTGATAGCTATCTGAAGTATCTATCATGCTTTATTTTGCATTTTAACACAGATGAGGCAGGCCTAGGTTTGAATTTAATATAGTCCTAGTCCAAGCATTGTGTTATTAAGATTGACGTGTTGATCCTGCTGATTGTTACCCTTTATAGTTCTCATAAAAATGGAAAACGAAGTTTCTTGAGCATTGTTGTAACAATCTATTTATTGACAAATCCACCTTTTAATAAACTCAAGGCTATTAATAAATCCAGATTTTTGTTCTCTTGTTAATGTTGTTGTGCTCATCAAGGACGGCTATGAATCGAGTATTTTATCCACACACAGCAATAACTGCTGAGAATTATAGAATGGTTACAGCACGGAAGAAGGCCATCCAGCCCGTCGAGCCCATGCCAGCTCTCTGCATGAGAACCTCTTTCAGTGCTGCTCCCTCATCCCACTCCCAGTCCCCCGCCCTTTCCCATAGCTCTGCAAATTTGTTTCTTTCAGGTACTTATCCAATTCACTTTTGAAAGCCGAAATTGAGTCTGCTTCCACCACCCTTTCAGGCAGTGCATTCCAGATCCTAAACATTCGTTGTGTAAAAAAACATTTTCTTATGTCGCCTTTGGTTCTTTTGCCAATCATCTTAAATCTGTGTCCTCTGGTCCTCGACCCTTCTGCAAATGGGAACAGTTTCTCTCTATTTACTCTATCCAGACCCCTCATGTTTTTCAACACCTCTATCAAGTCTTCACTGCTCTAAGGAGAGAAACCCCAGCTTCAGTCTATCTATGTAACTGAATTCCCTCATCCCTGGAATCATTCTCGTAAATCTTTCCTGTACCCGCTTTATGATATAATTGGGATTACGGAGACATGGCTCCAGGGTGACCAAGACTGGGAACTTAACATCCAGGGGTATTCAACATTCAGGAAGGATAGACAGAAAGGAAAAGGGGTAGCGTTGCTGGTTAGAGAAGAAATTAACGCAATAGTAAGGAAAGACATTAGCTTGAATGATGTGGAATCTGTATGGGTAGAGCTGCGGAATACCAAAGGGCAGAAAACGCTAGTGGGAGTTGTGTACAGACCATCAAACAGTGTTAGTGAGGTTGGGGACAGCATCAAACAAGAAATTAGGGATGCGTGCAATAAAGGTACAGCAGTTATCATGGGCGACTTTAATCTACATATAGATTGGGCGAACCAAACTAGTAGCAGTACGGTGGAGGAGGATTTCCTGGAGTGTATTAGGGATGGTTTTCTAGACCAATATGTCGAGGGACCAACTAGAGGGCTGGCCATCCTAGACTGGGTGATGTGTAACGGGAAAGGAATAATTAGCAATCTTGTTGTGCGAGGCCCCTTGGGGAAGAGAGACCATAATATGGTAGAATTCTTTATTAAGATGGAGAGTGACATAGTTAATTCAGAGACTAGGGTCCTGAACTTAAGGAAAGGTAACTTCGATGGTATGAGACGTGAATTGGTTAGAATAGACTGGCGAATGATACTTAAAGGCTTGACGGTGGATAGGCAATGGCAAACATTTAAAGACACATGGATGAACTTCAACAATTGTACATCCCTGTCTGGAGTAAAAATAAAATGGGGAAGGTGGCTCATTCGTAGCTAACAAGGGAAATTAAGGATAGTGTTAAATCCAAGGAAGAGGCATATAAATTGGCCAGAAAAAGCAGCAAACCTGAGGACTGGGAGAAATTTAGAATTCAGCAGAGGCGGACAAAGGGTTTAATTAGGAGGGGAAAAATAGAGTATGAGAGGAAGCTTGCTGGGAACATAAAAACTGGCTGCAAAAGCTTCTATAGATATGTGAAGATTAAAAGATTAATGAAGACAAACGTAGGTCCCTTGAAGTCAGAGTCAGGTGAATTTATAATGGGGATCAAAGAAATGGCAGACCAATTGAACAAATACTTTGGTTCTCTCTTCACGAAGGAAGATACAAACAACCTTCTGGAAATACTAGGAGACCGAGGGTCTGGCGAGAAGGAAGAACTGAAGGAAATCCTTATGAGTCAGGAAATTGTGTTCGGGAAATTGATGGGATTGAAGGCCGATAAATCCCCAGGGCCTGATAGTCTGCATCCCAGAGTACTTAAGGAAGTGGCCCTAGAAATAGTGGATGCATTGGTGATCATTTTCCAACAGTCTATCGACTCTGGATCAGTTCCTATGGCCTGGAGGGTAGCTAATGTAACACCACTTTTTAAAAAAGAAGGGAGAGAGAAAACGGGGACTTATGGACCGGTTAGCCTGACATCAGTAGTGGGGAAAATGTTGGAATCAATTATTAAAGATGAAATAGTAACAGATTTGGGAAGCAGTGACAGGATCAGTCCAAGTCAGCATGGATTTATGAAAGGGGAATCATGCTTGACAAATCTTCTAGAATTATTTGAGGATGTAACTAGTAGAGTGGACAAGGGAGAACCAGTGGATGTGGTGTATTTGGACTTTCAAAAGGCTTTTGACAAGGTCCCACACAAGAGGTTGATGTGCAAAATTAAAGCACATGGTATTAACGTGGATAGAGAACTGGTTGGCAGACAGGAAGCAGAGAGTTGGAATAAATGGATCCTTTTCAGAATGGCAGGCAGTGACAAGTGGGGTGCCACAGGGCTCAGTGCTGGGACCCCAGCTATTTACAATATACATCAATGATTTAGATGAAGGAATTGAGAATAATATCTCCAAGTTTGCAGATGACACAAAGCTGGGTGACGGTGTGAGCTGTGAGGAGGATGCTAAGAGGCTGCAGGGTGACTTGGACAGGTTAGGTGAGTAGGCAAGTGCATGGCAGATGCAGTATAATGTGGATAAATGTGAGGTTATCCACTTTGGTGGCAAAAGCATGAAGGCAGAATATTATTTAAATGGTGGCAGATTAGGAAAAAGGGAGGTGCAATGAGACCTGGGTGTCATGGTACATCAGTCATTGAAAGTTGGCATGCAGGTACAGCAGGCGGTGAAGAAGGCAAATGGTATGTTGGCCTTCATAGCTAGGGGATTTGAGTTTAGGAGCAGGGAGGTCTTGCTGCAGTTGTAAGGGCCTTGGTGAGGCCTCACCTGGAATATTGTGTTCAGTTTTGGTCTCCTAAGCTGAGGAAGGACATTCTTGCTTTTGAGGGAGTGCAGCGAAGGTTCACTAGACTGATTCCCGGGATGGCAGGACTGACATATGAGGAGAGATTGGATTGACTGGGCCTGTATTCACTGGAGTTCAGAAGAATGAGAGGGGATCTCATAGAAACATATAAAATTCTGACGGGACTGGACAGGTTAGATGCAGGAAGAATGTTCCCAATGTTGGGGGAGTCCAGAACCAGGTGTCACAGCCTAAGGATAAAGGGTAAGCCATTTAGGACCGAGATGAGGAGAAACTTCTTCACTCAGAGAGTTGTTAACCTGTGGAATTCTCTTCCGCAGAGTTGCTGATGCCAGTTCGTTAGACATATTCAAGAGGGAGTTGGATATGGCCCTTACGGCTAAAGGGATTAAGGGGTATGGAGAGAAAGCAGGAAAGGGGTATTGAGGTGAATGATCAGCCATGATCTTATTGAATGGTGGTGCAGGCTCGAAGGGCCGAATGGCCTACTCCTGCACCTATTTTCTATGTTTCTATGTTAAGACCTTCACATCTTTGCTACAGTGCAGGGCCCAGAATTGGACACAATACTCCAGTTGAGGCTGAACTAGTGTTTTATACAGGTTTGTCATAATTTTTAAGCTTTTGTACTCTATGGGCTGGATTTTCGGTTGTCTAACGCCTCAGTTAGCAGCCAGAGGGTCGTTAATATAGGCTGGATGGAGTGCAACAAAGGTTTACCAGACTGATTCCTGGGATGGGGGGATTGTCTATGAGGAGAGATTGAGTAGACTAGGCCTATATTCTCTAGAGTTTAGAAGAATTAGAGATAATCTCATTGAAACATACAAATTTCTTACACGGCTTGACAGGGTAGCTGCAGGGGGAATGTTTCCTCTGATCAGGAACCTAGAACCAGGGGTCACAGTCTCAGAATAAGGTGTCGGCCATTTAGGACTGAGATGAGGAGAAACCTCTTCACTCAAAGGGTGGTGAATCTCTGGATTTCTCTACCCCAGAGGGCTATGGAGGCGCAGGGGTTGAAATTGGTTCTGGCTGTTTTTGAGGCGGTATCACTGCCTGAATGCTGAATTTAGCGCCAGGTATTAGGTGCAGCCTCAAAATACCAAATTCATTTTTTACACCCAAAGATGAGGTGGCAGCGCTAAAAGAGACGTTGCACACTCATCCTCAGGCACCAGCGGGGCAGGAGCTCAGGAGGCCGACTCAATTTTGCGACGGAAGGCTGCCGGCATGCGAGCTGGAAAAACAGAAAGAAAAAAAAACCAAAACTTCTCCGACCCACACACACACTTCGCTACTGGTACAACTAATAAATAAATGTTGAAATAAATAAAGAAAAAAACTTACCTTGCACTCTGGGCGATTCCACCCGAGATCCGCTATGTACTCACCACTTTTTGCAGGCCTTACGAACGCCTGCCGATAAGGCCACAGTAGAAACGCTATATCACTACAGAGGCACCAATTGCATGCTGGATGATGTCACCACATGGGTTGCATTAGAGGATGCAGTGTTAGCTCTTGGCACCTCTGTTATGTTCAGAATAACTCCACAAGACTGTATATTGTAAGCTCAAACTGATGTGACCTTGGTCTCTTTAATGTAACTCCAGAGTGAGGAAGCAACATGGTAGACTGCCTCTTATACCTGTTTGCCCAGGGTGTGCAGGTGACCCTTGGGTCTCCCACAGGTGCGCCTCCTGGTGGCAAGTCTCACACATTGGTAATGTTTACATATATAACAGCCTCCACCAAAGACCAACATAATTTCGACGGTGGCGTAGACGCCGCTTATCGCCCGTTTGCTGCCCATCGCCCATTTCCTTGAAATATCAAAGAAATTTCAGCCCCTCAGTCTTTGAGTATATTCAAGACAGAGATTGATATTGTAATGAGATAATGTATTGCGCCCTCTAGCTAGGAGGTATCGATAAAATGGAAAGCGCCCTCTAGCTAGGAGATATAGGGAGATGTATTGAGAGAGTGGGTGCAGGACATTCTGAAAAGGGAGGGTGAACAGTCAGTTGTCGTGGTGCACCATATAGATAAAAAACGGGATGAGGTGCTACGAGACGAATTTAAGGAGCTAGGAGCTAAATTAAAAAGTAGGACCTCAAAAGTAGTAATCTCGGGATTGCTACCAGTGCCACGTGCTAGTCAGAGTAGGAATCGCAAGATAGCTCAGATAAATACATGGCTTGAGCAGTGGTGCAGCAGAGAGGGATTCAAATTCCTGGGGCATTGGAACCGGTTTTGGGGGAGGTGGGACCATTACAAACCGGACGGTCTTCATCTAGGCAGGACCGGAACCAATGTTCTTGGAGGAGTGTTTGCTAATGCTGTTGGGGAGGAGTTAAACTAATATGGCAGGGGGATGGGAACCAATGCAGGGAGACAGAGGGAAACAAAATTGAGATGGAAGCAAAAGACAGAAAGGAGATGAGCAAAAGTGGAGGGCAGAGAAACCCAAGGCAAAAAACAAAAAGGGCAGCAAAATTCTAAAGGGTCTAAGTGCGTTAAAAAGGCAAGCCTGAAGGCTCTGTGCCTCAATGCGAGGAGTATTCGCAATAAGGTGGATGAATTAACTGTGCAGATAGCAGTTAATGGATACGATGTGGTTGGCATCACGGAGACATGGCTCCAGGGTGACCAAGGCTGGGAACTCAACATCCAAGGGTATTCAACATGTAGGAAGGATAGACAGAAAGGAAAAAGAGGCGGGGTGGCGTTGCTGGTTAAAGAGGAAATTAATGCAATTGTAAGGAAAGACATTAGCTTGGATGATGTGGAATCGGTATGGGTGGAGCTACGGAATACCAAAGGACAGAAAACGCTAGTGGGAGTTGTGTACAGACCTCCAAACAGTAGTAGTGATGTTGGGGAGGGCATCAAACATGAAATTAGGGATGCGTGCAATAAAGGTGCAGCAGTTATCATGGGTGATTTTAATATGCATATAGATTGGGCTAACCAAACTGGTGGCAATGCATTGGAGGAGGATTTCCTGGAGTGTATTAGAGATGATTTTCCAGACCAATATGTCGGGGAACCAACTAGCTGGGAGGCCATCTTAGACTGGGTGTTGTGTAATGAGAGAGGATTAATTTGCAATCTCGTTGTGCGAGGCCCCTTGGGGAAGAGTGACTATAATATGGTGGAATTCTACATTGGGGTGGAGAATGAAACAGTTAATTCAGAGACCATGGTCCAGAACTTAAAGAAGGGTAACTTTGAAGGTATGAGGCGTGAATTGGCTAGGATAGACTGGCAAATGATACTTAAGGGGTTGACAGTGGATGGGCAATGGCAGACATTTAGAGACCGCATGGATGAACTACAACAATTGTACATCCCTGTCTGGCGTAAAAATAAAAAAGGGAAGGTGTCTCAACCGTGGCTATCAAGAGAAATCAGGGATAGTATTAAAGCCAAGGAAGTGGCATACAAATTGGCCAGAAATAGCAGCGAACACGGGGACTGGGAGAAATTTAGAACTCAGCAGAGGAGGACAAAAGGTTTGATTAGGGCAGGGAAAATAGAGTACGAGAGGAAGCTTGCAGGGAACATTAAGATGGACTGCAAAAGCTTCTATAGATATATAAAGAGAAAAATGTTAGTAAAGACAAATGTAGGTCCCCTGCAGTCAGAATCAGGGGAAGTCATAACTGGGAACAAGGAAATGGCAGACCAATTGAACAAGTACTTTGGTTCGGTATTCACTAAGGAGGACACAAATAACCTTCTGGATATAAAAGGGGTCAGAGGGTCTAGTAAGAAGGAGGAACTGAGGGAAATCCTTATTAGTCGGGAAATTGTGTTGGGGAAATTGATGAGATTGAAGGCCGATAAATCCCCAGGGCCTGATGAACTGCATCCCAGAGTACTTAAGGAGGTGGCCTTGGAGATAGCGGATGCATTGACAGTCATTTTCCAACATTCCATAGATTCTGGATCAGTTCCTATGGAGTGGAGGGTAGCCAATGTAACCCCACTTCTTAAAAAAGTAGGGATAGAGAAAGCAGGGAATTATAGACCGGTCAGCCTGACCTCAGTAGTGGGTAAAATGATGTAATCAATTATTAAGGATGTCATAGCAACGCGTTTGGAAAGAGGTGACATGATAGGGCCAAGTCAGCATGGATTTGTGAAAGGGAAATCATGCTTGATAAATCTTCTGGAATTTTTTGAGGATGTTTCCAGTAGAGTGGACAAGGGGGAACCAGTTGATGTGGTGTATTTGGACTTTCAGAAGGCTTTCGACAAGGTCCCACACAAGAGATTAATGTGCAAAGTTAAAGCACATGGGATTGGGGGTAGTGTGCTGACGTGGATTGAGAACTGGTTGGCAGACAGGAAGCAAAGAGTAGGAGTAAATGGATACTTTTCAGAATGGCAGGCAGTGACTAGTGGGGTACCGCAAGGTTCTGTGCTGGGGCCCCAGCTGTTTACACTGTATATTAATGATTTGGACGAAGGGATTAAATGTAGTATCTCCAAATTTGCGGATGACACTAAGTTGGGTGGCAGCGTGAGCTGCGAGGAGGATGCAATGAGGCTGCAGAATGACTTGGATAGGTTAGTTGAGTGGGCAAATGCATGGCAGATGAAGTATAATGTGGATAAATGTGAGGTTATCCACTTTGGTGGTAAAAACAGAGAGACAGACTATTATCTGAATGATGACAGATTAGGTAAAGGGGAGGTGCAACGAGACCTGGTTGTCATGGTACATCAGTCATTGAAGTTTGGCATGCAGGTACAGCAGGCGGTTTAGAAAGCAAATGGCATGTTGGCCTTCATAGCGAGGGGATTTGAGTACAGGGGCAGGAAGGTGTTACTACAGTTGTATAGGGCCTTGGTGAGGCCACACCTGGAGTATTGTGTACAGTTTTGGTCTCCTAACTTGAGGAAGGACATTCTTGCTATTGAGGGAGTGCAGTGAAGATTCACCAGACTGATTCCCGGGATGGCGGGACTGACATATCAAGAAAGACTGGATCAACTGGGCTTGTATTCACTGGAGTTCAGAAGAATGAGGGAGGATCTCATAGAAACGTTTAAAATTCTGACGGGTTTAGACAGGTTAGATGCAGGAAGAATGTTCCCAATGTTGGGGAAGTCCAGAACCAGGGGTCACAGTCTAAGGATAAAGGGTAAGCCATTTAGGACCGAGATGAGGAGAAACTTCGTCACCCAGAGAGTGGTGAACCTGTGGAATTCTCTACCACAGAAAGTTGTTGAGGCCAATTCACTAAATATATTCAAAAAGGAGTTAGATGTCATCCTTACTACTAGGGGGATCAAGGGGTATGGTGAGAAAGCAGAAATGGGGTACTGAAGTTGCATGTTCAACCATGAACTCATTGAATGGCAGTGCAGGCTCGAAGGGCAGAATGGCCTACTCCTGCACCTATTTTCTATGTTTCTATGTTTCTATGAGAGAGGGTCGGTGAAGGAACACCACTTTAAGCTCCACACGGCTGTCTGAAATCTGCCAAATAAATAGAGTTCAGTTGAACTAAGAGTGTTCAAAAGATTATAAAATACAGATATATTTTTGGATATTAAGGGAATCAAGGATATGGAGATAGTGCAGGAAAATGGAGTTGAGATAGAAGAACAGCTATGATCTTATTGAATGGTGGCGAAGGCTCATGGGGCCGAATGGCCTACTTCTGCTCCTAATTCTTATGTTATTATGTTATGTTCTTAACGGAAGCATAAGAGGTTACTGATCGGGAGCTCAGCTTTTAGCGCCCCGACCGAAAAGTCATTAGAGGCTCACTGGGGGCGCAAAGCAGTAGCGCCTGGCTGCAGACGCTCAGTGCGATCCTGACGTCGGTCCTGGTGCAACGCCCATGCTTGCGCCCTGGTCGGTTGCCTGGAGAAACAGTCGATACAGGCTTGAAGAGTCGTTAACTGGTGGCTACTTAAAGGGATGAGGAAACGCTTCCCTCGGAGGTCACAGTCAGTGCAATGTTTACGCACAGCACGGTGCGTGAGCCTCCGAGTTTGCAGTGGCAGACAGGCATAACAGTACAGGTTGGAAACAAATGATTTTGAAAACTTTAATGGGTGCATTACTATGCTGCACCTTTAAGACTAAGAGTTCCACTCATGCACAATGGGTCTGCAAAATGTACCAACCAAACATTCGTTATCGCCCCTGTCAGCTCTTCGACCGATTCTGCCGAATATCTGGCCAGTTGGTGCAAACCTTTTCAAGGCGCTAAAAGTACCGCTCCATCTGGATTAACCCCACAACAGAGGCCCAATCGAATTTCTCCCCCTTTATCTCTATTCATGAAGCCCAGGACACGGTAAGCTTTTTTAACCGCTTTCTCAACCTGCCCTGCCACCTTCAACAGTTTGTGCACATATACCCCCAGGTCTCTCTGTTCATGCAGCCCCTTTAGGATTGTACCCTTTAGTTTATATTTCCTCTCCTCATTCTTTCTACCAAAATGTATCACTTCATACTTTTCTGTGTTAAATTTCATCTGCCACATGTCCGCCCATTCAACCAGCCTGTCTCTATCCTCTTGAAGCCGATCACTATCCTCCTCACTGTTCACTGTACTTGCAAGTTTTGTGTCATCTGCAGATTTTTAAATTATTTCCCGTACACTCACATCCAAGACATTAATATATAACTAGAAAAACAGTGGTCCTAGTATCGACCTCTGGGGAACACCACCGTATACCTTCTTCCAGTCTGAAAAACAACTGTTCAGCACTACTCTGTTTCTTGTCACTTTGCCAATTTTGCATCCATGCTGCCGCTGTCCCTTTTATTCCATGGGCTTCAACTTAGTTGGCAAGCTTATTAAGTGGCACTTTGTTGAATGCCTTTTGGAAATCCATGTACACCACATCAACCGCATTACACTCATCAACCTTCTCTGATACCTCATCAAAAAACTCGATCAGGTTGACTAAGCACAATTTGCCTTTAACAAATCCATGCTGGCTTTCCTTAATTAATCCACACGTCCAAGTGATTGTTAATTTTGTCCCTGATTATTGTTTCTAAAAGCTTTCTCACCATTGAGGTTAAGCTGATGACCTATAGTTGCTGGGTTTATCTTTACACCCTTTTTTTGAACAAGGGTTTAACATTTACAATTCTCCAGTCCTCTAGCACCACCCCCATATCTAAGGAGGATTGGAAGATTATGGCCAGTACCTCCACAATTTCTTCCTTCACTTCCCTCAGTGTCCTAGGATGCATCCCATCCAGTCCTGGTGACTTATCTACTTTAAGTACAGCCAGCCTTTCTAGTACCTAATTTTTATCAATTCTTATCCCATCCAGTATCTCCTCTACCTCCTTTACTGTGTCTATAGCAGCATTTTCTTCCTTGGTGAAGACAGATGCAACATAATAATTTAGTACCTCAGCTTCTGCCTCCATGTGTTGGTCTCTATTTGGTCCCTAATCTGCCCACCCCTCCTCTTACTACCCTTTTACTATTTATATGCCTATAGAAGACTTTTGGATTACCTTTTATGTTAGCTGCCATTCTCATATCCTCTCTTTGCCCCTCTTATTTTCTTTTGCACATCTCCTCTGAACTTTCTATATTTAGCCTGATTCTTGTCCAATAAAGAGAAAAAGTACATTGCTTCACATACTATGCTACCTCGTCCCTAAAATTGGTTTTGAATTATTCAGTTGACTTCGATGTGCTGAATATATATATATCATTTGAAATTTTACATTGTGGTTTTTCTAATGACTTTGTGGTGAACTGCCCAAGTATACTTCAACTGGGATAGAATACAAAATCACCACAATACTTTTTAATACCAATACTAGTTTAGTAAATTTTTATTTTATAAATATAATTTGTCTATTGTGTGGAACTGTATCTACCACTACAGTTTCTGGCTTTATCATTACTGAGTTTCTAACTCCTGGGGACTGAAATTCAGGCCCCAGAAAACAAGCACACCTACTGACTTTTTGCCGCCATCACCACCACTGTTTGCGGATCCATTTTCACGGATCTTTTTGAAAAAATGGCATCCGGCGGTAATGACTGGCAGGAATTGGGAGTTTGCAGCAGTGTGGGTGGCTTGATTGGAGCGGCATTACCACGGGGAAATTCATTCTTCCGGTCATTTGAAGCTAATGAGCGAGCTGCCCCCTAGCCTTCTTAAAGGGAGCAGCTAGGCCCTGAGGAGGGAAGGAGTTGTGTTCAAGGATGGCTGGTGCTGCTGGACCAAGAAGGGTAACGTGATTTTTCGATGACGAGCTGGAGGCCCTGATGCAGGGTGTCGAGCGAAGGAAGCGAGTCCTGTACCCGGACGCTGGGAGACCCACTCGCGAGGTCTTTACAAATGCATGGAGGGAGATTGCTGTGGAGGCCTCTGGGACCTCCATTCATAACCGCACTGCCACGCAGTGCAGAAAGCAGCTGAACGACATCATCCATCTGATGAAAGTGAGTACCTGTTCCACCAACTGCTGACCTTGCATCTGCGAGCCTCTCCTTCATCCTTCTCTTACTTACCACCTTCACTCTATAGTCACTGAAGCAGCATTTCATTGGTGAGGCCTCTATATATATGTGTGGGTTTGCGCAATGGAGGCTCCCTCTCATCTCACAGTCACAGCTGCATGTCAGGGACACACTTGTGCATTCATTTCTGATGCGTCATCACAGTGGTATTCACCAACCATTCTATGTTTTGCAGGCCAAAATTGCACACAACACGATGGAGCAAAGGAGGACTGGTGGTGGCGAGGCCGAGCTCCAAATCCTCACAGCTTTGGAGGAGAGGGTCGAGGTGGTCGTCGGCAGACATGGTGCCTTCCCTGTGGCCACTAGTACTGCCGATGCTGGTGGGTAAGCGAAGGCCCTCCTTTAATGTTATCTCTCCCTGAATTTTCCAGCGCCTACTGTACCTTTCCCTCTGAAAGTCTGTTAGTTGCAGCCTCCATGCATCAATCCCCCACCTCCCCCTCATGACAGCCACTCTCCCATTCATGCTTGCAGATGAGAGTTTGGGTGGCAGCACAGGAGACAGAGAAGCACCATCTTTCAGACCACCGCCAGGCCTGGAGACAACCCCGGAAACAAGTGGCAGCCAAGGAGACAGAGAGGCACCACCTGTCAGACCAGTGCCAGACCTCAATGACACCCTTGAGGACAGCAGTACCAAGATGCCTAATGACAGCATCGAGGACATTGAGGGCTCCAACCTTGCTGACACCCTGGCGCGCACTCCATCTTTTGGGGACCTCAGTGATGAGGAAGAGGAAGAGGAGGTCACTGCTGGCAGCACCATGTCACTGCTTCCACCCACACGTGCCAGCTCAGATACTGGGCGGTCCGATCTCCTGCAGGTAGTACAGGGGTCTGCACTGGGTGTTGCACCAGGGCATAGAGAGCTGCAGCATGGTGACGGGGTTAGGCAACCTCAGGTGCCATCTCTGCGGGTGGCAATTCCGCACTGGAGTTCTGCTGAGGAGCACTCAGACGAGCCCATCGATGTTGCAGCTTATGAAAGAAGGGTGGAGGCCATGCATTCCCAGATGTTGGGGGCAATGGCAAGGGTGCCAGAGAGGCTGCCGGAAGTGGTGAGAAGCATGGAGGAGTCCACCTCCCACATTGTCGACAGCTCTGCGCACTCCATGCAGCCCATCATTTCCAGTGTGCAGGCGATGGTCCGATTGTCCGTGCGGATCCAGTTGTGATGCTGCAACTTGTAGGTGATGTGGCAGGTGCCATTGCAGCACAGGCATGAAGGAACGAGCACATCGATGCTGGTTTGGAGAGGATGGCCGCAGCCCTGGAAGCTCAGAATGCTCTTATGCACTCTGGGCAACAGGCCATGGAGCGTCACATGTCTGCTGGCTTTGAGACTCGATGATGCACCTGGTGCCACAATGAGTGTCGTTGTAGGAATGCTCAGCCACAGTACTGGGGTTCTGAAGTGGAGTCAGCAGCCAAGTGGACAGGGGATATCTCTTGTCACCAAGCAGCCATCCACAATTGTGGTTTCGCCCGGTGAAGGTGGCAGGCACACTGCTCTGGCACAGGATGAATGAATTGTGGTTGCTGCCTGGATACCTGGCATCAACTACCAGGTTCCTACGCTGCTGGTGAAACACCAGCTGCACACTCAGGGAGTGGAATCCCTTTGTGTTCATAAAATGTTTGGGATGGTTAAGTGGTGCCCTCAGGCCAACATGTGGCACCATGCACCCTGGAGGACCCTGCAATCCAGACAAATCCTGGTCATCGGGGAGGAGATATATTGGACTCTTCTCTTATATATAGCATTGGTCACCAGCCAGATGGAGAGATGAGCGGAGAATTGGGATATGTTGGATATGTCTGCAGTTGCAGACTGGAACGAGCCCGTCGCGTAAAAGTTGAGAGCTATGGTGACCTTGGTCTCAATGGTGAGAGCTGTCCTCAGCCTTGTCTGAAGATCTGCCTGCAGGAGATTGCACAGTTCCCTCAATACATCCTTTCTAAATCACAGCCTTCTCAAACATTGCTCATCTCTGAGCTCCAGGAATGAAAACTGACGTCTGTACACCCTTTGACGGTGGGGCCTCCTTCCCCCAGGTCTGTGCTGGGTCCCTCCAATGGCACCTGGCTGATCGTCTTCTCCCTGTCCCTGCTGATGTTCCTCAGCCTCTGCAGGCTGCTGCTGGCAAGGCTCCTGGCCCAGTATCTGGTGCGGGGGGGGGGGGGCGGCGGTCAGCGTACATGACCCTCCTCCTCTCGCCATCTCCCTCCTGGCCATCCTCTCTACATTGAGGTCTACAGCCTTCTAGCAAGAAATATAAAAACAGACAGTAAGAGCTTCTATAGGTATATAAAAAGGAAACGAGTAGCTAAAATAAACGTTGGTCCCTTAGAGGATGGGGCTGGAGAATTAATAATGGGAAACAGAGAAATGGCAGAGACTTTGAACAAATATTTTGTATCGGTCTTCACAGTAGAGGACACTAAAAACATTCCAATAATTGATAATCAAGGAGCTATTGTTGGGAGGTGGGGGGTGGAAACTTAAAACAATCACTATCACTAGAGATAAGGTACTAGGCAAACTAATGGGACTAAAGGTGGATAAGTCCCCTGGACCTGATGGCAGCATCCTAGGGTCTTTAAAAAGTAGCTGTAGAGGTAATGGATGCATTGGTTGTAATCTACCAAAATTTCCTGAATTCTGGAGAGGTCTCAGGGGACTGGAAAACCGCAAATTGTAACACTTCAATTTAAGAAAGGAGGGAGACAGAAAGCAGGAAACTATAATCCAGTTAGCCTAACATCTGTCATTGGGAAAATGCTGGAGTCTGCTGGTACAGCAGAGAGTGAGAAGGTCGTGGCAGACTTGCAATGAGTTTCGGGGCGGAGGAGCGAGGAGGGATCGTGGCTGAGATTTAGTGGGTGATCGTGGCAGAGGTTCTGCGAATGTTTGGTGCGGAAATGCGGTGGGAAATCGTGGCGGAACTGCGGCGAGTGTTTTTGTGGCGGAGGATTGGCGAGAAATCATGACGGATGTGCAGCAAATGAGGGTACGGGGCCCAGAAGAGCCGAGGGCCCAGGGGCAGGTCGGCCCTGCCCACACTACGATATGTGTGCGCACTTGGTCCATGCAGCAGAGCAGGTCTCCAGTCGTCCTGGTTAACCCTTGCCATTGGATAAAGGCCTAGCTCTGCCAAGCCCGTGTGGTGGCTAATGTGCAACGGTCACTACACGTTAAAAAAATCCACGCACAGGCATCTTCCACCCCCTTAATTGGAGTTCAAGCCTGGAACATCTGGTACTTCATTGAAACATCTGTGAACTCATGTGGAAGCAAGTCATCCTCGTTCAAGGGACCGCCTATGATGATGATGCTGGAGTCCATCATTAAGGAAGTAGTAGCAGGGCATTTAGAAAATCATAATATAATCAAGCAGAGTCAGCATGATTTTATGAAAGGGAAATCGTGTTTGACAAATCTGCTGGAGTTCTTTGAGGATGTAATGAGCAGGGTGGATAAAAGAGAACCAGTGGATGTGGTGTATTTGGATTTCCAGAAAGCATTCGATAAAGTATCACACAAAAGGTAACTGCACAAGTTAAAAGCTCATTGGGGTTGGGGTCGGGGGGTAATATATTAGTGTGGATAGAGGATTGGCTAACTAACAGAAAACAGAGAGTCGGGATAAATGGGTCATTTTCAGGTTGGCAAATTGTAACTAGTGGGGTACCACAGGGATCAATGCCTCGGCCTCAACTATTTACAATTTATATTAATGACTTGGATGAAGGGACCAAGTGTAACACAGTCAAATTTGCTGATGATACAAATATAGGTGGGAAAGCAAGTTGTGAGGAGGATGCAAAGAATCTACAAAGCGATATAAACAGGCTCAGTGAGTGGGCAAAAATTTGGCAGATGGAGTACAATGTGGTAAAATGTGTGTAGGAAAAATAAAAAAGCTAATTATTATTTAAATAAGGAGTGATTACAAAATGCTATAGTACAGAGGGATCTGGGGGTTCTTGTGCATGAAATGCAAAAAGTTAGCAGATGCAGCAAGTAATCAGGAAAACAAATGGAATGCTGGCCTTTATTGCAAAGGGGATAGAGTATAAAAGTAGGGAAGTCCTGCTCCAACTGTACAGGGCATTGGTAAGATTATACCTGGAGTACTGCGTACAGTTTTGGTCTCCTTATTTAAGGAAGGATATATTTGCATTGTAGGCAGTTCAGAGAAGATTCACGAGGCTGATTCCTGAGATGAAGGGGTTGTCATATGAAGAAAAGTTGAGCATGTTGAGCCTATACTCCATGGAGTTTAGAAGACTGAGAGGTGATCTTATTGAAACATATAAGATTCTGAGGGGGCTTGACAGGGTAGATGCAGAGAGAATGTTTCCCCTTATGGGGGAGTCTAGACCTAGGGGGCATAGTTTCAGAATAAGGGGTTGCCCATTTAAAACAGAAATGAGGAGGAATTTCTTCTCTCAGAGGGTGGTGAATCTTTGGAATTCTCTACCCCAGAGAACTGTTGAGGCTGGGTCTTTGAATACATTTAAGGTGGAGATAGACAGATTTTTGAATGATAAGGGAGTCAAGGGTTATGGGGAGCGGGCAGGAGTGGAGTTGAGGCCAGGATCAGATTAGCCTTGATTTTATTAAATGGCGGAGCAGGCTCGAGGGGCAAAATGTCTTACTCCTTCTCCTATTTCTTATGTTCTTATGTTCTGCAGGTCCTTCTCCATGTTGGGCAGCCATGGCTGCTGGCTTCCTTGCCCGCTACTTCTGTACCCATTGCTGATGACGTCACCTTCTCCTGTGTGCTGCCCTGCCTCTTGCAATGTGCACAAGGCGTTGCTCTGCTAACACTGCTAACACTGAGCCCATTCTGTCTGCAGGCTTGACCCTCACAAGCAGGCCTCTGTGGAGCAGAAAATGAGGTCTACAAGCCACGACTAATCAGTGAGAGTGAAAAATTGTTTTAAACTCTCAAAAAGTTCTCCATTGTCCGATGCAGGTTTAGCAAATCCCTACAGAGAAATCTAAGAAAGTTTGCATCAAAAAACCCGATCACAACAAACCTCCGTTCTCCTCCTCTGGCACTCTCAAGCAGCCCGGCAAAGTGCACCGACCCAAAAAACTGTCAGGAAAAAAGCAGACTTTTTTTATACTGAAAATAGGTGGCGTGGCGGAGCGGCACACACTTTAATGTTGTCATTACGTCTGCAAGCCCCATACCGCAGCGGAAGTCTGGGGTTTGGGGCGGAAGTGGACACCGCCCCAAAAACTCCCGTGCTAAGTATGGGTCGTGGCAGCCAATGGACTGCAACGTGGCGGCCACTCGATTCGGCCATATGGCCGCTGCAAAACGGAGATAATGGGCCTTATCCGGACCCTGAATTTCAGCCCCCTGGTATATGTTATTTCAGTTTATCTGCAGCAGATTCTTCAAAGTGGATTTGCTTCAAATGATTCAATCAGTGTGATGGAATCTCTATGTATAACAGTTTCAATGAGCCTTTAAGATTTCATTTTCCCGAAGTGATTAAGTAAAATTGTAAAAGCAATAATATTTCCCAACGCCAGCATTCATGGAGTGACATAACCCTATTCTCTGATAAAAATCAACCATAAGGTATAACTGTGGCTTACTGAATCTAGCCAGTTCTGGTCATTTAAATATTGTGAATGCACAGGTCACTGAAGTTCATTTAATCATCATTATTTGTAATATGTCCTTACTGTGCAGTACAAATGCACACGAGGCCCATACTTGAGAGAAGGTCACTCTGTGACCAGTAACCTTTATTAGCCAGCACTGAAGTGAAGAAGGTGGGTGGAGCTTTCCCTTTTATACCTGAAAGTCCAGGTTAGGAGTGTCTCCCACAAGTTCACCATCTAGTGATCAGTGTTCTCACGGTGTACAACTTAGGTCAGTTTATACATGGGTTACAATGACAGTTGACTACATGACATCACCTCCCCCCAAAGTCTTATTGGGATCACAGGTTAAGTCTCTCTGGTGGTTTACGCTCCCTTGTAGAGCGCCTGAGTTGGGGCTCCGGTTGTTGGGCGCTGGCCTGAGTGTCTGCTGTTTGCGGTGCCTCAGGGCTGTCCGGACTGCCCACAGTGACTGGGCTCTCCTCCACTTGGTTCCGGTGTTCGGTCACCTGTGGTGGAGTGAACTCTATATCGTGTTCTTCCTCTGCTTCTTCTATGCGGTTGCTGAACCTCCTTTTTGTTTGATCCACGTGTTTGCGGCAGATTTGTCCATTGGTAAGTTTAACTACCAGAATCGTATTCCCCTCTTTGGCAATCACAGTGCCTGCGAGCCATTTGGGTCCTGCAGCACAGTTGAGGACAAAGACAGGGTCATTGACGTCAATACATCGCGCCCTCGCATTCCCGACATGGTAGTCACATTGTGACCGGCACTTGCTCTCAACAATTTCTTTCACGGTGGGGTATATAAGGGATAACCTGGTTTTCAGCATCCTTTTCATTAGCAGCTCTGCGGGTGGAACCCCTGTGAGCGAGTGTGGTCGGGATCTATTGGCCAACAGGAGGCGTGATAAGCGGCTTTGTAGGGAACCCTCTTGGATTCTGAGCATCCCCTGTTTGATTATCTGCACTGCTCGTTCCACCTGGCCGTTTGAGGCCGGCTTGAACAGTGCCGTCCTGACATGGTTGATACCATTTCCTGCCACGAAGTCCTGGAATTCAATGCTTGTAAAGCACGGGCCATTGTCACTGACCAAGACGTCAGGTAGACCATGGGTGGTGAACATTGCCCGTAGACGTTCTACCGTGGCAGAGGATGTGCTTGAATTGAGAATGTCACACTCGATCCATTTGGAGTAGGCGTCTGCTACAACCAAAAACATTTTACCATGAAAGGACCTCGTAGTCCACATGGATGCGTGACCAAGGCTTGGCGGGCCAGGACCAGGGGCTAAGGAGGGCTTCCTGGGCGCATTGCCCAGCTGGGCACACGTGTTGCACCTGTGAACACAAAGTTCCAGGTCTGCATCTATCCCTGGCCACCAAACTTGTGACCTGGCAATTGCCTTCATCATGACAATGCCTGGGTGCTCATTGTGGAGTTCTCTGATGAACACCTCTATGCCAATCTGGGGCATGACTACTCGGTTTCCCCATAGTAGGCAATCGGCCTGAATAGAGAGTTCATCCTTGCGCCTGTGAAATGGTTTAAATTCCTCAGGGCATGCCCCATACGTGGGTGCCCAGTCCCCATTCAGGACACATTTCTTGACTAAAGACAGTAGCGGGTCTTTATTTGTCCAGACTTTGATCTGACGGGATGTCACGGGTGAGCCTTTGCTTTCGAAAGCTTCAACAGCCATGACCATCTCAGCAGCATGCTCAGTTGCCCCCTCATTGGTGGCTAGTGGGAGGCTGCTGAGTGCATCGGCGCAGTTTTCTGTGCCCGGTCTGTGTCAAAATGTCTAGTCATAAGCGGTTAACATGAGTGCCCACCTCTGTATGCGGGCCGACGCATTTGATTTATGGCCTTGTTGTCGGCCAAAAGGGACGTTAGGGGTTTGTGATCTGTCTCCGGCTCAAATTTCTTGCCAAACAGGTACTGGTGCATTTCTTTTACTGCATATACACATGCAAGCGCTTCCTTTTCTACCATCCTGTAGCCCCTTTCTGCCTCGGACAGACTTCTGGAGGCATAAGCTACCGGCTGTAACTGACCCTTGGCATTTATATGCTGCAACACACACCCGACCCCATAGGACGACGCATTGCACATTAAAACAAGGATCTTACATGGGTCATATAGCGTTAAAGGATTGTTGGAGCATAACAAATTGCGTGCTCTATCAAAAGCCCTTTCCTGGCTGTCCCCCCAGACCCATTCACAACTTTTGCGTAGGAGCACGTGTAGCGGCTCTAACAGCATGCTCAATTTGGGAAGAAAGTTACCAAAATAGTTCAGGAGCCCCAGGAACGAACGCAGCTCCCTCGTGTTATGGGGTCTGGGTGCTCTCTGGATCTCTTCCTTTTTGGATGCAGTAGGTCTGATCCCGTCTGCTGCTACCCACATCCCCAGGAATCCTACCTCTGGAGATATAGGTAAAAAAAGGGATGAGGTCCTACGAGATGAATTTAAGGAGCTAGGAGCTAAATTAAAATGTAGGACCTCAAAAGTAGCAATCTCGGGATTGCTACCAGTGCCACGTGCTGGTCAGAGTAGGAATCGCAGGATTACTCAGATGAATACGTGGCTTGAGCACTGGTACAGCAGGGAGAGATTCAAATTCCTGGGGCATTGGAACCGGTTCTAGGGGAGGTGGGACCAGTACAAACCGGACGGTCTGCACCTGGGCAGGACCAGAACCAATGTCCTAGGGGGAGTGTTTGCTAGTGCTTTTGGGGAGGAGTTAAACTAATATGGCAGGGGGATGGGAGCCAGTGCAGGGAGACAGAGGGAAACAAAATGGAGACAGAAGCAAAAGACAGAAAGGAGATGAGTAAAAGTGGAGGGCAGAGAAACCCAAGGCAAAAAACAAAAAGGGCCACTGTACAGCAAAATTCTAAAGGGTCAAAGTGTAATAAAAAGGCAAGCATGAAAGCTTGGTGCCTCAATGCGAGGAGTATTCGGAACCCAGGAGAGGGCTCTGAGCTAGTTAGAGTGGGTGAGAACTCAGACGAACAGGACCCCAAGAAAGAATGCAAAAGCCAGGAGGCAACAGAGCGGAGTAGCACTGGGGTAAGTGTAAACCACAAGGTGTTGGAAGGGAAAATATGTATGAATATAAAGGGGCTACAGGAGAGGTCAAAACTAAAAATCATGGTTTAAAAACTAGTATTAAAACACAATACCTAAACGCACGCAGCATTCGAAATAAAGTAAATGAGTTGACGGCACAAATCATTACAAATGGGTATGATTTGGTGGCCATTACAGAAACGTGGTTGCAGGGTGGCCAAGACTGGGAATTAAACATACAGGGGTATTGACAATTCGGAAAGATAGACAAGAAGGGAAAGGAGGTGAGGTAGCTCTGTTAATAAAAGGATGATATCAGGGCAGTTGTGAGAGACAATATTGGCTCGAATGAACAAAATGTTGAATCATTGTGGGTGGAGATTAGAGATAGTAAGGGGAAAAAGTCACTGGTGGGCATAGTTTATAGGCCCCCAAATAATAACTTCACAGTGGGGCGGACAATAATCAAGGGAATAATGGAGGCATGTGAAAAAGGAACAGCAGTAATCATGGGGGATTTTAACCTACATATCGATTGGTCAATTCAAATCGCATGGGGTAGCCTTGAGGAGGAATTCATAGAATGCACACGGGATTGTTTCTTAGAACAGTATGTTACAGAACCTACAAGGGAGCAAGCTATCTTAGATCTGGTCCTGTGTAATGAGACAGGAATAGTAAACGATCTCCCAGTAAAAGATCCTCTTGGAATGGTTGAATTTGTAATACAGATTGAGGGTGAGGAAGTAGTGTCTCAAACGAGCGTACTATGCTTAAACAAAGGTGACTACAGTGGGATGAGGGCAGAGTTGGCTAAAGTAGACTGGGAACACAGACTAGATGGTGGCACAATTGAGGAACAGTGGAGAACTTTTAAGGAGCTCTTTCATAATGCTCAACAAAAATATATTACAGTGAAAAAGAAGGGCGGTAAGAGAAGGGATAACCAGCAGTGGATAACCAAGGAAATAAAGGAGAATATCAAATTAAAAACCAATGCGTATAAGGTGGCCAAGGTTAGTGGGAAATGAGAAGAGTGGGAAAATTTTAAATGACAGCAAAGAATGACTAAGAAAGCAATAAAGAAAGGAAAGATAGATTACGAAAGTAAACTTGCGCAAAACATAAAAACAGATAATGTTGGAGCGGATTTTTGGACATATACTTGACTAGTATATGGGACCAAACATTTGTTTTATTTTCCCCTTTAATGAATTTTGTAAGGGACAATACTGATGCATTATGTTTTATATAAAAAACACAGTTAGACTTCAAGGTATGCTGGCCTTGAGTTATGAAGATAGGAAAGTGAGATAATGAACACTGGAGAGTTAAGTGCTGCGTATGTTTGTTTATACCAGTGCCAAAAGCCTGCACTTGTTTATACTGCCCTGTCACAATGCAGGATGGTTTATATCAAAAGCTTAGCCTTCGATAGTAAAAGCTTTGTAGTGCTAAAGCATGTGTTGTAAAGTGACGTAATTTGTAAGATAAAAGAACTTCACTGGAGATACCAATTTGAGAATTGGTTCAAAGACAGGGGTCTTTAACACTTCTCCCAAAGCTTTGTCTCCGATTTAATAAACCTCTCTTTATGTATTATACAGTCTCGGAAATATTTTTCCACAACAGATAGGAAAAGCTTTTACCGATATATAAAACGGAAAAGAGTGACTAAAGTAAATGTTGGTCCCTTAGAAGATGAGAAGAGGGATTTAATAATGGGAAATGTGGAAATGGCTGAGACCTTAAACAATTATTTTGCTTCGGTCTTCACAGTGGAAGACACAAAAACCATGCCAAAAATTGCTGGTCACGGGAATGTGGGAAGGGAGGACCTTGAGATAATAATTATCACTAGGGGGGCAGTGCTGGACAGGCTAATGGGACTCAAGGTAGACAAGTCCCCTGGTCCTGATGAAATGCATCCCAGGGTATTAAAAGAGATGACGGAAGTTATAGCAGATGCATTTGTTATAATCTACCAAAATTCTCTTGACTCTGGGGAGGTACCAGCGGATTGGAAAGCAGCTAATGTAACGCCTCTGTTTAAAAAATGGGGCAGACAAAAGGCAGGTAACTATAGGCCGGTTAGTTTAACATCTGTAGTGGGGGAAATGCTTGAAGCTATCATTAAGGAAGAAATAGCTGGACATCTAGATAGGAATAGTGCAATCAAGCAGACACAGCATGGATTCATGAAGGAGAAATCATGTTTAACTAATTTACTGGAATTCTTTGAGGATATAACGAGCATGGTGGTTAGAGGTGTACCGATGGATGTGGTGTATTTAGATTTCCAAAAGGCATTCGATAAGGTGCCACACAAAAGTTTACTGCAGAAGATAGAGGTACGTGGAGTCAGAGAAAATGTATTAGCATGGATAGAGAATTGGCTGGCGAACAGAAAGCAGAGAGTCGGGATAAATGGGTCCTTTTCGGGTTGGAAATCGGTGGTTAGTGGTGTGCCACAGGGATCGGTGCTGGGACCACAACTGTTTACAATATACATAGATGACCTGGAAGAGGGACAGAGTGTAGTGTAACAAAATTTGCAGATGACACAAAGATTAGAGGGAAAGCGGGTTGTGTAGAGGACACAGAGAGGCTGCAAAGAGATTTAGATAGGTTAAGCGAATGGGCTAAGGTTTGGCAGATGGAATACAATGTTGGAAAATGTGAGGTCATCCACCTTGAAAAAAAAAACAGTAAAAGGGAATATTATTTGAATGGGGAGAAATTACAACATGCTGCGGTGCAGCGGGACCTGGGGATCCTTGTGCATGAATCCCAAAAAGTTAGTTTGCAGGTGCAGCAGGTAATCAGGAAGGCGAATGGAATGTTGGCCTTCATTGCGAGAGGGATGGAGTACAAAAGCAGGGAGGTCCTGCTGCAACTGTACAGGGTATTGGAGAGGCCGCACCTGGAGTACTGCATGAAGTTTTGGTCACCTTACTTAAGGAAGGATATACTGGCTTTGGAGGGGGTACAGAGACGATTCACTAGGCTGATTCCAGAGATGAGGGGGTTACCTTATGATGATAGATTGAATAGACTGGGTCTTTACTCGTTGGAGTTCAGAAGGATGAGGGATGATCTTATAGAAACATTTAAAATAATGAAAGGGATAGACAAAATAGAGGCAGAGAGATGTTTCCACTGGTCGGGGAGACTAGAACTAGGGGGGCACAGCCTCAAAATATGGGGGAGCCAATTTAAAACCGAGTTGAGAAGGAATTTCTTCTCCCAGAGGGTTGTGAATCTGTGGAATTCTCTGCCCAAGGAAGCAGTTGAGGCTAGCTCATTGAATGTATTCAAATCACAGATAGATAGATTTTTAACCAATAAGGGAATTAAGGGTTATGGGGAGCTGTTGTGGAAAAATATTTCCGAGACTGTATAATATATAAAGAGAGGTTTATTAAATCGGAGACAAAGCTTTGGGAGAAGTGTTAGAGACCCCTGTCTCTGAACCACTTCTCAAATTGGTATCTCCAGTGAGGTTCTTTTATCTTACAAATTACGTCACTTTACATCACATGCTTTATCACTAGTCCTTAAGTCTAATCATCGCATTACAAGGTTTACAAAGCTTTTACTATCCAAGGCTGAGTTCTTGATATAAACCAGCCTGCATTGTGACAGGGCATTTTAACAAGTGCAGGCTGGTTTTGCACCAGTATAAACAAACATACCCAGCACTTATCTCTCTAGTCATTCATTATCTCACTTTCCTATCTCCATAACTCAAGGCCAGCATACCTTGAAGTCTAACTGTGTTTTTTTATATAAAGCATAATGCATCAGTATTGTCCCTTACAAAATTCATTAAAGGGGAAAATAAAAACAAATGTGTGGTCCCCTATACTAGTCAAGTATATGTCCAAAAATCCGCTCCAACAGGAGCGGACGGGTAAGTGGAGCTGAGTCCACGGCCAGATCAGCCATGATCTTGTTGAATGGTGGAGCAGGCTCGAGGGGCTAGATGGCCTACTCCTGTTCCTAATTCTTATGTTCTTATGTTCTTATGTTCTTATGGAGCTAGGAAGTCGCACTTCGCCTTTTTCAGTCGCATTCCTACCCGGTCCAGTCTGCGTAGCACCTCCGACAGGTTGTGGAGGTGTTCTTCAGTATTGCAACCTGTGATGAGGATTTCGTCTTGAAAAACCACCATCCTTGGAATCGACTTGAGGGGGCTTTCCATGTTTCGTTGAAAGATCGCGGCAGTCAAGCGAATCCCGAATGGACATCTGTTGTACTCAAACAACCCCTTGTGTGTCGTGATAGTGGTCAGCTTCTTCGACTCACTCACCAGCTCCTGGGTCATGTAAGCTGAGGTCAGGTCTAATTTTGAAAAAAGTTTGCCACCGGATAGCGTCGCAGAGGTCTTCCACTCTCGGTAGCAGGTACTGGTCTTACAGTGACACCCGATTGATGGTGGACTTGTAATCACCACATATCCTGACTGACCCATTCGCCTTGAGCACCGGCACAATCAGGCTCGACCAGTCACTGAATTCGACTGGCGAGATGATGCCTTCCCTCAGCAGGCGGTCCAATTCGCATTCTATCTTTTCCTGCATCACGTATGGCACCGCTCTGGCCTTGTGGTGTACTTGCCTGGCGTCTGGGTTTATGTGAATCACTACCTTGGTCCCCATGAAAGTGCCGATGCCGGATTGAAATAGTGAGTCAAATTTGTCCAGGACCTGTGAGCAAGATATTCGCTCCACAGAAAAAATTACATTGACATCGCCCCATTTCCAGTTCATGACAGCAAGCCAACTCCTCCCCAGTAGTGCGGGACCGTTCCCCGGGACAATCCAGAGTGGCAACCTGTTCTCCGAATCTTTGTGGGTCACGACTACCGTGGTGCTGCCTCGCACCGGAATTATCTGCTTTGTATATGTCCGTAGCTGTGCGTCAAACTGCAAAAGTTTTGGCCTCCTGGCTTTGGACGCCCACAACTTGTCGAACTGTTTGATACTTATCAGGGACTGGCTGGCCCCCGTGTCTAGCTCCATTGATACTGTGATGCCATTGAGGAGCACTTCCATCATTATCGTTGGCATCCTGGTTTATGAGCTGTATATGTGCTCCACATGAACTCGCTGAACTTCAGCTTCCAGCGATTTCCCCCACTGTCCATTTGGCCTCGTGGGGCTTACATGTGGCCCGTCTTCCTCGTACATCAACCTGGTTGCAGGCTTGCTGCACATACGCGCCAAGTGACCGCTGACGTTGCAATTTCTGCAGGTATATTGCTGATACCTGCAAGCTCTGGCTGTGTGTTTGCCTCCACACCTCCAACATGAGCCGTTATTGGAAACAAAAGATCCATTACCAGTCGATCGTCTCTGACTGTCTCTGTAATTGTCCTTAAGCGCACCATTGACAGGTCTTGATGTCCCCATTACTGGCCCTTGCGATGGCATGAATCGCCGTTCAGCTAGCCATTGTCTCTGTTGAATTCCCCCTTTGGGTTTGACTACATGCTCGGGCATATCCGATTGCCCCTGTCTGCCTGGAGAACTGTGTGCCACGTTAACAATGTTGAGTCCCTGTACATTTGCTGCATTTAAACCGAGATTTTTGTCAAACATCATTCTGGTCTCTTCCTCTCCTGAGATAAATGTCTGAGCCGTCAAAGCCGCTGTTTCCAGGGTCAAGTCTTTGGTCTCAATCAGTTTCCTGAAAACCCCAGCATGCCCGATGCCCTCAATAAAAAAGTCTTGCAGCATCTCCGCTCTGCATGCATCTGGGAACTTACATAGGCTCGCCAGTCGCCGGAGGTCTGCCACGAAGTCTGGAATGCTTTGCCCATCTCTCCGCCGGTGTGTGTAAAACCAGTGTCTCACTATGTGCATGCTGCTCGCCGGTTTAAAGTGTTCCCCGATCAACTTACTGAGCTCTTCAAAAGTCTTATCCATCGGCTTCTCTGGTGCTAGAAGGTCCTTCATCAGGGAGTACATCCTGGATCCACAAACCGTCAGGAGATGAGCCCTGCATTTGTCGGCCACATCCTGTCCCAGCCATTCCTTAGTGATGAAACTTTGCTGTAGTCTCTCAATAAGATCGTCCAATCATCACCAACACAGTACCTCTTGTCTGTGCTGCTAGTGGCCATGCTCGCGTGGTTTAAATCCCAGTTTCTTGTCGCCAATAATACATCCTTACTATACAGTACAAATGCACACGAGGCCATACTAGAGAGAAGGTCACTCTGTGACTAGTAACCTTTATTAGCCAGCACTGAAGTGAAGAAGGTGGGTGTAGCTTCCCCCTTTATACCTAGTGGTCAATGTTCTCATGGTGTACAACTTAGGTCAGTTTATACATGGGTTACAATGACAGTTTAATGCATGACAATTAGGCTATAAGCTGGTCTGATTTATTTCTATGTGTGCATTGGCATGATTTGCCTCAGAAAAGACTTGTTGTCATTCAGCCCTATGGAGAGCACATTATTGATCCTAGATGGCCTAATGTAGTCCATCCCTATTTTCATATGCCACAACTACATTTTACTTTTGTCAGATTCACAGCTTATACCAATACTATCCCCCTCTCTGGCCACTGCCTCAGGTTGAACCAAGCGCAATCTCAGCAATCTATTTGACCCTGAGCTGAGTTTCTAACCCCATGTCCTCTCCATTACAAAGACCACCTATGTCCACCTCCACCTCTGCCTCAATGCATCTGCTGCCCAAACCCTCATCCATGCATTTTCACCTCCAAACTCTACTATTCCCATGCTCTCCTGGCCATCCTCCCATCCTCTACCCTCCATAAACTTCAGCTCATCCAATACTCTGTTGCCTGTATCCTATCCTGCTCACCCATCACCACTGTTCTTGGTAATCTACATTGGCTTCCAGTCCCCTAATGCCTCAGATTTAAAATTCTCATTCTTGTGTTTAAATCCCTTCATGGCTCCGCCCTTCACTATCTGTGTAACCTCCTCCAGGCCTATAATCCTCTAAACAAACTGCATTCCTCCAGCTCTGACCTTTCATGCTTCCCCCAAAGCTATGCCTTCACCCAACTAGATCCTACACTCTAGAATTCCTTTCCTAAAGTTCACAACCTCTCCACCTTCCTTACATCCTTCACTACCCTCCCTAAAACCCACCTCTTTGACCAAGCTTCTAGTCACCCCTCCTAATATCTCCTTCTTTGGTTCGGCATCCATTTTTGTCTAATTGCTCTTTGATGAAGTGCATTGGGATGTTTTTCTCCGTTAAAGATGCTGCATAAATGCAAGTTGTTGGTGTTATAGTAGCCAGTGTATTCAAAAATGTAACGGAAGATCCACTGTTTGTATGTTATTCCTTTGATAGTTGTCAAGTCGATGGACTACATAAAGAAAGAAATCACACCTGGAAAATGAAATGCTTGAAAACAGACATAAAAGACTGAAAACATGCTACCTCCATACATTGAGATCTGCTTGGCAGCAGTCACAGTGCAAAATATAAATACTATTAAAGTGCAGAACTATTTTAATTATGTCTTAAATCCTCACTAATAATCAGTGATACTATTTTAAATTTTTACTGGTTTATCTGTTAATTTTTTAATTATTAATCTTCTATTGTATTGAACATTTATATCTCACAAGTAACAAGAGGAAAATTGAGGTTAATGCCTCCAGGAACTGATTTTAATTGGAATTGATTTCCATCTCAATTAAAGATATTTTAATGTATTCCTTAATTACTCTTTGGATTAAGACTAAACAGGAGCATGGGGTAAATGATTTCTGACACCAAATTTCAATTAAACTTTCAGATAGAAATTACCGTTGGCACTATTAGTGGACGAACATTTAATGTGTTACGAAGACATTCCTCTATCCACTGTTAACACCTACCAACAATCTGCACCAAAGATGAGGCACATCTCCCATTCCGAGCCTCTCCTCACTCCCTTGAAGGAGATGGTGCAGGCCATTCTTGGCAGTGGCATGGTTGAGCCTTTGTCCAGCGATAGGGCGGAAAGGATACAAGATGCTGGTATCCTGAAACATTATCCTCCTTCTGGCATGCACCTCTTGCTTTCCCACCCTCCCATCAGCACAACTCCACCCTTGTGCCTACCTCATTTCACATCCAAGAAATACATCCTGCCCAGCCAGTGGGTCAACAAGAAGAGGCAGCCTGCCCAGGCAGGTGATTGCATCTCGGAAATCCTGGCCAAAAAGGGGCCAAGTTAACCTAGCGTGCTGAGGACCCAGCACTGAATTCAGCGCGCGGGTTGAAGTTTACGATGGTGACAAGTCAGCATTGCATGGTGAATGATGTCACGGCGCCATTTTCTTTACAGGGCAGTTACTGGCAGCGCAAAGGGCGAGACAAAAATGACGGCTGCCACAGGACCCACCACCAACTGCTGAAAGAATGGCGGCTGCCATTTTATTGCCATTTCAAGGCGCTACAGAGTGGCAGTGAGTACATGAATTTCTAGATGATAAGGTTTCCATCGCGCTCCATTAATTTGCCTATTTCTCAATGCAGGTACTAACAGATCTATGTGTACTGATTTAGAATTTATCCACTGATGAGACAACAGTGCTATGCCATTTCTAATCCACCTGGTCCGCAAAAAAAAAGCAAACAGGACAAACCAATTCTAACAGGCAGGTTTTGGACAGGTAGGTGGTGAGGTGACGCACCCTCTGCTGCAGAAATCAGGCCCAGGATATTTGAACTCCTGGACCTCGTTAACATGCTGCTGGACTAGGTGGAAATCAATGGGGAAAAAAACTCCGACTGGCCCCCAAAAGGAAAGAAAAACACTGATATTGTTCAATCTTTCTTTTTTTTCAGCCTCATCAGGGTTGATCCTCTTCAGTCCTGGGTTGACCTGGGCAGATAGTTATAGCAGCTGCCCCACTAAGGCCTGCGTAAAAATTGCAGTCACGTCCCGATGGCATCATAAATATATGTAAAGCAGGACCACACGGGTGTCCTTGATGTCTGATCCTGACAGCTCCAGGATGGGTGAGTAACTTGGGGCATTTTAACTGCCTACTCGCCCATTTTCTGTCTTGCAGGTAGCGTTAAAATTACCCTCAGTGAGTAAGAAATATAAATACCAATAGATGCCTGGGTTTCAAGATCTGTATCAACAGGTCTCGGGGGCTGCATGTGACTTACAGGCTAGAGCTTGGATGCCAATATAGTCATCTGACATCTACACATGTATACAAACAGAATCTAGAGAAGGAAAAATAATCTGAAATACTCTCATTGGAAACAAAATAGAAATGTAACTTATATACATGAAGATAGAATGCTGACTTTAAAAATGCTCAACAGATCTTTAATATGCTTGTTTATTGGGGGAAAATGCTGGAGTCTATTATTAAGGAAGCAGAAGCATATGGAAAAACATAATTCAATCAAGCAGATTCAACATGGTTTTATGAAAGGGAAATCATGTTTAATAAATTTGCTGGAGTTCCTTGAGGATGTAACGAGCAGGGTGGATAAGGGGGAACCAGTGGTCGTGGTGTATTTGGATTTCCAGAAGGCATTCGATAAGGTGCCACATAAAAGGTTACTTCACAAGACAAAAGTTCACGGGGTTGGGGGTAATATATTAGCATGGATAGAGGATTGGCTAACTAACAGAAAACAGAGAGTCGGGATAAATGGGCCATTTTCCGGTTGGCAAACAGTAACTAGTGGGGTAACATAGAAACATAGAAAATAGGTGCAGGAGTAGGTCATTCGGCCCTTTGAGCCTGCACCACCATTCGATAAGATCATGGCTGAGCATTCCCTCAGTACCCCTTTCCTGCTTTCTCTTCATACCCCTTGATCCTTTTAGCCGTAAGGACCATATCTAACTCCCTCTTGAATATATCCAATGAACTGGCATCAACAACTCTCTGCAGCAGGGAATTCCACAGGCTAACAACTCTCTGTGTGAAGAAGTTTCTCCTCATCTCAGTCCTAAATGGCCTACCCCTTAACCTAAGACTGTGTCCCCTGGCTCTGGACTTCCCCAACATCGACAACAGCCTACCCGCATCTAACCTGTCCCGTCCTGTCAGAATCTTGTATGTTTCTATGAGATCCCCTCTCATCCTTCTAAACTCCAATGTATAAAGGCCTAGTTGATCCAGTCTCTCCTCATATGACAGTCCTGCCATCCTGGGAATCAGTCTGGTGAACCTTTGCTGCACTCCCTCAATAGCAAGAACGTCATTCCTCAGATTAGAAGACCAAAATTGAACAAAATAATCCAGGTGTGGCCTCACTAAGGCCCTGTACAACTGCAGTAAGACCTCCCTGCCCCTGTACTCAAATCCCCTAGCTATGAAGGCCAACATACCATTTGCCTTCTTTACCGCCTGCTGCACCTATATGCCAACTTTCAATGACTGATGAACCATGACACCCAGGTCTCATTGCACCTCCCCTTTTCCTAATCTGCCACCATTCAGATAATATTCTGTCTTTGTGTTTTTGCCCCCAAAGTGGATAACCTCACATTTATCCATGTTATACTGCATCTGCCATGCATTTGCCCACTCACCTAATCTGTCTAAGTCACCCTGCAGCCTCTTAGCGTCCCCCTCACTGCTCACACCGCCACCCAGTTTAGTGTCCTCTGCAAACTTGGGGATATTACACTCAATTCCTTCATCCAAATCATTGATGTATATTGTAAAGAGCTGGGGTCCCAGCACTGAGCCCTGCGGCACTCCACTGGTCACTGCCTGCCATTCTGAAAAGGACCCGTTTATCCCGACTCTCTGCTTCCTGTCTGCCAACCAGTTCTCTATCCACGTCAGTACATTACCCCCAATACCACGTGCTTTGATTTTGCACACCAATCTCTTGTGTGGGATCTTGTCAAACATCTTTTGAAAGTCCAAATACAGTACATCCACTGGTTCTCCCTTGTTCACTCCACTGGTTACATCCTCAAAAAATTCTAGAAGACTTGTCTTCTCCCAGTCTTCACGTTTGCTGCTTTTTCTGCCCACTTTATATGCCTCTTCCTTGGATTTAACACTATCCTTAATTTCCCTTGTTAGCCACGATTGAGGCACCTTCTCCATTTTATTTTTACTCCAGACAGGGATATACAATTGTTGAAGTTCATCCATGTGATCTTTAAATGTTTGCCATTGCCTATCCACCGTCAACCCTTTAAGTATCATTTGCCAGTCTACTCTAGTCAATTCACGCCTCAAGCCATCGAAGTTACCTTTCCTTAAGTTCAGGACCTTAGTTTCTGAATTAACTGTGTCACTTTCCATCCTAATAAAGAATTCTACCATGTTATGGTCACTCTTTCCCAAAGTGCCGCAGGGATCGATGCTGGGGCTTCAACTATTCACAATCTATATTAATGACTTGGATGAAGGGACTGAGTGTAATGTAGCCAAGTTTTCTAATGATACAAAGATGGATGGGAAAGCAAATTGTGAGGAGGACACAAAAATTCTGCAAAGGGATAAAGACAGATTAAGTGAGTGAGCAAACATTTGGCAGATGGAGTATCATGTAGGAAAATGTGAGGTTATCCACTTTGACAGAAAAAATAGAAAAGCTAATTATAATTTGAATGGAGAAAAATTGCAAAGTGCTTCAGTACAGAGGGACCTGGGGGTCCTTGTGCATGAAAAACAAAAATTTTGTATGCAGGTACAGCAATTAACAGGAAGGGAAATGGAATGTTGGCCTTTATTGCAAGGGGATAGAGTATAAAAGCAGAGAAGTCCTGCTACAATTGTACAGGGTATTGGTGAGGCCACACCTAGAGTACTGCGTGCAGTTTTGGTCTCCATATTTAAGGAAGGATATACTTGCATTGGAGGCTGTTCAGAGAAGGTTCACTAGGTTGATTCCGAAAATAAGGGGGTTGACTTATGAAGATAGGTTGACTAGGTTGGGACTATACTCATTGGAGTTCAGAAGAATGAGAGGTGATCTTATTGAAACATATAAGATAATGAGAGGGCTCGACAAGGTAGATGCAGAGGGTATATTTGCACTTATAGGGGAAACTAAAGCTAGAGAGCATTATCTCAGAATAAGGGGTCGTCCATTTAAAACAGGTGAGGAAGAATTTCTTCTCTCAGAGGGTTGTAAATCTGTGGAATTCTCGGCCCCAGAGAGCTTTGGAGGCTGGGTCATTGAATATATTTAAGGCGGAGATAGACAGATTTTTGACTATTTTCCCAGTCCACTTTAGCCAACTCTGCCTTCATACCTTTGTATTCTCCTTTATTTAAGCTTAGGACACTGGTTAGAGATCCAACTTTCTCACCCTCCAACAAGTTGAAATTCAACTATGTTATGGTGACTCATTCCGAGAGGATCCTTTACTAGGAGATCGTTTATTAATCCTCTCTCATGACATAGTACCAGATCTAAGATAGCCTGCTCCCTGGTTAGTTCTGCAATGTACTATTCAAGGAAACTATCCTGGATACACTCTATGAACTCTTCCTCAAGGCTACCCTGGCCACCTCATTTTCCTTTCTGTCTGTCCTTCCGAATTGTCAAATACCCCTGAATATTTAGTTCCCAGTCCTGGTCACCTTGCAACCACGTGTCTGTAATGGCTATCGGATAATACTCATTTGTATTTATTTGTGCCGTCATCTCATCTATTTTGGTACGAATGCTGCATGCATTCAGATAAAGAGCTTTTAAATTTGTTTTTTTTCCAGTTTTTCCTGCTTTGACCCCATTTTCCGATTCACTTTTATGTTTATACATCTGTCCCTTCCTGGCACGCTCTGGTTTTCATTTCCCCAGTGCTACCCTGCTATTGCCTTCTCCTTATTCTTTGACTTTTAAAATTTCGCTCACCTGAACCCTCCCCCGCACTAATTAGTTTAACGCCCTCTCTACAGCCCTTGTTATTCGATTCGCCAGGACGCTAATCCCAGCATGGTCTCAGTGGAGTACGTCATAACAGAACAGCTCCCTCTTACCCCAGTACTGGTGCCAGTGTCCCATGAACCAAAACCCATTTCTCTTACACCAGTCTTTCAGCCACATGTTTAACTCTCTGATCATATTTACACTTTCCTAATTGCTTGCTGTACCTGCATGTTAACTTTCTGTGATTCATGTACAAGGACACCCAGGCCCCAGTGCAAACATTTTCCAGTCTTTCACCATTCAAAAGATATTCTGATTTTTTTTTTCCTGAAATATTCAGATTTTCTGATTTTCTGACGATGTGGTCCTAGGGATTTGTCACTCTTTAGTGTCATTATTTTCTTCACCACTGTTATTTTGCTGACACTATTTGAATTTAGTCCTTCAATATTATGTTTCTTGGGATTTCCGGTGACCTCTTTCTCTGCTGTAAATACTGACGCAATGTCATTATTTAACATGTCCACCATTTGAAGTGATTTCATCCTTACTCACTAAGGCTATTCCTCCCCCTCCACCATTTTCCCTATCTTTCCTTTAGACCTTATAACCTGGTATATTTAGTTCCCAGTCTTGACTATCTCACAGTCATGTCTCAGTAATGGCAAGTTGAATTTGCACCTGCAGTTCATTCAATTTATTCATTATACTCTGTGCGTTTGTATACAGGCTTCCTTGGCTGTAAAACACTTTGTGATGTCCTGAGGTTTTTAAAGGCACTATATAAATGCAAGCCTTTCTTTTTAATATAAGTTTTCTGCCAGTTGGGACTTGCACTCTCATTTTCCTGGAAGTTGGCTAAATTTGGCCACTGAGGATTGAAATTTGCTGTAAATCTGCTGTCTGCCCATTAATAATTCTGCTGGGTTGTAGCTGTTTGCCAAAGGCTAACAATTCCAAATATGAGGCTGTTGCTTGCTTCAGCAGAGCCTTTACGGTTTGGCCCATTCACTCTGCTTACCCTTTAATCTGGGGATTTACGGTGAATTGCAAGGTGAGCAAACTCATATTCCTTGTGGAACTTCACAAATTCTTCTGTCAAGAACTGTGTTCCATTATCTGTCAGCACTCTCTCTGGGATTGTATGGTGGACAATGTGGATTCTTTATGCATCACCACTCCTTGTGAAATAAAAACAGAAAATGCTGGAAATGCTCAGCGGGTCAGGCAGCATCTGCGGAGAGAGAAACAGAGTTAACGTTTCAGAACTACTTGTGATGTAGCTTTAGTTGCTGGATTGGGTGTAGACTAGTTTCAAGTTATATAGCAACCAGTAATTATGTTACTCCGTTCAATTCAAATAAGTGAGGTCTGACCTTGTGTCACAGATGCTCCGCTAGAACAGAAGCACTAACATAAGAGCCTTGGGACTAGAAATTCTGTTACAGCCCATTTGCAGCGATAACTTTTGAGAAGTGAGAAAAGTTTTGCCAGGCGATAATTCTTTTTTCATCCTGGGAACTTCAGCTTTAGCACTCCAAGAGGAAAGTGGAGCATTAAATCATGCGCTACCACTTCTTTTAGAGCGCGAAAGTGTGTGAGAGGGGCGGGAGCAGCAGAGCGCTGAAGAATGCTCAGTGCAGTGCTGCCAGTATCAGAGGCTCCTTCCCTCGTTTAAAGGGAAGGGCCAATGCTGGGTTGGAAGATTCTTCCTTTTATTTCTGTGGGGCCACGGGACCTGTGCGACTTCCATTACAGCCTCAAGCGCTTTCAGAGAGTGGAGGGCTGAGGAATCGTGCAACAATGCGCTGTCAAAAATAATCAGCAGGCACCAGACTGGTGCGAAGAATAAAGTTGGCCCTACCTGACCACCACTGCCTTTAAATATCGCTCCCCAAGCGGCCAGCCGAGGTGACAATGCCTCCTGCAGCTGCTGTTGTGGATGCCCGCCGATGCAGCAGGAGGTAGGAGCAAATATCACATCCGGGGCGATAACGGGGCGCTGTGCACCAGATGATGTCACGATCGACAGGGCTTAAGAGAACGAGCCAGTAAGTGTTAGTGCCAGCACAAAACCACCAGGGAAGATCGCCGGTGTCAGTGAATTCGCCATGCCCGGTCGTTAACCCTTTAATGCCCCGTTACCACCCCCCGCAGATGCTAACGGGAGGCGCAAAACAGCCGAATTTCTCCCCCCGTTGTCTGCCTGGGAGTCTTCTCTTTTTATTGTAATTACCAATAATATCATTCCAAAGCTCAAATAGCAGGAGGGTCCTCTGCTCCCTGTCCCAAAGAGTGTTTGCACATGCCCAGATACAGGTAAATTTGTATTATGCTCAGGCATCGAATAGTGAACTCTTTTTAGTTTATTTAATTTACTGATTTCATCGCGTGATCTCACAACATCTTCCTCATCTTTGGAAGAAGGCAGAATAGCACGACACTAAACTTTGACTAAAACTTTACAAATTTATAAACTGTTTGTTAAACCTTTGGCCATTTAGGATGTAGCAATTAGTTGCGTTGTTACACTAAGCAGTACATGAGTTTTATGGAGTGATGAACCTCATTCTATGTTAGCTCAATATGCTTTAAAGATCAGGGGCAGGACTTTTGGCCTTCTGTCACCTCTGTTAGTGCCCCAGAGGGGCGGCAATGACAGCAGTACGCAGCTTCCAGTGCCCTGCCGGGACCTTCGGTGCCGGTTTCGATGGAGTGCAGAGCAGCACCGCCCGGAAGAGGCGAGCCAGTGTGCAACACCCCCTGGTTGCGACACCGGCTCGATTTTTGGCTGTCACCCGATCCATAGTGCATTGTAGAGTGCCCTGCTGGGATCGCCTGTGAAAGCGGCCGGTCTGAGCTGTAGTATGGTAAGGATTGTCGAACTCAGGTAAGTGTGATTGTTTTTTATTTCATATTTTTCGCAACTTATGTTGTGGTGGCGTGAGTTATTTATCGAGAAAGTTCTTGGTGTTTTTTTGTCAGGTTTCCCACCCCTCACTCTTAGAGCGTCCGAGGCCGGCTGCTTAGCTCGGGATTTTTGCTTGCTCAGCCGGCCTAGCGCCCTAAGAGAGGTGTGTAACGCCTCCCTTGGCATTCTGCCCCACACTCAGGGCCCAGCTGATAAATTTTGCTGACTGAGGGACAAACTGTTCCTGGGCGCAATCTTTACCGCCCTGCCGCCATTTCCGCCCCGAAATGAGCAGAACCAAAAATCTAGCCCCTGGGGCTTACTCCTAAATCCTGTTGCAGTTCCACAGTGTAAGTCACTAATTGTAAGGTGTACAGAGTGAATGTATAGTGTGTGTGATTCAATCAACAGCATTCAGTGTAAACAGTGTTTGTGAAAGGCATATAAACAATAATTTCATCAATAATGCTAAATGAAGGTACAGATTCTCCATTGAACTCATACCCAGTCTTGACTGCACCCGTTTTATATGCTGCCCCTTGGTGATCTCATCCGAAAACACATCAGGTTCCATACTTATTCTGGTAACATTCAGCTCTATCTCACACCACCTCTCTGGACCCCTCCACTGTCTCTGATTTGTCACACTGCTTGTTCATCATCTAATATTGGATGAGCAGAAATTTCCTCCAACTAAATATTGGGAAGACTGAAGCCATGGGGGCAACTTTAACCCTACTTTCTCAGCAGAAACCTAGCGGGTGGGCAGTTAAAATCGCCCTGGCCCTTGCCTGTCCGAAAGCCGCCACGATCGCAACATCTGCAATTTTAACGTGCTCTCCTGAGCAGGCAGCAAGGACACACGCCCGGAGCCAATAGGGTCCTTCTCTACATATGCATGTATGATATCATTGAGACCTAAATGTAAGTTTAACTCCGGCCTGAGTGGGGAAAATGCCTGGAGTTAAAATCGGGGTCATTCCCGGCCACAAACTCCGTTCCCTGACCACCATTTCCATCCCTGGCAACAGTCTGAAGCTGAGCCAGACCGTTCGCAACCTTGGTGTGTTTTCCCCCCCCGAGATGAGCTTCCGACCACATATCCGCTCCATCATCAAGACTGCCTACTTCCACCTCCATAATATTGCCCGATTCCAACCAGCCTCAACTCATCTGGTCTCGAAACCATCATCCATGTCTTTATTACTTCTAGACTTGACTATTCCAATGATCTCCTAGCTGGCCTCCTAACTTCCACTCTACATGAAATTGAGCTCATCCAAAATTCTGCTGCCCGTAACTTAACTCACACCAAGTCTTGTTCACCCATCACCACCATGCTCGCTGACCTACACTGGCTCCTGGTCCGACAATGCCTCAATTTTAAAACCCTAATCCTTGTTTCCAATTTCCACCATTACTTTGCCCCTCCCTATCTCTGTAACCTCCTCCAGTCCTACAAGCCTTTGAGATCTCTGCATTCCTCCAATTCTGGCCCCTTGCACATTCCCGATTTTAATCACTCCACCATTGCCAGCCATTCTTTCAGTTGCCTTGGCCCTAAACTCTGAGTTCCCTCCCGAAACCTTTCCACCATTCTACCTCTCGCTCCTCCTTTAATATGCTCCTTAAAACCTACCTGTCATCTGTCATGATATCTCCTTCTGTGGCTCAGTGTCAAAAATGTTTTTTTTACTAATAACGTGCCTTGGAATTGTTTTACTACATTGGTGCTATATAAATGCAAGTTGTTGTTGTGTTAGATGGGCGCCTAAAGGTCCATGATGACGCCAGAGTGGGTGGTTCATTGCGGATTGAAACTGCGCCGCCTGCCATATTGGTAAAAGCTCCTCCATCAGTGACCAGGGCTCATGCCTGATGTAAGTGCTATGGGTTTGCCGGGGGGGGTGGGGGAGGGAGGGGGTGCTAATACCTGGTTAAGGGCTCCTGTACAAAATTTTTTTACACCATGCCTGCTGCGATCGGTATCCCCAGGCAACCAAACCAACGCTCCTTATGGGTAAATTATATCTTTCTTTACTGACTGTACTGTATTATGCTCCTCCCAGCTCCACATGTAATCTGCGAGATGCTGCCGGATACTGCTCACTCCCTCCCAATTGACTCCCTCCCCAGTCTCTTCAGCTCCCATACTCTCTTTATGAGCTGGGCCAGTGTCCGTGCCAGCTAATCTTGGTGCCTCCCGGGACTGGCGAGCTGCCTCAGACTGGTGCCTGCAGCTCGCAGGTATTGAACAAATCAATCCAGAGGGATACTTTTCTGTCATCCTACCGCCGGTCTCTTTAGGAGCGGGCAGCATATGCTGCCCCCGGATTTCACAATTTTCTGGGTCATGATCCAATTTCTAGGCCTACATTTACTGTATTTTCTTGACTATGACTCATTATCATATCTTTTTCAATCTGCTCAACACACACTGTTTATTTACCATTTTAGCTTCAATCCAACTGGAAACTTTCAGTATGAACTGCATTTGTGAAAGCCATCCAAACATTTTTAATAATGAAGTTAAAGAAAGATACAAATTCCCTGTGGAACCATGGCAACAATGAGATTTTCAAGTACTCTAAATACATTGAAAATCAAACCCACACATATTTACAATACATGTAGAATATGAGGTAATCGCTTTGACTGATCAGAGCTTTACTTTATTCCTGATATAAATTTGGACGGTTGCAGTGATCTTGTATTTTAGGAATGTCCAAAGCAAATACGGATGCAAGAAGAAATGCCTCAAAATTCTACCTTGCAGAATAGTTAAAGTGGTACAGCACTAGGGCAACATAGTAGTAGGAATACCAAACTCAAAATAGTAAATTCTGAGCCATAGGATACACATATGCCGATGTAATCTATCCCTAGACTGCAAATTAAGAGGTTTTAGCTGTTCAATTCTATCAGAAAAAGCAATTTGTCATGAGTCTGTGCTGTATATCCTGATGGGTTCTGCTGTTACCCTTAAAATAGAAGCAATCGCCAAAGACATGTGTCGACTCCTTCCCAGGCTCACCTAAACGTTTGCTGTTTTATATTTTTATGAAATATGCTGTGATACCAAGAGCAGCACCAAGTGAAGGGTTGTCATATGCCTATCTGGAATGATGTAGGTCAGATTTCTCTCACAGTTTCAATTCAATTATCACATTTTTTTGTCTGCTTGTTTTCCCCCTTTCTCACTGGGTGTAATTTTTACTGTGCGAGAGGGTAAATCTGGTGATAGTGAATCAGCAGCAATGGAAATAAAAACCAGGAAAGATGTAAAACAGGCTGTCAATTCTTTATTATAATAATAACTTTTATTTATATAGACCTTTGATGTAGTAAAAAATCCCAAAGCGCTTCACAACAGTGTTACAGACAAACAGATGAATTTGACACCGAGCCACAGAAGACATTAAGGCAGATGATCAAAAGCTTGTTTAAAGAGGTAGGTTTTAACGAGCGTCTTAAAGGAGGAAAGAGAGGTAAAGAGACAGAGGTTTAGAGAGGGAGTTCCAGAGCTTAGGACCCAGGCAGCTGAAGGTATGTCCACTGATGATGGAGCAGTTATAATGAGGGATGTTCAAGAGGCCAGAATTTGAGGAGCACAGACATCTTGTGGGATTGTGAGGCTGAAAAAGATCACAGAGATAGGACGGGCAAGTCCATTGAGGAAGGACATTCTTGCTATTGAGGGAGTGCAGCGAAGGTTCACCAGACTGATTCCCGGGATGGCGGGACTGACCTATCAAGAAAGATTGGATCAATTGGGCTTGTATTCACTGGAGTTCAGAAGAATGAGAGGGGACCTCATAGAAACGTTTAAAATTCTGACGGGTTTAGACAGGTTAGATGCAGAAAGAATGTTCCCAATATTGGGGAAGTCCAGAACCAGGGGTCACAGTCTGAGGATAAGGGGTAAGCCATTTAGGACCGAGATGAGGAGAAACTTCTTCACCCAGAGAGTGGTGAACCTGTGGAATTCTCTACCACAGAAAGTAGTTGAGGCCAATTCACTAAATATATTCAAAAGGGAGTTAGATGAAGTCCTTACTACTCGGGGGATCAAGGGTTATGGCGAGAAAGCAGGAAGGGGGTACTGAAGTTTCATGTTCAGCCATGAACTCATTGAATGGCGGTGCAGGCTAGAAGGGCTGAATGGCCTGCTCCTGCACCTATTTTCTATGTTTCTATGTTTCTATGAGTGATTTGTAAACATGGATGAGAATTTTGAAATCAAGGCATTGTTTAACTGGGAGCCAATGTAGGTCAGAAGGCACAGGGGTGATGGGTGATCTTGACTTGGTGTGGGTTCGTACACGGGCTGCTGAGTTTTGGATGACTTCAAGTTTACTGTTGTGCATGCAATAACTGTTAGACTGAGTACTGTTTAACTCCAAGAGGTATGACCTTGGCTCTGCTTTATTAAGGCCCAAAGTGCATCATATACAAAATGGCTGGCCTTTTATACTTGGGCTGCACACACGTGCATGCAGCCCAATGGCCTCCAACAGTGACACCATCTAGTGGCTAGTGATCCCAAAAGTACATACATGACAATACCCCCCTCTGAGATATTAACACAGCCTTTTACACACATTGAGACGGTCCTGTGTTTTACGCTCCCGGGTTAACCGTCTCAGTTCTCCAGTTTTGGGTGAGTGTTCAGAGTCTGTTATGATGGTGGCTGGATGGCTGACCTGGTGGGAGTGGCAATGACCATGTCAGGGATTGAAAATCCATTTTCATTGATCATGTCAGTAATTGAAAGTCCCGATTCACTGATGACCACTGAGTCCTCTGATGAGTGGGAGTAGGTTGGTTGGTCGTCGATTGTCTCTGCCTCCGACTGTTCCGGTTCATCTGTGTGCCGCAGCTTTGTCTGATCCATATGTTTCCTGCATGTTTTCCCATTTTTGAGCTTGACAATAAATACTCTGTTGCCCTCCTTGGCCATGACAGTACCAGCCATCCACTTGGGACCCTGACCATAATTCAGAACATTTACAGGATCATTTACAGAAATATCGCGTGACACAGCTACGCAATCGTGATACCTTTGCTGACTTTGTCTTCTATATTTAACATAATTATTCAAGTCAGAGTTTACAAGAGATAGCTTGGTCTTAAGGCCTCTCTTCACCATTAGTTCAGCAGGCGAGACCCCGGTAAGCTTGTGTGGTCTTGTCCTGTAACTCAGCAGTATGCATGACAGGCGGGTCTGCAGTGACCCTTGGGTTACTCACTTCATACTCTGCTTTATGATTTGGACAGCACATTCTGCTTGCCATTGGATGCAGGTTTGAACAGTGCTGACCTTACATGTTTGATACCATTGAGTTTCATGAACTCTTGAAACTCCTGACTGGTAAAGCATGATCCATTGTCGCTAACAATGATGTCAGGCAGACTATGTGCCGCGAACATGACACTGAGATTCTCAATGGTAGCTGTGGATGTGCTGGATGGTACAGCAGGCGGTTAAGAAGGTACAGCAGGCGGTTAAGAAAGCAAATGGCATGTTGGCCTTCATAACGAGGGGATTTGAGTACAGGGGCAGGGAGGTGTTACTACAGTTATACAGGGCCTTGGTGAGGCCACACCTGGAGTATTGTGTACAGTTTTGGTCTCCTAACTTGAGGAAGGACATTCTTGCTATTGAGGGAGTGCAGCGAAGGTTCACCAGACTGATTCCCAGGATGGCGGGACGGACATATTAAGAAAGACTGGATCAACTGGGCTTGTATTCACTGGAGTTCAGAAGAATGAGAGGGGATCTCATAGTAACGTTTAAAATTCTGACGGGTTTAGACAGGTTAGATGCAGGAAGAATGTTCCCAATGTTGGGGAAGTCTAGAACCAGGGGTCACAGTCTAAGGATAAGGGGTAAGCCATTTAGAACCGAGATGAGGAGAAACTTCTTCACCGAGAGTGGTGAACCTGTGGAATTCTCTACCGCAGAAAGTTGTTGAGGCCAATTCACTAAATATATTCAAAAATGAGTTAGATGTAGTCCTTACTACTAAGGGGATCAAGGGGTATGGCAAGAAAGCAGGAATGGGGTACTGAAGTTGCATGTTCAGCCATGAACTCATTGAATGGCGGTGCAGGCTCGAAGGGCCGAATGGCCTACTCCTGCACCTATTTTCTATGCTTCTATGTTTCTATGACATGATTATACACTCTATCCACTTCGAATATGCATCCACCACAACTAAAAACATCTTCCCCAGGAAGGGACCTGCAAAGTCTATGTGGATCCTGGACCATGGTTTAGATGGCTACGACCACAGACTCAGCGGCGATTCCGCTGGTGCTTTGCTGAGCTGCATGCAAGTGTTGCACTGATGCACACATGATTCCAGCTCAGAGTCAATTCCCGGCCACCATACATGAGACCTGGTGATGGCTTTCATCATTACAATGCCGGGATGTGTGCTATGTAGCATAAGTACAAATTTCTCTCTCCCTTTCTTGGGCATAACAATACGATTGCCCCACAGTATACAATCCGACTGAATAGACAGTTCGTCTTTGCGACAAATGTAAGGTTTGGTCTCCTCGCACATTTGCTTGGCTATGGCAGACCAATCACTCTTCACCACCGATAAAATCGGGTCCTGGCTGGTCCAGGTCTTAACTTGTTGAGCCGTGACAGGGGTTCCTTCACTCTCAAAAGCATCCATAACTAACAATAGGTCCGCTGGTTGTGGCATTTATATCTCCGGTGTGGACAATGGCAGACGGCTCAAAGCATCGGCACAATTCTCGGTGCTAGGTTTATGGCGAATGACATAACCATAAGCGGATAATGTCAGCACCCAACTCTGAATGCAGCATGAAGCATTGGTATTGATAGCTTTGTTTTCAGAGAACAGTGAAATGAGTGGCTTATGATCTGTTTCCCGTTCAAACCGAAGACCAAACAGGTACTGATGCATCTTTTTAACCCCATACAAGCAAGCTAGTGCTTCTTTCTCTACCATGCTGTAAGCTCTTTCCGCTTTAAACAAACTTTTTGAAGCAAACGCGACTGGTTGAAGTTTACCCGACTGATTAGCTTGTTGGTGTACACAACCAATTCCATATGATGAAGCATCACAGGCCAATACTAAACATTTACACGGGTCATAATGTACCAGCAGCTTGTTAGAGCAAAGCAGATTCGTGGCTTTCTCAAAAGCTCTGTCTTGAGACGCACCCCACACCCAGTTGTCGCCTTTTCTTAGCAGCGTGTCAGTGGTTCTAATAAGGTGCTCAGTTTAGGTAGGAAGTTACCGAAGTAGTTGAGCAGACCCAGGAACAAACGCAGCTCCTTCATATTCTGCGGCTTGGGTGCATTCTTGATGGCCTTGGTTTTCGCGTCCGGTGGCCTGATGCCGTCAGCAGCAATTTTCCTCCCCAGGAATTCGACCTCCGGTGCCATGAAGATGAACTTCGAGCATTTCAGTCTGAGTTCCACTTTGTCCAGACAATGTAGAACCTCTTCCAGGTTGTTCAGATGTTCCTCGGAGTCATGACCTGTGATCAGGATGTCATCTTGGAACACGACGGTTGTGGGAACGGACTTCAGTAGACTTTCCATATTCCTCTGAAATATTGCTGCAGCCGAGCGAATTCCAAAAGGACACCTGTGAGAAATAAACAGTCCTTTGTGCGTGTTAATGCACGTAAGTCTCTTCGACGTCTCGACCAGCTCCTGTGTCATTTAGGCCGACGTCAATGATTTCCCCCTGGCTAACATTGCAAACAAGTCGTCAGCCTTCAGTAATGGGTACTGATCCTGTTTCGAAACCCTGTTGATCATAGCCTTGTAGTCTCCACAGATTCTAACTGTGCCATCACTTTTCAGCACAGGAACAATGGGGCTGGCCCATTCATTAAATTCAGTCGGTGATATGATCCCTTTATGCTGGAGCCTGTCCAGTTCAATTTCAACCTTCTCCCTCATCATATACGGAACTGTCTGAGCTTTATGATGGACAGGTCTTGCATCCGAGTCCACGTGGATCTGCACCTTGGCTCCCGTGAAGTTGCCGATGCCTGGTTCAAACAGTGAGGGGAACTTGCTCAGTACTTGGGCACATGTATCTTTCTCCGACGACAACGCCTTGATGTCGTTCCAATCACATTTGATTTTTTTAAGCCAGTTCCTGCCGAACAGCGTTGGGCCATTGCCTGGGACAATCCATAGCGGTAACTCATGAACCGCACTGTCATACGACACTTTAATTGTGGCACTGCCAATCACCGTTATGAGTTCTTTGGCGTACGTGCGCAATTTGGCATTGACTGGACTCAGCCTGGGCCTCACAGCTTTTGTATCCCACAGCTTGTCGAATGCCTTCTGGTTCATTATCGATTGACTCACCCCGTGTCCAGTTCCATCGATACAGGCACCCTATTAAATTTCACGTTGATCATTATCGGTTTGCTTTTAGTTAGGAATGAGTACAGTCCATACACTTCCTCCTCTGGTATCTCGGATTGCGTATCCGGATCCGCGCTAGTCTGACCATCATGCTCCACATGCTGTGTCGCAGCACGCTTGCTCATCTGCAGATTCTTGCGCTGGAGATGCCCCACTCTCAGACAGCCTTTGCAGCTAAATAGCTTAAATCAGCACTGCTGGTGCCGGTGATTTCCCCCACAATGCCAACACGGAGAAATCGGATGCATTCCCGCTGGCGGACTTTGGGTAGCCACAGGTTTCGCGTACGCAGTCGGGTAGGCCCTGCCATGTGCCGCTCTGCCGAACGCCGAATCAATCATATTTACAGTACTTGCCGAGTTTCGATTTTTCACTGATATCTGCTTTAGACTTCTATCCGTCATCATGTATGACTGAAAGATCGTGATGGCCCTGTTCAAGTCCACCATCTCCACTGCCAGTAGTTTATGCAGGATGACCTCATGGTTGATGCCGATTACAAAGAAGTCTGCCAACACAGCCCCGAACTTACACGGTCCCGCTAGACGTCTCAGGTCGGCAACGAATTCCACCGCATTCTGGCCCTCTGAGCGAACATGCGTGTAAAATCTATATCTCGAGATTATGATGCCTTCAGCTGGCTTAAGATAGTCCTATACCAGTGTACACAATTCTTCATACATCTTCTCTGTTGGACTCACAGGCAGGAGTAGATTCTTTTTCAGACCATAAATTTTTGGACCGCAATCGGTGAGGAACACCGCCCGGTGCCAATCAACGTCGCCGACCTCCTCCATTTTGTTGACCATGAAGAACTGGCTCAAATGGCTCACAAAGTCTGCTCAATCTTCTCCTTCCACAAATCGCTCCAACAATCCAATTGTGCTCATTTTTGCATGTAAAGGTTCTTGTTGCCTCGTCGCCAAATGTGTATGCAATAACTGTTAGACTGAGCACTGTTTAACTCCAAGAGGTATGACCTTGGCTCTGCTTTATTTGGGCCCAAAGTGCATCATATACAAAATGGCTGGCCTTTTATACTTGGGCTGCACACACGTGCATGCAGCCCAATGGCCTCCAACAGTGACGCCATCTAGTGGCTAGTGATCCCAAAATACATACATGACACTTACCTAGTGTGGAATGTGGAAGGCCGGCCAGGAGTGAGTTGGAGTAGTCAAGTCTCGAGGTAACAAAGGCATGAATGAGGGTTTCAGCAGCAGAAGAGCTAAGGCAAGAGCGGAGGCGGGCATTGTTACGAAGGTGGAAAAAGGCGGTTTTAGTTATGCCGTGGATATGTGACTGGCAACTCATTTCAGGGTCAAATATGACACCTAGTTTGTGAACAGTCTTGTTCACCCTCAGATTGGTGCTAGAGAGTCAGTGGTTAGAGAATGCAGTTTGTGGCGGGGACCAAAGATAATGGCTTCGGTCTTCCCAATATTTAATTGGAGAAAATTTCTACTCCTCCAGTACTGGATGTCAGACAAGCAATCTGACAATTTAGATACCAAGCAGGGGTCGACAAAAGTGGTGGAGAGATAGAGCTGGGTGTCTTCTGCGTACATATGGAAACTGACTCCGTGTTTTCGGATGATATCGCCAAGGGGCAGCATATAGATGAGAAATAAGAGGAGACCAAGGACAGATCCTTGGGGGACACCAGAGGTAATGATGCGGGAGTGGGAAGAGAAGCCATTGCTGGAGATTTTCTAGCTATGATTAGATAGATAAGAATAGAATCAGGTGAGGGCAGTCCCACCGAGCTGGACATTTGTGGACAGGCGTTGGAGGAGGATGGAGTGGTCAACTGTGTCAAAGGCTGCAGACAGATCCAGAAGGATGAGGAAGGATAGTTTACCTTTGTCACAATCACAAAGGATGTCATTTGTGACTTTAATGAGAGCAGTTTTGGTACTGTGGCAGGGGCGAAAGCCAGATTGAAGGGATTCAAACATTGAATGCTTGGAAAGATGATCACGGATTTGGGAGGCAACAACACGTTCAAGTATTTTGGACAGGAAAGAGAGGTTGGAGATGGGGCAAAGTTTACAAGCAAAGTGGGGTCAAAGGTTGTTTTTTTGAGGAGAGAGGTGATGACAACAGGTTTGAAGGAGAGGGGAACAGTACCTGAGGACAGAGAACCGTTAACAATGGGAGCCAACATGGGAGCCAGAAAAGAAAGTTGGGTGGTCAGCAGTTTAGTGGGAATAGGATCAAGAGAGCAGGAAGTGGGTCTCATGGACCAGATGAGCTTGGAGAGATTAAGATGGGAGATCAAAGAGAAACTAGAAAAAGATAATAGTTTAGGGCTAGGGCAGGTGGGAGCGTCAGATAAAGTTTAGCCCTATGGGCTAGGTGAAGAAAGGGAACTTGCAGAGGCAGCTGATTGGATGGTCTCAATCTTTGAGACAAAGAAGTCCATGAGCTCCTCACACTTGTTGTTGGAGGTGAGTGTGGTGGAGACCGGGGAGAGGTATTTAAGGAGACGGTTAGTAGTAGAGAATAGTAGCCTGGGATTATTTTTGCAATCCAGAATGAACCTGGAATAGTGAGCAGTTTTTGTAGAAAAAAATTTACTCTATCCCACAAAATCAAAATGACCCCCATTGCCTTTACTTAGACTTTGCTTTTCTGGCTTTCTCCATATTAGCCTCTCATAAAAATTTCTCCTATTCCAGACCAACTTTCGGTATTTGCCATTTATTACTATTTGCCATCTCACTTTTTTTTTCCTCCTTTTCTGCTTCTTTCCACTATTTCTACTGCCCAAGCTCAACCTCCCTGTTTCCTGTGTTTTCTCCTTCTCCTCACTGTTGGTCTTGCATAAGCACAAGACAACTCATTCCCTCGTCAGCTATTGTTTTGTTAATCTCAGAACCGAGTGCTAATCTTTGCAAGGGTTAACACAATTAAGGTCATGCATTCACGTGGGTTTATTACAAATAGTTGGATTGGGTGAGGAGCAAACCAATCAGGTTGCTGACTGCTTTGTGCTTAGAGGGGAATTGCTTTGGCACAGCTGCTCTATTTGCATATCAGCCATAACCTCAAGGGAATTGATTGCTTACTGCGAGGAGGACATTTATGCTGCAACAGCGTTAATGAGCTATGCTCACATTTCTCACTTATGCCATGATTAGAACTAAGCTCTAGCTGGGCAGCAATTTTAGTTGAGTTTTATGAGAAATATCTGTAGATTATGTGATTTTTCAGCAACCAACATTTTCTGCCTGAGCTGCAAAGTATTTCCTGTTTTTAGATATATTTCAGATTTCCAGCACCCGCAGTATTTTGCCATTGTATGAACATTTTCTTTTGCAGTTTTGGTTGCGTTGTGTCAATAGATCGGAAAAGAATAAACTAGCTAATTTAAAAAATGAAATAGGCGTAGATTTTAAAATGCTAAAGAATCTGCATCCAAAATGTCAACCTATCTTTTCTATTTTGAGGCACTGCCAGATCTTCACTGTATTCCCAGCATGATTCTTTTGTAAACCTCAGAAAAAGTATATTTATGAGTGTGAGTGTGAATCCGTTAAATGGAGATTTAGAAAATACCACAAGTAGAACATTTGTTTTAACAGTTGGTCATTTAACTGGTTAAAATATTTGGCACAGTCATTTTGGAAATACTTCTTGAAAACAATTTCTTATTTCATCCTGAGAATATTAGCACTAAGAAGGTATTAATCAGTCTTCCCCAAGGATTCTTTACATGAGCTACAGGCTCTCTAAAACAGAAATGTTTGTAAAGTGCTATCAATCTGATCCAGACTTGCTTATAAATTAAGTTACTATTTTTATTCTTCTTTATATGTTCTTTTTATACAGTTATAAGGTAGAAAGTTAATTTTCTTTTCAAAAGCAGAAAATTGCTCCAAATTATAGGAATTCAACTGGACTGCTCGAAAACAAATTCTTACTACACATTGTAAACCTTTTGAAAACTATTATTGTGGGATTACTCATGGTTTAGTGAGTTTATCTAGTGACTAATTGAATAATACAGGAAGGTCTCATGTTTGATCCTAAATCTATACTGACTTTGATGATCTCTGCTCACGGCCACCCGTTTTACATCTAAAAAGTGTGGGGTCAGCAGTTGGAAATTGGGGGACGGAGGGGGACCTCAGCCAACTCTTTGATACCACGGCCTGCCTGATATAATATTCAGGGGTTCCTATAAATGGGTGAGCAGTCTGCTGGCCTTAAACATACGTCAGATTGCTTAAATATGCAAATGTGGGTCCTACATTGAGCCCCAAACAAAATAAAGAAGAAAGATTGGGAGGCATATCAGCATTTATGACAAGGGTCCTCACCGAGATAGCTCAAATTTCCTACGACAAGTAAGGTTAATCAAACATGTTTTGCTGCTGTAATACCAGGGAACAACAGTTCGAGTTATAAGGAGATCATGAACTCACCAAGGGCTCTTCAGCAGCACTTCCCAAACCCGCGGCCTCTACCACCTAGGACAGGGGTCACATGCGCATGAGAACCCCACCACCTCCAAGTTCCCTTCCAAGTCACACATCATCCTGACTTGGAAATATATCGCCAATCCTTCATCGTCGCTGGGTCAAAATCCTGGACAGCACTGTGGGAGTACCTTCACTACGCAGACTGCAGCGGTTCAAGAAGGCGGTTCACCACCACCTTCTCAAGGGCAATTAGGGATGGGCAATAAACGATGGTCTTGCCAGTGACTCCCACATCCCATGAACAAATAATTTGAAAAATTGTGTCATTCTCAAGTTTTAAAACATGTCTTTAAAACCATAAATTCCAAACCGTGATTAACTGTAATCATGCATCATGGGTGAGTGAATTTCATTTTTATTCTTGCAGTTACTGAGCTTTTCAAGCTGTTTATTTTTCAGCAACATCAGACATGACTGAAATCCAAATATCTGCCTGTTCCTAGCTGGAATCACATATAGCCAGATGTTACTAAGGCGAATGTTTATTCGCTCTTCCACAGTAGTGGCCCGAAACTGGTACCGGGTCATTTACTGCCCTGTTTACAGTAGTCTTCCTCTGGGCTAGGGTCTTTTTTAGGTAGTCAGAGAGTTTGCCTGTTTCAGGTGAGAGGCCAGTTTAAATATGCAATTCAGGATCCTGTGACGAACAAGGTACCTCAATTGCAATTTTGATGTACAAATGAGCAGACCATGTGTGGTCTATTTTACCAGATATTGAGTGACCTCACCAGCTCTCCTGACAGGGACCACAGGAGGCCACTCAGAAAACATTTAATGTTTTTTCGTGGAGCCAGGGAGGAGCAGGAATGGTCCTACTGCTGTCACAAAAAAACTCCGGCCCATTGCCAGCCCGTGCGAGGGTGATCACATCCAACCACCCCCACCCATTCCCCTCCACCACCAGGCTTCGACTATCAGCCAGCTCAGCTTGGGGACTGGTCGATTTCCCGCCTTCCCACAACCGATGAACTGCAGGGAGTGCTCATTTCATGCCCACAGCTTGCCAGCAGCATATAAATGATCTCCGGGCCTCAAAGTACTGGAGTTATTACAGTGATGGAAGTGAAGCAGGGGATAAGCATTTGAGGCTAAACACGGATAGTCATATTCACCTGAAATGTAAGTTTTGCCTCAGTACCAGTAAACATAATAAAACATTCCAGGAAATCAATCCAGGCTATCAAAAAAAAAAGGATCATCAAAAGGAGTAATCCATCATTGTGAAGCGCTCAATCAATAGTCTGGTTTATACATAAATTAAGAGAATTTTTCCAAAAGAATATGAGATCTAAAGAAAGTTAAAGTAAAACTGCGATACAACTGAAGGCAGGAAAAATACTACAAAGGCCATGAAGGAAAAGATTTGTGACTAAAGAAATTGATTAAAACATTGTTCAGTCTAAAGGGAAAAGATGACAGCAATTCATCTATTTTAAGATAATTGGCAAAAGAACCAGAGTGGGGTGATGAGGAGAATATTTTTTAACACAGCGTGTTGTTAATATTGTGGAATGCATTGCCTGATGGGTGGTGTAGATTCAATAATAGCTTCCAAAAGGGATTTGGATATATACTCGAAAAGGAAAAAATTGCAGGGTTATGGAGAAAGAGCGCGGGAGTGAGACGAGTTGGATTCGCTATTTCATAGAAACATAGAAACATAGAAAATAGGAGCAGTAGTAGGCCATTCGGCCCTTCAAGTCTGCAACGCCATTCAATATGACAGTAACTGATTATCTCAACACCATATTCCCGCCTTTTCCCCATACTCCTTGATGCCTTTTGTTTCTAGAAATCTATCTATTTCACTCTTAAATATATTCAGTGACTTGGCCTCCACAGCCTTCTGTGATAGAGAATTCCACAGGTTCACCACCCTCGGAGTGAAAAAATGTCTCCTCATGTCGGTCCTAAATTTCCTACCCCGTATCCTGAGACTGTGACCCCTTGTTCTAGACTTCCCAGCCAGGGGAAACATCCTCCCCGCATCCAGTCTATCCAACCCAGTCAGAATTTTATACGTTTCAATGAGATCCCCTCTCATTCTTCTAAACTCTAGTGAATACAGGCCTAGTCAACCCAATCTCTCCTCATATGACAGTCCTGCCATCCCAGGAATCAGTCTGGTGAACCTTCGCTGCATTCCCTCTATGGCAAGTATATCCTTTCTTAGGTAAGGAGACCAAAACTGCACACAATACTCCAGGTGCGGTCTCACCAAGGCCCTGTATAACTGTAGTAAGACATCCTTGCTCCTGTACTCAAATCCTCTTGCAGTGAAGGTCAACATGCCTTCCTAATTGCGTGCTGCACCTGCATGTTTGCTTTCAATGACTGGTGTACAAGGACACCCAGGTCCCTCTGTACATTGACACTTCCCAAGCCATCACCATTTAAGTAATACTTTGTCCTTATGTTTTTCCTACCAAAGTGGATAACTTCACATTTATCCATGTTATACTGCATCTGCCATGTGTTTGCCCACTCACTCAACCTATCTAAATCGCCTTGCAGCGTCTTTGCATCCTCCTCACAACTCACAATCCCACCTAGTTTTGTGTCATCAGCAAACTTGGAAATATTACATTTGGTTCCCTCATCCAAATCATTGATATACATTGTGAACAGCTGGGACCCAAGCACTGATCCCTGTGGTACCCCACTAGTTACTGCCCGCCACCCCGAAAAACATGTGTTTATTCCTACTCTCTGTTTCCCGTCAGTTAACCAATTTTCAATCCAGACTAATACATTACCCCCAATCCTATGTGCTTTAATTTTGAACAATAACCTCTTATGTGGGACTTTATCAAAGGCCTTCTGAAAATCTAAATACACTACATGCACTGGTTCTCCTTTATCTATTCTATCAGTTACATCCTCAAAAAACTCCAGTAGGTTTGTCAAACATGATTTTCCTTTCATAAATCCATGTTGACTTTGTTTAATCCCGTTGATATTATCTAAGTGTGCTGGCATAAGACGATAGGCTGAAAGGCCTCCTTTTCTGCTGTAAGATATATAATTCTATCATTCGATTATCAGACTCTGCTGTTGGATCTGAACATATTTACTGTTATTGGTTGTCATACAGAAATGGCGTAGCAATGTTTATGAAGTCATTAAAATCCTTAAATATAATGTCCTGCGGCCACAATTGTTTGCTGCGCTTGTAATTTATTTTTAAAAAGGCCATTACCAAATACTTAGCGCCATCTAATATAAATAACCAAACAAGATAACTTTCACTTGTCAGGAGATACCTTGATTTAATCAACATTTTCCTGACCTCATGGAGATCCACCAATTTAGATCTCCACTCACGTCCCAAACTACTCTGGTGATGTATATCATACTGCATGCATCCATGATTTTAATGACAGCCAGCTCTTTGAGCTGGCCTAGAGGCCAGCCTAGAGGTACATGAACCCAGAGTAAAAAATTATTACCGGCTGAACATGGAGCAGTACACAGCACTTCAATACGTCAGTATTACAGATATCACTCATCAGCACTGCCCAAGGGTTATAGTGCTTGTTTGGTCAGAACAAAAATACAAAGTTGCACCAGCACACTGCCATTTGTTCCTGTCATGCAAATACCTACCACTGTAGACTTTAATTAAAAAGTTTATCAGCAATACTTGCAAATGTATCGGGGTAGTAAAATTACAAAATAATCCTAAATAGCACACTCATTCTCAGCAAATATTTCATCTACTGCTTTATTTGTTTCCTTATTTATAGCCATCCTCTTACATTCACTCAGTTCTATCTTTCTTCAGTCAGGAGAGAACACAGCAGAAATTATCACCAAAAAGAAGGCAAAATACGACTACAGCAATGAAAAACAGAATCTAACTTTTAAGTTTCTATTTCATCCTATATTTTTCATCATTTCACTCCTTAACATGATCTGGCCTCCACACCTTCACTAACTGGGAGGGAAGCTAGTCAGACTCTGGACTTGGTGTCAATGTATCTTGGTTCACAGGAAGGGAATTGTTGAGAGTTCTGGAGGAGAGGGTGCAAGAACTTGGCAGGGGTTATTAATAAGAACATAATAACATAAGAAATAGGAACAGGAATAGGCCATACGGTCCCTCGAGCCTGCTCCGCCATTCAATAAGATCATGGCTGATCTGATCATGGACTCAGCTCCACTTCCCCGCCCGCTCCCCATAACCCCTTATCCCCTTATCGATTAAGAAACTGTCTATTTCTGCCTTAAATGTATTCAATGTCCCAGCTTCCACAGCTCTCCAAGGCAGCAAATTCCACAGATTTACAACCCTCTGAGAGAAGAAATTTCTTCTCATCTCTGTTTTAAATGGGCGGCCCCTTATTCTAAGATCGTGCCCTCTAGTTCTAGTCTCCCCTATCAGTGGAAACATCCTCTCTGCATCCACCTTGTCAAGCCTCCTCATAATCTTATACGTTTCGATAAGATCACCTCTCATTCTTCTGAATTCCAATGAGTAGAGGCCCAACCTACTCAACCTTTTCTCATGTGAAGAGATGAAGAGATGAATAGCTGTACTCACCTTTGCTGCTCTAGCAAGGTCATTGAAACTCTTTCCACATTAAACTCAAGTCCTGAGGTGATGCTGATAATACTGAACCTCACAGTCACATGTGTCCAGGCCTGCTGGACATTAGTCCTGGGTATGTTAATACTGCTATATAAAGCTTGTTTTTTAGAGTCAAAACACCATCTTATAAATTGTTGATTCTTAAATAAACCTCCTCAATTTTATCACTAATCAATTTGAGTGACACAGGTACTTCAAGAGTTCAACACTTTAGCTGTTAATCACCTTAAACAGTAACTGTGATGAACTCAGATTAAAGAATAAACAGAATCTAATGTGTCAGGTTTAATTCCTCTCAGCGAGCCCTTTGCTGAGCCGCTGCCCAGAATTTTCCTGTCAAAATTGCAGCGGTGTCCCATCTACATGATGGACCCCTATTTAAATATGTTTATCGTGTCGCCACTTAATGCAGGTGGATACCAGAACTGCTCAGGTCCTTCCATCAATAAAAATGGTGGCAGAGCCAATGAAGGCACGATTAGAGCGGGAAGTACTGCACCGCCATTTTCAGTCTCTTAACCATTAGCACCAGGCGATGCGTGAAAATCGGCACCACCATGTGCAAAGCCGTAGGAGATCTGTTAGAATATTTTTTTTAATTCTTAAAATCTGTCTGAAACAAAATACTTTATTAAAATCAAAAATCACAATACAAATAAGGGGCCCAAATTTCCCCAACCCATTTTTCTGGCACACTCACCTGAGGTGCGCCGTTTTTGTCCGCCTCCCAGCGCGCCAAAAATCTTCCTCCTGATTCTGGCTGTTCCCCAGCCTCTCCTCAGTAGTGTCGTAGCGTGGCCAGTGCTAGAGTGTGCGCGCATGTGCAGTAGCTCCTGACAGCCCGAATCTGTGCGACGCTCTGCAGGCTGTGTGTGAAGGGCCCGAAGCATGCTGTCCCTATCCCGGGCCGAATGGGCTCCCTCATCAGCGGCCCGCTGTGTTCCCTAAGGTAGGACTTCTATTTTTTATTTGTTACTAATTGATTGATTGATTGCTTATTATTTTGGTCTTGGTGCTTTAGGTGCAGGGTTCCTTCTATTTTTTATTTGTTATTTATTGATTGATTGATTGTTTATTACTTTGTTCTTGGTGCTCGAGGTGCAGGGTTCCACCTAATTTTTATTTGTTAATTAATTGTTTATTACTTTTTGTGCTTTGTTTAGTGCTTGGTGCTTTAAATGTATTTATGCTTCTTTAATGTTGTGAAGGTGTTTAGTGCTTTGCAAGGTCCCGTTCCACACTCCCCCCCACCGCCCCCCCCGCCCCACCCCCGCCCCCATCTCTGGCTGCCTGTGCTGATTTCTTAATTCACCGCAGGGTTTTTCAGAACGTACACTTACGCTGGCCTAAGTTAGTTTGGAGTAAGCTTTAGCTGGCTAAACTTGCTTAAATGGCCAAAACAGATGTAAGTGGGTGGTAACGCCCCCTTTTGAAAAAAAAACTGAACTAAAAAAAAACTGAACGAAAAAAAAACCTAACTAACTCACTTACACTGGAGCAACTTAAATGGGGAGAATTGCGATTTTTAAGTTACTCCAAAAAAATCTAGTTGCTCCATAAAAAACAGAGCAACTCCTGGGGAAACTTGGGTCCATACTATAATACTGAGCAATTGCCCAGCAGTTCAATCAGCTGAGTAACTGGACACCAACCAGCAGGTTGTGAGTTCAGCCTCTCAGACTGTCGGCTGGCGCAGGGTGGGTCCGTTCAGTTATTCAGACTAGTTAAAATGTTGTAAGTTTCATTTTGGAGAGGGGGCAAGGGAAGCAATGATACCATTCAGGCTACTCTTCCTGATTTATACTTTACATTGGAAGATGTTGATAACAGCCATGGAGAACCATCACTCCTTCCTGGTTGAAGGCAAATGCATGATGAATTGTCGTCAAAGGATGTCAAAATAAATCTAAACAATATGATAATAGTTCCATCAAATTCCGTCAGAAGCTCTGAACTGAACATCTTATTCCACTTTGTACCAGTTATTTAGATGTCACACTAAACTGCAGTTTAATAAAGTAAGGATGGAAAAAAGACAGTCACCTGTAAAATGCACTAGGCTGAAAGACAGGAAATAAAGACCGGAATTTTCCCTACCGAGTCGAGTCGGGTGCTTGTGGGCTGCATAATTGATCAGTCCGCTCTTCAGAGCAACTTTAGCGTAATGGCCCCTATTAAGGCAGACATGCACGTTTCCCGGCCCTATTAAATAGTGCAGGTCTGATGCCGTCATCGATGACTTAGTTCCAGAAGGGATATTAAAAGCAGCCTTGGCCACATCACATTTGAAGGTTCGTGTACGAGTGTGGAGGGAAGATTGGAGAATAGTGTCTTGTTGCAGAGAAATAGAAAAATGACTTCCCAAAGACAGAGGGTTGCACTCCACCTTTCCGATGATTTCCTACATATTGTAGTGGGGGTCTCATGCAGGGAGGTCTTCCAAGCTGATGGGCGGAAGAGACCTCCCCAAGATACCAAAGGTGCCTGTCTCCCAATTGCTGAGGAGGTGAAGAGCAGGGTTGTCGTAAGGCGGACCTGGGTGCAGTGCAAGAAGTGCTTGAATGATCTGATGGAATCAGAAAAGATGAGTGCAAAGCCAAACTCACCTTCATCCTGTTGTGCCTATCACCAAATACCCATCACTCTGTCTTCCCAGGCCTACTCTTGCACATCACCAACTCATACCAACATACCTTGCACATCCACCCACCCCTCTCCCTCTATGTACATACTCATATTCCCATCTGACTAACCACCACTCGCACTCACCTTCATCCTAATGTAATCATACCAAGTAACACCACATTTGGAATTGGCACCACACTCCCACATAGTCACCCTCTACAGATGTAACCCACATATTCCTTACACTCATGCCATCACACTCACTCAAACTTCTCTTCTTTCCCTCCTTGCAGAAGAGAGCTGACAACAATAGGGAGAGAATGGGCGGTGGCCCTCCATCCTTCAGTACTTTAACTGCAGCAGTGGAGGTGGGCCTGGAGGTCTCAAGAGTTGCAGAGCAGCTGGCGATGGGAGAAGGAGAGAGGGAGAGCTTTCAGCAACCTGCTAACATCTCATACAGCCACACTGGAAAGAGCAGTCACTCATATGGTGACTGATGTCAGCAGCCAATGAATGTTCATCATGTGCATAATAGTATTGTTTCCCATTCTTTATATAACATTTCTAAATCACCTCTTTACTCTACCATGTGATATATTCTTTATGACATCACGAACACATACATATTCCACAAGATGGCTCTAACTGAAAACTGACATCATTGTCACATAACTCTTTTATTATTATATATCAGGAGTTGCATTGCCACAGTAGTCCACGAAGTGGAGCAGTAGTTCACTAGGTGAAGATCTTTTACACTTCTCCCTCCTTAATGAAGAAGTAATCATAACAAAATAATCATCATACATAACTTACATGGTTATACACAACAAAAGATATGGACTTACTTTGCCATATTTACAAATCAAACTTAACCACTGGTTTTCTGTCTCGAAGAGGATACCTTCGCTCTTGAACAGAACTTTCCAAACTTGGTGTTGAACTTAGACATTCTAGGCTGACCCTGAGGAGAGTTTTCCGCCAAGGGAAACCCTTTATCTACATTTGTACTCTCGACAACTTCAGACTCTTTATCTGCCTGACTCAGACTCGATCTTAAATTCTGACTTTCTCTTGGACTTGTTTCTAGTACATCTGATATAGAATTTGCTACTGGTAATCTACTTGTAACCAGACTATCTGACACATCAGAAATATTCTAATCATTCCAACTTTCAACTCCTTCCACATCTGTAGGTAAAATATGATCAATGTGAACAAACCTAACCTGTCCATGATCAAACATCATTGCCAAATATGTGCGAGGATCACATATCTTCATTACTCTTCCTGGTAACCACGTTAACCATTTATGGTGATGGTTCTTCACTCTCACCTTCTGATTTAATTTCACACTTCTCTCTCTTACTCTACCCCTATCAAGACTCTCTTTCTGACTTAATTGTTTCTCTTCTACTGACTCTGCCAAGTTTGGCTTTAACAACAAAAGCCTGGTTTGTGGCTGTCATTTGAGAAACAACTCTGCTGGTGTTCTACCAGTAGTTATATGAGGAATATTATGATAAGTAATTAGAAAATTTGCTAGTTTGTCATCCAATGACAATTGTCGTTTCTTTGGATTTGGATCCAACATTTGCTTAATGAGGGCACGTTTTACAATTTGTACTATGCGCTCTGCTGCACCATTTGAAGCAGGGTGGTACGGTGGAACTCAGGTATGTTTCACACCATTTTTGCTCATGAACTGGGCAAATTCTTCTGAACTAAATTGTGACCCATTATCAGACACTATTTCTTCTGGGAGGCCATATGAAGAAAACAATCTTCGCAAATTGTCAAGAGTTTTACTTGTTATTTTCCGCTTTGGAAACACGTCTACTCACTTCGAATGGCTATCAATCACAATGAACAATTGTTGTCCTTCTAGCTCAGCAAAATCTATATGTAACCTTTGCCACACTCTGGGAGGCCATTTCCATGGCTGTAATGGTACTGATGGTGGTTTCTTTCTTACCGATTGATGTGTAAGTATACTGACTAACAATGTGCTCTATTTTTTTATCTAGACCTGGGTCATCATAAGTAACTGCATGCAACACTCTTGGTCAAGCACATTCCCAGGTGCTGGTCATGAAGGTCTCCTAATAATTTGGACCTGAACTTATTTGGAATAACTACTCATGCATCCCACATGATACAATCTTCCTCCATTGAAAATTCATTCCTATGAACGAAATATGGATGAATATCTTTCACTGAAACTGGTTTGGCCAGCCATTTGCTATGTAATCTTACACCTTTGACACAACAGGGTCACATTTGATTGCTCTACCAATCTCTTCAGCTGTGACTGTCAGCTCATCATTGTATGAAAAATAGAACACTTCTTCCCTAGTGGGTGTAACTTGTGATGGGGATGGCAACCTGGATATAGCATCAGAAGTACTGTGACCAGCTGATCATCTGTATTCAATGTTATATTTATATGCTGACAAAATCAAAGCCAATCTCTGCATTCGGGCTGCAGCTATGGTTGGAACTGGGCACTTTGGATGGAGGATTGCTGTCAAGGGCTTATGGTCAGCAACAATGGTAAACTTACGACCATACAAGTATTTGTGGAACTTCTTGACCTCAAAAATAAATGCCAAAACCTCCCTTTCAATCTGCACATGATTACACTCACTGGCACTGAGAGTGAGTGAAGCAAAAGCAATTCATTGCTCCTCCCACTATGTAATACATGTGCAATCACTGCCCCAACTCCATGGAGAGGCGTCACATGCTAACTTGACCTCCTTAGATACATTATGGTGAACTAACATGGTACTTTCTACCAACTGACTTTTTCACTCTTTGAATGCTGTGTCGCATTCTTCTGACCACTTCCAATGGACCTGTTTTTTCAACAGCTCATTCAGTGGATGTAACACTGTAGCCAAATTTGGTAGGAATTTCCCATAATAGTTCAAAAGATCCAGAAATGATCGAAGTTCAGTGACATTCTTGGGAGTGGGTGCATTTCTGATTGCATCCACCTTTTCCTTGGTTGGATCTAAACCATCTTTGTCTACTCTGTACCCTAAGTACTCCACTGAGTTTTGAAATTACTCACACTTGTGAGCAGTCACTCATACTCTGTGCTTCTCTAGCCTTTTGAGCACTTCATTCAATATGTTATTGTGGATTTGACTGTTTGGTGCTGAAATGAGTATGTCATCTAAATAACATACTATCCCTTCAATGCATTGCAAAATCTGGTTCATCACCCCTTGGAATAGGGCAGGGGTGGAAGACACTCCAAATGGTAGCCTATTAAACTGATATAGGCCTAGATGAGTATTTATAGTCAAGCATGACTTGGACTTCTCATCTAGCTCAAGTTGTAAGTAGGCATTTGTCACATCTAACTTTGAGAAGATCTGTAAGTGTTGTGAACAAATCTATTGCATTTGGCAATGTATCAGGCAAATTCCCTCTAGAACCTGGTTTACGGTTACTTTATAATCACCACATAACCTTACCTTTCCATCGGACTTAGGTACAACAACAATGGGTGTAGCTCAATTACTTAGATCTACCTTTGATATGATGTTCTCAGTCTCTAATCTTTTGAGTTCTTGATCAACTTTCTCCTTGAGTGCGTATGGCATGGGATGTGGCTTGCAGTAAACTGGTCTAGCATCCTCTGTACCCTGACACTCGCCTTGAAATCTTGGATCGGACTGCCTGTTTCACGGAACACCTTCGGATACTGTTTGATGACATCATCTTTTGATGCAAATCTCATTTCAACACGAGAAATCTCATTCCAATCCAGCTTCAGTGATCCCAACCAATTTCTATCTATCAACACAGGCTTGTCTCCTGCCATTATTAAGAGAGGCAAGCTCTGAAACTGATATTTGTATTTCACTGGTACGGTGATACGTCCTACCACAGGGATTTTCTCTCCTGAGTAGCCTTGAAGCTCTATCTTCGACTTCTCCATTGGAAAATTGTCGAGATACAGTGATTTTAGTACTTTGCTCACAAATGCACCAGTGTCGATTTCCATGGGTATCCTGGTTCCTGCAATGTCTACTTGGATGACGATACTTTGCGAATCGCTGTAAGATACCTTCGTGCTCCTGATGACGTGTATCTCCAGAACATCCTCATCCTGTTGCTTCTCTTCAATGCTATGTAGTCTCTGCCGATTTCTATTTATAGCATTGAACATTAGTTTAATCTCAATCAGCATGCCTTCGCAAGATGTCCAATGTTCTTGCAGAAGAAACACTCTGCCTTTGCATATGGACAACCTTGAGCAATGTGCTATCCCAGGCACCAATAGCATGATTCAATGTGCTGTTACCATGGCCAGTTGCTGAGGCCTCGGGGCCCAACTGCCTTTTAATTTTAATCTGCAGTCGATTCACCTCGGTTGTCTGACAACTGGAAATGGCACGAAATTCTCGGGAGTATTTTAAGTGGTTTTGCCCCTGGTGGTTTCGAATCACCCCCCTGACAACAGTTCTAGACACCGAAATTATAGTAGTGAACAGAAATATACAGTTATAGACAAATCTTTTGGTCTCAACCATCACAATGCTTTTATTCAAGTTAAAGCACACTCCTGCATCCAGTAAAACACACCCTGGTGGTGTAAAACAAGCCATCACAGTACAACACACAACCCTGGCCCATCTGAACAGGCCCCTATCGCGAAGTACCCACGACGAAAACACCCCTGCTTGGTTCAATAGGGCACCACCGAATCTGTCCAACAGAATTTGCGAATGCCACCACCTAATCCGATCCAACCAACGCCTCATGACTCTCAGACACACCCTATCCCGGAACCAATGCGCCACAGTCATCAGTGCATATGCCCCAACACTCGATGTAATGGATGAGACCTAAGAGGGTATTTATTCCAACCTCGAAACATCCCTGTCCCGCATCCCCGCAGGCGACAAATTGATCCTCCTAGGTGACTTCAACGCCAGGTAAAGACGCAGCCCTCAGGGGGGGCATGATTGGCAGAGTGGGGGTAGGGAAAGCCAACTCCAGTGGTACCCTACTCCTGACAAAATGTTTAGAACATGAACTCTTCATCACCAACACCCTGTTCTGCCAGAGGGACAAATACAAAGCATCGTGACAACGCCCTCGCTCCAAACACTGGCTTCTGCTCGACAGGGATCGTAAGGATGTGCGCATACACCCATGCCATGACAGGAGCTGACGACTGCTGGACGGACCACCGCCTAATCTAATCCATCATCGACATTAACATAGCCCCAAAGCAAAGGGGACAGCAGAAGCAGTGCCGCAAAAAAATCAATACCAGGGCAAAAAGATCCAGCTAAGAGAGCCCTATACAGCCAGCACCTCACAGCTAACCTGTCGTGCCTTGATGACCCTGAGATGTTGAATGCCCACAGCACTTGGTCTGCCCTCCAGGCCTCCATAACCAGTGCCTGTGAAGAGACACTTGGTCACTCAACCAGAAAACACCAGGACTGGTTTGATGAAAATGATCAGGAAATCCAAGAACTAATAGACCACAAGCGCAGAGCATTTCTGAGCCTCAAGCAATAACCCAACTCGGGAGCAGCAAAACAACATTACAGACGGCTCAAGGCTGAGGTCCAACAAAAAACCCAGGCCCTAAAGAATAGGTGGTGGATGGAGAAATCACAGGAGATACAACAGTTGGCCGACAGCCACGATATTCGAGGATTCTTCATTGCAGTCAAGGCCACCTACGGTCCAAACTTCCAAGGCCCCACCTCACTGCTGGCCAAGAATGGGGAAACACTTGTCAAGGACACTGAGGCTTTCAAGGCCCACTGGAAGGAGCATTTCAAAGATCTTTTCTGCCTTTGACTCGAGTGTTCTCGACTCCATCCCGCAGCATGCGACCCGCCACCACCTCAGTGAAACCCCAACGTTGCACGAGGTTGGGAAAGCCATAAAACAGCTCAAGAATAAAAAGGCTACGGGAGCGGATAGAGTCCCTGCTGAGGCACTAAAGTATGGCGGAGAGGCACTGTTGGCACGGATTCATGACCTCATCTCTCTCATCTGGAGGGTGGAGAGCATGCCGGGAGATCTCAGAGATGCAGTGATCCTGACCATCTTTAAAAAAGGGGACAAGTCCGACTGCGGCAACTACAGGGGAATCTCCCTGCTATCAGCTACTGGGAAAGTTGTCATTAGAGTTCTCCTCAACCATCTTCTCCCTGTGGCCGAGTAGATCCTCCCGGAGTCACAGTGCGGATTTCATCCCCTACGGGGCACAACAGACATGATCTTTGCAGCACGACAGTTGCAGGAAAAATGCATGGCGCAGCGCCAGCCCTTATATATGGCCTTCTTCAACCTTACAAAGGCCTTTGACACTGTCAACCGCGAGGGTCTACGGAGCATCCACCTCCGTTTCGGTTGCCCCCAAAAGTTTGTCAACATCCTTCGCCTGCTCCACCACGACATGCAAGCCGTGATCCTTACCAACGGATCCATTACAGACCCAATCTATGTCTGGATCGGAGTCAACCAGGGCTGTGTCATCGGTCCAACCCTCTTCTCAATCTTCCTCGCTGCCTTGCTGTTTAACCTACGTCACCTCCAGGCCAGGTCCAAGATCACCCCAACCTCTGTCGTTGAGTTACAGTACACGGACGACGCCTGCGTCTGTGCACATTCTGAGGCTGAACTCCAGGATATAATTGATGTATTTACTGAGGCATATGAAAGCATGGGCCTTACACTAAACACCCGTAAGACAAAGGTCCTCCTTGTCCTCCTGTCCTCATCACACAGCACTGCCCCCCAGTCACCAAGATCCACGGCACGGCCCTCGACGTGGACCATTTTCCATACCTCGGAAGCCTTTTGTCAACAAAAGCAGACATTGATGTGGTGATTCCTCACTGCCTCCAGTGTGCCAGTGCAGTCTTCAACCGCCTGAGGAAAAGAGTGTTCGAAGACCAGGCCCTCAAATCTACCATCAACTCATGGTCTACAGGGCTGCAGTATTACCCACCCTCCTGTATGGCTCAGAGGCATGGACGATGTACAGAAGACACATCAAGTCGCTGGAGATATATCACCAATGATGTCTCCGCAAGATCCTACAAATCGCCTGGGAGGACAGGCGCACCAACATCAGTGTCCTTGCCCAGGCTAACATCCCCAGCATTGAAGCACTGACCACAGTCGATCAGCTTCGTTGGCAGGACACATAGTTCATCATCAGGGACTTTAACAATACTATTTGCAAAGAAAAACATGTTTAACCACTTCACATACACTCCAAAACTTTCTCAGTCATGATGAAACTAACCCAAGTGCTCTATTATTCCCATAGTCCCTCTGGACTTTTCAGTTCAGACAAGTATGCTTGTAATTTTCCATGGAGTTTTAGCTGTTCTGCAAAAAAAAGAATCTCTCAAAGTCTCTCTGTTGGTTGGCTGGAACATCCACCAACAAAAATTTCAGCTAGGGAATCGAGAAATCCAATCCTATGTCGCAAATGTGATACATTCTTTACAACATCACAAACACGTACATTACAAAAGATGGCTCTTACTGGAAAGTGACATCATGTGACCTTGTCACATGACCATTTTATTATTATACATCAGGAGTTGCATTACCACTGTAGTTTCCACTAGGTGGAGCAGTAGTCTACTAGGAGGAGCTCTATTGCATACCACAGGTCCATCAAGAGCCCCTCCCACTGTTCAGCCAGACGAGGAAAACAAATTGTCAGAGGATCCTCCAACCTCTGAAGGTGTAGCGTCACCAGTCCCAAGCGTACCCAGAACCAATTGCACACCTCAATGGGTCCTAGGCAAGAGGATAAACACTATAAAGTAGTGTTGTCACTTGGTGTCTCACACTGCACAAGTGAGCAAGAGCAGATAGTGTGATGGGAACAGCAGTGGAGACTCCTCATCTGAGGGTGCAGGATGCTGCCAGTTCTGCTCAGCTGCATGCAGATGCTGAGCCTCAGGGTCAATCAAGAAAGAGGGCGATCCTGGAGCGGCAGCAAGAAATGCAGGAGGCTCCAGCAGGTTTCACAGCTGCGATGTTTGCAAATGTGCAGAGAACGGAGGAGTCCATCTCCAACATGAGCACCACCATGCTGCAGGTGATGGCGACGATATTCTATTCCAGCATCACCATCATAGGCAGTCCCTCGGAATCGAGGAAGACTTGCTTCCACTCCCTAAGTGAGTTCTTTGATGGCTGAACAGTCCGATACGAGAGCCACAGACTCTTGTCACAGGTGGGACAGACATTCGTCGAGGGAAGGGATCATGGGGCTGGTTTGCCGCGTGCTCCTTCTGCTGCATGTGCTTGGCCTCGTCACGCTCTTTGCGTTGAGACTCGAAGAGCTCAACGCCCTCCCGGATGCACTTTCTCCACCTCGGGCGGTCTTCGGCCAGGGTCTCCCAGGTGTCAGTGGTGATGTCGCACTTTACCAGGGAGGCTTTGAGGGTGTCCTTATAACATTTCTGCTGTTCTCCTTTGGCTCGTTTACCACGAAGGAGCTCCGCATAAAGCATTTGCTTAGGGAATCTCGTATCTGGCATGCGAACTATATGGCCTGCCCAGCGAAGCTGGTCGAGTGTGGTCAGCGCTTCAATACTGGGGATGTTAGCCTGGTCGAGGACACTGATGTTGGTCCGCTTGTCCCCCCAGGGGATTTGCAGGATCTTGCAAAGACATTGTTGGTGATATATCTCCAGCGACTTGAGGTGTCTTCTATACATCGTCCATGCCTCAGATCCATACAGGAGGGTGGGTATTACTACAGCCCTATACACCATGAGCTTGGTGGTAGATTTGAGGGCCTGGTCTTCAAACACTCTTGTCCTCAGACGGCAGAAGGCTGCACTGGAGCACTGGAGGCAATGTTGAATCTCCGCATCAATGTCTGCCTTTGTTGATAAGAGGCTCCCGAGATATGGGAAATGGTCCACGTTGTCGAGGGCCATGCCGTGAATCTTGTTGATTGGACGGCAGTGCTGTGCGCCAGTGACAGGCTGGTGGAGGATCTTTATCTTACGGAGGTTAAGCGTAAGGCCCATGCTTTCATATGCCTCGGTGAATACATTGACTATACCCTGGAGTTCAGCCACTGAATGTGCGCAGTTGCAAGCGTCGTCCACATACTGCAGCTCAATGACAGAGGTTGGGGTGATCTTGGACCTGGCCTGGAGGCGTCGTTGTTAAACAGCTTCCCACTGGTTCTGTAGTTTCGTTACATTCCAGCGGGGAGCTTGTTGATTGTGAGGTGGAGCAAGGCAGCGAGGAAGATTGAGAAGAGGGTTGGAGCGATGACGCAACCCTATTTGACCCCGGTCCGGACGTGAATTGGGTCTGTAATGGATCCGTTGGTAAGGATCACGGCCTGCATGTCGTCGTGAGGCAGGCGAAAGATGTTGACAAACTGTTGGGGGCATGCGAAATGGTGGAGGACACTCAATAAACCCTCACGGTTGACAGTGTCAAAGGCCTTTGTAAGATCGAAAAAGGCCATGTATAAGAGCTGGCGCTGCTCCCTGCATTTTCCTGCAGCTGTCACGCTGCAAAGATCATGTCCATTGTGCCCCGTAGGGGACGAAATCCACACTGTGATTCCGGGAGGAGCTCCTTTGCCACAGAGAGAAGTCGATTCAGGAGAACTCTAGCGACAACTTTCCCAGTGGCTGATAGCAGGGAAATTCCCCTGTAGTTGCCGCAGTCGGACTTGTCCCTTTTTAAAAAAATGGTCACAATCACTGCATCTCTGAGATCTCCCGCCATGCTCTCCTCCCTCCAGATGAGAGAGATGAGGTCATGAATCCGCGCGAACAGCGCCTCTCTGCCATACTTTAGCGCCTCAGCAGGGATTTCATCCGCACCCGTAGCCTTGTTATTCTTCAGCTGTTTTATGGCTTTGCCTATCTTGTGCAACTTTGGAGTTTCACTGAGTTGGTGGCGGGTCGCATGCTGCGGGATGGAGTCGAGAACACTCGAGTCAAAGGCAGTGTCTCGATTGAGGAGATCTCCTTCCATCGGGCCCTGACAGCCTCGGTGTCCTTGATGAATGTTTCTCCATTCTTGGCCAGGAATGGGGTGGGGTCTTGGGAGTTTGGACCATAGGTGGCCTTGACTGCAGTGAAGAATCCTCGCATATCATGGCTGTTGGCCAGTTGTTGTATCTCCTGTGCTTTCTCCATCCACTAACCTGTTCTTTAAGTCCCGAATTTTTTGTTGGGCCTGAGCCTTGAGCCATCTGTAATGTTGTTTTGCAGCTCCCGAGTTGGGTTGTTGCTTGAGGCTCAGAAATGCTTTGCATTTGTGATCTATTAGTTCTTCGATCTCCCGATCATTTTCATCAAACCAGTCCTGATGATTTCTGGTTGAGTGACCAAGTGTCTCTTCACAGGTACTGGTTATAGAGACTTGGAGGGCAGACCAAGCGCTGTGGGCATTCAGCATCTCGGGGTCATCAAGGCACGCCAGATTGGCTGTGAGGCGCTGGCTGTATAGGGCTCTCTTAGCTGGGTCTCTAAGTGCCCCGGCATTAACTTTTTTGCGGAACTGCTTCTGCTGTCCCCTCTGCTTTGGGGCAATGTTAATGTTGATGATGGATCGGATTAGGCGGTGGTCCGGCCAGCAGTCATCAGCTCCTGTCATGGCGTGGGTGATGCGCACATCCTTGCGATCTCTGGCTCGGACATAAGAACATAAGAACATAAGTCGATGACATAGTCAAGCAGGTGCCAGTGTTTGGAGCGAGGGTTGCCACGATGCCTTGTATTTGTCCCTCTAGCGGAACTGAGTGTTGGTGATGAGGAGTTCATGTTCTAGACATTTTGTCAGGAGTAGGGTACCACTGGAGTTGGCTTTCCCTACCCCCCTCTCTGCCAATCACGCCTCCCCAGAGGGCTGTGTCTTTGCCGACCCTCGCATTAAAATCACCCAGGAGGATCAATTTGTCACTCGTGGGGACGTGGGACAAGGATGTCTCGAGGTTGGAATAAAAGCCCTCTTTAGCCTCATTCATTGCATCGAGTGTAGGGGTGTACGCACTGATGACTGTGGCGCATTGGTTCCGGGATAGGGTAATACGAAGAGTCATGAGGCGTTTGTTAATCCCACAGGGAGAGTCTATGAGGCGGTCGACCAGCTCATTCTTGACGGCAAAGCTGACTCCATGAAGGCGGCGTTCTGCCACTGGTTTCCCTTTCCAGAAGAAGGTGTAACCTCCCCCATGTTCCTTCAACTGGCCTTCCCCTGCCTGCCGGGTCTCGCTTAGGGCGGCGATGTCATTGTCAAAACGTCTGAGTTCCTGGGCAACTATGGTGGTGCGGCGTTCTGGCCTGTTGCTGTTGGGATTGTCCATGAGGGTCCTGACATTCCAGGTCCCGAACTTCATACTGACGAAGTGGAAGATGCCTGTGCGTGAGTTCTTTTAATGTGGGGTGGCCGCTGCACACCGGCAACCACACGAGCTTAGCTGAGCAAGGTCTTGGTCCAGTGGCAAGGGGGTCCAAGACAACTGGAGACCAGGTACAGCTCTATAAGCCTAATTGCCTACGGCGAAGTGTTGGCCGCAAGCTCGGCGCCGGGTAGCACCATTGATGGTAGATGGCCCGAGGCTTGGTTGGGGGGCAGGCATTAGGAAGGTGACTTCCAAAGTTATTTTAAAAGTTAAAAGTTGATAAAGATTTTCAGTTTGTTTAAAAAGTTTCGAAGAGTTGCTAAAAAGGCTAAGATGTAAATCAGCGGATTGGAAAGCAGCTAATGTAACGCCTCTGTTTAAAAAAGGGGGCAGACAAAAGGCAGGTAACTGTAGGCCGGTTAGTTTAATATCTGTAGTGGGGAAAATGCTTGAAGCTATCATTAAGCAGAGAGTTGGGATAAATGGGTCCTTTTCAGGTTGGAAATCGGTGGGTCGTGGTGTGCCACAGGGATCGGTGCTGGGACCACAACTGTTTACAATATACATAGATGACCTGGAAGAGGGGACAGAGTGTAGTGTAATAAAATTTGCAGATGACACAAAGATTAGTGGGAAAGCGGGTTGTGTAGAGGACACAGAGAGGCTGCAAAGAGATTTAGATAGGTTAAGCGAATGGGCTAAGGTTTGGCAGATGGAATACAATGTCGGAAAATGTAAGGTCATCCAGCTTGGAAAAAAAAACATTAAAAGGGAATATTATTTGAATGGGGAGAAATTACAACATGCTGCGGTGCAGAGGGACCTGGGGGTCCTTGTGCATGAATCCCAAAAAGTTAGTTTGCAGATGTAGCAGGTAATCAGGAAGGCGAATGGAATGTTGACTTTCATTGGGAGACGGATGGAGTACAAAAGCAGGGAGGTCCTGCTGCAACTGTACAGGGTATTGGTGAGGCCGCACCTGGAGTACTGCGTGCAGTTTTGGTCACCTTACTTAAGGAAGGATATACTAGCTTTGGAGGGGGTACAGAGACGATTCACTAGGCTGATTCCGGAGATGAGGGGGTTACGTTATGATAATAGATTGAGTAGACTGGGTCTTTACTCGTTGGAGTTCAGAAGGATGAGGGGTGATCTTATAGAAATATTTAAAATAATGAAAGGGATAGACAAGATAGAGGCAGAGAGGTTGTTTCCACTGGTCGGGGAGACTAGAACTAGGGGGCACAGCCTCAAAATACAGGGGAACCAATTTAAAATCGAGTTGAGAAGGAATTTCTTCTCCCAGAGGGTTGTGAATCTGTGGAATTCTCTGCCCAAGGAAGCAGTTGAGGCTAGCTCATTGAATGTATTCAAATCACAGAGAGATAGATTTTTAACCAATAAGGGAATTAAGGGTTACGGGGAGCGGGCGGGTAAGTGGAGCCGAGTCCACGGCCAGATCAGCCATGATCTTGTTGAATGGCGGAGCAGGAACAAGGGGCTAGATGGCCTAATCCTGTTCCTAATTCTTATGTTCTTATGTTCTTATGTAATAATAGATTATAATAGTTACCCCAATTTAAAAAGTTTCTAAAAGTTGTTAAAAAGTCAAAGATGTAGATTAATAATAGATATTTAAAGTATTTTGTTTAAGAGACTAAAATGTAAGTTTTAAAAGTTCTCCCAAATTGATTAATAAGTTTAAAAGTTGATTAAAAGTTTAAAAATTAATTAAAAGTTGGTTGGGAGTATAAGACGTTGGGCTGAACGCCGCCGCCTCGGTCCTTTCGGTCGGTTCAGCACCGGCCAGGAGTCCCTTCAGCAGGTTGAACGCCGGGCCTTGGAATCCCTTCAGCCGGTTCGACTTCCACCGAATCTGTCAGCACAATGAACACCTGGTGTGCGACCACAGGGACAGGCATGGGCAGGTGTGAAGTCCTTACGGCCCAGGATGGGCTCCGCCAGTGCAGAGTCCTTTTGGCCCAGGGCCCAGTGCAGAGTCCTTTCGGCCCGGGACAGAAGCAGGCCGGCACGGAGTCCCTTCGGCCTGGGACAGAAGCGGGCCGGCACGGGGTCCATCAGAGACGTGTCAGGTCTTCCAGCCGAGATTTACTACAGCCCACGGAGAAATAACATCAGTTTGATGGGAGCCATGTTTGGGGCAGATGGACTTTGTACTACAACCCGGCGTTTAACCAATAGGCAGCCTGGGCCGGCAGCCAGTGTATCCGGTCCCAGCCGATTCCCCTGTCCCAGTGCTGCACACCCACATCCAATCGCTCATGGAAATGTCGTCTGACCTAAACGCAGAGAGGTCCACCAGGAAGGACCTCAGGAAGGGCCTACCATCAAGGGTGGAGAGGGTGGCCACATGCATGGAATAGTTAATGCACTACTCACATGAGCACATGCTAACTATATAGAACAGATGGCAGAGCTCATAGACCTCCTCACTAGGAGGAATATAAATGTAGACTTGGGTCCTCATGGCCCCACTGCTGTGCAGCAAGGTGATCTCCAGCTCCCTGCTAGCAGGGACGTGCAGGTGGCTCATGAGAAGGATGATGATGGGAGGGGTCATGGAAGTGGGGCTCCTCTCAAAGTGCTCCCACTTCTCCCCCATTGCCCCCCTGCTCAGTCAGAACCCCAGATGCTTCCTCGGATCGCGATGGCTGAGTTTTCCCCTGCACAGTCGCACGAGAAGCAAACTTTGGGGGGGCCACCACATGCTCCAAAACACAGAGGGCGTCCATCAAAAGTGTCAAAGCATTCACAGCAGGGAAGTGCGCAGCCTGCCTCTACCTCTGATGAAGCCACAGGGATTGCACCTCATAGAAGCACACAACAAAATGACACAGAAGTAGATGCACAGGGTGAGCACATGGGTATATAAAGGAGTGTTATTGTTAAGGATCCATTATGATGCCTATAAAAGTATTTATTTTCACCACTTTCTGGTCATGCCCATTTTTGTCTGCTACTTTGGATGTCATGAGACACGTCTTCAGTGGATAGCCCTTGTCTCCAAGCCGGTAAGTCTCTTTGGTGGTTCGAAGAGCTGAGGGAGGGTGGACTGGTGCAGGACGAGCCATCTCAGCTGCCGGGGAATTTGGCACACACATACATGATGATCTTGCTGTGGTTGCAGACCAGTTGCACATTGAGGGAGTGGAAACCCTTGCAGTTCACAAACACCTCTGGGTGATGTCGGGTGCCATGATGGCCACATGTGTGCAGTCGATGATACCCTGCACCCATGGGAAGCCAGCCAAAGCGGCAAAGCCAAGCGCCCGCTCTCTAACACTGGCTTCATCAGTGGAAAAGTTTACAAAATTGGCTGCCTTGTTAAACTTGACATCGGTGACCTGTGAACTGCATCTGTGGGTGGCCGACTGCGAGATGCCGCAAAGATCTGCTGCAGATCCCTGGAAGTAGCCTGTGACAAAGAAGTTGGGGGTGCTGGTGACTTTGACAGCCACTGGTAGTGTGTCCACCAGCAATCGGCAAATGCCTGCGACAATCTGGTATGATAGCCTGAGCCTCCTTTGGCACTGCTGCTCAGTCATGTTGCGGACACTCCCCCTCTACCTGTATACCATGTGTTGGGGTATTGCCTCTTGCACGTGTAGCCCTGCGCTGATGCCCTCTGTCCTGTGGAGCTTCAGATCGTTGAAGAGAAGATTGTTGGTGTTGCTGCTGCTGCTTCTGCTGATGTTGGGGCTCATCCTGGTCCGATTGTGAGGACTAAGGTGAGACAGTATTAGCGGCACCCATGCTGATGTAATAGATGGAAGGTCAATTGCGATCAGAGGAGCAATCTGCCAATGGCGTGATAATTACTAGCAATGTGGTGAGGCTGGCTTTCGAGGTTGCCGAAAAAACTTGCAAACTCTAGACACCTAAATCTGTGCTCAAAATGCACTCTGCAAGAGCCTTTGCCATAGGAAAGTAAATAGGTGTCATGTGGGAGTATTTATTGTGCTTTCCATGCTCTGTGTCATGTATTCAACAAGCATTGTAACCCATGTATAATCCGACCTAAGTTGTACACTGAGAACAATGACCACTAGATGGTGAACTTGTGGGAGACACTCCTAACCTAGACCTTCAGATATAAAAGGGGAAGCTCCACCCACTTCCTGCACATGAATGCTAAGAAACAAAGGACAGGTCACAGACTGACCTTCTCTCAAGCATGGGCCTCGTGTGCATTTATACTGTATAGTAAGGACATATTAATGGTGACAAGAAACTGGGATTTAAACCACGCGAGCATGGCCACTAGCAATAACAGGGGCAGTCAGAGACGATCGACTGGCAAGGGACCTTTTGTTTCAAACCGCAGCTCATGCTGGAGGCATGGAGGCACACACACAGCCGGAGTTTGCAGAGGTGAGCAAAATACCTGCAGAAATTGCAGAAATGAACACTAGGGAAAATCGATGGAAGCTGAAGTTCAGCAAGTTCATGTGGAGCACGTATACAGTTCATATACCAGGACGCCACCGATAATGATGAAAGTGCTCCTCAATGGCATCCCAGTATCGATGGAGCTAGACACGGGGGCCAGCCAGTCCCTGATGGGTATCAAACAGTTCGAAAAGTTGTGGGCGTCCAAGGCCAGGAGGCCAAAATTATCGCCGATTGAAGCACAGCTACGGACTTACACAAAGCAGATCATTCCGGTGCTAGGCAGTGCCACGGTAGTCATGACCCACAAAGATTCGGAGAACAGACTGCCACTCTGGGTTGTCCCAGGGGACGGTCCCGCACTACTGGGGAGGAGTTGGCTTGCTGTCATGAACTGGAAATGGAGCGATGTCAATGCAATTTCCTCCGTGGAGCGAGTATCATGCTCACAGATCCTGGACAAATTTGACTCATTATTTCAACCCGGCATCGGCACTTTCATGGGGGCCAAGGTAGTGATTCACATAAAGCCGGACGCCAGGACAGTACACCACAATGCCAGAGCGGTGCCGTACGTGATGCGGGAAAAGATAGAAGGCGAATTGGACCGCCTGCTGAGGGAAGGCATCATCTCGCCAGTCGAATTCAGTGACTAGGCAAGCCTGATTGTGCCGGTGCTCAAGGCGGATGGGTCGGTCAGGATATGTGGCGATTACAAGGCCACCATCAATTGGGTGTCACTCCAAGACCAGTACCCGCTACCGAGAGCGGAGGACCTCTTTGCGACGCTATCCGGTGGCAAACTTTTTTCAAAATTGGACTTGATCTCAGCTTACATGACCCAGGAGCTGGCGAGTGAGTCAAAGAAGCTGACCACCATCATGACACACAAGGGATTGTTTGAGTACAACAGATGTCCTTTCGGGATTCGCTCAGCCGCCGCGATCTTCCAACGAAATATGGAAAGCCTCCTCAAGTCGATTCCAGGGACGGTGGTTTTTCAGGACGACATCCTCATTACGGGTTACGATACTGAAGAACACCTCCACAACCTGGAGGAGGTGCTACGCAGACTGGACCGGGTAGGGCTGCGACTGAAAAAGGCGAAGTGCGTCTTCCTAGCTCCAGAGGTAGAATTCCTGGGGATGAGGGTAGCAGCAGACGGGATCAGCCCTACTGCGTCCAAGACGGAAGCAATCCAGAGAGCACCCAGACCCCGTAACACGACGGAGCTGCGTTCATTCCTGGGGCTCCTGAACTATTTAGGTAACTTTCTTCCCAAATTGAGCACGCTGCTAGAGCCGCTACATGTGCTCCTACGCAAAGGTCGTGAATGGGTCTGGGGGGACAGCCAGGAAAGGGCTTTTAATAGAGCACGCAAATTGTTATGTTCCAACAATCTGTTAACGCTATATGACCCATGTAAGAAACTTGTGTTAACATGCGATGCGTCGTCCTATGCAGTCGGGTGTGTGTTGCAGCATGTCAATGCCAAGGCTCAGTTACAGCTGGTAGCTTATGCCTCCAGAAGTCTCTCCCAGGCAGAAAAGGGCTACGGGATGGTAGAAAAGGAGGTGCTCGCATGCGTATATGCGGTAAAGAAAATGCACGAGTACCTGTTTGGCAGGAAATTTGAGCTGGAGACAGATCACAAACCCCTAACATCCCTTTTGGCCGACAACAAGGCCATAAATGCAAACGCATCGGCCTGCATACAGAGGTGGGCACTCACGTTAGCCACCTATGACTACACAATTCGGCACAGACCGGGCACCGAAAACTGCGCGGATGCACTCAGCAGGCTCCCACTAGCCACTACTGAGGGGGCTACTGAGCATGCTGCTGAGATGGACATGGCTGTTGAAGCTTTTGGAAGCGAAGGCTCACCCGTGATAGCCCGTCAGATTAAAGTCTGGACAAATAGAGACCCGCTATTGTCTCTAGTCAAGAAATGTGTCCTGAATGGGGACTGGGCAGCCACGTACAGGGCATGCCTTGAGAAATTTAAACCATTTCACAGGCGCAAGGATGAACTCTCGATTCAGGCCGATTGCCTACTGTGGGGAAACCGCGTAGTCATGCCCCAGATGGGCAGAGAGGTGTTAATCATAGAACTCCACAATGGGTACCCGGGCATTGTCACGATGAAGGCAATTGCCAGGTCACACATTTGGTGGCCAGGGATAGACGCAGATCTGGAACTTTGTGTTCACAGGTGCAACACGTGTGCCCAGCTGGGCAATGCACCCAGGGAAGCCCCCCTTAGCCCCTGGCCATGGCCCGCCAAGCCTTGGTCACGCATCCATGTGGACTACGCAGGTCCTTTCATGGGGAAAATGTTTTTGGATGTAGTAGACGCCTACTCCAAATGGATCGAGTGTGACATTTTAAATTCAAACACATCCTCTGCCACGGTAGAAAGTCTACGGGCAATGTTCGCCGCCCACGGTCTACCGGACATCTTGGTCAGCGACAATGGCCCGTGCTTCACAAGCACTGAATTCCAGGACTTCAGGGCAGGCAATGGAATTAACCATGTTAGAACAGCACCGTTCAAGCCAGCCTCAAACGGCCAGGCAGAACGAGCAGTGCAGATAATCAAACAGGGAATGCTCAGAATCCAAGGGGGTTCCCTACAATGCCGCTTATCACGCCTCCTGTTGGCCTACAGATCCCGACCACACTCGCTCACAGGGGTTCCACCCGCAGAGCTGCTAATGAAAAGGATGCTCAAAACCCGGTTATCCCTTATACACCCCACCATGAAAGAAATTGTTGCGAGCAGGCGCCAGTCACAATATGACTACCATGACAGGAATGCGAGGGCGCGATGTATTGATGTAAATGACCCTGTTTTTGTCCTCAACTACGCTGCAGGGCCCAAATGGCTCGCAGGCACTGTGGTTGCCAAAGAGTGAAATAGGATTCTGTTAGTTTAACTTACCAATGGACAAATCTGTCGCAAACATGTGGATCAAACAAAAAGGAAGTTCAGCAACCCATAGAAGAAGCAGAGGAAGAACACGATGTAGAGTTTACTCCACCACAGGTGACCGAACACAGGAACCAAAGGGAGGAGAGCCCAGTTACTGTGGGCAGTCCAGACAGGCCTGAGGCACCGCAAACAGCAGACACTCAGGCCAGCGCCCAACAACCGGAGCCCCAACTCAGGCGCTCTACAAGGGAACGTAAACCACCAGGGAGACTTAACCTGTGATCCCAATAAGACTTTCAGGGGGGAGGTGATGTCATGTATTCAACAAGCATTGTTACCCATGTATAAACTGACCGAAGTTGTACACTGAGAACACTGACCACTAGATGGTGAATTTGTGGGAGACACTCCTAACCTAGACCTTCAGATATAAAAGGGGAAGCTCCACCCACTTCCTGCACTTGAATGCTATGAAATAAAGGACAGGTCACAGACTGACCTACTCTCAAGCATGGGCCTCGTGTGCACTTATGTATTACTCTGCATTAATGACTTCACTCAATAGCCATTGAGCTTCCGCCTCAGGTTGACAGACGTGATTCCTGAGCTGCCTGATTCCTGTGGTCATCCAGTAAAAATCCCTGTTAAGGGTCTCGCAACAAGAATTTAGTGAGCTTAAGTAGGTCGCCCGCCTCTACCGTTTGGGTTTGTGGCATGCTAGCAAATGCATCCGAGTTAAAGGAACGAGGAGTGGGTTGACGGCGGATTCCCGACATGCTTATATTTTCTGCAACTTTTACTGCTGACCCGCCTCCAAACCCGCATACACGGCAGCAGCAAATTCCAGCCAAAGTAGCTGAAACTAGAAACAGCGGAACATCAATGACATCACGGCAAATAAAACAATCATAATCTGGGGCATGCAGGAACAGGCCAGGAGATTTTTGTGGGGCTTGGACGAGCTTACGTCATACAAGCTTCACCCATTTGTCTTTGAAAGTTGCAATCAGGGTCCTACAACAGGTATAGGACCCCAATTTTCATATTTAAACAGCCCCCCGCCTGTTTTGGGCACCAGTGCTGGGCGCCCATTTAAAGGCCAGCTGGAAAATTGATTCAGACGGGCAAACAAGTGCACAAGGTCCTCACCAGAGTTTCAACTGCTTCAGACGAGAAAAAGGTGTTTGGCAATTGTGAGTCTCCCACAATGGCTTTGAAGTTAAGTTTTGGGATATTAGTGGAAGAATAGACCACAATTCCTCTCAACTAATAAAATATTCAAACGTTCCCACTCCCAAAGTCTCCATCTGTGATTGAGTAGCAAACTATTGCCTGGCTGACTAGGAAGGCAATATTTATACCAAACAGGACGTAATACAGTGCAGAACAGTAGGACAGTTAACTTACAATCTTTAATCAGCTAAAGTCACCTGTTTAAAAAAAAATATGTAAAAGTACCTCTTCTGCCTTCCTAATACTGCGCTCAACTGTTTTTACACTTAATACAAAATAATGTGATCTTTAGCACCACAGGCATCAACCAATTTACATTCTTTCCACTTGATTTTTTTATCTCAGCTGTTTAAACGTCGAAGCTGTAAATGTGTTTTTACTTCAGTGATGATTATTCTCAGAAACTGCAACAGTTTAACTCGGTTTCCTTAAAGTAATTAATGACTTTCCTGCAGATGCTGTTTTGGATCAGACAATTTTTTTTGTGTGATGTGTAGATAGTTTAATGGATACCACAATATCTTTGTTTTAAATAGATAAAAGTCTGTTCTTTCCTTTTATTTCTGTGCCTTGTGATGCAAATATACTTACTTTCATGCTTTCAATTAATTTATCAACATCAAAGTAAACATCAGAAAAACAATTTTGCTCTTGGCTCATCACCAGGTGCCAAACAGGCAGAGGGTATCGGAGGTGCAATCTGTAGAGGGGGCAGTATGTCCACATTGCCTGGTCCGGACCATTTGCATGGTCTTGCACTGGGACGGGTGTGAGGGGGAGCAGAAACAGGAGTGCAACTGCAGGTCTCAAGGGGCTGAATGGCTTGCTCCTGTCCTTATATTCCTGATTGCCTGTACCAGGGACTTCTGGCTCTGGCTCTCTGAAAATCATGCTGGGCAAAGGGTGTAGGCGGAGGAGAAGAACATAAGAAAATAAGAAATAGGAGCAAGAGTTGGCCATACAGCCCCTCAAGCCTGCTGCACTGCTCAATAAGATCATGGCTGATCATCGAACTCAACTCCACTTTCCTGCCCGATCTCCATATCTCTTGATTCCCCTAGACTCCAAAAATCTATCTATCTCAGCGTTGAATGTATTCAGAGACTCAGCATCCACAGCCCTCTGGGGCAGAGAATTCCAAAGATTCACAACCCTCCCCGCCCCCCCCATCCAAACTAACCTTCAGTCTCCTTGTAACTTTAGGGTTCTCCGGTCTGTGGAAGGTCCCAGCGCAAGCAATACCATCAACTTTTGGAACCTTCCATTGAGAGAAAAAGAGGGAAGTGAGGTGGGAGGGCAGGGAACAGACTCTTCTGCCTGATTAGTCTTCTAACGCTGGACCTGTTCCAACTGTAGGTGAAGGCCCAGTACCATCCACATTGCGAACCCCTGGAAATCCCAGGGCAACGTTGTGGGGCCAGAGACCTGATACAACCCGTCTCTGTCCCTATTTCCTCCCCACTCTGCTTGGGAACTGAGCATTCCCCAGAAGAACAACCAGCCTTAGAGTTCAAGCCATGTGCTGCACACCCTCCCCATATTCTGCCTGTTGTCCGGTAATGGAAATGAGAAAAGGTGCCAGTTATGTACTCTGCTGAAAGCTTCCGTTTATTTCTACTGGAAGAATTCATTATGTCATCATCGATGATAACATGGGACTCATTACGTAAGTTCACCACCCCCACTGTACAGCCTTGGGATTACCTGTGATTGCCCAGTGCACAAACTATCTATTATAATGAGGCAGGGAGATTCCTGACCTGGTGCCTAATTATCATCATCATCATAGGTAGTCTCTCTGAATCGAGAAAGACTTGCTTCAACTCTTAACATGAGTTCTTAGGTGGCTGAACAGTCCAATATGAGAACCACACTCTCTGTCATAGCTGGGACAGATTGTCATTGAGGGAAGGGGTGGGTGGGACTGGTTTGCCGCACATTCTTTCCGCTGCCTGCGCTTGATTTCTGCACGCTCTCGGCGATGAGACTCTAGGAGCTCAGCACCCTCCTGGATGTACTTCCTCCACTTAGGGCAGTCTTTGGCCAGGGACTCCCAGGTGTCAGTGGGGATGTTGCACTTTATCAGGGAGACTTTGAGGGTGTCCTAATAACTTTTCTGCTGTCCACCTTTGGCTCGTTTGCCGTGAAGGAGTTCCGAGTAGAGCGTTTGCTTTGGGAGTCTCGTGTCTGGCATGCGGACTATGTGGCCTGCCCAGCGGAGCTGATCAAGTGTGGTCAGTGCTTCCATGCTGGGGATGTTGGCCTGGTCAAGGACGCTAACGTTGGTGTGCCTGTCCTCCCAGGGGATTTGTAGGATCTTGCGGCGACATCGTTGGTGGTATTTCTCCAGTGACTTGAGGCATCTAACTGTACATGATCCACGTTTCTGAGCCACACAGGAGGGCGGGTATTACTACAGCCCTGTAGACCATGAGCTTGGTGACAGTTTTGAGGGCCTGGTCTTCAAACACTCTTTACAAGGACTCTGACAGCTCAATGCCCCAGAGGAAGGGTGTCTGAAGAGATATGGAGCAAGGGCCTGCCCCTGGATTCTTATGGGCTCCCGGGTCAGCGGAGATAGGTTAAAAACTGCATGTGAAAGTTACAAATTCCTTTCACTAACTCCTCCAGGAAGATCTAAGGGCCACAGATTATTCTGGCAGTTCCTGGGTAGCAGCAGCCAGAAAGCAATAAACTCGGTGGCCTGGATAGACCGTGGGCTGAATCTCAAAAATATGACTTTCCGTAATCCCCTCTGTGGAGGTACTTCATATTCACACCAATATTAGTTTAGGGACCACTTATCACAAAAATCAATGTTCTCATCTTCAAAAAGCGAGCATTTTGCAGAAATTTTCATTAGAAAATAGGCATAAATCCCTCATCAAAACCCAGAGTGATGACATAATTGCGAGTTACTTAAATGACCAATCACAACTGCTGTATTTGCATGCACTGTGGAAATATGCAGGCTATGGCAACATAAAATGGAAAGATCCCCGAGAGTAAGGTTAAGGAGCCTTGAATATAAAATGAATTACCAATTGAAATTTGATTTGTCATGCTTCCTTAGCATCGCCAGTAACTAGAATATACTAATCATAAGGATACAGACAAAATGTAATCAATGGGACAAAATATACTAATCATCAGAGTACAGACAAAATGTAATCAATGGGACAGAACACACTAATCAACAGGGTACAGACAAAATGAAATCAAGGAAATGGGACAGATTGTAACTAGAATAATCCAATCACCAGGGCACAGACAAATGTGTAGTCAAAGGAGATGGGCCAGATTATAGAATAGTATAAACCAGGAGGGGAAACCCCACCTAGGTAGTGACAACCTAGGAGCAACACTCAGCAGAAGCAGGGACCAGGGAAGAGACCCTTGACGGAATAGTGTTAGTACGGACCGGACCTATTGGGTAACTATAAAGTATAAGTAATGAGCCTTGTATTTCTTCTGTATTAAACAAACATTAACGGTACCGCCATTGTCTAGTGTGTCATTTGGTATTTAACTCAAGAACCATCGCAGGCAACTACTAGTCACACGACTAGCGAAATTGCCATTCGAGCAACATGCACATAGTTGCGGGAGCCAAAGACAACATCATTTACTTTTCAGACTCTAGCTGGATAAAATTTTTCACGAGTGTTCATCAGTGGAAATTTACTGGAACTAAAGAAGCTAAAATGACAGAGAATGCCATTGAAAGTTTAGATCTGGGCAGAGAGATTGCTCTGAAAGCAGACCAGAATTTATTTGCCAGACTAATAATTGTTGGAACAGTGAGAAAAGTGGACATTGACGAGATGCTGGTTCATACGTTAGGATCATTGCCCTTGCCTCTAGCTAATCATGATGTATCCCTCAACAAGACAAACAAAACCAAGTTCTTACACTTTCTTGAGGGGTCAGTCAACCCACCCCCTACCATTGATGGGATCCCAAGTAGTTCAACATGGGTGTGGGATGCTTTGGCATTGATTCAAGTCATGAAAAGACAATCAACATTTGGACAGTTTGCTGACCAAGTACTAACAGTTTTTGTGAGACAAGCAAAGATGAATAAGTCCAGAGTGATCCACTTTGTTCCAGACAGATACAAGACCAACAGCATCACAAGTGGTAAAAGGGGACAGAGGTCAGTTGGACGAACGCAAATCACCAAAATCTTCTCTCCTGACCAGAAAATTCCAAAGCAGTGGAAAAAATTTCTGTCTTGCGGTGACAACAAGGAAAATCTTCTCCAGTTCCTCTATGAAAGATGGTGCAAGTCTGCAAAGGAGATTATTGATGATGCAATACTCTTTGTTGGACACGGAAGTGAGTGCCATGCTATATGTCAGAATGACAGCAAAACAGATCTGGAGGTGGTACCAATCCCAACACTGTTCTCCAACCAGGAAGAAGCCGACACATGACTACTATTTCACAATGCATTTGCTGCCAGTTCCAGTGAGCATCATAAACAGTCCTGACACTGATGTCTTTGTACTGTGCTTGGTGTTCTGCAAGGATATTGATGCCAAGCTCTACTTTCACACAGGAAGAGGAAACAGCATGCGTACAATAGATGTTCATCGCATCTTTGATCACTTTGGGAAAGATGTATGTGCTGCTCTCATAGGGTTTGCTAGAAATATACCAGTTTAAGGCTATCTCTATTCATTTTAATAATCAGGATCGACTGTAAACCAATCTGGTGGATATATTGTGTTTAACCAGAGTTTAATATTGAATATAACACATTAGTTGTATAGCAAAAACATACAACAATAACAGATAGTTAATACCCATCCCGATTCGACAAACGGCTGGCATATGTGAGCAGTTCTTTAGCTTGTAGTCTCTCTTCCTTTCGTCTAGAGCCTTCTTTGGTAAAGCATGGGATCACTCTCGAAGAGTGTTCGACCAGCCCAACCTCTGGTTCTTCCCTCCATCGTCTGTGCTAAACAGATCTTTAAGTGTTACTTTTATTCTCTTTTTAGGGTTGGGCCTGATCCTGGATATTGACAAGACCTTTTGACCTATAGAGGTTTCCCTAAAAACTTACTATCGTTGTCTCGATTCTTGTTTCAAGAACCCGTCTCAAAGATGTCTTACGATTTTGGTCACATGTCATCGTTTATACCTTATCAAAGTCGCTTTTCTGTAGAATTCCTTTGATGTCTCTCTATCTCTATTCTCCCGGGTACAATCACTACAAAGTCTTATCCCTCTACTCTTTGAACTATGAAGCCAAACCAGAAAATTGCATGCCCCAGAGTATTATTTCTTTTACGACGTAGCAACATGTTTACGTTACTTCCTACAACTTCCATTCATTATCTTCGCTAGCAGTTTTGTGAAGGTAACCTCAAACCCTACCCTTCGCATTATACATAAAATACATAAACAAGGTTCAAGCCTCAACTTAAAAATAACAGATAATCGCTTAGCAACAGGGAGACTGTATAAAGTACAAATACCATCCATTTCTAAGCATTTCTCTGATTTGAATAGACTTTCCGTTTGCAGTTCAAAACAACAATTTAAACACAACATTCGTATCAGTCTTATACATTCGTATTAGTTTTATACATTTTTAGGCATCCCTGATTTCTAATAAGTTTCACTGTTTTTCAGGATGTAGTTCAGTGAGTGCTCTGTATGGAATGGGGAAGATAAAATCAGCCAAAGTCCTGATTGCCAGCAAAGAGCATTGTTTGAAGTTTGAGAAGTTAGGGACCTCGTTTGCTGTTTCACAATCCTTTTGTGAAGAACTAGAGGCATACGCTAGTGAACTCTATGGGCAAAGTGGATGCAGAGATGTGAACCAGATGTCAAATGTTCAAGGCTGGAAGTTACGCAGAGAAGTGCTTGTCACCAAATAAAGATTCACTGTACAAGCTGAAGAGATCGCAAAGTCTCTGTTTAAAGAATGGACTCAGTCGAGAATATTTCGTGGACTTTATGGGTTTTTTTCTTTGAGGGTACTTTTCCTGTGATGGGGGCACCCTGTGCAGATACATGAAAAGGCTGGTTTGTTAAAACTCCAGAGACCACATGGCAGTTGGCTGTGACAAAGAACTGTCAGTCATCCAGAATGTATGGGTTCGCCCTAGCAAAAGGAAAGGGTCTCAGATATCTGAGGCATGCATAAACTATTGGAAAACCACTCCAATATGCAAAGGCACTTCTCACCTCCATCTCAGAAGAGAAGCAGAACAATGGACCCACTAGCCTGACCAGACCAAGAGGGGCCAGTTCTTCTCTACACAAAAGCCGAGAGATGTCCCAGACCCAGGGCCATCAATCCAATACACATGGGTCTGAAGGCCCATCACCGACTAAGCACCGGAGTACTTAGAAGCAAAAGGATTTCAAAGATTGGCGGGAGAGATAAGGGCAGCAGGACTTTTTTAAAGGTAGACTCTTTTCCACCATTCTCTAGCGTTCTCCAGCGGTTGAGCGTTCCCCCTCTCTCTCTCGCTCCACCAAGACTGACGTGACGAGAAGAAGGACCAGCTGAGCGATCGAGACCAACTGATGAGCATGGTCGCGAGTGTCCCAAGCCGGTAACCAGGGTGCCAGGCGAGCTGTGTGAGGTGTAAAGGGCTCAGAGTTTTCTTGGAAGTGAAGCTTTTTCGGGCTATTCTGGGGAGGGAGCTTCATGTGACTGGGGAATTCACTGGTAGGGGGGAGTTAGACTCCACCATAGCAACAAGGAAATGACTGCATGTCACCGGTTCTCAGTGTTGTACTGTATGTTGTTTCAACCTGGATCTGATTCCCCACAGAGACAGTGACTTTGTTTAGTAGTGTATGTTTTAGCCAGTGTATATTAGACCAAATAAATAAGTGCGATTTTTCACCGAAGCATTCCTGTCCGTGACTTATTCCATTTACACTCTAAATAATAATCCCCGGATATAGAACTCTCATAAGGCGGGGGCGATTTAAACCATCCATCTAGCCCTTGGGCTAGGATCAAAACCACTTATATCTCTTGGCGACCACGAAGAGACCTGGGTTAAAAGAGTGTAAATCAGTCATGGACAGCGCTTCTGCCGAAAAATCCCAAATGGAAGAAGGGATTTCTTCATATATATTTAAGAAGGTTAATGATACGTCCTTAATACAAAGTATAAATGCACACGAGGCCCATGCTTGAGAGAAGGTCAGTCTGTGACCTGTCCTTTATTCCTTAGCACTCAAGTGATGAAGGTGGGTGGAGCTTCCCCTTTTATACCTGAAGGTCCAGGTTAGGAGTGTCTCCCACTTAGTGGTCAGTGTTCTCACGGTGTACAACTTAGGTCAGTTTATACATGGGTTACAATGCTGGTTGAATACATGACATCACCTCCCCCCCCAAAGTCTTATTGGGATCACAGGTTAAGTCTCTCTGGTGGTTTACGCTCCCTTGTAGAGCGCCTGAGTTGGGGCTCCGTTTGTTGGGCGCTGGCCTGAGTGTCTGCTGTTTGCAGTGCCTCAGGCCTGTCCGGACTGCCCACAGTGACTGGGCTCTCCTCCCTTTGGTTCTGGTGTTCGGTCACCTGTGGTGGAGTGAACTCTATGTCGTGTTCTTCCTCTGCTTCTTCTATGGGGTTGCTGAACCTACTTTTTGTTTGATCCACATGTTTGCGGCTGATTTGTCCATTGGTAAGTTTAACGACCAGAATCCTATTTCCCTTTTTGGCAACCAGTGCCTGCGAGCCATTTGGGCCCTGCAGCGTAGTTGAGGACAAAAACAGGATCATTTACATCAATACATCGCGCCCTCGCATTCCTGTCATGGTAGTCATATTGTGATTGGCGCCTGCTCTCGACAATTTCTTTTATGGTGGGGTGTATAAGGGATAATCGGGTTTTGAGCGTCCTTTTCATTAGTAGCTCTGTGGGTGGAACCCCTGTGAGCGAGTGTGGTCGGGATCTATAGGCCAACAGGAGGCGTGATAAGCGGGTTTGTAAGGAACCCCCTTGGAATCTGAGCATCCCCTGTTTGGTTATCTGCACTGCTCGTTCTGCCTGGCCGTTTGAGGCCGGCTTGAACGGTGCCGTTCTAACATGGTTAATTCCATTGCCTGCCATGAAGTCCTGGAATTCAGTGCTTGTGAAGCACGGGCCATTGTCGCTGACCAAGATGTCCGGTAGACCATGGGCGGCGAACATTGCCCGTAGACTTTCTACCATGGCAAAGGATGTGTTTGAATTTAAAATGTCACACTCGATCCATTTGGAGTAGGCGTCTACTACATCCAAAAACATTTTCCCCATGAAAGGACCTGCGTAGTCCACATGGATGCGTGACCAAGGCTTGGCGGGCCATGGCCAGGGGCTAAGGGGGGATTCCCTGGGCACATGGACCAGCTGGGCACACGTGTTGCACCTATGAACACAAAGTTCCAGATCTGCGTCTATCCCTGGCCACCAAACGTGTGACCTGGCAATTGCCTTCATCGTGTCAATGCCCGGGTGCCCATTGTGGAGTTCCCTGATGAACACCTCTCTGCCCATCTGGGGCATGACTACGCGGTTTCCCCACAGTAGGCAATCGGCCTGAATCGAGAGTTCATCCTTGCGCCTGTGAAATGGTTTAAATTTCTCAGGGCATGCCCTGTACATGGCTGTCCAGTCCCCATTCAGGACTAGAGACAATAGCGGGTCTCTATTTGTCCAGACTTTAATCTGACGGGCTGTCACGGGTGAGCCTTCGCTTCCCAAAGCTTCAACAGCCATGACCATCTCAGCACCATGCTCGGTAGTCCCCTCAGTGGTGGCTAGTGGGAGCCTGCTGAGTGCATCGGCGCAGTTTTCGGTGCCCGGTCTGTGCCGAATTGTGTAGTCATAGGCAGCTAACGTGAGTGCCCACCTCTGTATGTGGGCCGATGCGTTTGCATTTATGGCCTTGTTGTCGGCCAAAAGGGACGTTAGGGGTTTGTGATCTGTCTCCAGCTCAAATTTCCTGCCAAACAGGTAGTGGTGCATTTTCTTTACCGCATATACACATGCGAGCGCCTCCTTTTCTACCATCCCGTAGCCCCTTTCTGCCTGGGACAGACTCCTGGAGGCATAAGCTACCGGCTGTAACTGACCCTTGGCATTGACATGCTGCAACACACACCCGACACCATAGGACGACGCATCGCACGTTAACACAAGTTTCTTACATGGGTCATGTAGCGTGAACAGATTGTTGGAACATAACAAATCCGTGCTCTATTAAAAGCCCTTTCCTGGCTGTCCCCCCAGACCCATTCGCGACCTTTGCGTAGGAGCACGTGTAACGGCTCTAGCAGCGTGCTCAATTTGGGAAGAAAGTTACCAAAATAGTTCAGGAGCCCCAGGAACGAACGCAGCTCTGTCATGTTACGGGGTCTGGGTGCTCTCTGGATCGCTTCCGTCTTGGATGCAGTAGAGCTGATCCCGTCTGCTGCTACCCTCATCCCCAGGAATTCTACCTCTGGAGCTAGGAAGACGCACTTCGCATTTTTCAGTCGCAGACCTACCCGGTCCAGTCTGCTTAGCACCTCCTCCAGGTTGTGGAGGTGTTCTTCAGTATCGTAACCCGTAATGAGCATGTCGTCCTGAAAAACCACCGTCCCTGGAATCGACTTGAGGAGGCTTTCCATATTTCGTTGGAAGATCGCGGCGGCCGAGCGAATCCCGAATGGACATCTGTTGTACTCAAACAACGCCTTGTGTGTCATGATGGTGGTCAGCTTCTTTGACTCACTCGCCAGCTCCTGGGTCATGTAAGCTGAGATCAAGTCCAATTTTGAAAAAGGTTTGCCACCGGATAGCGTCGCAAAGAGGTCCTCCGCTCTCGGTAGCAGGTACTGGTCTTGGAGTGACACCCAATTGATGGTGGCCTTGTAATCGCCACATATCTTGACCGACCCATTCGCCTTGAGCACCGGCACAATCGGGCTCGCCCAGTCACTGAATTCGACTGGCGAGATGATGCCTTCCCTCAGCAGGCGGTCCAATTCGCCTTCTATCTTTTCCCGCATCACATACAGCACCGCTCTGGCCTTGTGGTGTACTGGTCTGGCGTCCGGGTTTATGTGAATCACTGCCTTGGCCCCCATGAAAGTGCCAATGCCGGGTTGAAATAATGAGTCAAATTTGTCCAGGATCTGTGAGCATGATACTCGCTCCACAGAGGAAATTGCATTGACATCGCCCCATTTCCAGTTCATGACAGCAAGCCAACTCCTCCCCAGTAGTGCGGGACCGTCCCCTGGGACAATCCAGAGTGGCAACCTGTTCTCCGAATCTTTGTGGGTCACGACTACCGTGGCGCTGCCTAGCACCGGAATGATCTGCTTTGTGTAAGTCCGTAGCTGTGCGTCAATCGGCGATAATTTTGGCCTCCTGGCCTTGGATGCCCACAACTTTTCAAACTGTTTGATACCCATCAGGGACTGGTTGGCACCCGTGTCTAACTCCATTGATACTGGGATGCCATTGAGGAGCACTTTCATCATTATCGGTGGCGTCCTGGTGTATGAACTGTATACGTGCTCCACATGAACTCGCTGAACTGCAGCTTCCAGCGATTTCCCCCAGTGTCCATTTCTGCAATTTCTGCAGGTATTTTGCTCATCTCTGCAAACTCCGGCTGAATGTATGCCTCCACGCCTCCAGCATGAGTTGCGGTTTGAAACAAAAGGTCCCTTGCCAATCGATCGTCCCTGACTGCCCCTGTTATTGTCCTTGAGTGCACCTTTAACAGGTGTTGATGGCCCCATTACTGGCCGCATTGTCCCTTGCAATGGCGTGAATCGCTGTTCAGCTTGCCATTGTCTCTGTCGAACTCCCCCTCTGGGTTCGACTACATGTTGGGGCATGCCTGACTGCCCTTGTCTGCCTGGAGAACTGTGTGCTGCTTTAACAATGTTGAATCTCTGTCCCAACCATTCCTTAACACAGTACCTCTCGTGTGTTCTGCTAGTGGCCATGCTCGCGTGGTTTAAATCCCAGTTTCTTGTCGCCATTGATACGTCCTTACTACAAAGTATAAATGCACACGAGGCCCATGCTTGAGAGAAGGTCAGTCTGTGACCTGTCCTTTATTCCTTAGCACTCAAGTGATGAAGGTGGGTGGAGCTTCCCTTTTATACCTGAAGGTCCAGGTTAGGAGTGTCTCCCACCTAGTGGTCAGTGTTCTCACGGTGTACAACTTAGGTCAGTTTATACATGGGTTACAATGCTGGTTGAATACATGACAGTTAACATCACTAAGAAGTGGGTACTAGGTTTGTTGCGTGCTGAGCGTCCAGCGGACGTAGCGGCAGAATGGACGGAGGGCAAGGAGCTTAGGCGCAGCATTGAAAAGGCGATATGGCTCATCTGTCTACAAAGACAAGTCCAACTGCTAGATGAGTAGGTTGGTAAGTTAGAGGCAGAGCTCAGGGAGTCCGAGGCACAGTCAGATGCAAGGGCTGTAGTAGGGAACAGGTTATTCACACAGCTAAGGGATGAGAAGAGGGGAAGAATAAGCTAGGAGGAAACCTTCCATAACCATAAGGAGTTCCTGCAATGCCAGGTAACTGAGGCAAAGGGGAACGAGAGGGCAGCTAGGGAGCAGAATGCTCACTTGTCGAGTGAGGTAAAGGCCCTGGAAGAGCAGTTGAAGGATATTCAGGTGGCATACAGAGTCACAGCACTAGAGGGTTTGATACGGGTAATCACGGTCCTTGCCAGGAGCAAATCCGGAATTTAACCGATGCTCTATCTAAGACCAAAGGGATGGTCTGCTTGGTAGCTCCGGGAAAGGCCCGGGTAGATGAGGAACAGCGGGGGAAAGATGAGGAGGACTGTGAGGCAGAGGAGGACGACTTTGTGGTCCCATATACGACCTTCCAGCTGCAGGCAATGGTCTCTTTCCTGACCAGCAAAGGGGACCCATCTGTCCATTTTACGGATGTGGAGCAGGTGGGGGGGGGACCAATAATTGTAACGAAGCTGAGTCAGCCAAATTACTTTTGTTTTCCCTGGATAGTAGGTTGTGCCAGTCGCTCTCAGCGGGTAGCATGGGGGGGCAGGGTATGTTAGAGGGGATAAAGGATGACATCCTAGAGGCTATGGGCTTCAATGATGAAAGTCCCTTCTCCCGAGTGGAAAGGACACCGCAGTTAGCTGGGGAGGCACTGCAGGCTTTCGTGGACAGGCTGTGGCCTGTCTGCTGGAGTGCCTGCGCGGGGGAGCCCGACCAGGCGCAGCTGCAGGGGCAGCCTAGGGCTCACTGACTGAGGACCCTGGTGGCGAACAGCCTGCCCAGGATCAAGGCCAAAGCAGAGGGGTGGTTTGATTCCAGGGATCCCCAGACCACAGAAGAGGGCAATTAACTCTCTCTTTTAAGAATGATAGGGGCGAGGATGACAAACCAAAGGACAGAGTGCATGAGTTAAAGCCTAGTTAGAAAAGAGTGGTGCCAGGAAGGGGGTAGCTCAAAGGAGAAGCAGGGTTGTTATGGATGCGGGACTAAAGGGCACTGGAGGATAGAACTGGGTCTTTCTCCATCCTGCTAGCCATCGATCTGGGGACACTCCATAAGGAGTGGAAATGTGTCCTAATGTGGTGGGAGCAGGAGGGAATAGGCATTTTTGGGGCAGGCTTCATACTGACCCACAAGATATTGGTGGATTTCCGGAATCACTGTCTATGGGGGGCAGTATGCATTGGAAAGAAGGAGATGGCAGTTATACCAGGGAAGTAAGGCAAGGGAACCGCGTGTACAATGAAGTCCAAGGGCAGTTATGACCGTGATCGTTTAGTCACTTCTATCCCGGCGGAGTACAGAGCGGATGTGTGAGCCAATCTTGCGGCATTCGCTACACACAAGCACGACTGCGGGAGGGTAACAGGGATGGAGGTCAAAGTAGAAGGAGACCCCATGGCCCGACCACAGAAACAGTACAACTTCCCCAAAGAGGCAGAGGCGGATTTAGAGATGGCATTGGTTGAGCAGGGTGTGTTGCGACCCATAGCGACCCATTTGAACTCTCCAATTTGGCCGGTTAGGAAATTGGACAATTCGTGGAGAGCCACTGTGGACTATCGGGTTCTTAACAAGAAGATCCCAGCCTGTGCCCCCCACTGTCACAGCCGTAGCCGAACTAATCGGGAGTGTTATATATGTGAACTTGCATTTACTCTGTACAGCCACCAGAGGGCTCATCCACTGGAGTCCCAAGTGATCCTATAATCCCTTGGGAGCACAGGTATTTAAGGAGGCCTCACAGGTTGGAGAGGCAGTCTGGAGACAAGAAATAAAAGACTAAGGTCACATTTTACTTTGAGCTCACAGTGTTCAGTCTGACTCTTTCTCCATACATAAAAACTGGCGACGAGTTAGATAGCGAACCCAAAGATGCAGAGAACAGTGAACATCCTGGAGAAATTCTTGGAGGGAGATGATTGGGAAACTTTTGTGGAGCGACTCAACCAATACTTTATAGCCAACGAGCTAGATGGGGAAGAGAACGCTGCCAAACGAAGGGCGATCCTCCTCACCATCTGTGGGGCACCAACGTATGGCCTCATGAAGAATTTGCTCACTCCAGCGAAACCCACGGAGAAATCATACGACAATTTGTGCACACTGGTCCAAGAGCATTTGAACCCAAAGGAAAGCGTTCTGACGGTGAGGTATCAGTTCTACACCAACAAATGGTCTGAATGCCAGGAAGTGGCGAGTTATGTCGCCGAGTTCAGACGCCTTGCAGGACATTGCGAACTTGAAGGACATTTGGAGCACATGCTCAGAGACTTTTTCGTACTTGGCATTGGCCATGAAACCATACTTCGCAAACTTTTGATTGTAGAGACACCAACCTTGAGTAAGGCAATAGCGATAGCCCAGATGTTCATTGCCACCAGTGACAATACGAAGCAAATCTCTCAGCACACAAGTGCTGCTACAAGTACTGTGAACAAAGTGATGTTGTTTTCGAATCGTCACACATACCTGCAGCTGCACGTCCGCAGATGTCTCAGAGTCCGCCAACAAGGGTGATGAATGCAAGGCCATTAACACCTTGTTGGCGCTGCGGGGTGATCATCATTTCCATTCATGCCGATTCAAAGAGTATGTTTGCAAGGGCTGTGGAACAATCGGACACCTCCAACGAGTGTGCAGGTGAGCTACAAATCCTGTTAAACCTGCAAACCCACCATATTGCAGAGGAGGACAGATCCACGGAGGATCATGACGAACCAGAGCATCAGATAGAGGAGACAGAGGTACATGGAGTGCACACATTCACCACGAATTGTCCCCCGATAATGCTGAATGTTGAACTAAATGGACTCCCGGTGTCAATGGAGCTGGACACGGGCACGAGCCAATCCATCATGGGCAAAAAGACTTTCGAAAGATTGTGGTGCAACAAGGCCTCAAGGCCAGTCTTAACTCCAGTTCGCACGAAACTAAGAACTTACACAAAAGAACTGATTCCTGTAATTGGCAGTGCTACCATAAAGGTCTCCTACGATGGAGCGGTGCACAAGCTACCACTCTGGGTGGTACCGAGCGATGGTCCCACGCTGGTCGGCAGGAGCTGGCTGGGAAAGATACGCTGGAACTGAGACGACGTCCGAGCGCTATCGCCCGCTGACATTTCGTGTGCCCAGGTCTTAAACAAGTTCCCCTCGCTGTTCGAACCAGGCATCGGGAAATTCCAAGGAGCAAAAGTGCAGATCCTAATTCCGGGGGAGCGAACCATCCATCACAAGGCGAGAGCAGTACTGTACATGATGAGAAAAAGGGTAGAGATCAAGCTAGACCAGCTGCAAAAAGAGGGCATCATTTCACCGATCGAGTTCAACGAGTGGGCCAGCCCGATCGTTCCTGTCCTCAAGGGAGACAGCACAGTCAGAATCTGTGGCGATTACAAAGTAACTATCAATTGTTTCTCCCTGCAGGACCAATACCCACTACCAAAGGCCGATGACCTCTTTGCAACGCTAGCGGAAGGAAAGACGTTCACGAAGCTGGATCTGACTTCAGCCTACATGACGCAGGAACTGGAGGAATCATCAAAGGCCCTCACCTGCATCAGCACGCACAAAGGTCCTTTTGTTTATAACAGATGCCCATTTGGAATCCGATCAGTGGCGGCGATAATCCAGAGAAACATGGAAAGCTTACTGAAGTCGGTCCCGCACACCGTGGTCTTCCAGGATGGCATCTTGGTCACAGGTCAGAACACAGTCGAGCATCTGCAGCACCTTGAGGAGGTTCTTAGTCGACTCAACTGCGTGGGCTCAGGTTAAAATGCTCGAAGTGCATTTTCCTGGTGCCTAAAGTGGAGTTCTTGGGAAGGAGGATTGCGGTGGACAGCATCAGGCCCACTAACACAAAGACGGAGGCAATTGAGAATGCACCGAGGTCACAGAACGTGACGGAGCTGCGGTCGTTTCTGGGTTTCCTGAACTACTTTGATAACTTCTTACCGGGTCAGAGCACACTGTTAGAACCACAGCATGTTTCACTATGGAAAGGGGACAATAGGTTTGGGGCAAAAGCCAAGAAAATGCCTTTGTAAAAGCGAGAAAATTGTTATGCTCAAACAAATCGTGTTGTATGATCCATGTAAGTGTTTGGTACTAGCATGTGATGCGTCTTCGTACGGCGTCGGGTGTGTATTGCAACAAGATAATGATTCTAGGAAACTGCAACCAGTTGCTTATGCATCCAGGAGTCTGTCTAAGGCTGAGAGAGCCTACAGCATGATTGAGAAAGAAGTGTTAGCGTGTGTCTATGGGGTAAAGAAAATGCATCAATACCTGTTTGGGCTAAAATTCGAATTGGAAACTGACCATAAGCCACTTATATCCCTGTTTTCCAAGAGTAAAGGGATAAATACTAATGCATCAGCCCACATCCAGAGCTGAGCGCTCACATTGTCCGCATACAATTACGCCATCCGCCACAGGCCAGACACAGAAAACTGCGCCAATGCTCTCAGTAGGCTGCCATTGCCCACCACGGGGGTGGAAATGGCACAGCCCGCAGATCTACTCATATTTATGGAAGCATTTGAGAATGAGCAATCACCTGTCACTGCCCGGCAGATCAAAACCTGGACAAGCCAGGACTCCTTATTATATCTAGTCAAAAGCTGTGTGCTTCACGGGAGCTGGTCCAGTGTCCCGGTGGAAATGCAGGAAGAGATTAAGCCGTTCCAGTGGCGCAGAGATGTCTATACAAGCAGACTGCCTTCTGTGGGGCAATCGAGTAGTGGTCCCCAAGAAGGGCAGAGACTCCTTCATCAATGACCTCCACAGTACCCACCCAGGCAGCGTAATGATGAAAGCGATAGCCAGATCCCACGAGTGGTGGCCCGGTATCGATGCGGACTTAGAGTCCTGCATTCACAGATGTAATACATGCTCTCAGTTAAGCAATATACCCAGGGAGGCGCCGCTAAGTTTATGCTCTTGGCCCTCCAAACCGTGATCTAGGGTACACGCCGAATATGCAAGCCCGTTCTTGGGTAAAATGTTTCTTGTGGTTGTAGATGCGTATTCCAAGTAGATTGAATGTCACATACTGTCGGCTAGCACGTCCGCTGCCACAACTGAAAGCCTGCGTGCCATGTTTGCCACTCACGGCTTACCCGAAGTTCTGGTGAGCGACAACAGGCCATGTTTTACCAGTGCTGAGTTCAAAGAATTCATGACCTGTAACGGGATCAAACATGTCGCATCTGCCCTGTTTAAATCAGCGTCCAATGGTCAGGCAGAGAGAGCAGTGCAAACCATCAAGCAAGACTTGAAGAGGGTAACTGAAGGCTCACTGCAGACTCGCCTATCCCGAGTCCTGCTTTGCTACCGCACGAGACCCCACTCGCTCACTGGGATCCCACCTGCTGAACTGCTCATGAAAAGAGTACTTAAGACAAGGCTCTCGTTAGTTCACCCTGATCTACATGAACAGGTAGAGAGCAGGCGGCTTCAACAAAGTACATACCATGATGTGTCACGTGAGATTGAAATCAATCATCCTGTATTTGTACTGAATTATGGACAAGGTCCCAAGTGGCTTCCCAACACTGTCGTGACCAAAGATGGGAGCAGAGGATTTCGGGTCAAACTTTCAAATGGACTCATTCACCGGAAACACTTGGACCAAATCAAACTCAGATTTACGGACTATCCTGAGCAACCCACATTAGACCCTACCTTTTTTGATTCCAACATACACACCAGTGGCAACTGGCACCATGGTTGACCACGAAGCAAAACCCATCATCCACAGCAGTCGAGCAGGACCCAACACACCAGACAGCCCAGCAAGGCCAGCTGCACAGCAGCCCAGCGAGGGCCCAACAAATAATTCAACAATACCAGCTTTCACACCGAGACGATCCACCAGGGCATGAAGGGCCCCAGATTGACTCACATTGTAAATAGTTACACTATTGACTTTGGCGGGGAGTGTTGTTTTATATGTGAACGTATTTACTTTGTATAGCCACCAGAGGGCTCATCCCCTGGAGTCTCAAGGAATCCCATAATCCCTTGGGAGCACAGGTATTTATGGAGGCCTCATAGGTTGGAGAGGCACTCTGGAGACCTGAAATAAAAGACTAAGGTCACACTTTACTTTGAGCTCACAGTGTTCAGCCTGACTCTTTCTCCATACATAACAGGGAGTTTCCCAGAATCCGCGAAAACATTCACGGTGCTGGACATTTCGAACGGATTCTGGTGCATCCCTCTCAAAAGGGAGGACCAGTATAAGTTCACATTCACTTTCAAGGGTCAGCAGTATACATGGACCTGCCTTTTCCAAGGGTTTAATAACAGTCCTTCTATTTTCCACCAATGTATGGCCAACTGTTTACAAGGTTTCAGCAGACCACAGCAGCTTGTGCAGTACGTGGATGACCTGCTTTTGTACTCTGACAAGGGGGAGGAGCATGGCCCACTGCTGGCTGAGCTGCTGAGTCTGTTAAAGGAAGCTGGGTTCAAGATTAATCAGAGGAAATCACAGATCAGCCAGCAGGAAGTAAAATTCCTCGGGCTGACCGTGCGTGCTGGGGTGAGGGCCATCGATGAGGCGAGGTGGAAGGCGGTACAGGAGCTACCTGCCCTGACCACAGTAACGGAGGTAAGATTCTTCCTGGGACTCACAGGGTACTGCAGGGATTTCATAGAGGACTATGCCATTACGGCAGCCCCTCTACTCCAGCTCTGTTGTGCCCATAGATGCTCTAACAATGACTCCACGAGGCAGTGTGTTGTACTTGAACTGCAGTGGCCTTAGTCCTTTATTAGTTAACTCCAGTGTGAGGATCACTCCTGGTGGCCTGCCTTTTATACTAGGCCAGGCACACCTGTACAGATAACCTACGAGTCTCCCACTGCTGTGCCCTCTGGTGGCACACCTTGTGATAGTGCTAACAGTAGCCATGTAGGATACATGACATCACTCCCCCCTGAACCCTCAGTGCAAATCGCTTCTGCATTGACTGTGCTCTGGGCTTAGCTCTATGTGGGTTTTGTCTGGTTGACCTCTGGCGGGCCACCTCAACCTTGGGTGTATAGTTGGTTGCAGTAGAGTGCTGGTGGTTGCTGTTTGTGTGTCTGTGTGTTCCTAACCACTCCATTCTCCCCTCCTCCCACATTGATATGGTGGGGGTTCCTGACATTCGTGACATTCAAGTTCAGGTAAGTGGGTTTTGCATTTTTTTTTTGTGTGGTTCCGTGATGCGACAAGTACGTTAGATGCCTTATTGATGCAGTAACTAGTGCGTGAGGACAAGCTAGTTCCGGAGCTGCTGGGTTGTGTCCCTGCAGTCTGGTGGCGGCTCAGTGCCCCGTGCTGGCAGTGGGAACCTGGGTGGCTCGCGTAGCTTGCTCTCGGGGCTGTTGCCGTGGTCCCTAGCGTCGGGCCGGTTCAGAGGCCTGTGACCTCCCTGTCCTTTCTTTGCGCCCTGGGTTGCTGCTGCTCCCTGAGGAGTGGTCATCTAGCAGTGCACAGGGAACTGCTGACTCGCTGGGCTGAGCGTCGTTTGGTTTGGGATCCTGACTGGTGCTTGTTTCCTCTGGGGGAACAATGGCTTGTGACCCTACAGCTAGGGGTATGGCCTTGGTGCAGTCTGCTCCTTCAGGCTCGTGGCAGTTGGTGCCATCGGTTGCCTGAGAGATGGAGCCGACCTGGGGTATGATATCGATACCGTTGCCGTTGCCCTGCTGAGGTTGCTTGCTCCACAGCTCGTGTGTGTTGGCTGCTTGTGGCCACACTTCATGGTACATGACTCTGGTCCCCGGGACGTAGGCTACAGCATTGGGTAGCTCGCTGGACCTGTGTGCAGTGGAAATCCTGCATTGCGCAGCTTTTCCTTACTTATGATGGACACTCTAGAGGTCCGATCACAATCGCGCGACTTTTCCTCGCTGGTTGCATATACACAATTCAGATCATCAATCACATATTGTACATAATCGCGTGACTTTTCCTCGCTGGTTGCATATACACAATTCAGATCATCAATCATATATTGTACATAATCGCGTGACTTTTCCTCGCTGGTTTCATGTATACAGTTACATTATCAGTTACACATTGTACATGATCAGCTGCACACTTTACATGATCCGTTACACATTTAGTCTCTAACTTACAATTGTATTACATTGCTTAAATGTGTGGAACTGTCCCTTTAATTGTAGTGGGTTGCAGGCCTCCTTTAAGAGAGCCTTGTTTGCTTTACCCCAATCCGCTTCTCCGCTTGGTGCCACAAGTTGCTCCATCAGCGCTGCACCTCGTGGTCTGACCACGGCCAGCTTTGTCTTCAGCACCTCACCTCGTGGTTTGGGTGCCATCTTTCCTTCATCCACGATGTCGACTGCGGTGATCCTCTTCTCCCTGGGTTCTGCTTCCACAGTTAGGAAGTTGCTTTTGAATCCGATTTTCTTCCTCTAGAGTCCTGCCACTGGGGCCTGGAAGGTGCGTTCGGGTCGTCTCAGCTGGATCATCTCCACGCAGTCGTGCTGAGTGGTCTGTGTCTCGGGTGCTGTGCTGGTCTGCTCTCTGGTGCTGGGTCCACCTTCAGGTGAGGGCTTGCTGTGCCTCTGAGCACAGAGGAGGTCGATCGCTGGAGGGGGTGAAGTCTTCCCACTTCCAATGGATCTTCCCCATCCACCTTCTACCGAGCAGCATTGGTCCATCACCTGCAACAATCCACAGAGATAACTTGTGCACCATGCCATCATGGAGTACCTATACATTCGCACTACCAAGGACTGGGATGATTTCATTGGTGTAGGTGCGCAGCTTTGTCTGAACCGGGGCCAACTCGGGTCGTTCAGCCAGATTGTCCCATAACCTCTCAAAGGCTCCTTGATTCATCACTGACTGGCTCGCCCCCGTGTCCACTTCCATGAAGACTGAAACGTCCTCTATTTCGACTTCCATCTTCAGTGGGGAGCACTCAGTGGTGCAGGTAAACATGCTGTGCACCTTCCCGTGGGACTGGGCTGCCTCTCTGTCTATCAATTCATAATCCACGCTGGATTCATGGCCATGTGCAGACTCCTCATCGACACAGTGAGTCCTATTTCTCTTACACATTCACTGGAGGTGGCCCTTTGTGCTGCAGCCTTTGCATACATAGTCTTTAAAACGGCACTGGTGAGCCCTGTGATTTCCTCCGCAACGCCAACATGGTGCTACTCGATTAGCCCCCCTCGGTGGACTCTGAGTTAAGGGACTTGGAGGCCTGTTCTCGCTTCCCTGAGAGGGTTTGCACTCTACAGTCCAGCCCCTGAATGGCGCCACTCTGTGCACAGTACCTGCTGGGATTGAGTCCTGAGGGTGAAACATCTGCCTAGAGCTGCAGGTCGAGGTCATGAATGCCTGGCTCACGGAGATGGCCTTCTGCAGTGTGACTGTGGTATCCGCTTACAGTAGCTTGTGAAGAAGGCCCTCATGGCTAATTCCAATGACAAAAATGTCCCGCAGTGCTTCGTTGAGGTGGGTGCCGAACTCGCTGTGCCGCCAGCCTCCTGAGGTCTGTGGTGTACTTCGCGACTTCCTGGCCTTCGGGCCGTCGGTGGGTATAGAACCGGTGTCTCCTTGGGCTTGAGTTGCTCCTGGATCAGGATTACGAGCTCCTTGTACGACTTGGTCATTGTCTTCGCTGGTGCCAGCAAGTCCCTGACGAGGCCATAGACGTTGGGCCCATAACTGGTTAGCAGGATGGCGCGACACTTATCAGCCAGTGTGGCCGGGTCATCTCCTGCCAGGTCGTTTGCTGTGAAGAAATGTTCTAGCCTCTCCACAAAGGCGTCCCATTCATCACCATCGGCGAACTGCTGCAATGTACCAAGTGTAGCCATATCCGCGTGAAAGTTCGTAATCTCATCGCCAGTTGTTGTGTCCTTAGATGCTCTAACAATGACTCCATGAGGCAGTGTGTTGCAATGAACTGTAGTGACCTTAGTCCTTTATTAGTTAACTCCAGAGTGAGGATCACACCTGGTGACCTGCTTTTTATACTAGGCCAGGCGCACCGGTACAGGTAACCTACGAGTCTCTCACTGGTGTGCCCTCTGGTGGCACACTTTGTGATAGTACCAACAGTAGCCATGTAGGATACATGACAGGCTCCTCCACAAGGGAGTGGGCTGGGAGTGGGATGACGACTGCATGGCAGTGGGCCTCCGTGCTGGGTAACGGTCTTAATATCGGCAGTAAAGGAACATATTATTGGGATGGACCTTTTAAAGGGAACCACACACAACACCTCGTTCGGGCGATTCTCATTCGGGATACGGGTGATCACTGTGATTGCAGGGGAAGCAAAGTGGGAACCAATGGTGATACCACAGCCATCGCGTATAGTGACTATGAAACAGTACCGAATACCTGGGGGACACAAAGAAATAGGGGAAACCATACAAGGGCTCTTGGAGGTGGGTATCATTAGACATGCGGTGTCCCCCTACAATAGCCCCGTTTGGCCTGTGCAGAAACCCGACAAAAGTTGGAGGATGACTGTGGACTACAGACAACTGAACAAATTTGCCCCTCCCCTGGCAACTGTTGTCCCAGATGTAGTAACTATAACAGAGCGGCTGTCTGAGGAAGGTGCGGAGTGGTATGCGGTAATCGACCTGGCCAATGCCTTTTTCTCCATTCCAATAGCGGAAGAATCCCAGGACCAGTTTGCATTCACTTGGGAAGGGAGGCAATACACGTTTAAACACCTACCTCAAGGTTACCTACATAGCCCTACCCTAGGCCACGGATTGGTGGGACCTGGATATGTGCACATTGGCTCCTAATGTCTCACTGGCACACTACATCGATGATATACTAATAAGGGGTCCCACCGAGGCAGTGGTGTCAGAAGCCCTAGCTACTTTAGTCCAACACATGCGAGACAGGGGCTGGGAGATAAATCCGAAGAAGGTGCAGGGCCCTAGCCAGACTGTCCAGTTTCTGGGGATCCAATGGTCTCGGGGTGAGCGCATCATACCCAAGCCTATGAAGAATAAAATTCAAGAAATGGCCACCCCCACGAATAAAACTGAGACACAATGGTTTGTGGGACGATTGGGTTACTGGTGGAGACACATACCTCACCTCACGATGTTATTAAAACCGCTGTATGCCGTAACACGAAAAAAGGCCCACTTCGAGTGGGGAAAGGAACAGCAGGTGGCTTTTGATGCAGCCAAAGAAGCCATAGCTCAAGCTTTACCCCTAGCCCCGCGAGTGTCTGGGCAGCCTTTTGAGCTACAGGTATCCGTTACCAATGATAGTATGGAGTTTGTGGCAGGTTCAACATGTCACTCGTATACCGTTAGGGTTCTGGTCTAGAAAATTGACAGATGTTGCTACTCATTACGCTCCATTTGAGAAACAATTATTAGCATGTTATTGGGCCCTAACAGAAACAGAAGGACAGACAGGGGACGACAAAGTCAGTTTAAGACCAGACCTACCCATATTATCCTGGGTTCTCTCAGAAAATGAGACACACAAGGTCAGGCGAGCGCAGCAAAGCTCCATAGAGCGCTGGAAATGGTATATCGCAGACAGAGCAAGTAAAGGAAAAGAAGGAATCACCCGACTACATGAGCATGTGGCTGAATACCCACAAACAGCTGAGAGTGAACTTACGCAGTCATCTGTCAATTTAACCAAAGAGTCACAGATCTCCTGGGGCGTGTCTTTTGAACAGTTAACACCTGAAGAACGTAGCCATGCCTGGTTCACAGATGGCTCAGCAGTCTGGCAAAACGGCCTTCGGCAATGGCAAGCCGCTGCCTTCAATCCAAAAACCCAGACAATTGTGCATGATGAGGGCTTGGGAGGCTCCAGCCAGCTAGCAGAACTAACAGCTGTAGTCCTTGCGTTAGAAGAGGAACAGCAACAAGTACACATATATACTGACTCATGGGCAGTAGCCAATGGCATGGCAAGCTGGATGCGAAACTGGCATGAACATAACTGTCAAATAACTGGCAAATAGCTTTGCCTAACATGTGGCTTCTGGGAGTTCACCTATGGGAACAAATATGGTCCAAAGCCCAGAAGATGAAAATAACTGCATATCATGTGGACGCTCACATGAAAAACACTTCAAAGACCTCTGAACATAAAAACACCATTGATAATATAGCCCGGGTACAGGCTGTCAAAGAGGCGGAAGAGGAAGAGTATGGCATAGGCAAGTGGGCCCACCACAAATCTGGACATTTGGGCATTCAGGGTTTGATGCAATGGGCATGAAATAAGGGGTTACATTTGACTATGGACGGTGTTAAACAGATCATAAACACCTGTGAAATTTGTCAAAAGGTGAAGCATTTTCCCCTACAACGACAACCCGGTGCCCATATTAAGAGAGGGACTCAACCAGCACAAATATGGCAAGTTGATTATGTAGGATCTTTACCATTGCAACAACGGTTCCAATATTTGCTCACTGCTTTTGATACCTATTCTGGACTTTTGATAGCTATCCAGTGACTAAAGTGAATCAACAAAGTATGATTAAAGGACTGGAGAATTTAATCACATACTACGGTGAGCCAGCAGAAGTACAGTCCGATAATGGGTCACACTTCACTGGTCAAACAGTGTAACACTGGGTGGTAGACAACGGGATCTATTGGATGTTTCACATACCTTACTATCCGCAAGCTGCAGGGTTAATAGAACGCATGAATGGACTACTTAGGCAACAGATTAAAATATTAACTCCCACTAACACATTGCAAGGGTGTTTAAAGGTCTTACCACAAGCAGTGCGCAATTTGAATCACCGACCATTGCGAGGGGGATCTCCCATAAGCCACATGTTAGGCAAAGTTAGTGTCTCTACTATTGAAAAAGAGAATCAGACTCAGGACACAGTTTGTGAAGGAGGAAAAGTGTGGGTGCAGTACCCCCAGAAACCCTTACAAGCAGGGGAAATCTTAGCGAAAGGAGAAGGAAACACTTATTGGGTGCTCCTGACTGGTCAAGATATTCCTCTCTGTGTTGACAAGGGTAAATTGACTAAACGGGGCTGAATTAATATACTTATGCTTCCTCCCACAGGAATTCTGCCCAAAATGGCGACTTACCAACTCGTACTGGCAAGTCTCTGTGTTTCGTTATCTGTGACTGTGCTACTTCCATCCTCAAACACAGCATGGGATGGCCGTATAGGGTGGCGGTTAGCTAACACTGATCGTACGCAAGACAATTTTACCTGTCCTTCCGGGCAAGCCTGCACTATAGGACACTGGAGCGTCACTTGTGACGCATGTGGGTACTGGGGAGGCCCAGGACAGGTGCTATTAACAGTAAGCACGGGGGCCAAAATCACGTGATCAATCAAGTGGCAAAAAGATATGACAATGATATGCAATGTGCACTCCAATGTGTCATTATTGCACAATGTCACATGGTTAAGGAGTTGGGCCCGCAACATTACGTCAAGCAATGACACTATGTCAGACGAAATTAAGTTAAATGCGTCTCTATAGTATGGATGTACAAATGCCTCCGTAATCACTGGTAGGGGGATTATGGGCCACTTTTGGCCAATGCGTGTAGTTAAGCATTCTGAGAACCCCATGGATCATTTGCAACGGCTACACTCTACATGTACACCTGTGCTTACATCCCCACCCATATTAAATCTCACACTACAAGTCCGGTATGCGGACAAACCGTCTGATACTTATAATATAACAACAATTAAAGCAAATCTGAAAACATCAGTGAGACAAAGGCGTGATATATTAGCCACAATATTAGGAAGCGTAGGAACAGGAATAGGAGCATTAAACTCTATGGATATCGAGACCTTACAAAACAAAATACAAAAGGTAGGGAGACTCACTGGAGATGCAATTCGATTGTGAAATGCATGGGACAGATGTCTCACAGGACAGATGTTTTCTAATTGGCTGTCAGATGTAATGCGGTGGGAACACATAGATAAAACTACTCAAGGGAGTGTCACCAGGCGACAACAAGAATTAGGTCATCACACACAATGCATGTTTGAAGAAGTAACCCGGCAACTATTAAGCGCCGAGTTAGAACGTATTGCCATGTCAGGGCATGCAAATAGTTGGAGCAAAATATTCCACTTCGGCAATAGACATCTAGGGGTAAAACCTGATATGCAACATACACATTGTGATGACCAGGGGTGTAACTTTACTATGAGAATAGTCAATATCACAAAAACCAACATTTGGTGCCAGTTTATGGTGCTTCCCCATCTGTATGGTCTAAATCTGTGGGTACTCGAGTTCAAGGGTGGATGGATTGATGCTAGCTCAAGATTGTCAAATATGGCCTTTCGGTATGGTGTGTCCTTTGCACACACCTGTGTTTGAACTATGCTCCCTACAGCATACAGCGGGAACATGTATTTGGACACTTGTACCATACAATGGTACAATTTTACATGAAACCGGACAGAATCATGTTTGTATTACTACTGTCTATCCCATTGATCTTGACGGTGCCCGTAAAGATCCTACTCTAAATGCTTGCTTTAAAGATGTGTATACCATATATGACCTTCATTCTAATAGGTCATATCGATTGGGACGATGGAAAAATGTTGTGTGCCATCGCACCGTCCTAGGCATTACCAACCTTCCTCCCACTGTAGACCTAACTCGTTTAGCTCAATTTCTAAAAGATAATCAAAGGTCACTGACGAATTGAGCAAACGAGGGCGTACTCTTCATACTCTGCAAGTTGCTATGAGTTACAGTGAAGGCGCTTTGGTCAGAGTTGCGACAACGGTCACTGACCTTACGGTACCCCATTGGTGGGACATCTTTTACAGATGGTCCCCAAAAACATCCGCCGCTTTGAAGCTGTTAATACATCCTATCGTTGTTTTACTCATCATGTTATTACTGATATTACTGCTCGTATGTATTCTTTGGTGTAGATTGCGGGCGTTGCTTGTGCATACTCAACGTGTAACTGATGCATTACGCCTTCAACTCGATTATATTACTTAGAATGTCTAAATATCAAGGGTGGATTATATTGTATAGGGTTAATCACATAGGGTTAATTATGATATTCCGACATTTACAGTGTGTTTTCTGCTTCATGCCTCGTGGAATGTTGTTGATGCAGAGAGAGAGAGAGAGAGAGAGAGAGAGAGACCTTGATACGCACACCATCTTGTTTATGGGACGATCGGCGCCTCGAGGTCTCATGCTTTGTAGAAGAGCAGCTGGGGCCTTACAGATTAGGAGTTGGCCATAAGCCACATGCACCCATGTTTGTTCAATAGTATAAAGGACCGGAACTGTCCAGTAGTTCTTTGAACTTCACCTTGGACCGTGATTCGCGAGCAGTGCCGGGACCCCCAAGGCTCCTGACCAGCCGTCGTTGCGGAGTTCCCGACGGGCCGAAGGCTGTGAGCTTTGTTGCATCTTATCATCCTTCTCTTTTCTTCATAAACTGTATTATGTTTCTTTTCTCTCAGTAAACGGTGTTTTATCTTTACTTCATTTGTCTTGTCTCTTATTTAACATTCATCCAGATCCCGAACCTGGGTCTATTATTATGGATCCAAAACAAATTCCACCCAGTATTCCAGCCATGACAAGTTCGCCTATGGTGAAGCGTCCATCCCATGCCCAAGAACAGGAATCACCACCTCCCGGGTTAGGGTAACGGAGGGTAAGCGGGTGTGCCTTAGCTGTAGGGGACACATTCCACTGGGAAGGTGGCGGTGGCTCAGGAAACTGAGCGTGGACACAGAGGACCGGACAGCTGACTGGGAAAGACTAAGTAACAACACGTACCGGACGATCAGAGGTTCTCAGGAAGGAGTGAATGTGTGTTGGGATAAGTGGTGTGAATCTGAGGAAGGGATTTATATGCGTATGTGGGGGTTGGAAAAGATCTGCCCAACTGGTGTGTCAATCGTGTTTAGCAGGCGGTGACAGGACGCTGGGGGTGGGATTGGTTGGGATCGGAGTGTGGACTCCTGTGTGATCCCAAATCCCCCAAACACCATCAAAACCACAGAACTCATCTCATACACCAGGACGCCCCCGCCCAGAGCCCCGATGGTACAGACGACTGTAGATATGTGTCCCACCACCACCAGGGGTCCAGGGAGTGGGTTGGTGTTAATCTCTACTGACAAAGTTTTGTTTCAGAACGTGCACTACTCCGTGGCATCCGTGATCCTAAACCTGACTGAAGTCCACCTGCCTGTGTGGTGCCCGAAGAAGACGGAGAAGCTTTATGAAGCTCTGTTAAAAGTGATGTTTCAGGAGTTTTTATGAACTGGACTATGGAAATGTAGATAAAGAACAGCTTTATGATTTGAATGTTGGGAATAGTGTGGGGTCCGGGAGGCAGAGCAGAGGGACCTGGAACGATGTAGCCACAGCGTTCAGTACTGGAACGGGTATTGTTAATAGTATGGATGATGTACAACTCCAAATGCAGATCACTGGGTTAAAGAACCAACTGCGTAAGATTCTAGGGGAAGAGAATACAGCGGTGGATTCGGAGCTTCACGAGGACCAGGCAATGACCGTTCATTTATGCGGAGCTGGAGAGGCATATTAAAACTGTTAATGATTTGATACGGGAGGACAGGAACGCCTCGGAGCAGGCTGCCTGGAATGAGATGTGCGTGTTGTATGGAGCATGATTGCTGGGCAAGGGCCGCAGCAACCTGGAGGACCTGAGGCAAGGTCGCGTCCCTTCATGGATAAGCAACAAGCATCTCACCGCGCTGCACCCATATAGCAATTCGTTGAGCCCGTGCCAGCTTTGTTTAGCCTCTGAAGTCTACCCTGTCCCTGTAGATTGCGGGCGGTCCAACCACACAGTGATGGGAATTGTAGCAAGGATGCCAGTAATGGGCGGGTCATCCCGGTCAGCACCGGTATACAGGGTCGAGAATATCGGGGTCATTCGTGGAGGAGTGCAAGTTCGTTTTAAAGTGGTCCCGCTGTATGTCACAAAGTGGGAGCATGCTATGACGGGCATTGACCTCTCCGGATGCCAGAGCCGGGGTGCACATGTAATACTGTGTCCCCAGCACTTGAATGCTTTTGCCCGATCAGAATGTAGGTTTGCTTCTGCAGGCGCGGAACCTATCAATTGCACCATGGAAGTGATGGCACCAGATCACGTACCTCCACAGGTAGCATACGTGGGGAATGGGACATACTGTGTCACCACAAGTGCGCTCCACTACCGGTACTGCCAGGACATGTGGTGTCCAGTGAGCAACAGCAGTTTTTGTGAGTGTCCCAAGCCGGTAACCAGAGCGCCAGGTGAGCTGTGTGGGATGTAAAGGGCTCAGAGTTTTCTTGGAAGTGAAGCTTTTTCGGGCTATTCTGGGGAGGGAGCTTCAAGCGACTGGGTAATTCACTGGTAGCGGGGAGTTAGACTCCACCATAGCAACAAGGAAATGACTGCATGTCACCAGTCCTCAGTGTTGTACTGTATGTTGTTTCAACCTGGATCTGATTCCCCACAGAGACAGTGATTTTGTTTAGTAGTGCATGTTTTAGCCCGTGCATGTTAGACCAAATAAATAAATGCGATTTTTCACTGAAGCATTCCTGTCCGTGACTTATTCCATTTACACTCTGAATAATAATCCCCGGGTATAGAACTCTCGTAAGGCAGGGGCGATTTGAACCATCCATCCAGCCCTTGGACTAGGATCAAAACTGCTTACACAAGCATATACAGCATGCCAATTACCTGTCTGCAATTCACAAGCGATGTCTTGAGAACATGCCGTAAATCCAATCTCCAAAGGACTATGGGTGGAAAGTTGAAGATGATGTACTTGTCACCAGACTGGATGACACTTCCTCCAGCACCAACAAGTGTAATGGAGCTTGCACATTGTTCATGCAAAAAGCAAAATACTGCGGATGCTGGAATCTGAAATAAAAACAGAAAATTATGAAAATCTCAGCGGGTCAGGCAGCATCTGTGGAGAGAAACAGAGTTAACGTTTCAGGTCGATGACCCTTCATCAGAACTGGCGAATGTTCGAAATGAACAGATTCTTAAGGAGCACTGATAGGATGTGAATGGCAGAATAATTAACAGTTGCCATGGGAAGCAGAGAGAATTTTTTTTTCTTTTTAAGATGGGGCGGGGCGGGGGGTATACTTTATTCGCTGCTCACGATGTGGTCTCGTCTACATTAGGGAGACCAAACGCAGGTTGGGTGACCACTTTGCGGAACACCTCTGCTCAGTCTGTAAGCGTGACCCCGAGCTTCCAGTCACCTGTTATTTTAATTCCCCGTTCCTCTCCCACTCCGACGTCTCTGTCCTCGGCCTCCTACACTGTTCCAATGAAGCTCAATGCAAGCTCAAGGAACAGCACCTCATCTTTCGTTTAGGCACTTTACAACCTTCTGGACTCAACATTGAGTTCAACAATTTCAGACCATAACCTCTGACATATTTGTCTCTCTTGCTCCTTTTTTTAACCACCCCCCCCCGCCCCCCGTCAACCCGATCTTAAAAAAAACTGCTCTGCTTGCCATGACAGCTGTTGATTATTCTGCCATTCACATCCTATCTAGACTAACCTTTTTCTAACTTCTGCTATTAGCATCTCAAGTCGGCCCATCATACCTTTTGTCTCTCTCATCTCTCCTGTTTTCCACCCTATCACAGACCTTCCTTTTTGTTCTTTCCTCCCCTCCCCCTTTCAGTGCTCCTTAAGAATCTGTTCATTTTGAACATTCGCCAGTTCTGACGAAGGGTTATTGACCTGAAATATTAACTCTGTTTCTCTCCATAGATGCTGCCTGACCCACTTAGATTTCCAGCATTTTCTGTTTTAGTTCATGCAAAAAGATCCAGTGTGCCCAAGGAAGATGCTCTTGTCTTCTCAACCACAGGAGGCACGGGAGCTCATCGTCGGAGAGGTCTATAAAAGGCACATCAGTCACAGTCAGGGAGCGGGAGTTCAAGGAGGCATGGGAGTTCGTCATCGGAGAGGCCTATAAAAGGCACATTAGTCACAGTCGGGGAGCGGAAGTTCAAGGAGGCATGGGAGTTCGTCGTCGGAGAGGCCTATAAAAGGCACATCAGTCACAGTCGGGGAGCGGGAGTTCAAGGAGGTATGGGAGTTCGTCATTGGAGAGGCCTATAAAAGGCACATCAGTCACAGTCGGGGAGCGGGAGTTCAAGGAGGCATGGGAGTTCGTCGTCGGAGAGGCCTATAAAAGGCACATCAGTCACAATCGGGAAGCGGGAGTTCAAGGAGGCATGGGAGTTCGTCGTCGGAGAGGCCTATAAAAGGCACATCAGTCACAGTCGGGGAGCGGGAGTTCAAGGAGGCATGGGAGTTTGTCATCGGAGAGGCCTATAAAAGGCACATCAGTCACAGTCGGGGAGCGGGAGTTCAAGGAGGCATGGGAGTTTGTCATCGGAGAGGCCTATAAAAGGCACATCAGTCACAGTCGGGGAGCGGGAGTTCAAGGAGGCATGGGAGTTTGTCGTTGGAGAGGCCTATAAAAGGCACATCAGTCACAGTCGGGGAGCGGGAGTTCAAGGAGGCATGGGAGTTCGTCATCGGAGAGGCCTATAAAAGGCACATCAGTCACAGTCGGGGAGCGGGAGTTCAAGGAGGCATGGGAGTTCGTCATCGGAGAGGCCTATAAAAGGCTAGCTGGTGCAACTGCAGCAGGGAGAGATGGCAAAAAAGAAGTAGAAAGAAATCGAAAGACGATGTCACAGCCAAGGGGGTAAGTGATTGGCTGGTGATTGGTGAGTAGGTTTTCTTTTTCTTTTCTTTATCAGTAAGTAACCTTTTAGCATTGTTGTTGCCAAATTAAGTCAATCTAAGGGTTAAGTCATGGCAGGAGAGCTCGGACACGTGTTAGGCTCCTCCTGTGCTATGTGGGAAGTCAGGGACGTTTCCAGTGTCCCTGATGACTACATTTGCAGGAAGCGCATCCACCTGCAGTTCCTGACAGACTGCATTGCGGCACTGGATCTACGGGTGGATTTACTCTGGAACATCCACGATGCTGAGGATGTTGTGAATAGCACGTTTAGTGAGTTGGTCACACCGCAGGTAAAAGGTACACAGCCAGATAGGGGATGGGTGACCAACAGGAAGAGCAGTGGAAGGAAGGTAGTGCAGGGGTCCCCTGTGGTCATCCCCCCGCAAAACAGATACACCGCTTTGGGTACTGTTGAAGAGGATGACTCATCAGGGGAGAGCAGCAGCAGCCAAGTTCATGGCGCCATAGGTGGCTCTGTTGCACAGGAGGGCAGGAAAAAGAGTGGGAGAGCTATAGTGGTAGGGGATTCTATTGTAAGGGGAATAGATAGACGTTTCTGCAGCCGCAACCGAAACTCCAGGATGGTGTTTCCTGGTGCAAGGGTCAAGGATGTCTTGGAGCGGGTGCAGAACATTTTGAAGAGGGAGGGTGAACAGCCAGTTGCAGAAAGGTACCAACGATATAGGTAAAAAAACATGATGAGGTCCTACAAGTCGAATTTAGGGAGCTAGGAGCTAAATTAAAAAGTAGGACCTCAAAGGTAGTAATCTCAGAATTGCTAACAGTGCCACGTGCTAGTCAGAGTAAGAATTGCAGGATAGCTCAGATAAATACGTGGCTTGAGCAGTGGCGCAGAAGGGAGGGATTCAAATTCCTGAGACATTGGAACCGGTTCTGGGGAGGTGGGACCAGTACAAACCGGACGGGCTGCACCTGGGCAGGACTGGAACCAATGTCCTCAGGGGAGTGTTTGCTAGTGCTGTTGGGGAGGGATTAAACTAATAAGGCAGGGGGATGGGAACCTATGCAGGGAGACAGAGGGAAGTAGAATGGGGGCAGAAGCAAAAGACAGAAAGAAGAAAAGTAAAAGTGGAGGGCAGAGAAAACCAAGGCAAAAAGCAAAAAGGGCCACATTACAGCAAAATTATAAAGGGACAAAGGGTGTTAAAAAGACAAGCCCGAAGGCTCTGTGCCTCAATGCGAGGAGTATTCAGAATAAGGTGAACGAATTAACTGCGCAGATAGCAGTTAACGGATATGATGTAATTGGCATCATGGAGAAATGGCTCCAGAGTGACCAAGGCTGGGAACTCAACATCCAGGGGTATTCAACATTTAGGAAGGATAGACAGAAAGGAAAAGGAGGTGAGATGGCATTGCTGGTTAAAGAGGAAATTAATGCAATAGTAAGGAAGGACATTAGCTTGGATGATGTGGAATCTGTATGGGTGGAGCTACGGAATACCAAAGGGCAGAAAACACTAGTGGGAGTTGTGTGCAGACCACTAAACAGTAGTAGTGAGGTTGGGGACAGCATCAAACAAGAAATTAGGGATGCGTGCAATAAAGGTACTGCAGTTATCATGGGGGACTTTAATCTACATATTGATTGGGCTAACCAAACTGGTAGCAATGTGGTGGAGGAGGATTTCCTGGAGTGTATTAGAGATGGTTTACTAGGCCAATGTGACGAGGAACCAACTAGCGGGTTGGCCATCTTAGACTGGGTGATATGTAATGAGAAAGGACTACTTAACAATCTTGCTCTGCCATGCTCCTTGGGGAAGAGTGACTTTAATATGGTAGAATTCTTTATTAAGAGGGAGAGTGACACAGTTAATTCAGAGACTAGGGTCCTGAACTTAAGGAAAGGTAACTTTGATGGTATGAGACGTGAATTGGCTAGAATAGACTGGTAAATGATACTTAAAGGGTTGACGGTGGATAGGCAATGGCAAACATTTAAAGATCACATGGATGAACCGCAACAATTGTACATCCCTATCTGGAGTAAAAATAAAACGGGGAAGGTTGCTCAACCGTGGCTAACAAGGGAAATTAAGGACAGTGTTAAATCCAAGGAAGAGGCATATAAATTGGCCAGAAAAAGCAGCAAACCTGAGGACTGGGAGAATTTTGTAATACAGCAGAGAAGGAAAAAGGGTTTAATTAGGAGGGGGAAAATAGAGTATGAGAGGAAGCTTGCTGGGAATATAAAAACTGACTGCAAATGCTTCTATAGATATGTGAAGAGAAAAAGATGAGTGAAAACAAACGTAGGTCTCTTGCAGTCAGATTCAGGTGAATTTATAATGGGGAACAAAGAAATGGCAGACCAGTTAAACAAACACTTTGGTTCTGTCTTCACGAAGGAAGACACAATTAACCTTCCGGAAATACTAGGGGACCAAGGGTCTAGTGAGAAGGAGGAACTGAAGGAAATCCTTCTTAGGCGGGAAATTGTGTTAGGGAAATTGATGCGATTGAAGGCCAATAAATCCCCAAGGCCTTAGTCTGGATAGAGTACTTAAGGAAGTAGCCCTAGAAATAGTGGATGCATTGGTGATCATTTTCCAACAGTCTATTGACTCTGGATCAGTTCCTATGGACTGGAGGGTAGCTAATGAAACACCACTCTTTAAGAAAGGAGGGAGACAGAAAATGGGTAATTATAGACAGGTTAGCCTGACATCAGTAGTGGGGAAAATGTTGGAATCAATTATTAAAGGGAAATCATGCTTGACAAATCTTCTGGAATTTTTTGAGGATGTTTCCAGTAAAGTGGACAAAGGAGAACCAGTTGATGTGGTATATTTGGACTTTCAGAAGGCTTTCGACAAGGTCCCACACAAGAGATTAATGTGCAAAGTTAAAGCACATGGGATTGGGGGTAGTGTACTGACGTAGATTGAGAACTGGTTGTCAGACAGGAAGCAAAGAGTAGGAGTAAATGGGTACTTTTCAGAATGGCAGGCAGTGACTAGTGGGGTACCGCAAGGTTCTGTGCTGGGGCCCCAGCTGTTTACATTGTACATTAATGATTTAGACGAGGGGATAAAATGTAGTATCTCCAAATTTGCGGATGACACTAAGTTGGGTGGCAGTGTGAGCTGCGAGGAGGATGCTATGAGGCTGCAGAGTGACTTGGATAGGTTAGGTGAGTAGGCAAATGCATGGCAGATGAAGTATAATGTGGATAAATGTGAGGTTATCCACTTTGGTGGTAAAAACAGAGAGACAGACTATTATCTGAATGGTGACAGATTAGGAAAAGAGGAGGTGCAATGAGACCTGGGTGTCATGGTACATCAGTCATTGAAGGTTGGCATGCAGGTACAGCAGGCGGTTAAGAAAGCAAATGGCATGTTGGCCTTCATATCGAGGGGATTTGAGTACAGGGGCAGGGAGGTGTTGCTACAGTTGTACAGGGTCTTGGTGAGGCCACACCTGGAGTATTGTGTACAGTTTTGGTCTCCTAACTTGAGGAAGGACATTCTTGCTATTGAGGGAGTGCAGCAAAGATTCACCAGACTGATTCCCGGGATGGTGGGACTGACCTATCAAGAAAGACTGGATCAACTGGGCTTGTATTCACTGGAGTTCAGAAGAATGAGAGGGGACCTCATAGAAACGTTTAAAATTCTGATGGGTTTAGACAGGTTAGATGCAGGAAGAATGTTCCCAATGTTTGGGAAGTCCAGAACCAGGGGTCACAGTCTAAGGATAAGGGGTAAGCCATTTAGGACCGAGATGAGGAGAAACTTCTTCACCCAGAGAGTGGTGAACCTGTGGAATTCTCTGCCACAGAAAGTAGTTGAGGCCACTTCACTAAATATATTCAAAAGGGAGTTAGATGAAGTCCTTACTACTCGGGGGATCAAGGGGTATGGTGAGAAAGCAGGAAGGGGGTACTGAAGTTGCATGTTCAGCCATGAACTCATTGAATGGCGGTGCAGGCTAGAAGGGCTGAATGGCCTACTCCTGCACCTATTTTCTATGTTTCTAAACAGTGTCGATACAGATTCTTTTCCCTCAATCTGTTTCAGCGAATACACTGACTCGAACACTTTAAAGTATAGTTCAGACTGACTTTATTTAGGCTTCATCGATGAAGTGTCTTGCTCTGATAAAGGGGCACCGACTCCATAAGTCTGTTGAATCGACCAGAGCAAGCAAAAATCATTACAAAAACATTACAGTTATACAGTTCTTGATCGGTACAACCCCTTTGCAGTGTCCTTTCACATCAACTACCGTGGCATAGATACAAGCTAAACCAGTCATTTACACAGTAAAGCAAGCAATTCCCTAATCATGAGTGAAGATTAAGTCATCTCCAGCTTATCTTTGTTTTGCAGGCAAGGAAGGCACAGTTCTGCTTCTCTTGGTATCCCTACAGTTTAGCTCCTACATCTGTTGCTACATTCCCATTATGATCAGACGGTTCCTCAAGGTTGTTTTACAAGAACAAGTCTCTCATTGTTCTCCCCTATAGTGAGATCTGAAGAGTCAGCAATAACCATGAGCGGCCATTTTAGAAAGAGTTAATACATTTGAAATTAGTACGGATAATACATATAAAGTTGGTAGCGACATTGATACAGATTCTCAACAGCAGCACATTTCGAAAGCAGTGACGGGGTCGGTCCAAGTCAGCATGGATTTATCAAAAGGGAAATCATGCTTGACAAATCTTCTAGAATTTTTTGAGGATGTAGCTAGTAGAGTGCACAAGGGAGAACCAGTAGATGTGGTGTATTTGGACTTTCAAAAGGCTTTTGACAAGGTCCCACACAAGAGATTGGTGTGCAAAATTAAAACACATGGTATTGGGGGTAATGTACTGACGTGGATAGAGAGTTGGTTGGCAGACAGGAAGCAGAGAGTTGGGATAAATGGGTCCTTTTCAGAATGGCAGGCAGTGACTAGTGGGATGCTGCAGGGCTCAGTGCTGGGACCCCAGCTATTTACAATATACATTAATGATTTGGATGAGGGAATTGAGTGTAATATCTCCAAGTTTGCAGATGACACTAAGCTGGGTGGCGGTGTGAGCTGTGAGGAGGGCGCTAAAAGGCTGCAGGGTGACTTGGACAAGTTAGGTGAGTGGGCAAACGTGTGGCAGATGCAGTATAATGTGGATAAATGTGAGGTTATCTACTTTCGTGGCAAAAACACGAAGGCAGAATATTATCTGAATGATGGCAGATTAGGAAAAGGGGAGGTGCAACGAGACCTGGATGTCATGGTACATCAGTCATTGAAAGTTGGTATGCAGATACAGCAAGCGGTGAAGAAGGCAAATGGTATGTTGGCCTTCATGGCTAGGGGATTTGAGTATAGGAGCAGGGAGGTCTTACTGCAGTTGTACAGTGCCTTGGTGAGGCCTCACTTGGAATAGTGTTCAGTTTTGGTCTCCTAATCTGAGGAAGGACATTCTTGCTATTCAGGGAGTGCAGTGAAGGTTCACCAGACTGATTCCTGGGATGGCAGGACTGATATATGAGGAGAGACTGGATCGACTGGACCTGTATTCACTGGAGTTTAGAAGGATGAGAGGGGATCTCATAGAAACACATAAAATTCTGACAGGAGTGGACAGGTTAGATGCAGGAAGAATGTTCCTGATGTTGTGGAAGTCCAGAACCAGGGAACACCGTCTGAGGATAAGGGGTAGGCCATTTAGGACTGAGATGAGGAGAAACTTCTTCACTCAGAGAGTTGTTAACCTGTGGAATTCCCTACCGCAGAGAGTTGTTGATGCCAGTTCATTGGATATATTCAAGAGGGAGTTAGAAATGGCCCTTATAGCTCAAGGGATCAAGGGGTATGGAGAGAAGGCAGGAAAGGGGTACTGAGGTGAATGTTCAGCCATGATCTTATTGAATAGTGATGCAGGCTCGAAGGGCCGAATGGCCTACTCCTGCACCTATTTTCTATGTTTCTATGTTTCTGCCTTGCATCGACATCTGCCCGTCTGTAGATTGTGAGAATTTTAATCTTTCTCAAGACGTCTCGGGCTCAGGAAACAGATACCCTTGATTCTGCTGATGATTCATAGATATGCAATCCTTTTCAACTTCTGACTTTTTATGTGATCTATTTTGTTTTTTCAGTACTTTTATCTTTAAAAAAAAATCAATACTATTACTTTTATTTTATATGGTTTACAAATGAGTGCACGTATCCATCTGAAATGTTAATAAGTGTGTATGAAATAAATGGTTGCTATGGTAGATTTCTTTCTTAGCAACAGACATGAAAACAAAACTTAGATTTATGTATATAATATAATACGTCCAAACCTCAGATGTCCTCAGTGATACTTCTTTTTACCAATTCGTACACTATCAATGCTTAAAATTTAGCAGTAGCACTGATATGTCACCGTTGCTAGGGAAAAGAAAGTCGATAGCAACCATTTTTATGCTTTTCTTTGTTTTTGGCCATTTCTCGGTAACACTCAATTTGCAGACTTGGGAACATTTGGTTTTTGCTTCAGATGCATATGTTTAATATATTTAGCATGATTATAGGTACTTCCCACATGGAGACTATGGAACTAAAAATCTAGGCAAGAAAACAGGCTTCGGCCCACGGTCTAGGAGGGTAGCTGTAGGCCGAACTGTAGGCTGTGCTTACATGTCGTTCCCAATTTTTAGGCACAAGGCCTAGACAAGAGACAGACTTGCAGAATTTTTGAGTTCTCCCTGGCCATTTCCATGGCACAGTGAAGAAATACTGTGGGCATCTGCATCCTTAGAGGAGCAGCATACCTCTCCTGAGGACAACTACTGAAGTGCCAGGGATTTGAAATTTGGAAGGGTTGCCAACTCTGGTTGGACATATTTCTGGAGATTTCATCACAAGACTACTTGCCTCCAATTGCCCCGCTCAGTCAAACAGCCTTTTGTGCCATTTACAATACTTCTGTAACTAATAAATGAAAGTGTTTGAAGAAAATGAAAAAAACAAAGTTGTTTTTAATGCCCCTATGATTCTCCTGGGTTGCTCATAGCAGCATTTGGGAAATTAATCTTCAATTTCTGGAGACTCCAGGGCAATCCAGGAAGTTTGGCAACCCTAAAAGTAGGATTTGACAACATGAGGTCTGAAAGCAATGATTCACTACACCGTCTTTTAAAGTTTTCATGCCATTCCTGAAAACACTGCAGTCTTATTTTGAGAATAGATTGGATAGCTTCCTGATTGACCTCATACATAGGGTTATCCATCATATTCAATCTTAAAATGGCATCATCAATGGACAGCAGAATATTTTTCTCCAATCACTGAATTATGCCATTACTATTTGCTTGTGTGAGTTTTTTAAATGTATTTCTCCCCAATCTCCTGCTTATGAACCACACCCCAGCTAAGAGGTTTGTCAAAATTGGTTTGTGCCAAAAGTGTTTTTATTATGTCTTGTAATTGTCTCAATTTCTGATTCTGTGTCATATGTATCTAACCATTAAACATATTTTTAATCATTCTAAAATGAAATATTGTGTTAGCGTGCTCTGTTTTGCAATAAGATGGGTTATGAAAGTTATCTCATTAAAGTTATCTCTCATTTAACAGGCAGAGAATAATTTAAAGACATTGTAAATTATTGATGTTTATCAACTATGATAATTAAGTTCTCCAACAACCTATTTATTTTTTATTAAGGTTATTCTCACACCATCCCTATAAACTCCACAGCTCCACAGACAGGCAAGCACAGTATGAACTTTACCAGTACAGAAATCATACAGACATACTTAGATTGTCAGTTCAGAAATACATTTTCTTAGAGATACCTTGAACAGTTGGAGTACTGTTGATCCCCATTTCATTCGCCAGCTTCAACATGAGTTCGGTTTCAGTTAAATAGCACGGGTTGCCATATTGCAGCTCATTCCTTTACCCCTGGGGAAAGTGGCTGCAGTATTGGTGTGTGTGGGAAGGAACATGCACGGAGATCAGGGAGCTAACCTTGCCAGGTTCAGCAAGGCAGTTCATATGATTATGTATGTGCTCTCTGAGCATTTTCCACCAGCACAGGGAGCACAATGACTGAAAGTGGACAAAGACTGTTACTGTTTGCTGTGTTTGAGTCGTGCTTGCCAAAGGCCGGGGACCAGAACTGCTCTTTTCAAAGAGACTTTGGATTTTGTTGTAGAGATGGTGTAACAAGAGAAAGTTGCAATCTGTGAGGCAGAAGGGAACTCTGCTATGCAACTAAATGTCCAGCATGTCTGGCAAGCGGTTGCTGACAGAGTCGTGGGAGCAGACAAGAAAAAATATTCTGGTGTGAGGAAGAGTGCCAAGGTAAGATCACCCACAGTTAACAACCCAAATTATGGTAAGCCTGTCACAAGCACCATGTCCCCAATATTGTGCAATAGAGCATGGAAAGCACCAGTAAAACCCCTCACATCCTGCACAAATAAACCCCTATGTTTCTAATGCTCCAGCTTGAACTTTGTGGCTGGTAGATATGAAGACTCCTAAAGACAAATATAACTGTTGCACATTGCGGCACCATGTCAAAATACCACCTTGAATTAGTCAGAAATTATGCCGGAATGTAGGCTGGGCACATGGGTGAAACTGATGTTAGATCGAAAGCAATAGCATACATTTTATCTGTGCTTAAAAAGAGAAGGCTGCTACACGCCGAGAGAGAAACCAGATTGGTAATATTTCTTGTGAACCTGTGCTGTTTGAGCTGTCATGAGGAAGCATCTCTTGAAATCATGAGTGTGGAAGCCATAGAGTGTGTGCTTGGTAGCTTGGTCCCAGCTCAACAAGGCAAGTGCTCTTAAAAGCTGTTTCTTCTTTCCCATTCAAACTCAGTAACATACAAGCACATTTTCCCAGAAGCAGCAAGCAAACAGTCCTCATCACATTTACTGGCACTGTTCCCAAATGCCTTTATCTTCTTCTCATTCATCCAACTATCCAATCTAATCTTAAATGTTGACACGGTTTCTGCCTCAACCACTAACCCGGGAAATGAATTCCATATCCTTTCAACTCTCTATGTGTAAATACATTTCTCCTGCCCTCTGATCTAAACCTCTTACATTTAATCTTGTATCTATGGCCCTTTGTTCTATCCCTTCTATCTACTTGTTCCATCTTTTCAGAATTTTAAACACTTTTAATGAAAAAAAAGCCCCAATTTTTCAAGTTAGAAGTGGTTCCAGACTGAACCTTATAGGACACCATTACCTACTTCCAATTTTCTGATAAGCTTCCCTTAACTCCCACTTTCTGTTTTCTCCCCTCTAATCAATTTTTAATCCAGTGTTCAATTCTCTCCTTAGTTGCATATGCTTTAATCTTCTCTAATAATCTTCCCTGCGGTACCTTGTCAAAGGCTTTCCTAAAGTCCATGTACACAACATCTACTGCATCTCATCATCTATCATGTTTGCTATCTTCTCAACATATTCTATGAGGTTTGTCAAGCATGATCGTCCTATTTGAAAACTGTGTTGGATTTGCTCTGTCTCCCTTTTTAAAAATGGGTACTTTTTAAAATTGGCCACTCTCCAATCCTCTGGCAAACATCTACACTGAATAGAACCCTAGGATGTGACCCCTTCTTCAAAAAATGTAAAAGGAATAAGTTAGGAACATATACTCTAGTTAGTTTTACTTCTGTTGTTGGTAAACTACTAGAATATGTAATGCAGGATGATATTACTAAGCACTTGGAGAAACATGAATTAATCAGAGCCAGTAGACTATTTTTTAAGTGCAGTGTAACTAAACTGGAGAATGTTTTTATGCATTACATTATTTTAGATTCTGCATTGCTGGCCCCAGAACACAGGACTCCTATTGATTTCAGTTATCTGTTTCAGCAAGTTACAGGAATAAAGGTTACTGACAAGCTGAAGGCAACTAATCTGTGTCTGAGTTTTGATCTCTGTCAGGCAAAAAGGAGTTTAATATGCTACTATCGATTGAATGCAGACTCATTGATGTTGTTCTGCCAAATAGTGACCTTGATAGCTGGCTGGATATTATGTTAATTTCCAATCATTACAAGTAATTCAAAGTACAGATCAATGAATCAAGCTAACACAGTCAATACCAAACATCTGAAGTGATTTCCATTCTGGATGTAGTCATTTTCATTGACTCATAGGATCATAGAATAGAACAGCACAGAAGAAGGCTATTCAGCCCATCGAGTCTTTTAAAGATCAATCCAGTTAGTTCCACTCCCCCGCTCTTTCCCCATATCCCTGCATTTTTTTCTCCTTGAAGTGTTTATCCATTTCCTTTCTGAAAGCTACTATTGAATCTGTATCCACCACCCTATCAGGCAGATCATTCCAAATCCTAACCAATCGTTGTATAAAAAAGTTTTTCCTCATGTTGCCTCTGGTTCTTTTGCCAATGACCTTAAATCTGTGCCCTCTGGTTAACGATCCTTCAGCCATTGGAAACAGATTCTCTTTATTTACGCAATCTAAATTCTTTCTTTACACAGAGGGTGACTATAGAATGTACAATTGTCTACTTCAACCCATTGTGGGAGCAGATTTCACAAGTACTTTTTAAAAGGGATTAAGGCAGTTGCTTGAAAAAACATAATGGTGAAACGTATGGATAGCAAGCATGAGATTGGGATTAGATTTGGTGGCTCGTGTGGAGAAAAGCACCAGCACGGACTTGATGGACCAAATGGCCTGCTTCTGTGCTGCCACATACTATCATTCTAAATGGTGGTCAAGGGTTTATTCCCACATAGATTGCTGGTCCTCTGCCAGGAATACCCAGGGGCTGGGGCATGGAAAGAGGAGGCACAAATGAGGCAGCTACTTCTCCCAACCAAGTTGTTCCCCTCAGAAAACTGAAATGCTGGTAATGACCATGAGCAACCAGCCAGTGTTGGCAGTAGTTGTGAGGCTATGTCCCACCTCGGTGCAAAGTGCAGTGCTACAACTATATCAAGAAGTCCGCATCGAGGAGCAGCAGGCTGCTGTCAAAATTACTCCTTCCACTGAGGCAACACTTCGAAGGAACATGAGATTAGATTAGAGATAACATACCATACAATCTCACCAAGGGCAGGTCTAGGGAAACAAATAGCAATAACAGAAACATTAAACAGTATTATGGAAATAAAGTGGTTGGACCATCTTTGGAATGCAGTGTGCCAGAAGCAATATCTTAAAGTAGCAGTGGTGGAGTATAGGTAGGTATGGTAGTAAAAGTAGTGGTGATTAGTCGAAGCATGTTATTCATGGGATCTGTATATTATGACAAAAACTATAGAATTGTTAATAGAGGCCATATTTGCAGATCTAAATAAAAGTCCTACAATCAATGATTGATATGCCAGTCTTTTTGGCTGCCTATCAACCTTGCCCAATTTTTCTTCAGCTGAAGGGATTCCCTCTCGAGATCACAAAATTATGGAAGGTGCAGTGGACACAGATAATTTTTGACACCATGTCAGAGCTATATGCAGTACCCCCGTAATCTGTCCAGTCAGAAAATCTCTGCTTCTCCACACCAATTTGCTTCCCCTGCTTTTGAGCTCCTTTTTCTCCATTGCTGTCATTGGATGGCCCAATGGAATGCTAATGAAGCAATAACTAGAAGGTACAATAAGGTCCACACACATGTGCACTGCCTTCAAAACCTTCCAAAATGTTTGTGCCATTGAATTCGGCACCTGATAAATTCAGCTTTTGTGCCTTCTTGCCTGATTCAGTGAAACGCACTGCAGGCTGCTTGAGTGCACTTTCACGGCAATTCACCCCATAGACAGCAGGGAATTACACTTTACACTGACAACAGCAGCACAAAAGAACATATCTAATGCAAAACTAAATTGTTTAAATGACATTATAAGCTAAATTAGAAAAGTTTGCCTACAACAACAATTTAAACCTTCCCAGGACAAATCAAAATGCTGTAATGTTCAGAATATTTAGAAACTGGCGTAGAAATTTGGGCACGTTCAGTTTTGGTACAATTCTTGTGCCTGAATGGCGAGGCCAAGGTGCCCCCATTATTGGGCCTCAGGACTCCTTTCCAGGAAGTGGGCGAGCTGCAGAGAGAGGCAGCTCAACCGGCAAAATGTTGTTGAAGCCACCCGCTAGCACTCCTGCTCCTCCTAACTCCACATTCAGGTAAGTATATTTTAAAACTTACATTGTTAGTTAAGGCCTGTTAGACTGCATGTAGGCCTGGCTGTCCTGAGTGATGCTGGAACTTGCTGTCTCAAGGCAAACCAAAATTGCATTGGGGGCCTCAAACAGGCATGAGGCCCCTTACTTCCATATGCAAATGCTAAATTCCAGCTCGATATAGAGTGCAGCTTGAGAGGCTGGCAAGAAGAGAATTGGAGAAGTTGAGTCTAGAAATAATGTGGATAAGGGTTTCAGCAGCACTATAAAACTGTCACAATAATTTTTTTATACGCAATGTACGTGCACAGTGGGCTTATGTTGGCAGCAATATATGCACTCTTGCATTCTAAATTAACTGGATCTTTCTGACAGCCTTTTCTTTCAGCCTTTCAATCACTGTGATTTATTGCTCTGAAGAAAATGACATCTTTTATTGCATTCTCTTCAGAGCAGCAAGCCTTCTCATTTAGGATGGCTTGGCAGGATTAATGTGTCTTCTGATTTCTGGAAGATCCAGTTCACCTCGACAAAACATCTCTTAGGATGCGAGTTTTGAAGCAGTGCCCTTTCAGCATCACTTGCTTTGCTCTGAAACTGCTGAATCTTTATGAAGGAAATTCAGTAGGATTGAACCTTGCCATTTACATAATAAGTACTTTGGCAGCCTTCTAATGCAGACATGAATTCTGAATGAATGCCTAGGTTAAATGAGTCTCAGTTGTCGGATTATATGTCGTAGTTTAATTATGCACATAATTTTTCTTTCCAATAACAATGCTTTGGTGTTACAATGCTTTGATGTTATTTTGGAATTAATAAACTATTGAAGAAAATGTTTTAATGCTTTCTGTTTATGTTTTACTTTTATGTCACCCTCATTAGTCCATGACCTTAGAATTATCCACTGGGAATTGTAGCTGAAAATCATTTTTTTTAAATCAGCAATTTAAATTTAAATTCAAACAGTGAGTAGATTCTAGTAACTTAGTTGGACAATAATGAGAACATTTTACAAAATTTGAAGAAATGATAGAAAGACATAACAGAAAAAGGTAATGCACCTCAACGTGAATCAGACACTAACCTTGACAGGGATGAATCAAGTCAGTGTGAGGCTAGAGGGCAGGATGTTCCTTTGAAATACCACCTACTTTCCACGTGGTTTTGAGGTGATAACAAGAGTAAAATAAAATGGTGTGCCTGTCCCAATAACCACCTGCCTTGTGCCCGCTCCACCTCATGTAAATGAGGTTGGGTGGGTTTAGCCAAGCTATCCCCTCAACTTGCCCCAATGAGTACCCCAACACAACATCTGGAAACACCATTATATAAAAGCAGCGCCGCGGTATCACTGAGGGGCAGAGCACGTAGGGGAGACTATTTTTGGTGAAATGATTGCAGAGTTTTTTGGCCTTTGATTGCTAGAAGCTCACAAAATATTTAAAGTGAGTACTGAATATTTTTACATTTTGGATTAGAGAAATGCATTTCCCAATGGTAATGCCTCTCTTCCTGTGTTGTGAAAAGGAGGAGGAGGAGAAAATGGAAGTTGCTAGGCTGGAAGAACTTAAGAGTGCGGCATCAGGGAAGACACTTGTTTCCAACACATATATACCCACTCAATTGGGATAAAAAACCTAGAAGATCGTATTTAGATTTCTTTAGCCATCAATGCCTCAGAAGGCTATGCTGTTGAGTTATGAAAGCTGCTGGCTGAAGACCTGCAGCTCACTGCAACAAGGAGCATAGCATTATCTGTGGCAGTGAAAATGACCTCTGCCTTGAGCTTTTATGCCATGGCTCTTTCCAGGTGGCCTCTGATGACCTTTGTCACATTTGTCAGGCAGGACCTCACCATTGCATAAAATAGAACTCTGAGGCTCCATTCAGGTGGACCTCGCAGTTCATAAATTTCTCAATGAAACCTGGAGGGAAAGCAGTTCAATTCTATAGATTGGCATGATTCCCACAAGTGCAGGTAGCAAATGACGGAATGCATGAGACATTGAAAGCTCCATACAACAATCCCCTCAACCTCACTCCTCAAAAAACAGGCTTCAGTACAGGAAGGAAAAAAGAGATCCAGATTTCAGGAATTTAAGCTATGAGGTAAAAATAAGTAGCTTGTATTTGTTAATGTTCACTTTATCTACTAATTAAAAGGGCACTAGGATTACTATTTTTTGTTTGCTACATCTGGTTACTTTGACATATTAGCCATTTAGAGCTGTATATCAAACAGAAGCGACAAATTGGTATGATCACATACATAATATCACAAGTGAAAATTTCACCATCAAGACCAATCTATAAAATATTTGCATAAATTCATACCAACATGTTTGTTAATCCAAAGCTATAATTAAACTTGAATAAAAGTGATATTTCCTCATCTCGAAAAACATGTGCTGCTTCTCTTGTACTTTTGCATAATTCATGAAATAATGTGACCTGTATGTTTTCAAAAAGAAACCCATTCAAATTGAAAATATGATTAACCTAAAGCATTTCTACCAACACGCTGAGAAAATCCTACCAGCAACTTAATAGTTTATTAACATAGCACTGGTTAGAGTTTTACAAAGTGAAATAGCAATTAACAGGCCAAGATGCAAGCTCAGCCTCACTAACAGAACGAAAAACAGTTTGGCAAGCTCCACTAGGTTCCTCAGCAAGGAAAAGGAAGGAGGAAAGAAGATAAATAATTGCAAGTTTAATGGCAGGCAAAATGTAAGACAGCAATAGTAGATAACAAAAACACAGAACATGGAGGAAATTTAATCCCAGATAGCCTAGGATGTGCAGCAGGAGGCTCAGTCCATTTTAATGGCTGGACCCTCATATAAATGGAGCTGGCAAGCAGCCCACCCCACATGGGCATTCAGAGGCCGCTCGCCTGATTTGGGCCGGCGCGATATTGAGCAGCTCGGAGACCATCCAGTTGGCAGCAAGTTACGTCGTCGGAGGGGGTTGGGCGGGTGGTTGGGAATATTTCAGGAACATGGAAGCACTGAGCCTGGGAAGGCAGCAACCCAAACTATGGTTGTGGGGTCCAGAGGAAGTTTTTTTTTACTGACCTTGGAGAGCCTCCACTTCTGGTCCTACAGCTTCTACTGAGTGAAGCATCCACCCAGTAGGCTGTAAAAATGGCTTTGGTATCCTACCTACCCAATAGGTCCCTGATTAACATTCATTCATGGCGCTGCCACCTGAGCCGGGCGGGCATCTCAGCTGCCACTCTTTAAGGTAGCTGCCGGATGGAAAAAATGGGAAATGGACTGCTTTGATTTTAGCTCCCATACCACCCAGTTTCCACCAGGCAGCAGGTGTTGAAATCCCCACGTTGCAATTTTGAAAAAGAGATGATTTTAATAATTTAGGTATACCTACAGTAAGGATTTTTTTTAAGTGAATGTTACTAAATATAAAATTAATGTGCACAATTACATGTAGAAAATTCATACCATCTGTCCGACTAAAAAAGTGCAAGGTCAAATGGAGTTAATATTTATATATCCCAAAGAACACAATGGCCCAGAATTTCCTGCAGTGGCGAGACAGGTGATTTAAGCAGTAAATATCCCAGTTTTTCACACGGATCTCGCCGTTGCTAACTTACTCCAAAATTTTACGTTAACATTTGCTGCCGGTAGCACAGCAGTTAATTAGAAGTAGTGTAGCCAATGGGCAAAGTTTTCTGTTAGACACATGCGTCTTGAGCAGCTTATTATCTGACTAATCTCAATATTCATGGGAGCAAGCCTCCACCGATTTATGTGACATAAATGTTTAACTCATATCTGCAACCAAAAAAGCTTTCCTATTGAAGAAAAAAGAGAATAACATTCCTGTTGTACAAAAGATTCAAACTTGATAAAATATTAGAATCAGAGCTTGCACTTTTCTTTCAGATTTAGTGAGTTGTCACCTCTATATAACTCAGAAGGGTAGAAATTCATACATGGCTATATTTGGAGTGCGGGGCACAGGTAACTGTGCCTGCACTTGAATGGTGAGGCCTGAAGTGCCCCCAATATTGGACCTTGGGCCTCATGCAGTTAACCCCAATGCTACCATGGAAAAAGGCAGAGGCCGAAAAGTTGAGGGGGCAGGGAACCTTGACTACCACTGGTAGTGCTATCATTAGAGTGTAGGTTGGCTACATTTATCCTTGCAGCAGATGTCGCAGCTCTGCAAATGGCTCCTTGCTGATCCCTAGCCTAAAAAGCTAGATTCTCTCCATCATTTTCAGGTATGTATACTTGGGCATGCAGGTGTGGTAATAGCAGATGCAGGCCATCTGGCTCTGGTACCTGATCATCTCCCTGCCATGCCTTCTTTAACCTTATACCATTCGAATGAAGAAATAGTGGAACACTTTAAAAGCAATCCCATCATTAATTATAATTTAACTTACTGATTCTTTATGGACCGTTAGTTAAGCTGCATGTAGACCAGGTAATCCTGCTGCATTTAGGGTAAACCAATGTCCATTTCATGTCTTAAATCAGATGCTAGGCTCCTTATTAGTCTGTTCAAACACCCTAATGCCTGTTTTAGGTAGCAACCAGGAAACCAATAGCGATGAATGTGCTTCCAATGTGTTCAGGCATGGGAGGTTGGCTCCCTAAATTGAAACAATTTGTATCAATTTTCTGCCTGGAAAACAGGTGTAACAAGGTCCAATTTTACCCCCCAGGGTTTCTTATTTAATAAGAACATAAGAACATAAGAATTAGGAACAGAAGTAGGCCATCTAGCCCCTCGAGCCTGCTCCGCCATTCAACAAGGTCATGGCTGATCTGGCCGTGGACTCAGCTCCACTTACCCGCCCGCTCCCGATAACCCTTAATTCCCTTATTGGTTAAAAATCTATCTATCTGTGATTTGAATACATTCAATGAGCTAGCCTCAACTGCTTCCTTGAGCAGAGAATTCCACAGATTCACAACCCTCTGGGAGCAGAAATTCCTTCTCAACTCGGTTTTAAATTGGCTCCCCCGTATTTTGAGGCTGTGCCCCCTAGTTCTAGTCTCCCCGACCAGTGGAAACAACCTCTCTGCCTCTATCTTGTCTATCCCTTTCATTATTTTAAATGTTTCTATAAGATCACCCCTCATCCTTCTGAACTCCAACGAGTAAAGACCCAGTCTACTCAATCTATCATCATAAGGTAACCCCTTCATCTCCGGAATCAGCCTAGTGAATCGTCTCTGTACCCACTCCAAGGCTAGTATATCCTTCCTTAAGTAAGGTGACCAAAACTGCATGCAGTACTCCACATGCGGCCTCACCAATACCCTGTACAGTTGTAGCAGGACCTCTCTGCTTTTGTACTCCATCCCTCTCGCAATGAAGGCCAACATTCCATTCGCCTTCCTGATTACCTGCTGCACCTGCAAACTAACTTTTTGGGATTCATGCACAAGGACCCCCAGGTCCCTCTGCACCGCAGCATGTTGTAATTTCTCCACATTCAAATAATATTCCCTTTTACTGTTTTTTTTCCCCAAGGTGGATGACCTCACATTTTCCGACATTGTATTCCATCTGCCAAATCTTAGCCCATTCGCTTAATCTCTTTGTAGCCTCTCTGTGTCCTCTACACAACCCGCTTTCCCACTAATCTTTGTGTCATTTGCAAATTTTGTTCCACTACACTCTGTCCCCTCTTCCAGGTCATCTATGTATATTGTAAACAGTTGTGGTCCCAGCACCGATCCCTGTGGCACACCATTAACCACCGATTTCCAACCCGAAAAGGACCCATTTATCCCGACTCTCTGCTTTCTGTTAGCCAGCCAATTCTTGATCCATGCTAATACATTTCCTCTGACTCCGTGTATCTTTATCTTCTGCAGTAACCTTTTGTGTGGCACCTTATCGAATGCCTTTTGGAAATCTAAATACACCACATCCATCGGTACACCTCTATCCACCATGCTCATTATATCCTCAAAGAATTCCAGTAAATTAGTTAAACATGATTTCCCCTTCATGAATCCAAGTTGCATCTGCTTGATTGCACTGTTCCTGTCTAGATGTCCCGCTATTTCTTCCTTAATGATAGCTTCAAGCATTTTCCCCACTACAGATGTTAAACTAACCGGCCTGTAGTTACCTGCCTTTTGTCTGCCCCCTTTTTTAAACAGAGGCCTTACATTAACTGCTTTCCAATCCGTTGGTACCTCCCCAGAGTCCAGAGAATTTTGGTAGATTATAACAAATGCATCTGCTATAACTTCCGCCATCTCTTTTAATACCCTGGGATACATTTCATCAGGACCAGGGGACTTGTCTACCTTGAGTCCCATTAGCCTGTCCAGCACCACCTCCCTAGTGATAGTGATTGTCTCAAGGTCCTCCCTTCCCACATTCCCGTGACCAGCAATTTTTGGCATGGTTTTTGTGTCTTCCACTGTGAAGACCGAAGCAAAATAATTGTTTAAGGTCTCAGCCATTTCCACATTTCCCATTATTAAATCCCCCTTCTCATCTTCTAAGGAACCAACATTTACTTTAGTCACTCTTCTCCGTTTTATATATCGGTAAAAGCTTTTACTATCTGTTTTTATGTTTTACGCAAGTTTACTTTCGTAATCTATCTTTCCTTTCTTTATTGCTTTCTTAGTCATTCTTTGCTGTCGTTTAAAATTTTCCCAATCTTCTAGTTTCCCACTAACCTTGGCCACCTTATACACATTGGTTTTTAATTTGATACTCTCCTTTATTTCCTTGGTTATCCACGGCTGGTTATCCCTTCTCTTACTGCCCTTCTTTTTCACTGGAATATATTTTTGTTGAGCACTATGAAAGAGCACCTTAAAAGTCCTCCACTGTTCCTCAATTGTGCCACCATTTAGTCTGTGTTCCCAGTCTACTTTAGCTAACTCTGCCCTCATCCCACTGTAGTCCCCTTTGTTTAAGCATAGTATGCTCGTTTGAGACACTACTTCCTCACCCTCAATCTGTATTACAAATTCAACCATACTGTGATCACTCATTCCGAGAGGATCTTTTACTACGAGATCGTTTATTATTCCTGTCTCATTACACAGGACCAGATCTAAGATAGCTTGCTCCCTTGTAGGATCTGTAACATACTTTTCTAAGAAACAATTCCGTATGCATTCTATGAATTCCTCCTCTAGACTACCCCGTGCGATTTGATTTGACCAATCGATATGTAGGTTGAAATCCCCCATGATTACTGCCGTTCCTTTTTCACATGCCTCTATTATTCCCTTGATTATTGTCCGTCCCACCGTGAAGTTGAAGTTAAGCAGAAAAGTCCTAAATTTGTTTTGTATGGATGATCAATAAATCTGACATTTTATTAATAAGACATTGACTATTTGTAATTTACAAGCAGCTTATTATGAATTTATTTGCTGAATCCATTAGTTGTAAGTTGAGCATTCAAACAGAGATGATAGTTCAGTTAACGGCCTTTGCCTGTAACACTCACTACATTTTTAGGCTGGGAGGTGGTTTGCAGTGGTGTTCCCCAAGGGTGAGTTTAGGTCCATTACTCTTTTCAATTTTTGCAAATGACTTATCTCGGATGTAGGATGCAACATTATAAAATTTGCAGATGATACAAAACTTGGCAAAATAGTAGTGATGAAGATAGTTATAGGCTTCAGGATGATGTAGGCAGGATGGTAAAATGGGCACAAGCATGGCAGCTAGAGTTCAATGTGGAGAAGTGTGAAGTGATGCACTTTGGGAGGACTAATATGGAAAGACAGTATATTATGAATGGCATGATTTTGAAAAGTGCAGATGAGCAGAGATGTCCATATATACAAAGGCTGGACTTTTCAGAGGTAAGGACGGTGGATTGGAGGCATGGGGGGAAGTGAAAGTTGTGCAAATGTAAAACCCGACCCCAACCCGCCCCCAACCCGCCCACTTTCACCTTTCACTCAAGAGGAACGGGAGGGAGGCTGCCAACCCACTACCAGGAGGCGGGCTGGCAATTTAAATATTATAATGAGGCCTGAAGCCTCTACTTTACCTGCTTTGCAGATTTTACTGCAGGCAGCCGGGGATCCCGGGGCTTGGGGTTCCCGGTGCTGCACTGAGGCAGCTTCAGCCTAAGAGAACAAATCATGTGGGCCGGGAGGAGCAGGAGTGCATACTCCCAGCCCTTCGCCCTACGGTCAGGGTTCAGACCCCCCCATGGATCACGACTCAGCCCCGGGGTCGGGGATCACCCTCATATCCCTGGGATCGATCTCACCCTCCTCTCACCATCCTGGGAAGAGCACCTACCCTGGTCCTGTGGGCCCCTGGTCTGCGTTCGGCGCACGACTGGAAGCCAGCCTGTCAATCAGGCTGACTTTCGGGCGGGAAACCCGCCCTTCCCTCACACGCACCATGTGGGTGGGACCTGGGAAAATCCAGCTCAAATTCTTAAAGATGGTATAGCAAGTTGATAAGATGTTTAAAAAAGTGTAAGGGTTACTTGGGTCTAAAAATAGAGGAATAGAAAATAAAGGAACAAGATCATATTAGAACTTTATACATCACTGGTTAGGCCTCAGCTGGAGTATTGTGGACAATTCTAGCCACCATACTTCAGAAAAGATATAAAGGCTTGAGAAAGGGTACAGAAGAGGTTTACCAGGATGTTACTAGGGATGAGGGATTTCAGTTATGAGGAGAGGTTGGAAAAGTTAAGACTGTACTCCTTGAAACAGAGAAGTTTTAGAGGTGACCTAATGGAGGTTCTCAAGACGATGAGAGGCTTTGACAGAGTAGATAGAGAAAAATGATTCCCTCTGACTAGTGGGTCAATAAATAGAGGTGATAGATTCAAAATCATTAGCAAAAGATCTAGAGGGGAGATGAGGAGAATTTATTTTCACTTAGAGAGTTGTCGGGATCCGAAACGGTGGTGGAAGCTGATTCCATAAATAATTTTTAAAATGGAGTTGGACAGGTATTTGAGAATGAGGAACTTGTAGAGTTACGGACAAAAAGCGGGGATGTGGGACTAAGCACGACTCTTCTTTCAAAGAGCCAGCACAGGCATGACCGGCTGAATGGCCTCCTTCTGTGCTGTAAGTTTGTATGGGCTAGATTTTCCTATCATTTCCCGGCGATTTTCTCGGCGGTACAGCTGTTTTTCCACCCAGTGAAAGTTTCCCCTTAGGTTTTCTCATGGTATCGCCCACATCTGAACATGTCCGCCGGGACCAAACCGCCCATGTGCAACGCCGAGAACAAACGCCAGGGTGTAAGTTTGGCCTCAACCGCTGACGTCCAGATCGCCGAGAGAACCGCCCTGCAAAAGCGCTTAAACGGGGCTGCAAAGAAAGGTAAGTTAAAGGTTCTTTATGTATTTTGTTTAATTTTAAAACGCCGATTAGGTATAAAAGTGTCTTGGGAATGCTTTGTGCGTCTTTATTTTTTTATTGAAATTTTTTTTTCAAAGTTTTCCCCCCTCCCTAGGCCCAATCGCAGCCTCGGACTAAATTTTAAATACTTACCGTCCATTCCGGTAACGACCGCCCATGTTGCTAAGTTTCAACTTAACCACTGAGAAAACGCCGACAATGGGTGCGCAACGCCCATTTTCTTGCCGGGCGATTAGTTTTAAACATAAAAATGGAAATTCTCACCAGCGTTACTCACCGACCATTAGCGGTCCTTCTCAGCGGGCAATCGGGCGTTGAGGTGCTCAAAAAAAGTCTAGCCCTATGATTCTATGATCTGTGCTGTAGATTTGGATCAAACATGCTTGATGTAAGTACTTAACCTCTTGAGCACTTCAGTAATCTCTTATTTCTCTCCAATATTACATTTTTCTCAGATTGTATTAATAAATCTTCCAGTTACTGAATGTAAAGTCAATAGTCTTCAGAGCTCACTGAATCGATACCCATTTCAGTTATTAGTTTCTGCTCTGTAGATAGCTGGCCATTTTTTTCATGTGAAAGAAATTGCTGAAAATGCATGAGGATTTCAGTGATGTAGAAAAAGCCTGAGGGATCTTAATTATCTCGGTCAAGGATATATATAAAATAGCAGACTTCAGTGCATTGAATGAAACTTACAAAAGTGGAAGATTGCTATAAGTTTAATAAAACTCGGAACTTTCAGAGGTACGGTGGGGGGTGCCTGTGGGTAACAGGTAGCTGCGGTAGGAGACAATAGCTGGTTTGAAAATTTTCCCTAATTGGATTTAAAACAGAAATATTGGTAATATGCACATTGAAGAATTAAAAAAAGACTTTGTGATTGAGATGGCAACCCTTCAAAATTGAGCAAGTTGGGCCTATACTAATTGGAGTTTAGAAGAATGAGAGGTGACCTTATTGAAACATTTAAGATACTGAGGGGATTTGACAAGGTAGATGCAGAGAGAATGTTTCCACTCATGAGGGAATCTAGAACTAGGGGGTATAGTTTAAGAATAAGGGGTCGCCCATTGAGAACTGAGATGAGGAGGAATTTCTTCTCTCAGAGGGTCGTAATTTGTAGAATTCTCTGCCCCAGAGAGCAGTGGAGGCTGGGTAATTGAATATATAGAAACATAGAAACATAGAAACATAGAAAATAGGTGCAGGAGTAGGCCATTCGGCCCTTCTAGCCTGCACCGCCATTCAATTAGTTCATGGCTGAACATGCAACTTCAGTACCCCATTCCTGCTTTCTCACCATACCCCTTGATTCCCCTAGTAGTAAGGACTTCATCTAACTCCTTTTTGAATATATTTAGTGAATTGGCCTCAACAACTTTCTGTGGTAGAGAATTCCACAGGTTCACCACTCTCTGGGTGAAGAAATTCCTCCTCATCTCGGTCCTAAATGGCTTACCCCTTATCCTTAGACTGTGTCCCCTGGTTCTGGACTTCCCCAACATTGGGAACATTCTTCCTGCATCTAACCTGTCTAACCCCGTCAGAATTTTAAACGTTTCTATGAGGTCCCCTCTCATTCTTCTGAACTCCAGTGAATACAAGCCCAGTTGATCCAGTCTTTCTTGATAGGTCAGTCCCGCCATCCCGGGAATCAGTCTGGTGAACCTTCGCTGCACTCCCTCAATAGCAAGAATGTCCTTTCTCAGGTTAGGAGACCAAAACTGTACACAATACTCCAGGTGTGGCCTCACCAAGGCCCTGTACAATTGTAGCAACACCTCCCTGCCCCTGTACCCTGTATTTAAGATGGAGATAGAGTTTTGAACGATAACGGAGTGCAGGGTTATGGGGAGCGGGTAGGGAAGTGGAGCTGAGCCCAAGATCAGATCAGCCATGGCGGAGCAGGCTCGAGGGGCCAAATGGCCTATTCCTGCTTCTTATGTTCTTATGTTCTTATCAGATTCCTAAACTGACTGCACAGTATTGTCATGCAGAATGGTACAGGAGGAGAATTCCATATGTTAATTTTGAAGGGAAAGAAACTAGAATTTAATGGATACAAGGAAGAAATTTTTTAGCAAGTAACGTTTATCATGAACTGGAAATTTTATGGGGAGTGTTCGTAGAATAGTTGAGATTTTTGGCCCATAACAGTAGCTGAAAAACAAAACATCTTTTTGAAAAAAAAATCTAATTTCCTCCCTTTTTTCAAGAAAAATGTATAGTTCAAAGGCCACAGGAAGCCTTCTGGTATCAGTCATTTGTGTGTAAGCTTAATAAGGACAGTGGTATCATAGCTAAATCCAATCCTATTCCCACATCGCTCTCTCTTTCTCTCTCTCTCATGAATGGATGCACATTCTAACAAGAGTTTAGGGGACTAAATTCAGGTGTGTAGTGCTCATTTTCAAGACGCTGCACAGTCCCTAATGCTCAAAAATAGGGTCCGGGATGCGAATGTGTTTTGGATCGATAATAATAGACCCAGGTTCGGGATCTGGATGAATGTTAAATAAGAGACAAGACAAATGAAGTAAAGATAAAACACCATTTACTGAGAGAAAAGAAACATAATACAGTTTATGAAGAAAAGAGAAGGATGATAAGATGCAACAAAGCTCACAGCCTTCGGCCCGTCGGGAGCTCCGCAACGACGGCTGGTCAGGAGCCTTGGGAATCCCGAAACCGCTCGCGAATCACGGTCCAAGATGAAGTTCAAAGAACTACTGGACAGTTCCGGTCCTTTATACTATTGAACAAACATAGGTGCATGTGGCTTATGGCCAACTCCTAATCTGTAAGGCCCCAGCTGTTCCTCCACAAAGCATGAGATCTCGAGGCACCAATCGTCCCATAAACAAGATGGGGTGCGCATCAAGGTCTCTCTCTCTCTCTCTCTCTCTGCATCAACATTCCACGAGGCATGAAGCAGAAAACACACTGTAAATGTCGGAATATCATAATTAACCCTATGTGATTAACCCTATACAATACAATCCACCCTTGATATTTAGACATTCTAAGTAATATAATCGAGTTGAAGGCATAATTCATCAGTTACACGTTGAGTATGCGCAAGCAACGCCCGCAATCTACACCAAAGAATACATACGAGCAGTAATGTCAGTAATAACGCGACGAGTAAAACAACGATAGGATGTATTAACAGCTTCAAAGCGGCGGATGTTTTTGGGGACCATCCGTAAAAGATGTCCCACCAACGGTGTACTGTAAGGTCAATGACCGTTGTCGCAACTCTGACCAAGGCGCCTTCACTGTAACTCATAGCAACTTGCAGAGTATGAAGAGTACGCCCTCGTTTGCTCAATTCGTCAGTGACCTTTGATTATCTTTTAGAAATTGAGCTAAACGAGTTAGGTCTACAGTGGGAGGAAGGTTAGTAATGCCTAGGACGGTGCGATGGCACACAAAATTTTTCCATCGTCCCAATCGATATGACCTATTAGAATGAAGGTCATATATGGTATACACATCTTTAAAGCAAGCATTTAGAGGAGGATCTTTACGGGCACACTCAAGATCAATGGGATAGACACTAGTAATACAAACATGATTCTGTCCGATTTCATGTAAAATTGTACCATTGTATGGTACAAGTGTCCAAATACATGTTCCCGCTGTATGCTGTAGGGAGCATGGTTCAAACGCAGGTGTGTGCAAAGGACACACCATTCCGAAAGGCCATATTTGACAATCTTGAGCTTGGTGAGTTCTATTGCTAGCATCAATCCATCCACCCTTGAACTCGGGTACCCACAGATTTTGGCCATACAGGTGGGGAAGCACTATAAACTGGCACAAAATGTTGGTTTTTGTGATATCTTTTTGCCACTTGATTGATCACGTGATGTTGGCCCCCGTGCTCACTGTTAATTGCATCTGTCCTGGGCCTCCCCAGTACCCGCATGCGTCACAATTGACGCTCCAGTGTCCTATAGTGCAGGCTTGCCCGGAAGGACAGGTAAAATTGTCTTGCGTACGATCAGTGTTAACTAACCGCCACCCTATACGGCCATCCCATGCTGTGTTTGAGGATGGAAGTAGCACAGTCACAGATAACGAGACACAGAGACTTGCCAGCACGAGTTGGTAAGTCGCCATTTTGGGCAGAATTCCTGTGGGAGGAAGCATAAGTATATTAATTCAGCCCCGTTTAGTCAATTTACCCTTGTCAACACAGAGAGGAATATCTTGACCAGTCAGGAGCACCCAATAAGTGTTTCCTTCTCCTTTCGCTAAGATTTCCCCTGCTTGAAAGGGTTTCTGGGGGTACTGCATCCACACTTTTCCTCCTTCACAAACTGTGTCCTGAGTCTGATTTTCATTTTCAATAAGTAGGGACACTAACTTTGCCTAACATGTGGCTTATGGGAGTTCCCCCCTGCAATGGTCGGTGTTTCAGATTGTGCACTGCTTTTGGTAAGACCTTTAACCACCCTTGCAATGTGTTAGTGGGAGTTAATATTTTAATCTGTTGCTTAAGTAGTCCATTCATGTGTTCTATTAACCCTGCAGCTTGCGGATAGTAAGGTATGTGAAACATCCAATAGATCCCGTTGTCTACCGCCCAGTGTTGCATTGTTTGACCTGTGAAGTGTGACCCATTATCGGACTGTATTTCTGCTGGCTCACCGTAGTATGTGATTAAATTCTCCAGTCCTTTCATCGTTCTTTGTTGATTCGCTTTAGTCACTGGATAAGCTATCAAAAGTCTAGAATAGGTATCAACAGCAGTGAGCAAATATTGGAACCGTTGTTGCAATGGTAAAGGTCCTACATAATCAACTTGCCATATTTGTGCTGGTTGAGTCCCTCTCTTAATATGGGCACCGGGTTGTCGTTGTAGGGGAAAATGCTTCACCTTTTGACAAATTTCACAGGTGTTTAGAATCTGTTTAACACCGTCCGTAGTCAAAGGCAACCCCCTATTTTGTGCCCATTGTATCGTACCCTGAATGCCCAAATGTCTAGATTTGTGGTGGGCCCATTTGCCTATGCCATATTCTTCCTCTTCTGCCTCTTTGACAGCCTGTACCCGGGCTATATTATCAACGGTGTTATAATATTCAGATGTCTTTGAAATGTTTTTCATGTGAGCGTCCACATGATATACAGTTATTTTCATCTTCTGGGCTTTGGACCATATTTGTTCCCATAGGTGCTTTCCCCACAAGTCTATCCCAGTTATTTGCCAGTTATGTTCATGCCAGTTTCACATCCTGCTCACCATGCCATTGGCTACCGTCCATGAGTCAGTACATATGTGTACTTGTTGCTGTTCCTCTTCTAACGCAAGGACTGCAGCTGTTAGTTCTGCTAGCTGGTTGGAGCCTCCCAAGCACAATTGTCTGGGTTTTTGGATTGAAGGCAGTGGCTCGCTATTGCCGAAGGCTGTTTCGCCAGACCGCTGAGCCATTTGTGAACCAGGCATGGCTACGTTCTTCAGCTGTTAACTGTTCAAAAGACACACCCCAGGAGATCGGTGACTCTTTGGTTAAATTGACAGATGACTGCGTAAGTTCACTCTCAGCTGTTTGTGGGTATTCAGCCACATGCTCATGTAGTCGGGTGATTCCTTCTTTTCCTTTACTTGCTCTGTCTGCGATATACCATTTCCAGCGCTCTATGGAGCTTTGCTGCGCTCGCCCGACCTTGAGTATCTCATTTTCTGAGAGAACCCAGGATAATATGGGTAGGTCTGGTCTTAAACTGACTTTGTAGGTCCCCTGTCTGTCCTTCTGTTTCTGTTCAGGCCCAATAACATGCTAAGAATTGTTTCTCATATGGAGTGTAACAAGTAGCAACATCTGTCAATTTTCTAGACCAGAACCCTAACGGTATACGAGTGACATGTTGAACCTGCCACAAACTCCACACTATCATTGGTAACAGATACCTGTAACTCAAAAGGCTGCCCAGGCACTCACGGGGCTAGGGGTAAAGCTTGAGCTACAGCTTCTTTGGCTGCATCAAAAGCCACTTGCTGTTCCTTTCCCCACTCGAAGTAGGTCTTTTTTTGTGTTACGGCATACAGCGGTTTTAATAACATCGTGAGGTGAGGTATGTGTCTCCACCAGTAACCCAATCGTCCCACAAACCATTGTGTCTCAGTTTTATTTGTGGGTGTGGCCATTTCTTGAATTTTATTCTTCACAGGCTTGGGTATGATGCACTCACCCCGAGACCATTGGATCCCCAGAAACTGGACAGTCTGGCTCGGGCCCTGCACCTTCATCGGATTTATCTCCCAGCCCCTGTCTCGCATGTGTTGGACTAAAGTAGCTAGGGCTTCTGACACCACTGCCTCAGTGGGACCCCTTATTAGTACATCATCGATGTAGTGTGCCAGTGAGATATTAGGAGCCAACGTGCATGTGTCCAGGTCCCGGGCCACCAATTCGTGGCCTAGGGTAGGGCTATGTAGGTAACCTTAAGGTAGGTGTTTAAACGTGTATTGCCTCCCTTCCCAAGTGAATGCAAACTGGTCCTGGGATTCTTCCGCTATTGGAATGGAGAAAAAGGCATTGGCCAGGTCGATTACCGCATACCACTCCGCACCTTCTTCAGACAACCATTCTGTTATAGTTACTACATCTGGGACAACAGTTGTCAGGGGAGGGGAACATTTGTTCAGTTGTCAGTAGTCCACAGTCATCCTCCAACTTTTGTCGGGTTTCTGCACAGGCCAAACAGGGCTATTGTAGGGGGATACTGCATGTCTAATGATACCCGCCTCCAAGAGCCCTTGTATGGTCTCCCCTATTTCTTTGTGTCCCCCAGGTATTCAGTACTGTTTCATAGTCACTATACGCGATGGCCGTGGTATTACCACTGGTTCCCACTTTGCTTCCCCTGCAGTCACAGTGATCGCCCATATCCCAAATGAGAATCGCCTGAACGAGGTGTTGTGTGTAGTTCCCTTTAAAAGGTCCATCCCAATAATATGTTCCTTTACTGCCCATTTCCCAACGCCATTCTGATAGTTGTTTGGACAGCGGGCGTTTCTGCCCCTCCGAACCCATTAATCATCATACGGGTCCATGTGTGTTTCCTAGGATTTCCATGGACAATCGTAACTTCTGCCCCTGTGTTCCCCCCCGCCAATGTATCTTAATCGGAATGTGTGGCCTCAGATCCCCGGGAGCTTGGGTTGATGTGGTTCTAAAGGGGAGTACTCCCGGATCCCGGCCACACCCCTAGTCGAGAGGATTACTAGCCTTCCACAGCTCTTCAACGTTGGGGTATAGGCTAGCGGGAGGTGGTTTCTCCACATCCGCAGAATTATCGCTATCCGACTTAGTCTCCCTTACCTCCCTCCTTTCACCCTTCCCTGTTCTCGGGATGCAGTGTTGCTTCCACATAGAATACATCGCTCCTGTTGGGATTCCATCAATTTTTTCCTTGGGGAACCCTGCCTTCAGTAAAGCTGCGAACATGTCCCTCTGCGTAATTCTTTTTTTTGTCTTTCCTAACCCTATACCTTTCCCGGAGGTCGAACCTTGTCACTAGTCCCGATCCCCCTCTACCTTAGCTGTTCTCGACTCTCGCACACTATCTTCTACATCCTCTAACTGTCCTAACAATAGGCAAGCGTGCCCCACCTGCTGCCCTTGCGCTGGTCCCAATAATGCGAGTAGCGCACCCCTCAACATAGGAGGGCCACTCTTCATCAGCCTGCTCCGCATTCCTGCCGTAAAGAGCTCCTGATCTGGCCCCCCATATTGTTGGTGATATAATCCTCCCTGTGTTGCCATGTTGCGCAACTGTATCGCATCCTCCGCCAAAGTATTCCAAGGTTTTACCTCCCCTTCCCAATCAACGGCAGAGAGATATTTTTGCTGGACCCCTATAGTAACCATATCCCATAGTGAACCTGTGCCCTGGACATTTCGTAGCACTGCTATGATATGATGGTCCGGAGTCATAGTCCCCATTTTTGTTAACTCTTTGGGGTTAAGTATTACGCCTGATGCTCCCTGGTCCCAAATCCAGGTTAGCCATTCTGACAATGATTCCCCGGGTTTTGGGCGAAATCGAGACCCTATTTCTTGTAACTCACTAGTGGTGAAGTCATGCACCCCTCTAGTGGTTACCGGCTGTTCCCCATCTTGCCGTTTCGTCTTACTTGTCATAAGGGGTCTAGCTTTCGTGCTCGGAGCGTATGGGGGAGGGTCTTTAGTTTTCTCCCGTTCCCCTCCTCTCCATCTGTCCACTCATATTCTGACTCAGAGGAGTACCAGATGTCTCTGTCCCAACGAGCCGGATCCCAAGTGGGTCCAGCTACCAATGCACGTACCTTTGACCGATCTATCTGTAATTTCCGTCGTCTGGCTTTCTTTTTATTTTGTACTGTCGCCAGACGGCATATTAAAGTTTTTGATTGTTCATTGACTTTATCCGCCCGTCCTTGTGCAGTGTGGACCGCTTCAGTCAGAGTCGAGTTTTGACTTTCCAAAACCTTAACAACTGTTTTTAACTGTAGGTTTTCTGCCTCACTTTCCTTAAGTTGTTTACACATCGCCCTTAATGCTGTCAACAAAATCCATCCCATTTGTGGGGGACTACTTTTCTCCTGTGGGAAGCCCGCTTTCTCCAGGAGAGACAGTACCGCGTGGGGTACGGTTCTATCTTTGCTCTGTTCCAATAACTGCGTATCCCAATGTTGCAGGGGTCCAAACTGGGCTAGCACATTGACAAGAGATCCAAAACCCTCATCCCTCGTGCTCCACCCTAGTATCCTATACTTCTCACCCACAGTAGGAGACTGCTTCTTGTCTTTTCTCTTAAACATTTTACCAGATCCTGCCGACTACGCCAAAATGTTTTGGATCGATAATAATAGACCCAGGTTTGGGATCTGGATGAATGTTAAATAAGAGACAAGACAAATGAAGTAAAGATAAAACACCGTTTACTGAGAGAAAAGAAAGATAATACAGTTTACAAAGAAAAGAGAAGTATGATAAGATGCAACAAAGCTCACAGCCTTCGGCCCGTCGGGAACTCCGCAACGACGGCTGGTCAGGAGCCTTGGGGGTCCCGGCACTGCTCGCGAATCACGGTCCAAGGTGAAGTTCAAAGAGCTACTGGACAGTTCCGTTCCTTTATACTACTGAACAAACATGGGTGCATGTGGCTTATGGCCAACTCCTAATCTGTAAGGCCCCAACTGTTCTTCCACAAAGCATGAGACCTTGAGGCGCCGACCGTCCCATAAACAAGATGGTGTGCGCATCAAGGTCTCTCTCTCTCTCTCTCGCTCTCTCTGCATCAACTACATTTCACGAGGCATGAAGCAGAAACACACTGTAAATGTCGGAACATCATAATTAACCCTATGTGATTAACCCTATACAATACAGCGTACACACTTCCAATGGGAAGTACGAGGAACAACATCTTGGCAAAGGGGTTTGGGCGATGCACCTAATGACGGCCGACAGCATGTAGAGCAGCCAGATCGCGACACAAATCAGTGTGCAATGTTGATTTAATGCCAGTGTTGCCATTTTCCAACTTCACACTCTAGCCAATGCCCTGTCTTAACCTTGCACAGGCATAGCTGAACACGACATTAAACGGAATGAAGAACGGATTGTACAGGTTTTTGGAGCTTTTCTATACTTGGCTAAAGTTTGAACAGTCTACAGGGAGTGGTCTCATTGGTGCTGAAGTACCTTTTTTTTCAATTAAAAGTTTGTGGTGAAGCAAGTTGCTTTCACACATGGGTGGCATGGTAGGGCTTCCTCTGGTAATTGAACATGACTGAGAGAGAAAAGAGAGGCTACACAAAGCTGGACAGGCTTCTACAAGAGGGAGGAGGAGGAGGGGGAGAAGGGCCCTCAGCAGGAGGCCATATCCGCCGAGGGTCTTTAGGGAGCAGTTCCCTTACCTCAACCTCAAAGAATCAATGCATGTGACATCTTCACTTCACTTACATTGATGGGGTCCCTTGAAGGTCTTCCGATGGTTTTTTTAATGCTTTTTATTTGAAGCTCGTGACCCTCCATGGGCCCGACTCCATCCTCGGTGGCACTTGGGCAGTGTCATGTATTCAACTATCATTGTAACCCATGTATAAGCTGACCTAAGTTGTATAACTTGAGAACACTGACCACAGAGGGCGAACTGGGAGAAACTCCTAACCTGGACTTTCAGGTATAAAATCGGAAGCTCCACCCACCGTCTCAGTCTTGAGGTCTTGGTAATAAAGCTAACTGGTCACAGAGTGATCTTCTCTCAAGTATGGGCCTCGTGTACATTTATACTGTATAGTAAGGACATATTATTGGTGACGAGAAACTGGGATTTAAACCACGTGAGCATGGCCACTAGCAGCACAGAAGAGAGGTACTGTGTTGGTGATGATTGGGACGACTTTATTGAGAGACTACAGCAAGGTTTTGTCACTAAGGAATGGTTGGGACAGGATTTGGCCGACAAACGTAGGGCTCATCTCCTGACGGTTTCTGGATCCAGAAGGTACTCCGTGATGAAGGACCTTCTAGCGCCAGAGAAGCCGGCAGAAAAGACGTTTGAAGAGCTCAGTAAGTTGATCGGGGAACACCTTAAATGGGCGAGCAGCATGCACATGGTGAGACACCGGTTTTAAATGCACCAGCGGCGAGAAGGTCAAAGCGTTCCAGACTTCTTGACAGATCTCCGGCGACTGGTGAGCCTATGTAAGTTCCCAGATGCATGCGGAGTGGAGATACTGCAAAACTTTTTTATTGAGGGCATCGGGCACGCTGGGATTTTCAGGAAACTGATTGAGACCAAAGACTTGACCTTAGAAGTGGCGGCTCTGATAGCCCAGACAATTATCTCAGGGGAGGAAGAGACAAGAATGATTTATCGCAAAATTCTTGGCTCAAATGCGGCAAATGACCAGGGAGTCAACATTGTGAATGCGGCACACAGTTCTCTAGGTAGACAAGGGCAATTGGACATGCCCCAGCATGCAATCGAACCAAAAGGGGGAATTCAACAGAGACAATGGCTAGCTGAATGGCGATTCATGCCATCGCAATGGACAAACGTAGGTCCCCTGCAGTCAGAATCAGGGGAAGTCATAACGGGGAACAAAGAAATGGCGGACCAATTGAACAAGTACTTTGGTTCAGTATTCACTAAGGAGGACACAAACAACCTTCCGGATATAAAAGGGGTCAGAGGGTCTAGTAAGGAGGAGGAACTAAGGGAAATCCTTATTAGTCGGGAAATTGTGTTGGGGAAATTGATGGGATTGAAGGCCGATAAATCCCCAGAGCCTGATGGACTGCATCCCAGAGTACTTAAGGAGGTGGCCTTGGAAATAGCGGATGCATTGACAGTCATTTTCCAACATTCCATTGACTCTGGATCAGTTCCTATGGAGTGGAGGGTAGCCAATGTAACCCCACTTTTTAAAAAAGGAGAGAGAGAGAAAACAGGGAATTATAGACCGGTCAGCCTGACATCGGTAGTGGGTAAAATGATGGAATCAATTATTAAGGATGTCATAGCAGCGCATTTGGAAAGAGGTGACATGATAGGTCCAAGTCAGCATGGATTTGTGAAAGGGAAATCATGCTTGACAAATCTTCTAGAATTTTTTGAGGATGTTTCCAGTAGAGTGGACAAGGGAGAACCAGTTGATGTGGTATATTTGGACTTTCAGAAGGCTTTCGACAAGGTCCCACACAAGAGATTAATGTGCAAAGTTAAAGCACATGGGATTGGGGGTAGTATGCTGACATGGATTGAGAACTGGTTGTCAGACAGGAAGCAAAGAGTAGGAGTAAATGGGGACTTTTCAGAATGGCAGGCAGTGACTAGTGGGGTACCGCAAGGTTCTGTGCGGGGGCCCCAGCTGTTTACACTGTACATTAATGATTTAGACGAGGGGATTAAATGTAGTATCTCCAAATTTGCGGATGACACTAAGTTGTGTGGCAGTGTGAGCTGCGAGGAGGATGCTATGAGGCTGCAGAGCGACTTGGATAGGTTAGGTGAGTGGGCAAATGCATGGCAGATGAAGTATAATGTGGATAAATGTGAAGTTATCCACTTTGGTGGTAAAAACAGAGAGACAAGACTATTGTCTGAATGGTGACTGATTAGGAAAAAGGGGAGGTGCAACGAGACCTGGGTGTCATGATACATCAGTCATTGAAGGTTGGCATGCAGGTACAGCAGGCGGTTAAGAAAGCAAATGGCATGTTGGCCTTCATAGCGAGGGGATTTGAGTACAGGGGCAGGGAGATGTTGCTACAGTTGTACAGGGCCTTGGTGAGGCCACACCTGGAGTATTGTACAGTTTTGGTCTCCTAACCTGAGGAAGGACATTCTTGCCTTTGAGGGAGTGCAGCGAAGGTTCACCAGACTGATTCCCGGGATGGCGGGACTGACATAAAAAGAAAGACTGGATCAACTGGGCTTGTATTCACTGGAGTTCAGAAGAATGAGAGGGGACCTCATAGAAACGTTTAAAATTCTGATGGGCTCAGACAGGTTAGATGCAGGAAGAATGTTCCCAATGTTGGGGAAGTCCAGAACCAGGGGTCACAGTCTAAGGATAAGGGGTAAGCCATTTAGGACCGAGATGAGGAGAAACTTCTTCACCCAGAGAGTGGTGAACCTGTGGAATTCTCTACCACAGAAAGTAGTTGAGGCCAATTCACTAAATATATTCAAAAAGGAGTTAGATATAGTCCTTACTACTAAGGGGATCAAGGGGTATGGCGAGAAAGCAGGAATGGGGTACTGAAGTTGCATGTTCAGCCATTGATCTCATTGAATGGCGGTGCAGGCTAGAAGGGCCGAATGGCCTACTCCTGCACCTATTTTATATGTTTCTAGTTTCTATGTTTCTCTGTCTAAGGGCCCAAATTTCCACATGATAAAAAACGGGCGCCCCTCCGAGCTGGGCGCCCGTTTTTCACGCCTAAAACGGCGCCTAAAAAAAACCGCGCTATTCTCGAGCTCCTTGCAGCTCCATGTCTGCCTGGCGCGGCGTGCAGGGGGCGGAGCCTACCACTCGCGCCGATTTTGTAAGTGGGAGGGGGCGGGTACCATTTAAATTAGTTTTTTTCCTGCCGGCAACCCTGCGCGTGCGCGTTGGAGCATTCGCGCACGCGCAGTGTGAAGGAAACATTGGCACTCGCCCATTTTTGTAGTTCTTTGTAGCTGTTTAATTTTTGAACATTTTTTAATAAAAGCACATTGCCATCAGCACATCAGCACTGAGGCTTCTTGCAGCAGTGAGAAGGCTGCAGGAAGCCTTCTCACTGTCTCCTTCCCGCCCGCCGTCTGGAACGGCTTCCTCCCCCCCCCCACTGCGTTCGGTCAATCGGGCCCGCACTCCCGCTCGCCTGCCGTCTGGAACAGCTTCATCCGCCCCCGCTGCGGTCGGGCAGGCGGGCGGTCGGTCGGTCGGTCCCGCACTCCCTTCCTCCCGCCCACCCGCCGTCGGGAACGGCTTCCTCCTCCCTCCCTGCCGTCGGGAACAAACGAACGAACTTGTGAGGCTGGCTGAAGCACTTTCACACAGGTAGGAAGATGGTTTATTTAATCTTTTCTTTGCTTATAAATTTTTATTCAGGTTGGATTTATTTGTATAATATTTGTAGAAGTATAAATAAGGATTTATTGTAGAATTTAATGACTTCCCTTCCCCCCCCACCTCGTTCTGGACGCCTAATTTGTAACCTGCGCCTGATTTTTTAATGTGTAGAACAGGTATTTTCAGTTCTACAAAAATCTTCACTTGCTCCATTCTAAGTTAGTTTGGAGTACGTTTTCACTGTGGAAACTTTGAAATCAGGCCTCAGTGGCCGGACACATCCCCTTTTGAAGAAAAAATTCTGTTCCAAAGTAGAACTGTTCTACCTGACTAGAACTGCAGAAAAAAAAATGTGGAGAATTGCGATTTCTAAGATAGTCCGTTCTCCACCGGTTGCTCCTAAAAATCAGGCGCAAATCATGTGGAAACTTGGGCCCATAGTTTCTATGTTTTTCTATGTTTCTATAATGTGGCCAGTAATGGGGCCATCAACAACTGTAAATGGTGCGCTTAAGGACAGTTACAGAGACAGTCAGAGATGATGGACTGGTAATGGACCTTTTGTTTCCAACAACGGGGCCTCCAGCCCATGCTGGCGGTGTGGAGACAAACACCCAGCCAGAGCTTGCAGGTATCAGCAATATACCTGCAGAAGCTGCAATGTCAGCGGTCATTTGGCGCGTATGTGCAGGAAGCCTGCAGCCAGGTTGATGTACGAGGAGGACGGGCCCGATGTAAGCCCTACAAGGCCTAATAAATACCGGGGGAAATCGCTGAAAGCTGAAGTTCAGCAAGTTCATGTGGAGCACATATACAGCTCATATACCAGGACGCCACCGATAATGATAAAATTGCTCCTCAATGGCATCCCAGTATTAATGGAGCTAGACATGGGGGCCAGCCAGTCCCTGATGAGTATCAAACAGTTCGAAAGGTTGTGGGTGTCTAAGGCCAGGAGGCCAAATTTATTGCCGATTGATGCACTGCTACGGACATATACAAAGGAGATCATTCTGGTGCTCGGCAGCGCCACAGTAGTCATGACCCACAAAGATTCGGAGAACAGGTTGCCACTCTGGATTGTCCAGGGGACGGTCCCGCACTACTGGGGAGGAATTGGCTTGCTGTCATAAACTGGAAATGGGGCGATGTCAATGCAATTTCTTATATGGAGCGAGATCATGCTCACAGGTCCTGGACAAATTTGACTCATTATTTCAACCTGGCATCGGCACTTTCATGGGGACCAAGGTAATGATTCACATAAACCCGGACGCCAGGCCAGTACACCACAAGGCCAGAGCGGTACGTGATGCGGGAAAAAATAGAATGCGAATTGGACCGCCTGCTGAGGGAAGGCATTATCTCGCCAGTCGAATTCAGTGACTTGGCGAGCTCGATCGTGCCGGTGCTCAAGGCAGATGGGTTGGTCAGGATATGTGGCGATTACAAGGCCACCATCAATCGGGTGTCACTCCAAGATCAGTACCTGCTACCGAGAATGGAGGATCTCTTTGCGAAGCTATCTGGTGGCAAACTTTTTTCAAAATTGGACCTGACCTCAGCTTACATGACCCAGGAGCCAGCGAGTGAGTCGAAGAAGCTGACCACCATCACGATACACAAGGGGTTGTTTGAGTATAACAGATGTCTGTTCTGGATTCGTTCGGCCGCCGCGATTTTTCAGCGAAATATGGAAAGCCTCCTCAAGTCGATTCCAAGGACGGTGATTTTTCAAGACGACATCCTCACCACGGGTCGCAATACTGAAGAACGCAGACTGGACCGGGTAGGGCTGCGACTGAAAAAGGCGAAGTGTGTCTTCTTAGTTCCAGAGGTAGAATTCCTGGGGAGGAGGGTAGCAGCAGACGGGATCAGACCTGCTGCGTCCAAAACGGAAGCGATCCAGAGAGCACCCAGACCCCGTAACACGACGGGAGCTGCGTTCGTTCCTGGGGCTCCTGAACTATTTTGGCAACTTTTTTCCCAAATTGAGCACACTGTTAGAGCCGCTACACGTGCTCCTACGCAAAGGTCGCGATTGGGTCTGGGGGGACAGCCAGGAAAGGGCTTTTGATAGAGCACGCAATTTGTTATGCTCCAACAAACTGTTAACATTATATGACCAGTGTAAGAAACTAGTTTTAACGTGTGATGCGTCGTCCTATGGGGTCGGGAGTGTGTTGCAGCATGTGAATGCCAAAGATCAGTTACAGCCGGTAGCTTATGCCTCCAGAAGTCTGTCCTGGGCAGAAAGGGGCTACGGGATGGTAGAAAAGGAAGCGCTAGCATAGAAACATAGAAACATAGAAAATAGGTGCAGGAGTAGGCCATTCGGCCCTTCTAGCCTGCACCGCCATTCAATGAGTTCATGGCTGAACATTCAACTTCAGTACCCCACTCCTGCCTTCTCGCCATACCCCTTGATCCCCCGAGTAGTAAGGACCTCATCTAACTCCTTTTTGAATATATTTAGTGAATTGGCCTCAACAACTTTCTGTGGTAGAGAATTCCACAGGTTCACCACTCTCTGGGTGAAGAAGTTCCTCCGCATCTCGGTCCTAAATGGCTTACCCCTTATCCTTAGACTGTGACCTCTGGTTCTGGACTTCCCTAACATTGGGAACATTCTTCCTGCATCTAACCTGTCTAACCCTGTCAGAATTTTAAATGTTTCTATGAGGTCCCCTCTCATTCTTTTGAACTCCAGTGAATACAAGCCCAGTTGATCCAGTCTTTCTTGATAGGTCAGTCCCGCCATCCCGGGAATCAGTCTGGTGAACCTTCGCTGCACTCCCTCAATAGCAAGAATGTCCTTCCTCAGGTTAGGAGACCAAAACTGTACACAATACTCCAGGTGTGGCCTCACCAATGCCCTGTACAACTGTAGCAACACCTCCCTGCCCCTGTACTCAAATCCCCTTGTTATGAAGGCCAACATGCCATTTGCTTTCTTAACCGCCTGCTGCACCTGCATGCCAACCTTCAATGACTGATGTACCATGACACCCAGGTCTCTTTGCACCTCCCCTTTTCCTAATCTGTCACTATTCAGATAATAGTCTGTCTCTCTGTTTTTACCACCAAAGTGGATAACCTCACATTTATCCACATTATACTTCATCTGCCATGCATTTGCCCACTCACCTAACCTATCCAAGTCGCTCTGCAGCCTCACAGCATCCTCCTCGCAGCTCACACTGCCACCCAACTTAGTGTCATCCGCAAATTTGGAGATACTACATTTAATCCCCTCATCTAAATCATTAATGTACAGTGTAAACAGCTGGGGCCCCAGCACAGAACCTTGCGGTACCCCACTAGTCACTGCCTGCCATTCTGAAAAGTACCCATTTACTCCTACTCTTTGCTTCCTGTCTGACAACCAGTTCTCAATCCATGTCAGTACACTACCCCCAATCCCATGTGCTCTAACTTTGCACATCAATCTCTTGTGTGGGACCATGTCGAACGCCTTCTGAAAGTCCAAATATACCACATCAACTGGTTCTCCCTTATCCACTCTACTGGAAACATCCTCAAAAAATTCCAGAAGATTTGTCAAGCATGATTTCCCTTTCACAAATCCATGCTGACTTGGACCTATCATGTCACCTCTTTTCAAATGCACTGCTATGACATCCTTAATAATTGATTCCATCATTTTACCCACTACCGATGTCAGGCTGACCGGTCTATAATTCCCTGTTTTCTCTCTCCCTCCTTTTTTAAAAAGTGGGGTTACATTGGCTACCCTCCACTCCATAGGAACTGATCCAGAGTCAATGGAATGTTGGAAAATGACTGTCAACGCATCCACTATTTCCAAGGCCACCTCCTTAAGTACTCTGGGATGCAGTCCATCAGGCCCTGGGGATTTATCGGCCTTCAATCCCATCAATTTCCCCAACACAATTTCCCGGCTAATAAGGATTTCCCTCAGTTCCTCCTCCTTACTACACCCCCCGACCCCTTTTATAACCGGAAGGTTGTTCGTGTCCTCCTTCGTGAATACCGAACCAAAGTACTTGTTCAATTGGTCCGCCATTTCTTTGTTCCCCGTTATGACTTCCCCTGATTCTGACTGCAGGGGACCTACATTTGTCTTTACTAACCTTTTTCTCTTTACATATCTATAGAAACTTTTGCAATCCGTCTTAATGTTCCCTGCAAGCTTCTTCTCATACTCCATTTTCCCTGCCCTAATCAAACCCTTTGTCCTCCTCTGCTGAGTTCTAAATTTCTCCCAGTCCCCAGTCCCCAGGTTCGCTGCTATTTCTGGCCAATTTGTATGCCACTTCCTTGGCTTTAATACTATCCCTGATTTCCCTTGATAGCCACGGTTGAGCCACCTTCCCTTTTTTATTTTTATGCCAGACAGGAATGTACAATTGTTGTAGTTCATCCATGCGGTCTCTAAATGTCTGCCATTGCCCATCCACAGTCAACCCCTTAAGTATCATTCGCCAATCCATCCCAGCCAATTCACGCCTCATACCCTCATACCTGTGTATATGCAGTAAAAAAAATGCACCAGTACCTGTTTGGGAGGAAATTTGAGCTGGAGACAGATCACAAACCCCTAATGACCCTTTTGTCCGACAACAAGGCCATAAATGCGAATGCATCGGCCCGCATACAGAGGTGGGCACTTACGTTAGCCGCCTATGACTACACAATTCGGCACAGACCGGGCACTGAAAACTGTGCCGATGCACTCAGCAGGCTCCCACTAGCCATCACTGAGGGGGCAGCTGAGCATGATGCTGAGATGGTCATGGTTGTTGAAGCTTTCGAAAGCGAAGGCTCACTTGTGACAGCCCGTCAGATTAAAGTCTGGACAAATAAAGACCCGCTACTGTCTTTAGTTAAGAAATGTGTCCTGAATGGGGACTGGGCAGCCACGTACGGGGCATGCCCGGAGGAGTTTAAGCCGTTTCATAGGTGCAAGGATGAACTCTCGATTCAGGCCAATTGCCTACTATGGGGAAACCAAGTAGACATGCCCCAGAAAGGCAGAGAGGTGTTTATCAGAGAACTTCACAATGAGCACCCGGGCATTGTCATAGAAACATAGAAAATAGGTGCAGGAGTAGGCCATTCGGCCCTTCGAGCCTGCACCGCCATTCAATGAGTTCATGGCTGAACATGCAACTTCAGTACCCCATTCCTGCTTTCTCGCCATACCACTTGATCCCCCTAGTAGTAAAGACTACATCTACCTCCTTTTTGAATATATTTAGTGAATTAGCCTCAACAACTTTCTGTGGTAGAGAATTCCACAGGTTCACCACTCTCTGGGTGAAGAAGTTTCTCCTCATCTCGGTCCTAAATGGCTTACCCCTTATCCTTAGACTGTGACCCCTGGTTCTGGACTTCCCCAACATTGGGAACATTCTTCCTTCATCTAACGTGTCTAAACCCGTCAGAATTTTAAACGTTTCTATGAGATCCCCTCTCATTCTTCTGAACTCCAGTGAATACAAGCCCAGTTGATCCAATCTTTCTTGATATGTCAGTCCCGCCATCATGATGAAGGCAATTACCAGGTCACACGTTTGATGGCCAGGGATAGATGCAGACCTGGAACTTTGTGTTCGCAGGTGCAACACGTGTGCTCAGCTGGGCAACGCACCCATGGAAGCCCCCCTTAGCCCCTGGTCCTGACCCGCCAAGCCATGGTCACACATCCATGTGGACTACGCAGGTCCTTTCATGGGAAAAATGTTTTTGGTTGTCGTAGACGCCTACTCCAAATGGATTGAGTGTGCCATTTTAAATTCAAGCACATCGTCTTCCACGGTAGAAAGTCTACGGGCAATGTTCGCCACCCATGGTCTTGGTCAGCGACAATGGCCCGTGCTTCACAAGCACTGAATTCCAGGACTTCATGGCAGGCAATGGAATCAACCATGTCAGAACGGCACAATTCAAGCCGGCCTCAAACAGCCAGGTGGAACGAGCAGTGCAGATAATCAAACAGGGGATGCTCAGAATCCAAGGGGGCTCCCTACAAAGCCGCTTATCACGCCTCCTGTTGGCCAATAGATCCCGATCACACTCGCTCACAGGGGTTCCACCCGCAGAGCTGCTAATGAAAAGGACGCTCAAAACCAGGTTATCCCTTATACACCCTACTATGAAGAAATTGTTGAGAGCAGGCGTCAGTCACAATGTGACTACCATGACAGGAATGCGAGGGCGCGATGTATTGATGTCAATGACTGTGTTTTTGTCCTTAATTACGCTGTAGGGCCCAAATGGCTTGCAGGCACTGTGATTGCCAAAGAGGGGAATAGGGTTTTGGTAGTTAAACTTACCAATGGACAAATCTGCCACAAACACGTGGATCAAACGAAAAGGAGATTCAGTAACCCCATAGAAGAAGCAGAGGAAGAAAACGACGTAGAGTTTACTCCACCACAAGTGACCGAACACCGGAACCAAGTGGAGGCGAGCCCAGTCACTTTGGGCAGTCCGGACAGGCCTGAGCCACCGCAAACAGCAGACACTCAGGCCAGCATCCAACAACCGGAGCCCCAACTCAGGCACTCTACAAGAGAGCGTAAACCACCAGAGTGACTTAACCTGTGATCCCAATAAGACTTTGCCGGGGAGATGATGTCATGTATTCAACTATCATTGTAACCCATGTATAAGATGACCTAAGTTGTCTACCTTGAGAACACTGACCACAGGGGGCAAACTTGTGGTAGACACTCCTAAGCTGGAAGGTAACTGTTCACAGAGTGATCTTTTCTCAAGTATGGGCCTCGTGTGCATTTATATTGTATAGTAAGGACATATTAGGCGGCATGCGCCTTTGCCGCCGAGAATGAGTGCTCCTGTCCACTGCCGCCCAGATTGACGATGTAAGACCTTCTTTTACCGCCGGCCGCCTTTTAAAGGACCTTTTCGCTGAAAACCCCGCCCAGAGTACCGTCAGGTATCACTTCAGCCATCGGCAGTACTTTGGGCGGCACGTGGGTGGCCCTTGCCCTTCACCAATTCCGGCCCCTATATCCCTTGGCATATTTTTTTGTGTCCTCCTCACAATTTGCTTTCCCAACCATCTTTGTATCACAGCAAACATGGCTACATTATACTCGGTCCCTTCATCCAAGTCATTAATATAAATTGTAAATATTTGAGGTCCCAGCACCAATCCCTGTGGCACCCCACTAGTTACTGTTTGCCAACCGGAAAATGACTTGTTTATACCGACTCTCTGTTTTCTCTTAGTTAGCCAATCCTCTATCCATGCTAATATATTACCCCCAATCCCATGAACTTTTATCTTGTGCAGTAACCTTTTCTGTGGCACCTTATCTGGAAATCCAAATACACCACATCTACTGGTTCCCCCTTATCCACCCTACTCATTACATCTTCAAAGAACTCCAGCAAATTTGTCAAACATGATTTCCCTTTCATAAAACAATGCTGACTCTGCTTGATTGAATTATACTTTTCCAAATGTCCTGCTACTGCTTCCTTAATAATGATTCAGCATTTTCCCAACGACAGATGTTAGGCTAACCGGTCTATAGTTTCCTGCTTTCTGCCTCCCTCCTTTTTTAAATAGGGGTGTTACATTTGCAGTTTTCCAATCCGCTGGGACCTCCCCAGAATCCAGGGAATTTTTGGTAGCTTACAACCAATGCATCCACTATCTCTGCAGCCATTTCTTTTAGGGCCCTAGGATGCAAGCCATCAGGTCCAGGGTATTTGTCCATCTTTAGTCCCATTATTTTACCGAGTACTACTTCTTTAGTGATAGTGATTGTATTAAGTTCCTCCCTCCTTATAGCACCTTGATTATCCCCTGTTGGGATGTTTTTAGTGTCTTCTACCATGAAGACAGATACAAAATAGTTGTTCGAAGTCTCTGCCATTTCCCTGTTCTCCATTATTAATTCCACAGTCTCATCCTCGAGGGGACCAACATTTACTTTAGCCACTCTTTTCCTTTTTATCTACCTGTAGAAACTCTTACTATCTGTTTTTAAATTTCGTGCAAGTTTACTTTCATCATCTATCATCCCTCCCTTTATTATTTTTTTAGTCATTCTTTGCTGGCTTTTAAAAGTTTCCCAATCCTCTGGCCTCCCACTAGTCTTGGCCACATTGTATGCCCTTGTTTTCAATTTGATACCATTCCTTATTTCCTTAGTTAGCCATGGATGGTTATCCCTTCTCTTATAGCCTTTTCTTCTCATTGGGATATATTTTTGTTGCGAGTTACAAAATATCTCTTTAAATATCTGCGACTGCTTATCAACCGTCCCATACCTTAATCTATTTTCCCAGTCCACTTTAGACAACTCTGCCCTCATACCTTTGTCGTCTCCTTTATTTAAGCTTAGGACACTGGTTAGAGATCCAACTTTCTCACCCTCCAACTTAATTTGAAATTCAACCATGTTATGTTCACTTATTCCTAGAGGATCCTTTACTAGGAGATCATTTATTAATCCTGTCTCATTACATAGTACCAGATGTAAGATAGCCTGCACCCTGGTTCGTTCCGCAAAGTACTGTTCAAGGAAACTCTCCCGGATACACTGTGTTGTGTATGCATGCCTGTTTACTGTGTGATGTCTGTAACACTGTTATGCCACATTGAATGTACCCTTATACTGTACACACCTTAGCGGTACACCAGAGGGTGCTGCTGCTGGTGACCGAGGGGTTGCCTGCACACGGCAGGTAACCCAGTATAAAAAGGAACTCACTGCAGGTAACCCAGTATAAAAGGGAACTCACAGCTTGTTGTCATCACTCAGGAGCTGCAAATAAAAGACTACAGGTCTACACAGTTTAAGTATCATACCCTGCCTCGTGAAGTCATTACTAAAGGTGCCTACATTCACTACAACTGGCAACAGGAAAAGAGGTCATGAACTACACGCTCAACATGTCTAACCTCAGCAACCTTCAGCAATTTAGAGAGGGGCAAGATTGGGGTGCTTTTCTGGAAAGATTGGAACACTTCTTTATAGTCAACGACCTGGACAGGGACACACCAGCTACACTACCGAACAAACGCAGGGCCATCCTGCTTAGCAGTTGTGGGCTCACCATCTATGGTCTCGTCAGGGACTTACTAGCCCCGGAGAAGACAACCACCAAGAGCTATGAGCAACTTGTAACAATCATACAGGAACAACTGAAACCGAAAGAAAGCATCCTCACAGCCAGGCACCGGTTCTACACTTACCGGCGACCTGAGGGCCAAGAAATTGCCAAGTATGCTGCACACTTAAGAAGACTAGCTGTACCGTGTGATTTTGGCGACCACCTTAATGAAGCACTAAGGGACATGTTTGTCATCGGAATCGGCCACGAAGGCCTCCTGCACAAATTGCTCTCGACTGATATCACGGTCACCCTGCAGAAAGCAATTCAAGTGAGCCAGGTCTACATGGTTTCGGCCAGCGACTCCAGGCGAATACTGACCCAGGGCTCTAAACCGGCGAACACAGTGCACCGCATGGATACTTCTAAAGGCAGAAATGCTGCCCCGAGTCCCGCAACCCTGAGTCCGCCACATGGGGCAAACCGGATGGCCCCGTGCTGGCATTGTGGAGGAAACCACAGAGCCCACCAGTGCCGCTACAAAGACTATGCATGCAAAGACTGCAAAGAGAAAGGGCACCTTCGGAGACTGTGCAGAAAAGGCTGTACTCACCGCGTCTCTGATGAGTTGGCTGATCACCGGGGCTCCGACACAGATGAAGATGAAGCTGCTCAAACCCTGGAAGAAGAGTATGGAATCTTTACCTGCTCCACCGGAAGTTCTCAGTGGATGATGGAAGTGGACATCGATGGGATCCCAGTCTCCATGGAGATCGACACAGGGGCGAGCCAGTCTGTGATGAGCCAAATGACCTTTGAAAAAATTTGGATGAGTCCTGCCACTCGACCAAAACTGTCTCCTGTCCAGGCAAAGCTGCTCACCTATTCCAAAGGTAAAATCCAAATCGTTGGCAGTATAGACGTCCAGGTCTCCCTGGCGGCGTGTTGAACAAACTCCCCCTGTTGATTGTAGCTGGCGACAGTCCCACGCTGCTGGGCAGGAATTGGATGAACCAGGTCCACATCAGGTGAAGTGGCCCTGTGGAAGAAAAGACCACCACAGCCCTCCTGCAGGAAAGCCAGGAAATGGCTGCAGCACCAACAGCACAAAGAGAAACACTTGTAATCAAAATGGCCACCGCCATGCCACCAGTGAGCATGGAGGAGCATCACATGACACCGAGCGGCCAATTGGATTTGAAGGCTTCCTTAAAGGAGACCGTCAACCAAAGAAATTTAAAGGGGAAGTTTCAATTATTTGAGTACACGGACTTTAAAGCTAAAGATGCGATTAAAGGGTGCAAGTATGAAAATGTATGCAATGTAACAATGAATTGTGATGCTGGTTTAACTAATGTGACTAATGCTATGAATGCAGGTGTCAGTAAGGTTAAGAACAATGTTTATTATGCTTAACAGTAATGATAGAGATTGTGAAATGCCTAATGTAACCATGTCTGTTGAAACCAGGACACCCAAAAGTGATGCAAATGCTTGAATGTGTAATGCAGGCTCGACTATGTGTGATCAGAGCTAAGGTGTCATGTATACCGGTAGGACACTGCCAAAGGACATTGGGTTCTACAGGGGCCATACTGATGCCAATGGAATCCCCCTGTGGGAGACCCCCAGGTCCAGCAGGCTACCTGACCATGTAGCCTGGACCTTTGGAACGAATGTGATGCCCCTTGCAGGACACACACACAGGCAGTGGGAGGAGACCCACTACAGGGACAGTGGTCAATGGGCAGCCCAGCCACCACCAATGGCAACCTGCACCAGACCAGCCCTACAGCCCCTGGCCACCAGGGCCAACACCAGGAGCATGAGGCCAATACCCTCCAGCTTCCCTGGAAAACCCTGGGATGACTTGACCCTCATCCCAATTGGTGGACAAGGAGCCCACCCAGTCTTGTGGCCCTGCCCACAACTACCCACATCACACTGTATACACACCACCCACTGCTGCCATGGCTACCTCCCCGAGGGATCCCACAACAGTGACACCCACATGGTCTGTGTGTGAGGGAGGGGAAACATATGAGGCCAGCCTCAAGCACAGGGGTCACACCTGGCAACCACACAGCCCTCACCACAACCTCCCATAGCCCACCACTGATCACCTCCCCTGGGCATGACAATAAGGATATGAAAAATGCTCGGGGGGGGGGGGAGTATTGTTGTGTATGCATGCCTGTTTACTGTGTGATGTCTGTAACACAGTTATGCCACATTGAATGTACCCTTATACTGTACACACCGGTACACCAGAGGGTGCTGCTGCTGGAGACCTAGAGGTTGCCTGCTTGTTGTCGTCACTCAGGAGCTGCAAATAAAGGACTACAGGTCTACACAGTTTAAGTATTATACCCTGCCTCGTGGAGTCATTACTAAAGGTGCCTACATACACTACACTGTATGAACTCTTCCTCAAGGCTACCCTAGCCAACTTACCTTGTCCAATCAATATTAAAGGTTAAAATCGCCCATGGTTATCGCCGTTCCTTTTTCACAAGCCTCCATTATTTCTTGATTTATACTCCATCCAACAGCACAACTATTGTTAGGGGGCCTATAGACTGTGCCCACCAGCAACTTTTTCCCCTTATTATGCCTTATCTCCACCCAAACTGATTCAACATCTTGATCTTCTGAACCAATATCGTTTCTCACTAACGCACTGTTCTCATCCTTTATTAACAGTGCTACCCCACCTCCTTTTCCTTTCTGTCTGTCCTTCCAAATTGTCAAATACCCCATAATATTTAGTTCCCAGCCTTGGTCGTCTTGCAACCACATCTCTGTAACGGCTATCAGATCATACCCATTTGTATCTATTTGTGCCGTCATCTCATCTATTTTGTTACGAATGTTGCGTGCATTCAGATAAAGAGCTTTTAAATTTGTTTTGTTACCATTTTTTTCCTGCTTTGACCCCAACCTGACTCTATGCAAATTTGCTCATGGCTCAGGTAGTAATCCAGAGTTTACTACCATTGTGGTTCTGCTTTTTAATTTGGCCCCTAACTACTCATACTTCCTCAGCAAACTCTCTTCCTTTGTCCTATCTATGTTGTTAGTACCCACATGGAACACGACAACGGGATCTTCGCCCTCCCATACCAAGTTCCTCTCCAGCCCAGAGGAGATGCCCTTAACCCTGGCACCGGGCAGGCAACAGAGCCTTCGGGTCTCACATTCTCGGCTGCAGAGAACAGTATCTATCTCCCTAATGATACTATCCACTACCACTCCAACGTTTCTTTTTACTCCCCCCACTTGACTGGCCCGCTGCACCACGGTGCTGTGGTCAGTTTGCTCACATAGAAACATAGAAAATAGGTGCAGGAGTAGGCCATTCGGCCCTTCAAGCCTGCACCACCATTCTATAAGATCATGGCTGATCATTCACCTCAGTACCCCTTTCCTGCTTTCTCTCCATACCCCTTGATCCCTTTAGCCGTAAGGGCCATATCTAACTCCCTTTTGAATATATCCAATGAACTGGCATCAACAACTCTCTGCAGTAGAGAATTCCATAGGTTAACAACTCTCTGAGTGAAGAAGTTTCTCCTCATCTCGGTCCTAAATGGCTTAACCCACTGTTTGGTGTGTCCCTGGGTCCTCTCTCACACTACTTGGTGTGTCCCTGGGCCCTCTCTCTCACTGTTTGGTGTGTCCCTCCCTCTCCCTCTCACTGCGTGGTGTGTCCCTCCCTCTCCCTCTCACTGTTTGGTGTGTCCCTCTCTCTCCCTCTCACACTGCTTGGTGTGTCCCTGGGCCCTCTCTCTCACTGTTTGGTGTGTCCCTCCCTCTCCCTCTCACTGCGTTGTGTGTCCCTCCCTCTCCCTCTCACTGTTTGGTGTGTCCCTCCCTCTCCCTCTCACACTGTTTGGTGTGTCCCTGGGCCCTCCCTCTCATACTGTTTGGTGTATCCCTGGGCCCTCCCTCTCACACTGCTTGGTGTGTCCCTGGGCCCTCCCTCTCACTGTTTGGTGTGTCCCTGGGCCCTCCCTCTCACTGTTTGGTGTGTCCCTCCCTCTCCCTCTCATACTGTTTGGTGTGTCCCTGGGCCCTCCCTCTCACTGTTTGGTGTGTCCCTGGGCCCTCCCTCTCACTGTTTGGTGTGTCCCTCCCTCTCCCTCTCATACTGTTTGGTGTGTCCCTGGGCCCTCCCTCTCACTGTTTGGTGTGTCCCTGGGCCCTCCCTCTCACTGCTTGGTGTGTCCCTGGGCCCTCCCTCTCACTGTTTGGTGTGTCCCTGGGCCCTCCCTCTCACTGCTTGGTGTGTCCCTGGGCCCTCCCTCTCACTGTTTGGTGTGTCCCTGGGCCCTCCCTCTCACTGTTTGGTGTGTCCCTGGGCCCTCCCTCTCACTGTTTGGTGTGTCCCTGGGCCCTCCCTCTCACTGTTTGGTGTGTCCCTGGGCACTCCCTCTCACTGTTTGGTGTGTCCCTCCCTCTCCCTCTCACACTGTTTGGTTTGTCCCTGGGCCCTCCCTCTCGCACTGTTTAAAGGCTGCTGCTCCCACTCTGGTCTCGCGCTGCCACAACAAACATTATAGAGCACATCATCGGCATTCTCAAGCAAATCTTGCGCTGCCTGGAATGCCCAGGAGGACCCCTGCAGTACTCAGCTGAGCGGGTATCAAAGATTTGGAGAAGTATGCTGCATGCTGCACAACTTCGACATTATGACAGAACAGCCCTTGCCACCACATAGCAGGCGAGAAAACTAAGGAGCAGGAGCACGAGGAAGAGGAGGTGGAAGTGGAGGAGATGGAGGAGGAAGTGCAACAGGAAGGGTTGGAACAGGAAGAGGAAGGAAGGCTGCAACATAAACAGCCTCTTTCTGCCCGGGCTCTACCTGATCGAATTATTCATGAGCGATACCAGTAACCTCAATCATACCTCCCCATTCACCCTTCAGTCCCACACTCCTTACCTTTCCTCTATCACTGACCATCACATTGTCATCTTTCCGACAACACAAAAATAAAAATCACCAGAAAATGCACATTTTAATCCAATTTTATAAATTCAATCATTACATAATGCATACAAAAATAAACGAATCACCCTTGTGTATTTTCTTAGTACCAGTCTTCTGTGCGCCTTTGCCTATCCTAGTGCTCCTAAGAGGTGCTTCCCCATGGGTGGTGGAAGGCTGCTAACCTTCAAATGAGGGGCTGCAGATGGCCTTTGAGGGTGACCTCGAGCAGCTTTAGGCCTAGAAGGCCTGGCTACAGACTGCACCATCTCAGCATGGGCTGCAGCAGTATGGGCTGGCCGGCTGACAGGCAACAACAAAGGCACTGGCAGTTTGGCAGGGGTGAGAGCACGAATGCTGTCATCCTGACAGAGAACAACAGGTTTGTGTTCCAAGGAACCATTGCCATTCTCCTGGGTCAGCGCCTCGGTAATCCTACTGATCTGTTGGAGAACAGATTGATGCACTACTGTGACACCTGGAAGTCCCTTTGACCAGTGGTTTCCGGAAGCACGATTGTAGCAATGTGAGCTTGCAAGGCAGCAGTCTGAGCTTCCACTACTGCACTTAGACCTTTGATGGAAGCTGTTTGTGCTGCAATGCAAGCTGTGACACCGGCCATCATGGTGGATTCCACAGGTGTGCTGATGGAGGTGACCACTCATTCCATGTTGAAAAGGATGGGCTCCAAGCTCGGAGCAAAGCCCAAGCTCTGTGCCAAGATGGTGCTGGACTCCTCCTTGCTCCTTGATATTGTGTGCAGACTTTCTGGCAGGCTTTCCAGTGCACCAAGCATTTGGTTGTATACACCCACCAGTCTTCTTCTGTAGCCTGGCCCATTGAAGTCTTCATCTGACTCCTCTGCAGCAGAACTAGTGTGCGACCTCGCCCTCCGGTGAGCTGGTACCTGTATACCCTTTCCCCCGCCCTAGCTCCTGCACACTTGTGCCCTGTGTATCACCACATGCAGATCCCTCCTCTATCCTATCTTGTAAAATATGTGCAGTGTCAGTATCTGAGCTGGTGGCTGTGAGTATAAAATCGAGTGACAGTGTCTCTTCATCTCCACTGTTTTCTTCCTCTTCCTCCTCTGACGAGGAAGATTCCAGTTCTTGGGTATCTGAACTGAAAAAGGGACATGGGTTGGGTTGTGGTGAGGGGTGAGGAGAAAGTAAAAAGTGCATGTTTACACCATCTGCAGCTTGTGCGTCAGAAGAGATTGTGGGAATGAGGAAGAAGTGAGATGACATAAGGAGGAGGATTAGGTATGCAGATACCCTCATCATCAATCCCTCCAATATGGCCTCAGCAATGCCCCTTCTCATGATGGCCAGCACTGTCTCCTCCATGGGGGTTAAACATGCAGACTCGCTTGTCCTCCTCCAGTTCTTTGCCGCTGCCTACTGTTATGCGCCACCTTCTCCTGCAAGAAAGAGGGAAGTGTGTCAGTGAGTGTCCTGCAATATGTTTTGGTGATGTAGCTGTCATGGTTGAATAGCTGACAGCATGTGTGAGCTGTGAGTTATGGGTGCGAGTGCTAATTGTCTGAGGGTGAGGTAAATCATATGAATTGAAGGATTGAGTACTGATTGATTGAGATTGTTGGTAGGTGGGTGTTGGGGGTGTAGTGAATTAAGCAGTGGATAAGGTGAGTGGTGCAATTCGTAGGATATCCCATTTGAAGATGAACTCACTCACCTTGAGATCGTTAAACTTACTCATGCACTGCATCCATATTCTTGGAGCAACACTCCTGTCATTTCCTCCACCGTTACTTCTTCCCACTGCCTCCGGAGCATATGGCTGAAGGGTCTCCAGTTCCCCTGTGGATACAAGATGTCTTTCCTTCTCTCCACATCTTGCACCAAGACCTCCAGTGCATTGCTCGCTCTTTTGCATGTTCAACCACTTCTCAAAGTATCAGAGCCTAGATTCACTTTTCAAAATACCTCCACCAGTTCTTGCAGCCACATTGCACCTTCCCTTTAAGAGGTGCAGACTGTGTTTAAGTAGCTCATTATATCGGGCCCCCTGGTGATGCAAGCAGCTAATGAACAGTGCGGTAGCACTGGCTGCATGTAGTAATCATTTAAAACAGCAGACAGCACTCCTCTCCTTTAAAATGCTCCTTAAAACCAATCTCTTTTAGCCATCTGTCCTAATATCACCTTGTATGGCTCGGTGTCAAATTTTGTTTGATAACATTTTTGTTAAGCACCTTCTGATGTTTTACTACATTAAAGACATTATATAAATGCAAGTTATTGTTGTTATTGTTGTTGTTCTGCTCCGAAATAATCACCCACCTTTCCCTTGACACAGCCCCACTAAAATCCTCAACCACATCGATTTCACCTTCATGCTTGACTTCTCCAATGTGTAAGTGGTTTCCCTTAGGTGTTTTCGACGCATCCCCACATTACAATAGTTCTAGACCTGGGAGTGATTACTGTACTAAACAGATGAATGAGTCACGGACAAATACCTCGGTCTCAACCGTCAATGCTTTATTAAAGCTAACTCAACACAGCAAAACTACAAATAAATACAGTGACGATGCAGTACGATCCAATATCCTGGCGTGTCTAAACCGCCCCTATGGCGAAGTACCCAACGTCTAAACCCTGTGCTCAGATCTACAGTGTATGCCCGAATCTGTACCAACTGGCTGGGTGTACCCCTATAGTCCTTGCAGCAAAATCTCCCCACTAAAACCCTTCTAAGGCTTGGTTGGGAGAACACACGACACCTCTTCACACAGTGGCTGTGATCTTAAAGATGTGTGGGCAGGGATGATGCTCACCAATTCGTTGGCTTACTCGCTGCTTCTCCTGGTGAAAACATGTCTCTTCTGGTTCCGTACTGTCTACAGTATCCAAGTCCCAGTCTCGAGATTAGCTTCACAGTCAAATAGCGAGGCTCTGGTTGCTTGTTGGTGGTTTCTTCTCTCCGTCCCAGACGGAGTGCCGGTCCTTGTGGAGGTGAAGCAAGCGAGAGCACAAGAGAGAGAGATGGCCACAAGGCCACCTTTTATATCCAAAGTCTGTTTGCCTTTTCTGGCCAAATAAAGTTTATCCTTGTTTCGAGGCTTCTGTCTGAGTGGTCCATGTGTATTCCAGTGATGGCTGGTGATGGGTTTTCGCTTCCAACCAGTCTGGGGCTTAATGGCTTTCTTTTGTTCTGGTTTCCCGCCTCTCGGGGCTATCTTATCCAGATAATGGCTTGATCATGACCAGTTTACATCTCAGACGAGTTCACATTGCCCATTACTTGTGATGAGTTGCCTTCTCCTGGCCATTATAACTTGTCCCAAACCACCCCCGCCCATCAGATGTGGATTTTTCGTGTACAACATGGAAAAATACCTGGGCCCCTCCCCACAACAGGGGCTGCCAGATCTTTTCTGCAGTGAGAAATATTAAAACGCAATGTCCAGATAATGTCCAACAATCCTTGGGGAGCCGATGCTCACAAATGCTTTACTCACTAGCCTCTTGAAATCCATTTTATCTAAACTGCAACTCAACCAATATTTTACTGACCACATCCTGCTTAACTGCCTCTCCACTGTTCTCCTACCCCAGATGCACAGAATTCAAAATTCCTCATCCTAATATGCAGATCCCTCCACAGTATGGGCTCCTACTTTTGTAACCTTCTTCAGCACTATATGCCAATTTGTGCCTCCACTCTTCTGACCCTGGATTCCTGTGCATCCTGCTTCCTCTGTTTCACTTTTAGTAGCAGTTCCTTCAGCTATCTCGGCCCTACATCCTAAACCCTTCTGCCTTGCTACCTTTCTCCCCACTTTCAAAACCTATCTCTTGGACCATGCCACTGGTTACCTGTGCGACTAATGCTCAGCATCTGTTTTTGGTCCTTTGCTAAGTAGCTTGGGAATTTACTAAGTTCAAGATGCTATATGAATGTATATTGTTAAGGGAATAACGATGGAGGTTATCGCTCACTGATAGTATCTGATTGCAAGCAAATGTATTTGATGGATGCCTAGGCCTCATAACCAGTAGTCATAATTTTTCTGCACAAAAGTGTGCTCAATAGTTTTTGATGTTAGAAAATTGCATCCAGCTTATTGATCTATAGGAGGTTGCAACCAAATTATATTGAAGAATCCTTCCAAATCATAAGACTGAGGCCAACTCTAAGCTCTACTATATGTTTATAGAATTTCACAACAGTATACTGAGTTTATTATGTACCTGCAAGAAATATTTATTCCTATTTTTCTTATTTGGAGCTTCCTCTAGAAACTGTTCAAAAATGAAACAAATCACAATTGAACAGATCCGTTTCAATGGGCATTATTTTCAATTTTACAGCAGTGTGATAAGCAGTATAATAATTTATGGATTGGGAGGCTGATTACAAAATGATGGATTTTTTTAATCTCTAGTAGAAACAATAATTTAAGACCTTTTATATCATGCTAAAGCCATCGTGCAGTTCCAAATAGATACAGAATATTATGAGCTTCCAAAACTTCAAAGTTTTTTTCTTGCTGTGATAAAGCCGTTACCATTTCTCATTCCGAAATCTCCAGGAACTGCTGCCATTTCCAATAGTCTGAGGTGATTTGATTTTTGGTGGAATATAAGAATATCTGTACAATCAATGATAAAACAACATAAGCTATAAATTCTCCGTAGAAAATGAATTACCTGCATTATATTTATTTAGGACCAAAGTTGGAGAAGCAATAATATCATTGCTCCATCAATGTTAAATATTGGATCACAATGTACTCACCTTTGCTAAATATTAAAAATAAATGTTATAGGTTTGCGGGTTCTCATTTAATGCTCATGCAATTGCATTCGCATTCAAATAAAGACTTCCATCCCATATCTCCTGTTTATCTTTGGGAGTAAATCCAATAGCTTGCTCCAGAATATATTAGTTATATGATATTGTTGGTTTCTTTTCACTCAGGGTTAGAATCATAGGGCTAGATTTTACACTTTTGTGCAGATTGCCCAAAAATGGGCGTTATTTCCGACGTGGGCGGTAAAAATAGGTTTTCAGATCGCCAGCTTGTCGCCCATTCTCAAAGCCCCTCGTCTCCATTTTTGAAATTGGGTGTTACCGCGAGTGATATGAAATGGGCGATAGCGTTAAATCTCTCTGACCTTCTGTCGCAAAGTGCCGTCCTTGGCAGCGGCATGGCAACACTCGATTCCCGCAATTCAGGAGGTCAAAGGTCATCATGACTTGTTCAGAAGAGGAGACAGATAGCGAGGGAGCTGAGAGGGAGTGAAGGCATGTGTGGGTGTCGTGTGGCTGCTTTGGGAGGAAGAAGGGAGAGTTTAGAGCTTTAAGCAAATTGGGGAAAAAAAATTAGCTGTTACCAGCCAGATATTTTCCCGAATTTGGTGCCTATAATGGAGGGAGACGAGGAGGCAACACAGCACGCTGTGGAGACTGAAGCTGGCGAGAGCAATGAGCTGGGAGAGGAGCACATTGGAGGGCGCAAAAGAGCCAGGAGGTTCTCGGACGAGGCAAGTGCCTCCCTGCAGGAGGTCGAGTCACGCTGGGGTGATTTGACCCAGGGAGGGCGTGGGAAGCCCACCCCAAAGGCCTACCAGAAGATATGGGCCGAGATAGCCGAGGTGGTCTCGTCGGTGACCAACGAGATGCGTGAGGGCAACCAATGCCGCAAACGATGGAACGACCCTGTCGGATCTGCAAGAGTAAGTATTACATTTATTTACATGTACTTATGCATTTATATAATTTGATTTGTAAGAGTCATGAGTGACTATCATCAGATGTGAGGTCTTTCACTTTTACCGGGATTATTTTACTCAAAGCCTGCGGTCACGGTGTACATCTTTAGGTAAGAATGATAATTATCATAATAATCATGACAACATCTGACGGTTATGTGTTGTATCAGTCTCTGTGACAGTACCTAGCAATGATATCACATAATGATCTCATGCCATGTCGTCCTGTCCCCTTTTACAGAAGAAGCTATCGACAATGAGGTCCGTGGAGAGGCGAACGGGTGGGGGCCACCAGTCACCAGTGACATCACTGAGATGGAGGAGCGGGTGCTCACACTCGTGGGGACCCAGCCCCGGACGGCCACGGAAGCATCTGCAGACCCTGAAGTGATGCGACGTGAGTAAAGTTGACACCATTGCGTGATGTAAAGTTAATAGATGCCGTACCCACTGATATCCGAACAATCATATATGATAGATGATTTCTAAAATTGTCCTATAAATAATACTGGCCTAATGAAAATTATTGCAATGCAGAATGTGTTGATGGTCATGAAATGTGATGACTGTGATGATTTTGATAGTGGTGTTGCTTTTGTCGTGCATATGCTGTGTGTAGAGCTGGAATCACCTTGTGACCCTAGCACTCCCTTCTCCTCTTATAACCTCACTTGTGTTTTGCAGCTCAGCCACAAACGCGGTCCCAGGCAAGACCACAGAGGCCAGAAGGTGGGGACGCGGGGCCAGACTCACCAGACGATCCTACATCTGGTGCTGAGGAGCTCCGATTCTCGCCCGTCAATCCGCTGGGTCTGTTCTCTACGGAAGAGAGCGCGGACTTCGAGGAACCTGCATCGCCATGCTCCAGAAGCCATTCCACCCCAAGGTCATCTAGTGCTCCTCCGGCCATTCCCACCTCCACTCTGGAGATACCAGGCCCAAGCACCCACCACAGAGCACCCCATTTGTCCCCAGGAAGGCGCCGACCAGCAGGTCTGGTCCATCGACGCAGCAGGTCTGGTCCACGAGCGCCATATGAGAGTGGAGAGATGGTACAGTTGTCCAGGAGGACTGTAGACATTGATGACCAGATCCTCGATGCATTGGGGGGCATATCCCGACAGCTGGCCACCATGACTGAGTACGTTCTATGGAGCGATAGCCAGGAACACTGCTGGCAAAGGCCTCCCGGAGCGCGGCACTCCACCCTTAGGATCCGCACCACCACTGGAATGACAGATGAGAGGCAGGACCAAGATCCTGCTTCTGGATCCGAGAATGCTCCCACCTCGGCACCCCACTCTCCCGTACCCGTGCAACCACCGCCTCTGCCTTCATCCCCCCCAATGAGGTGCCTGAGGAGCTCTTTGGCCAGGCAGCGTGGAGCGAGGAGGGGAAGGGGTAGAGGTGGGGAGAAGAAGGGGAGGGGAGAAAGAAAGTGAGGTGCATGTCCGCAGGTGATGGCTGTGATACATCTCCATTTGGGTGTATGCAATTTGTTGTAATGTATGGGGGGAGGGGGCCACCCTCCTGCTTTGCCTTTGTATTCTGTGTTGCTGGACATGTTGACCATTTGACTAATGTCAATGATCGAAAAAGTGGGGTGAGGGTGGGCGTGGCTGATTTTGCCCGTGAAACTTATGATTTCAGACCAATGGGCGTGTAAAATGTTTTTTATTCAACATAAACTTGTTGCACATTGTCTCATATAGCTGGACCGTTACACACTGGTGATTCTGTAACATGAGAGGGTTAAATAAAATTTAACTTCAATCAACTTAAACTTTAACTGGCACCAAGGTGATGCCCACCATTGATGTCTGAGCTGCACACACAGCAGTGCGTCAGCGTTGTCACTCACAGCAACGTTCTTTCAGCAAAATTGTTCAGTTATGAGCTCCTGACGTAAGAGTCTTGCAGCTATGTAGCCACCACGGGCCCTTTCCTGTGGACTGGAGGGGGGCGTGGGCATGGTTGCATAGTCAGCCTGATTTTCTGGCTCGAGCTCAGCGTCCAGCCCCTCGTATATGCAGACTGTTGTGTATCTGCAAAGCATGCAATCCCATGTTCCGCCACCAGGGAGCCCATCCCCTGAAGTCCCAAGGGATCCCAGCATCCCTTGGGAGCACTGTATATAAGCCGGCCCCTAAGGCCTGTTCCTCACTCTGGAGTGTCTTATTAAAGACTGAGGTCACTGTTACTTTAACCTCCCTGTGTACAGTCTCATCTGTGTTCGGAACACAGTAACTGGCGATGAGAATACGAATCCAACGCAAAGATGCAGCAAACTGTGGGCATCCTGGAGAAGTTCTTGGAGGGTGAGGACTAGAAAACCTACGTCGAACGGCCAAACCAGTACTTTGTAGCCAACGAGCTGGATGGAGAAGGAAGCGCTGCAAAAAGGAGAGCGGTCATCCTCACAATCTGCAGGGCACCGACCTACAGCCCCATGAAGAATCTTCTGGCTCCGGCGAAACCCATAGATAAGTCATATGAGGAGCTGTGTATACTGGTTCGGGAGCATCTTAACCCGAGGGAGAGCGTGCTGATGGCGAGGTATCGGTTCTACACGTGCCAGCGATCTGAAGGTCAGGAATTGGCGAGCTACATCACCGAGCTAAGGCGACTTGCAGGACAATGTGAGTTTGATGGCTACCTGGAGCAAATGCTCAGAGACTTTTTTGTACTGGGCATTGGCCACGAGACCATCCTACGAAAACTTTTGACTGTAGAGACACCAACCCTCAGTAAGGCCATTGCGATAGCACAGGCGTTTATGTCCAGCAGTGATAACACCAAACAAATCTCTCAGCACACAAGTGCTAGCAATGTTCATAAATTAACTGGAACTGTGTTTGCGAGCAGAAAAGTACAGGGCAGAACCCACGAGTCTGCAACTGCCAGCAGGCCTCAGGTGACCCAGATGACTCAGAGTCCACAACAAAGGATGAATGCAAGGCAATTCACACCTTGTTGGCGTTGTGGAGGCTTCCATTCAGCCTATTCATGCCGCTTCAAATGGTATGTTTGCAAGAGCTGTGGAACAATGGGGCACCTTCAACGAGCTTGCAAATGAGCTGCAAGCTCTGCAAAACCTGCTATCCACGTGACAAAGGAAGATCGGTCCATGGTGGATCAAAGCAATTTCTAGCCTCAGAGAGAGGAGGCAGATGCTGAAGTACACGGGATGCAAACATTTTCGACAAAATGTCACCTATAATGCTAAACGTAAAATTGAATGGCTTACCAGTAGCCATGGAACGGACACTGGTGCTAGCCAATCCATCATGAGTAAAAATATGTTTGAGAGACTGTGGTGCAACAAGGCACTCAGACCAGCACTGAGCCCCATCCACACGAAACTGAGAATGTACACCAAAGAGCTTATCACTGTCCTGGGCAGCGCCATGGTCAAGGTCACCTACGAGGGCACAGCGCATGAACTGCCACTCTGGATTGTCCCGGGTGATGGCCCCACACTGCTTGGAAGGAACTCGCTGCACAAAATCCGCTGGAACTGGGATGACATCCGAGCGCTATCACATGTCGAGCAGGCCTCATGTACCCAGGTTCTTAACAAATTTCCTTCCCTTTTTGAGCCAGGTATTGGAAACTTTTTCGGGGCGAAGGTACGGATCAACTTGGTCCCAGAAGCACGACCCATTCACCACAGGGCACGAGCGGTACCTCACATGATGAGGGAAAGAGTGGAAATCGAGCTGGACAGGCTGCAATGTGAGGGCATCATCTCCCCAGTGGAATTCAGCTAGTGGGCCAGCCCAATTGTTCCAGTACTCAAAAGTGATGGCATGGTCAGGATTTGCGGCGATTATAAAGTAACTATTAATCGTTTCTCGCTACAGGACCAATACCTGCTACCTAAGGCAGATGACCTATTTGCGACGCTGGCAGGAGGCAAAATGTTCACCAAGCTCGACCTGACTTCGGCATACATGACACAGGAGCTGGAGGAGTCTTCGAAGGGCCTCACCTGCATCAACACACACAAGGGACTGTTCATCTATAACAGATGCCCGTTTGGAATTCGGTCGGCTGCAGCGATCTTCCAGAGAAACATGGAGAGCCTACTCAAGTCGGTACCACGCACCGTGGTCTTTCAAGACGACATATTGGTCATGGGTCAGGACACCGCCGAGCACCTACAAAATCTGGAGGAGGTCCTCCAGCGACCGGATCGCGTAGGGCTGCGGCTGAAGAGGTCGAAATGCGTCTTCATGGCAACAGAAGTGGAGTTTTTGGGGAGAAAGATCACGGCGGATGGCATTCGGCCCACAGACGCTAAGACAGAGGCTATCAGGAACGCGCGCAGGCCACAGAATGTCACGGAGCTGCGTTCGTTCCTGGGATTCCTCAACTATTTTGGTAACTTTCTACTGGGTTTAAGCACCCTTTTAGAGCCCCTACATGTGTTATTGCGCAAAGGTGAGAACTGGGTATGGGGAAAAAAACAAGTAATTGCTTTTGAGAAAGCCAGAAACATTTTATGCTCCAACAAGCTGCTTGTATTGTATAACCCGTGTAAAAGACTTGTGCTAGCATGTGACGCATCGTCGTAAGGAGTCGGGTGTATATTACAACAAGCTAACGTTGCAGGGAAGTTGCAACCTGTCGCCTATGTTTCCAGGAGCTTGTCTAAGACCGAGAGGGCCTACAGAATGATTGAGAAAGAGACATTAGCGTGTGTGTTCGGGGTAAAGAAATGCATCAGTACCTGTTTGGCCTTAAATTTGAGCTGGAAACCGATCACAAGCACCTCACATCCCTGTTCGCTGAAAACAAGGGGATAAATACTAATGCCTCAGCCCACATACAAAGGTGGGCACTCACGCTATCATCGTATAACTATACTATCTGCCACAGGCCAGGCACCGAGAACTGTGCGGATGCTCTCAGTCGGCTACCATTGCCCACCATGGGGGTGGAAATGGCGCAGCCTGCAAACTTGTTGATGGTGGTGTAGCCTGCAGATTTGTTGATGGTCATGGAAGGATTTGAAAATGATAAATCACCTGTCATGGCCCGCCAGATTAGGACTTGGACCAGCCAAGATCCTCTGCTGTCCCGAGTAAAAAACTGTGTACTGCATGGGCCAATCAAGTTGAAATGCAAGAGCCAATCAAGCCATTCCAGCGGAGAAAGGACGAGCTATCCATTCAGGCAGACTGCCTGTTGTGGGGTAACCGCGTAGTGCTATCAAAAAAGGGCAGGGAGACGTTCATCTCGGATCTCCACAGCACACACCTGGGTATAGTTATGATGAAAGCGATAGCCAGATCCCACGTGTGGTGGCCCGGTATCGACTCTGACTTAGAGTCCTGTGTAGAGCAATGCCACGTATGTCCTCAGTTGAGCAACGCGCCCAGAAAGGTACCACTAAGTTTGTGGTCCTAGCCCTCCAGACCATGGTCGAGGATCCATGTCGACTATGTGGGCCCGATTCTCGGTAAAATGTTCCTGGTGGTGGTGGATGCTTTTTCAATATGGATTGAATGTGAAATAATGTCAGGAAGCACCGCCACCGCCACCATTGAAAGCTGAGGGCCATGTTTGCCACCCACGGCCTGCTGACATACTGGTCAGTGACAACGGGCCATGTTTCACCAGTGCCGAATTTAAAGAATTCATGACCCGCAATGGGATCAAACATGTCACCTCGGCCCCGTTTAAACCAGCCTCCAATGGGCAGGCAGAGCGGGCAGTACAAACCATCAAACAGAGCCTTAAACAAGTCACAGAAGGCTCACTCCAAACCCGTCTGTCCCGAGTACTGCTCAGCTACCGCACAAGACCCCACTCACTCACAGGGGTGCCCCCGGCTGAGCTACTCATGAAAAGGACACTTAAAACCAGACTCTCGCTGGTTCACCCCAACCTGCATGATCAGGTAGAGAGCAGGCGGCAGCAACAAAATGTAAACGATGGTCGCGCCACTGTGTCACGGGAAATTGATCTGAATGACCCTGTGTATGTGCTAAACTATGGACATGTTCCCAAGTGGATCGCGAGCACGGTGATAGCTATAGAAGGGAATAGGGTGTTTGTAGTCAAACTAGACAATGGACAAATTTGCAGAAAGCACCTGAACCAAACGAGGCTGTGGTTCACAGACTGCCCTGAACAACCCACAGCAGACACCACCTTTTTCGAGACCACAACACACACCCAAAGGATCAACGACACCAGGCCAGTTCAGGAAATTGAACCCATCACGCCCAACAGCCCAGCAAGGCCAGGCTCACCTAGCAGCCCTGCAGGGCCAACAACACACCAGCCCAGCGAGGGCACAGCCAACACACCAGAACAGACATTTGTACCAAGAAGGTCCACCAGGGAAATAAAGGCTCCTGACCGCCTCACCTTGTAAATAGTTTTCACTTTGACTTTGGAGGGGGAGTGATGTTGTGTATCTGTAAAGCATGCATTCCCATGTTCCGCCACCAGGGAGCTCGTCCCCTGAAGTCCCAAGGGATCCCAGCATCCCTTAGGAGCACTGTATATAAGCCGGCCCCTAAGGCCTGTTCCTCATTCTGGAGTGTCTTATTAAAGACTGAGGTCACTATTACTTTAACCTCCCTGTGTGCAGCCTCATCTGTGTTAGGAACACAATACAGACTATGGATGTACCCTCTGTGTCATCATAGGCAGTCCCTCGGAATCGAGGAAGACTTGCTTCCACTCTTAGCATGAGTTCTTAGGTGGTTGTACATTCCAATACGAGAACCACAGTCTCTGTCACAGGTGGGACAGATAATCATTGAGGGAAAGGGTGGGCAGCGAGCCTGGTTTGCCGCACGCTCCTTCCGCTGCCTGCGTTTGATTTCTGCATGCTCTCGACGATGATACTCGAGGAGCTCAGCGCCCTCCTGAATGCACTTCCTCCATTTAGGGCGTTCAATGGCCAGGGACTCCCAGTGTCAGTGGGGATGTCGCACTTTATCAGGGAGGCTTTGAGGGTGTCCTTGTAACGTTTCCTCTGCCCACCTTTGGCTCGTTTGCCATGGATGAATCCCGAGTAGAGCGCTTGCTTTGAGAGTCTCATGTCTGACATGCGATCTGTGTGGCCTGCCCAGAGGAGCTGATCAAGTGTGGTCAGTGCTTCAATGCTGGGGATGTTGGCCTGGACGAGGATGCTAATGTTTGTGTATCTATCCTCCCAGGGGATTTGCAGGATCTTGCAGAGACATCGCTGGTGGTATTTCTCCAGCGACTTGAGTTGCCAACTGTACATGGTCCACGTCTCTGAGCCATACAGGACGGTGGGTATTACTACGGCCCTGTAGAGCAAGACAGTTTTGAGGGACTGGTCTTCAAACACTCTTTTCCTCAGGCGGCCGAAGGCTGCACTGGTGCACTGGAGGTGGTGTTGGATCTCGTCATCGATACCTGCTCTTGCTGATAGGAGGCTCCCGAGATAGGGTAATCACTGTGTGGTTGCATAAGATGGAGACTTGTTTACCTAATGTACTATCAATAAGGTTTACACTGTGTATATACATGCTGGCACCACTAGAGGGTGCAACTGGTGGAGACCGGGGGTTTCCTGCCCTGGTGCCAGGGCCCAAATAAAAGGATGCACACCCTGCTTGTGCCTCACTCTAGAGTTTGGAATAAAGGACCAAGGTCACTACAGTTTGAGTACAACACATTGCCTCGTGGAGTCATTCATAAGTACATCACAGACATAATAACTGGCGATGAAAATAAGGACTTTCACACGATCGTGGTTACCTTTGGCACACTAAAAGACTTTGCAGAGAGTGATGATTGGGATGCCTTTATGGAAAGGCTCGAGTAATATTTTGTGGCAAACAATCTAGCAGGGGAGATGGACACATTGGCGGAGAAGTGCAAGGCTATACTGCTATCAGTACGGGCGATAGGTCCCGCATCGCTGGAACAAGGCCCATTTTTTTCAGCCTTAGCCTGAAAGTGGAAAGTCTAGCCCATTGTCTTCTACCGACTCCTTTGCTGGACCTCCCTCCATTCTTTAAATTTATCTGTAATTAATTTCTGACCTGCTTCCTTTCTCCTCTCTCTCTCTCTCTCTCTGCCAGACCCACCCAGAGCTTCTGAGCATGTGTGAAGACCCTTGACCTCTCAAAACGTGGGAAGAAGCATCAACCTGAAAAAAAAATCAATCTGCACATGCGCAGTAATGTGTTGCTAGGGAAGCTTTTTTTTTCATTCACTTCCGCTTTCTTTGGGCAATCAGGAGATCGCCGAGAAATGACATCACTGGGCTAAGGCCGGGTGGAAAATCGCAAAAAAAAATGGGCCTTGAGCATTTAAATCTGTCAGTCTTAAATGTCTTCAATGTCTTAAATTGCCTGATCCATTTGCTTATGCTGTGCAATGTTATCGTATCATTTGCAGAAGAAGGGTGGGGGTGCTGCCATGATGCACACACTAAGCCAGTACGAGGAGCTCGCGGTGTCCTTGGTGGGGCCAGAAAGCCGTTCGGTCACATCCCGTGGTGTGGCCGAACCCACCCTTGAGACATGTGAGTAATGAGAAATGTGCATTGTGCAATGTGTGAATCATTAGTAAATATTGAAAATATCGTAGTTACGCATGTAATGTTATGCAATTATAATATAATCTGATATATAATTGTGATGTACTATAGATCTTCGAATTAGGTCATGTTAGGTCATGTTAAACCTCGTGATCACTTGTGCACTTGGGGTAATGGAAAGCATTGCAATGTTTTCAGTTGGAGAAAAATTGTAATGTAATGATTTGAATTGTTAAACGTTGTTTATCAAATTAAAGGTCAAGTGGTCGTTGAGTCTGTGGAATCCACTACAACCACCACCACTGAAACTTTGCCGAGATCGCAGGAGACTGAGGAGGAAGGGGAGCCACTGCAGACTTCTGCTGCTGTGGTATATCAGCAGGAGGAGGAGGAGATTGACGAGACGGAAGAAGAGGAAGAGATTTTTGTGGGGGGGGAACAACCTGCGGCCATCTCGGTTGAGATGGAAGAAGCACCGGGACCAAGCGGTATGCAGGTGCGACGCCAAGGCGCGTCATTTTGCAAATGTCGACCCCACGGAGGTCCAGTCAGCGTGGCGAGCAATCGCCTGCCTTGGAGGGCCAGACAGAGAGCTTGATTTCCCTGTGCAGGGAGACCGTCACGATTGGTCACGACCTTATCCAAGGGTTTGCGGGATTCTCTGCGAACTGGAGCCAGTTCTCTGCGAACTGGAGCCAGTTTCCAGCATCCTGGAGCGAGTTCTGCCATAACTTCTCGAACTGGTCTTCTGAGCAGTCACAGACAGCTCGGGAGACGTTGGAGGCGATTCGGCAGCAGACAGCCGCAACCAATGCCCTACGGCATGCGTTGCTGGCTGGACACGGCGCTGCACCCCAAGGTGTCGTGTCTGCTCGCAGCGAGACCTCTAGCATGCAAGCAAATACGGAGGACATAGTTCCTCCGGACTCGGAAGTGAAGCCTTAGGCTTCCTTTTCCTTTCCGTCACCTCCACCACAGCAGGAAGTCTTGCCGTCCCACTCTACACAACGTGTTGGCGTCGGTTTGCGTAGTCCAAAACGGGCGGGTGGGGTGCGAACACGGGATGGGATAGGATCTAGAGGGAAACGTGGCCGCAGGTAGGGAGGGGGGAGTGCTTCTCTATAGTTCACCTGTTTTAAAATGTTCACTTGTTATTACCAATTTATTATACTCTTGTTATTGTTAGTGTTACTAAATTGGCCAATTGTATTCAATAGTTAAATGTTCACTTGTTCACTTGTTTTCATTACTTAACTGTTCCCTTTCCATTCTTTCTGAAATGGTCATTTGTTATCATCACTGAAATGGTCACTTGTTGGCATGACTGAAATGGTCACTTGTTAGCATCACTATAATGGTCACTTATTATCCTGACTGAAATGGTCACTTGTTAGTATCACTGAAATGGTCACTTGTTGGCATGACTAAAATGGTCACTTGTTGGCATGACTGAAATGGTCACTTGTTATCCTGACTGAAATGGTCACTTGTTAGCATTACTGACATGGTCACTTGTTGGCATGACTGAAATGGTCACTTGTTATCCTGACTGAAATGGTCACTTGTTGTCATCACTGAGATGGCCACTTGTTGTCATGACTGAAATGTCACTTGTTAGCATCACTGAAATGGTCACTTGTTGGCATGACTGAAATGGTCACTTGTTGGCATTACTGAAATGGTCACTTGTTATCATCACTGAAATGGTCACTTGTTGGCATTACTGAAATGGTCACTTGTTGTTATGCCTGAAATGGTCAATTGTTATCATGTCTGAAATGGTCACCTGTTAGCGTGACTGAAATGGTCACTTGTTATCATTACTTAAATGGCCACTTGTTCTGTAAAATGTTCATTTCTTCTTCTTGTAACGTTTTGGGGATTTTGAGGGAAGGGTGGGTTGGTGCGGGGCTGGGGGGTTGGAGGGAGGGTGTTGTTCATTAGTTCTTTGTTTGTTAATTTAAAAAAAAAATTCTACAACTTTTGGACCTTCCCTCTTACTTACATAAGTTTTACAACATACAGTTCTTCATGCAGATTTGTTTGTTTATTCTGTTTCCCCAGGGAATATCATTAAATAATTTCACTATGTAAAAGCTATTTAATAAATAATTCCAATATATGCATAAATAAGGTGATAATACCTATTTATATTCCCTGTCCCAAATTTCCGAGTACAATTTGCATCAATTTTACTAAATAACGCAGAACAATTCTCAGCCCTTCCTCAGAGGCTAAAAATGGCGTCCGTAGTATCCATTTCCCTCTCTAAGGCCCTGAAAAAGCAACTATTTTTGAGCACTCTTTTGGGCCTTGCATCAGTCCAGCGAAGTGCATGCTAAGTGCTGAAACTTGGGATGGGCCTTGTGTGGACGATCATTTGGGCGATCATCTCAGCGATCAAAGTGGAAACTTGGGGGCCTATTTTTCTGGTGATATTTTGGGCCCAGTTTCCACTTTTTGCTCAAAATGGGTGATAGAGGTCTGTTTTGGGCCATAGATGGGCCTTAGATGGGCGATGTGAAGTGGAAAGTCTAGCCCTTTGAATCCAGCGGGGAATATGATGATTTGGCCAGAGAGGCGGCTCAGCCCTAACAAGAAGTGTATGGAGTATATATCTGTACCACCGATTGTCCTCCAGTGAAGATGGAAGTCGAGATAAATGGCATTCCAGTCTTCATGGAAGTGGACACAGGCGCGAGCCAGTCAGTGGTGAGCCAGGATACCTTCGAGAGGCTATGGAACGAAAAACGACCCGAGCTAGTTCCAGTATAGGAAAATTTCCACACCTACACCAAGGAGCTGATCCCAGTCCTTGGTAGTGTAATCCATAATGGCGTGGTGCACAAGTTACCTCTGTGGATTGTTGCAGGTGATGGTCCAACGCTACTCGGAAGGAGGTGGATGGGGAAGATCCAGTGGAAATGCGAAGACCTCTTCACTCCAGCAATCAATGTCCCCCGTGCTCACAGGCAGAGCAAAACTTCACCTTCACTTAGACCAGGCACCAGAGAACAGTCCAACGCAGCACCTGAGGTACAGACCGTTCATCATGACTGTGTGGCAGTGATCCAATCGGAACGACCAAAAAATACCTTCCCGGCTCCAGTGGCAGGACTCCTGGGGAGGAAGATCAAATTCACAGGCACTCTGCCAGCTTTTGTGACAGAATCATGGCAGAGAAGGATCGGCAGTCGACCTCGAGGACAGAGGAAAGATGGCGCCCCTGCTGCAGCAAGGGGAAGCGTGGCTGAAAAAAAAGATGGTCGCGGCAATATCATGAGGTGCAACGCTGATGGACCAACACGTGGCGTCTAACAAAGGATTTGACTGGGGTAAAGCTGTAAAGTCCTTATTCTACAGCATGAAACCACACGAGGCACATTCTGGGGACAAGGTCACTCTATGACCTGCTCTCTTTATTCACAGGACTCCAAAGACGATGACCCTGTGTGGGACCTCCCTTTTTATACCTGTGTGATCAGGTAAGGAGTGTCTCCCACAAGTTCACCCCTTGTGGTCAAGGTGTGCATCTAGGTTGAGTGTATACAGTAATACAGTGGTGTTACATTGTGGTTACATACATGACATCACCTTCCCCCCCAAAGTCTTATTGGGATCATAGGTTTAGTCTTTCAGGTGGTCTACGCTCCCTCGTGGAGCGCCGCAGTTGGGGCTCTGGTTGTTGGACACTGATGTGAGTGTCTGTCACCTGTGGTGGTTCCGGCCTGTCCGGGCTGACCGCAGGGACTGTGCATTCTTCTGATTGCTCTTGTTGCTCGTTCACTGGTGGTGTTGTGAGCTCCATCTCACGGTCTTCTTCAGGTTCCTCCATGTCGATGCTGAACCTTTTTTTTATTTGGTCCAGATGCTTACGGCATATCTGACCATTGTTGAGTTTTACCACGATGACCCTATTCCCCTCTTTGTCAATTACAGTGCCCTCAAGCCATTTGGGCCCCATGGCGTGATTGAGGACGAATACAGGATCATTTATTTCTAGGCATCTCTCCGTCAAATTACAGTCATGGTACTCGTTTTGTGACTTGCGCTTGCCCTCAACTATGTCGGTCAGGACTGGGTGAATGAGGGACAACCGAGTTTTGAGTGTCTGTTTCATTAGTAGCTCTGCGGGCGGGACCCCCGTGAGCGAGTGCGGTCGGGATCTATAGGTTAGCAGGAGACGCGATAAGCAGCATTGTAGGGAGGGTCCTTGAATCCTGAGCATCCCTTGCTTAATGATTTGGACCGCATGTTCCGCCTGGCCATTGGAGGCCGGCTTGAACGGTGCAGTTCTGACGTGGTTGATGCCATTGCCCGACATAAACTCTCAGAATTCGTAGCTTGTGACTCATAGGCCGTTATCGCTAACCAGGATGTCCGGCAAGCCATGGGTTGCAAAGATCGCACGTAGGCTTTCCACGGTGGTGGATGATGTGCATGAATTCAGAATGATGCACTCGATCCATTTCGAGTACGCATCTACCAAAATAAGGAACATCTTACACATGAAAAGGCCCACGTAGTCAACCTGAATGCATGACCATGGCCTGGTGGGCCAGGGCCACGAGCTGAGCGGGGCCTCCCTGGGGGCATTGCCCAGCTGGGCACACGTCGTGCACCTGTGAACACAGTGTTCCAGGTCTGAATCAATTCCAGGCCACCAAACGTGTGACCGGGCAATGGCCTTCATCAGCACAATGCCTGGGTGCTCGCTGTGGAGTTCCCTGATGAATGCCTCCCTGCCCTTCTGGGGCATAACTACCGGCTGCCCCATAGTAAGCAGTCGGTTTGGATGGAGAGCTCATCCAACTGTCTGTCAAACGGTCTGACCTCCTCAGGGCATGCTCCGTGTGCGGGCGCCCAATCCCCAGTCAGGACACATTTCTTAATCAGGGATAGGAGGGGATCTCTGTTTGTCCAGATTTTGATCTGGCGGGCTGTGATGGGGGAGCCTGCGCTGTCAAAGGCATCGACAGTCATGACCATCTTGTCGTTTTGCTCCGCTGCCCCCTCAGTGGTGGCCAGTGGAAGCCTGCTGAGCGAGTCAGCGCAATTTTCAGTGCCGGGCTGGTGCCAGATTGAGTAGTCATAAGCAGCCAGCGTAAGAGCCCATCGCTGTATGCGAGCTGATGCGTTGGCATTGATAGCCTTGCTGTCTGACAACAGGGATGTTAATGGCTTGTGGTCCGTCTCTAATTCAAACTTCCTACCAAAGAGGTACTGATCCATTTTTTTACACCATAGACACATGCAAGTGCTTCCTTCTCGACCATCCCATATCCACGTTCTGCTTGAGAGAGCGACCTGGAGACATAAGCCACAGGTTGTATTTGACCCTCAGCATTGCCCTGCTGCAACACGCACCCAACCCCATAGGACGATGCATCACATGTCAGAACCAATTTTTTTACAGGGGTTGTACAGGGTCAACAACTTGTTTGAACAAAGTAGGTTCGCGCCCGATCAAAAGCCCGTTCCTGACAGTCCCCCCAAAACCAATCGCAACGCTTACGCAGGAGCACATGTAGCGGCTCCAACAACGTGCTCAAGTTTGGCAGAAAGTTCCCGAAATAGTTCAACAGTCCCAGAAATGAACGCTACTCCAATGTGTTGCAGGGCCTGGGTGCTCGTCGAATCGCCTCTGTTTTGGATTCGGTGGGCCGAATCCCATCTGCAGCAACCCTCCTGCCCAGAAACTCAACCTCAGGAGCTAAGAACACACATTTAGACTTCTTGAGTCGCAGGCCTACCCGGTCCAGTCGGCGTAGCACCTCCTCCAGGTTGTCGAGGTGTTCCTCGATGTCTCGACCCGTGATGTGGATGTCGTCCTGGAATACGATCGTTCCAGGAATGGATTTAAGCAAGCTTTCCATGTTTCGTTGAAAAATTGCGGCCGCTGATCGAATGCCAAATGGGCACCTGTTATAAACGAACAGTCCCTTATGCGTGGTGATGGTGGTCAGTAGTTTGGATTCGTCGGCCAGTTCCTGGGTCATATAGGCTGAAATGAGGTCCAACTTGGTGAACAGCTTGCCGCCTGCCAGCGTGGCAAAGAGGTCCTCCGCTCTCGGGAGCAGGTATTGATCTTGCAGGGACACCCGATTGATGGTGGCCTTGTAGTCACCACAGATCCTGACAGAGCCATCCTCTTTTAGGACGGGAACAATGGGGCTCGCCCAGTCGCTGAATTCAACAGGCGAGATGGTCCCTTCTCTCAACAGCCAGTCCAATTCGCTCTCGACCTTTTCCCGCATCACATACGGCACCGCTCTGGCTTTGTGGTGCATTGGCCTGGCGTCCGGGATGATGTGTACCTTAGCGTCTTTGAAAGTCCCCGACGCCAGGTTGGAATAGTGAATCGAATTGTTGTAGGACTTGTGAGCACGAACTTCACTCCACAGATGACATTGCGTGAACATCCCCCCATTTCCAGTTCATCTCGGCTAACCAGCTCCTCCCCAACAGTGCGGGACCATTGCCCGGGACAATCCAGAGCGGCAGCCGATTCACTAACGCATTGTGTGTGACAGCCAACATTGCACTGCCTAGCACCGGAATGATTTCTTTAGTGTAAGTCCGTAATTGTGTCTCGATATGTGCTAATTTGGGTCTATTGGCTTTAAGTGGCCATGGCTTCTCAATTTGTTGAATGCCCATGAGTGACTGGCTGGCCCCAGTGTCCAGCTCCATGCGTACAGGGATACCGTTTAATAAAACCCTCATCATCATTGGTGGCGTTCTAGTGTATGAACTGTGAATATTCGCCACATGGACCCGCCGAACCTTGGCGTCCATCGATTTGCCCCAAAAGTCATCCTGCCTCAAAGAACCCTCTTCTGGTCCATCCACCTCATATATTAGTCTGGTTGCAGACTTCCTGCACACTCGAGCTAAATGGCCTCAGACAAACTGTTGAAATCTGCAAGATCGAGCTGAGTTTTTCCCCCCACACCTCCAGCATGAGTTAAAGTTTCCATTGTTGGGAACAAAGAGACTGTGGCCAGGCATTCCGCGCTGACTGTCTCTTTGACTGCTCTTAAGTACCCTTTAGTTGGTGTCAATGGCCCCATCCCACTGCATTGTCCACTGTGATGGCGTGGATGTCCGTTCAGCCTGCCATTGTCTCTGTTGAAGTCCTACTCTGGGGTCTATTGCTGCCTGGGGAGTGTCGGACTGCCCCTGCCTGCGGAGTCGCATTGATGATGTTGACTCCCTGATCCATCGCCGCGGAATTGCGTGCGTATATTATTTTTGACTCTTCCTCCCCCGCCATGAAAGTTTGAGCTATCAACGCCGCCACTTCCAAGGTCAAATCCTTGGTCTTAATTAATTTGTGGAAAATTCCCGCATAACCGATGCCCTCGATAAAGAAGTCCCTTAGCATCTCCCCCTAGCAGACGTATGTGAACTTACAGAGGCTGGCCAAACGCCGGAGGTCCGCTACGAAGTCCAGTATGCTCTGTTCTTCACGACGTCGGTGGGTGTAGAATATGCTCCCCGATCAATTTGGTAAGTTCTTCAAAGGTTTTGTCCACCGGCTTTTCGGGTGCTAGTAAGTCCTTCATGAGCGTGTAAGTCTTTGGTCCGCAGCTGGTCAAAAGATGAGCCCTTTGCTTGTCGGCCGCTGCATCCCACAGCCATTGTTTCATAACGAAGCTTTGCTGAAGCCTCTCGACAAAATCGTCCCAGTCTTCCCCAACACAGTACTGTTCCTCTGTGCTACCGGTGGCCATTCTCGTGGGCCGTGAATTCCCGTTTCTCGTCGCCAATGTAAAGTCCTTTCTCTACAGCATGAAACCACACGAGGCACAATCTGGGAACAAGGTCACTCTGTGACCTGCTCTCCTTTATTTACAGGACTCCAAAGACGATGACCCTCCGTGGGACCTCCCTTTTTATACCTGTGTGATCAGGTAAGGAGTGTCTCCCACAAGTTCACCCCTTGTGGTCAAGATGCGCATCTAGGTTGAGTGTATACAGTAATACAGTGGTGTTACATTGTGGTTACATACATAACAAAAGCCAGCAGGGTTCTCTTAAAGGAGACCTACAACCAACTGAACTTAAAGAGACATTGTATGCATGGCAATCAATGTAACAAACCGATTAAGATTGTGAACAAAATGTTGTTACGAATTGTCGGTACTATTCCTAATGTAAAGAACAAAATGTTGTTGCGAGATGTTGGGAATAGAGTGTCCCCAAAAGTAGCAAGCGAGTGACCTCAGGAGGGTGAAGGCACTGATCCTGATACCCTGCCCTGAAGGCACTATTCGGCACAGACCCAGAATCGAAAATGGTGCCACTACACGCAGTCGGTCACCATTACCCGGGTGGAGACATAGAAACATAGAAACATATAAAATAGGTGCAGGAATAGGCCATTCGGCCCTTCGAGCCTGCACCACCATTCAATGAGATCATGGCTGATCATTCACCTCAGTACCCCTTTCCTGCTTTCTCTCCATATTCCTTGATCCCTTTAGCCGTAAGGGCCATATCTAACTCCTTCTTGAATATATCCAATGAACTGGCATCAACAACTCTCTGCGGTAGAGAATTCCACAAGTTAACAACTCTCTGAGTGAAGAAGTTTCTCCTCATCTCAGTCCTAAATGGCTTACCCCTTATCCTTAGACTGTGTCCCCTGGTTCGGGACTTCCCCAACATCGGGAACATTCTTCCTGCATCTAACCTGTCCAGTCCCGTCAGAATTTTATATGTTTCTATGAGATCCCCTCCCATCCTTCTAAACTGCAGTGAATACAGGCCCAGTCGATCCAGTTACTCCTTATGTGTCAGTCCAGCCATCCCTGGAATCAGTCTGGTGAACCTTCGCTGCTCTCCCTCAATAGCAAGAACGTCCTTCCTCAGATTATAAGACAAAACTGAACACAATATTCCAGGTGAGGCCTCACCAAGGCCCTGTTCAATTATGCAGCCCCCAGACCCAGTCACTACCTCGGCCATGTCTGGGAACGAAAGGTCAGAACCAACGAGTTCCCCAAACGGGACCTGGAACAGCCAGGTTCCCAACACTGTTAGAGAGCAGAAAGAAGACTCTGCAGCCCTCAAAGGAGGACAGGGAGGCCACACACATCTGTGGCTCTGCCCAACACTAGGCAACTGCAAATGCCCTGAGTCCTGGCTAGGTGAGCGGACCAAGCCCACCCCGCTAGCAGGAGGCGCAGCGCCACCATCAGACGACTAGGACCCCGTCCGGTTGTTCTGGACCTAGCGTCTTCGCATACCTGTACTGCTACCTCAGTACTGACCATGACTGAACCATGAATGCAATCTACCCAATCCTGGGGCACAAACGTAAAACATAACGAATGTAAGTCACTGAACCAAGTTGTCAAAAAAATGTTTTTCTTCTTTTCTTTGCACTTGCACTGTGTCAGATCCTGTATGTTAATGTAATGGGCCAGCTGCATGATCTCGCTGTGCTGGTGGTGGGGAGGGGGGAGGTGTGGAAATGGATATATGTAGCCATGGACGCACACATGGATCACACCCAGAACCCACTGGAACATCCACTGCATCATCAAACCATCCAATCTGGTAAACACCACCCAACGTTGTGGCAAAAGGACTTGGGGGTTAAAAGGGAGAGAGCCAAGCCAAAGCACAGCCAAGGTGCAAGGACTATTAGCACTTAAGTCTGGGGAGAGCTAAGCCAGAGCACATAGTGCAAAGGTAATTGGCACAAAGGACTTAGGGGAGAGTGATGCTGTATATGCAGACTATGGATGTACTCTCTGTGTCATCACTGTGTGTTTGCATAAGATGGAGACTTGTCTACCTGATGTACTATCAATGAGGTTTCTACTGTGTATATACATGCTGGCACCACTAGAGGGTGCAACTGGTGGAGACCAGGGGTTTCCTGCCCTGGTGGCAGGGCCCAGTATAAAAGGCTGCACACCATGCTTATGCCTCACTCTGGAGTTTGGAATAAAGGACCAAGGTCACTACAGTTTGAGTACAACACATTGCCTTGCGGAGTCATTCACAAGTACATCACAGACATAATACTCCTCTTCCTCTCTCTCCTGAGGCGGAGCATCAGTCCCTTCTGCCAATTCTTGTCCCCTCCTGATAGCCAAGTTGTGCAGCATGGAGCACACGACCACGACTTTAGCTACTTGCTCAGGGTTGTATTATAGCTGCCCTCCTGAGTGGTCCAGGCATCTGAAATGCTGCTTAAGCACAGTTATTGTTTACTGGACCACATTGCATGTGGCTCTGTAGCTCTGATTGTATCACTTCTCGGCCTCGGTGTGGGTTTCATGCAGGGGGGGTCATCAGCCAGGTGGCTAGGCCATATCGGTTGTCACCAAGCATCGAGCATTGTCCTTGTGGCTGACTCTTAAACATGTCAGAGACAACGCTCTCATGCAGGATGTGCGCCTCATTGAAGCTGCCCAGACATTTGGCATTCACTGCCATTATGATCTGGTTGTGGTTGACAACTAGTTGGACCTACAGGGAGTGAAATCCTTTTCTGTTACGAAAAAGCTCTGGATCCTGAGAAGGTGCCCGCATGGCGATGTGAGTGCACTGTATTGCTCCCTGCACCCTGGGGAACTGAGCAATGCAGTAGGATGCTCCAGCCCTTCAGTCTGTGCCTCCGTGGTCATGGGGAAACTGATTAAAGTCCATCATACGCGCGAACAGGGCCTCCGTGACCTGTCTAATGCAGCGATGTGTGGCATGGTGAGACAGAGGGGAAATTTCAACCGTGGAAGCCGGAAAGGAACTGGACGAGTAGAAAGACAGTGCCGTGATGGCCTTGACCTTGACTGACACTAATGTCCTGATGGCAGGCTGCATACGTGGCCTGATGAGCTCACATATTTCGTTGATCACCACCTTGTGGAAGCGCAGTCTCCAAAGGCAGATGTGCTCGGACATGTCAAGGTAAGACCTCTTCTCCCTGTAAGTGCGGGGTGTATATGGTCTGGACCTCCTCCTCAGTCTGGCACATCTTAAATTGGGCACATAATGATGTGTATTAGACGTTGAGCCATTTGCATTCTGCAGCATCTGAGTATTAATCGATGCAGGCCGAGAAATGGCTGACCCCATTGCAATGAAAGTATAATAGCGATTCATCAGAAGCAATAATTTCCTCACTAAAATACACCTACAGTAAACTCCAATCGTCCTGAAAATATGTCTGTTGAGATGGTCACTTCATCTGAGAAGAACTCCAGAGTCAATCCAAACTCCCCCGAAGTTGAAGCAGCCTTTTGAATGAAGTGACCTGCGATTTATAAAATGGCGCCCACACCGCTGTGATTCGTTCAGAACAGTTCCACTTTTTCTGAGCGGTGCTTTGGGCGCGCGATATTGTGGTGAGATGTGTGTGAGGTGGTGAAAGTGACGCTGGACGTTAGTTTCGGCAAATGTAATCTTTACGACAAAAAAAAGTGGGCGGTTGGTATTATAAAATCTCGCCGTTAATTACATGTGGAAAGTAACGCTGGGCGATATTATGGGCATTGGTTTTGCCCATTCTGATGATCCTGCCCAAAAAAAGGAGGCGGGCAGTATTATTTTCTCCCGGCATTACGCACATGGGGAAAGTAACGCTCGGCGATAAGTGTACGAAAAATGGATGTCAGTTTCCATTTTGTGGCTAAATGGGCGATATCTTGGCATTATACCTTATTTCAGTGATAAAATGGACATTAAGTGGGCGTTATGCATGTTAAAATAGTGTAAAATCTAGCCCATAGAATCTTACAATGCAGAAGGAGGCCATTTGCCCCATCATGCCTGTGCTGGCTCTTTGAAAGAGCTGTCCAATTTATTCCCACGCCCGAGCTTTTCCCCATAACCCTGCAAATTAGTTCCCTTTAAGTACATGTTCAATCGCCTTTTGAACGTTACTATGGAATCTGATTCCACCATACTTTCAAGTAGTGCGTTCCACATCTTAACATACACGTGTGAATTTTTTTTTCCTCATTTCTCCTCTTGGGGTCAAAATTCGGTGCCGCCGTTTTTGAGACGGTGTCACCGCCTGAGTGCTGATTTTACCGCCAGGCATTAAATGCAGGCTCATCTGCCAAATTCAGTTTTTATGCCCAAAGCTGAGAGAGCAGCGCTAAAAAGTGGCAATGCACACTCATCCTCGGGCGGGAGCTCAGGAGGCCCATGAAATTTCACAGTGGGAGGCTGCCACCATGCTAGCTGAAATATGGGAAGAAAAGGGAAGACAGATAAAAATCCTCAAACCTCTCCGACCGACACACAAACTTCCCCACTGTTACAACTAAGGAAAAGAAGATGAAAACGAAGGAAAAAAACTTACCTTGATCTGTGGGCGAATACGCTCGAGCATCACGATGTTCCCTCCACTTTTCCCATGACTTACCGTTGGGCATCCGTACAAATCAAATATCGCGGGAGTGGCGCCAAAGGGGCGTTGCACGTCAGATGACATCACCACATGGGTGGCGTTAGATGGCACAGCGTTATTGTTATGTATTTAATTGCTTGTAACCTGCATTACACCTGTCCACCAGAGAGCCTACCTGTTGAGGTGAATGATCAGCCATGAGCTTATTGAATGGTGGTGCAGGCTCGAAGGGCCAAATGGCCTACGCCTGCACCTATTTTCTATGTTTCTATATTTCTAAGTTGTGGTCCCAAGGGATCCCAGCATCCCTTGGGAGCACAGTATATAAGGAGGCCGCCCATGAGGTAGCTGCACTCTGGAACTATAATAAAGGAGCTAAGGTCACACTTGCTCATTACACACACTACTCGGTCTAACCATTTATTATGAGTGTACCAATTGGCGACGAGGTAATGAACAGTGCGAAAATGCAAAGAACAGTCGGCATCCTGGAGAAGTTTTCAGAGGGGGACGATTGGGAGGCCTTCATGGAGAGACTCAACCAGTACTTCGTGGCCAACGAGCTGGAAGGGGACGAGAACGCGACCAAACGAAGGGCGATCCTCCGAACTGTCTGTGGGGCAACATCCTGTGGCCTCGTGAAGAATCTCCTGGCCCCGGCTAAACCAACAGAGAAATCCTACGAAGAACTGTGTATGCTGGTCCGGGAGCACCTAAATCCTAAAGAAAGCGTTTTGATGGCAAGATATCAGTTCGACGGAGGGCCAGGAAGTGGCGAGCTATGTGGCCGAACTAAGGCGCCTTGCAGGACATTGTGAGTTTGAGGGATTCCTAGAACAAATGCTCAGAGACTTTTTTGTACTGGGTATCGGACATGAGACAATCCTTCGCAAACTGTTGATCATAGAAACTCCGAATCTGAGTAAAGCCATAACGATAGCCCAAGCATTTATGTCCAACACCGACAACACCAAGCAGATTTTGCAGAACAAAGAAATTTTGGCCAGTACCGTGCATAAAGTAACGTCGGTTTTGAGCAGATATGTACATGGCAGAACATACACGCTGGCTGCTGTGGCCCGACCTCAATTGACCCAGAGTCCGCCATCATCTGTTAATGCGAGGCAGTTAACACCTTGTTGTTGCTGCGGGGGTGATCATCGGCCCCATCAATGCCGCTTTAAGCACTATGCGTGCAATGGCTGCAGAACAATGGGACACCTCCAACAAATGTGGCGGCAAGCTGCAAACCCTGCAAAGCCTGCAAACCCTCCTGTTGCAGAGGAGGATCGATCCACAGTGGATCAGACGGAATTGGAAACTCGTACGGAGGAGGCAGAGGTGTACAGTACACACGTTCATGACGAAATGCCCACCAATAATGTTGAAAGTTGAATTGAACGGTATTCTAGTGTTGATGGAGCTGGACACGGGGGTAAGTCAGTCCATAATGAGTAAAACGGCGCCTAAAAAATCCTCGGTATTCTCCACCTACTTACAGGTCCTCTGGCCCTCGGCGCAGCCAGCACGAGCTGTGGGGGGGGTGGAGCCAGGTCCCGGCGCTGAAAACAGTGCCGGGACCTCTGCACATGCGCGCTACAGTCGGCATGCATGTGCAGTAGCTCCAGGCGCCGAAGTATGTGGGAGGGGCCCGAAGCACGCAGCCCCGAGCCCTGGCTGAATGGCCTCACTGGGGCTGCGTGAATGAGGCTCCTCCCACGGCCAGCTCCTGCTCCCCCCCCACCCGACCAGACCCGACACTCGCTCCCCACCCCCCCCAGACCCGACCCGACACCCGCTCTCCCCCCCCCCCCGCCGACCAGACACCCGCTCCCGCCCCCCCCCCCGCCGACCAGACACAACCCGACCCGACACCTGCTCCCCGCCCCGACCCCCGTTCTCCCCCCCGCCCCGAGACCCGACACCCGCTCCCCCCAACCCCCCCTCCGCCCCGACCCGACACCCGCTCCAGCCCCGACCCGAGACCCGACACCCGACACCCGCTCCCCCGCCCCGACCCGAGACCCGAGACCCGCTCCGCCCCCCCCGCCCCGACCCGACAACCGCTCCCCCGACCCAACACCTGCTCCCCCCCCACGCCCCGACCCGAGACCCGCTCCCCCCCCCCCGCCCCGACCCGACCCGAGACCCGAGACCCGCTCCCCCCCCCGCCCCGACCCGACCCGAGACCCGCTTCCCCCCCCCCAACCCAAGACCCGCACCCCCCCCTCCCTTCCTCTCTCTCTCCCCCTCCCTCTCTCTCCCCCTCCCTCCCTCCCTCTCCCTCCCTCTCTCCCTCTCTCTCTCCCCTTCCCTCCCTCTCTCTCTCTCCCCCTCCCCCTCTCCCTCCCTCCCCCCCCTCTCTCCCTCCCTCCCCTCCCCTCTCTCTCTCTCCCTCCCGCCCTCCCCTCCCTCTCTCCTCCCGCCCTCCCCTCCCCTCTCTCTCCCTCCCCTCCCCTCTCTCTCCGTCCCTCCCCTCCCCTCTCTCTCCGTCCCTCCCCTCCCCTCTCTCTCCCTCCCTCCCCTCCCCTCTCTCTCCCTCCCTCCTCTCTCTCTCCCTCCCTCCCCCCTCTCTCTTTCTCCCTTCCCCCCCTCTCTCTCCCTTTCTCTCTCCCCCTCCCGCTCAGCGACACGAACGGCTGCAGAATTCTCCCTGGCTGAAGCACTTTCACACAGGTAGGAAGATGGTTTATTTAATCTTTTCTTGGCTTATAAATGTTTATTCAGGTTGGATTTATTTGTATAATATTTGTAGAAGTATAAATAAGGATTGATTGTCGAATTTAATGAGTTCCCTTCCCCTCCCTCCTCCCCACCTCGTTCTGGACGCCTAATTTGTAACCTGCGCCTGATTTTTTAATGTGTAGAACAGGTTTTTTCAGTTCTACAAAAATCTTCACTGGCTCCATTCTACTTTAGTTTGGAGTACATTTTCACTGTGGAAACTTTCAAATCAGGCGTCAGTGGCCGGACACGCCCCCTTTTGAAGAAAAAATTCTGTTCTAAACTAGAACTGTTCTACCTGACTAGAACTGCAGAAAAAAAAATGTGGAGAATTGCGATTTCTAAAATAGTCCGTTCTCCACCAGTTGCTCCTAAAAATCAGGCGCGAATCATGTGGAAACTTGGGCCCAATATTCCAGGTGGGGCATCACTAAGGCCCTGTACAACTACAGTAAGACCTCCCTGCTCCTATACACAAATCCCCTAGCTATGAAGGCCAACATATCATTTGCCTTCTTCACCGCCTGCTGTACCTGCATGCCCACTTTCAATGACTGATGAACCATGACACACAGGTCTCGTTGCACCTCCCCTTTTCCTAATCTTCCACCATTCAGATAATATTCTGTCTTCGTGTTTTTGCCACCAAAGTGGATAATCTCACATTTATCCACGTTATACTGCATCTGCCATGCACTTGCAGACTCACTTAACCTGTCCAAGTCACCCTGCAGCCTCTTAGCGTCCTCCTCACAGCTCACACCACCACCCAGCTTAGTGTCATCTGCAAACTTGGAGATATTACACTCAATTCCTTTATCTAAATCATTAATGTATATTGTAAATAGCTGGGGTCCCAGCACTGAGCCCTTGCAGCACCCCACTAGTCACTGCCTGCCATTCTGAAAAGGACCCGTTTATCCCGACTCTCTGCTTCCTGTCTGCCAACCAGTTCTCTATCCACGTCAGTACATTACCCCCAATACCATGTGCTTTAATTTTGCACACCAATCTCTTGTGTGGGACCTTGTCAAAAGCCTTTTGAAAATCCAAATACACCACATCAACTGGTTCTCCCTTGTCCACCCTACTAGTTACATCCTCAAAAAATTCCAGAAGATTTGTCAAGCCTGATTTCCCTTTCATAAATCCATGCTGACTTGGACTGATCCTGTCACTGCTTTCCAAATGTGTTGCTATTTCATCTTTAATAATTGATTCCAACATTTTCCCCACCACTGATGTCAGGCTAACTGGTCTATAATTATCCGTTTTCTCTCTCCCTCCATTTTTAAAAAGTGGTGTTACATTAGCTACCCTCCAGTCCATAGGAACTGATCCAGAGTCAATAGACTGTTGGAAAATGATCACCAATGCATCCACTATTGCTAAGGCCACTTCCTTAAGTACTCTGGGATGCAGACTATCCGGCCCCGGGGATTTATCGGTCTTCAATACCATCAATTTCCCTAACACAATTTCCCGCCTAGTAAGGATTTCCTTCAGTTCCTCCTTCTCACTAGACCCTCGGTCCCCTAGTATTTCCGGAAGGTTATTTGTGTCTTCCTTCGTGAAGACAGAACCAAAGTATTTGTTCCACTGGTCTGCCATTTCTTTGTTCCCCATTATAAATTCACCTGAATCTGACTGCAAGGGACCTACATTTGTCTTCACTAATCTTTTTCTCTTCACATATCTATAGAAGCTTTTGCAGTCAGTTTTTATGTTCCCAGCAAGCTTCCTCTCATACTCTATTTCCCCCCTCCAAATTAAACCCTTTGTCCTCCTCTGCTGAATTCTACATTTCTCCCAGTCCTCAGGTTTGCTGCTTTTTCTGGCCAATTTATATGCCTCTTCCTTGGATTTAACACTATCTTTAATTTCCTTTGTTTGCCACGGTTGAGCCACCTTCCCCGTTTTATTTTTACTCCAGACAGGGATGTACAATTGTTGAAGTTCATCCATGTGATCTTTAAATGTTTGCCATTGCCTATCCACCATCAACCCTTTAAGTATCATTTGCCAGTCTATTCTAGCCAATTCACATCTCATACCATCGAAGTTACCTTTGCTTAAGTTCAGGACTCTTGTCTCTGAATTAACTGTGTCACTCTCCATCTTCATAACGAATTCTACCATATTATGGTCACTCTTCCCCAAGTGGCCTTGCACAACAAGATTGCTAATTAGTCCTTTCTCATTACACATCACCCAGTCTAGGATGGCTAGCCGTCTATTTGGTTCCTCGACATATTGGTCTAGAAAACCATCTCTAATACACTCCAGGAAATCCTCCTCCACCGTATTGCTACCAGTTTGGTTAGCCCAATCTATATGTAGATTAAAGTCACCCATGATAACTGCTGTACCTTTATTGCACGCATCCCTAATTTCTTGTTTGATGCTGTCCCCAACCTCATTACTACTGTTTGTTGGTCTGTACACAACTCCCATTACCGTTTTCTGCCCTTTGGTATTCCGCAGCTCCACCCATACAGGTTCCACGTCATCCAAGCTAATGTTTGCCACACACGACCTGCCTGATGTCCTGGTCAGCGACAATGGGCTGTGCTTCACCAGTGCTGAATTCAAAGAATTCATGACCCGCAACGGGATCAAACATGTCACATCTGCGCATTTCAAGCCCGCATCCAATGGCCAGGCAGAACGGGCAGTTCAGACCATCAAGCAAAGCTTGAAATGCATGTCGGAATGCTTCCTGCAGACCCGGTTGTCCCGAGTACTGCTCAGCTACCGCACCAGACCCCACTCACTTACCAGGATTTCCCCAGTTGTGCTGCTCATGAAAAGGGCGCTTAAAACAAGACTCTCTCTGGTCCACCCTGATCTACATGATCACGTGGAGGACAAGCGGCAGCAACAAAGTGTGTACCATGACCACGCAAACTTGTCACGCGATATTGAAATCAATGGTCCTGTGTTTGTGCTCAATTATGGACATGGTCCCAAATGGCTTGCTGGCACGGTCACAGCCAAAGAGGGGAGTAGGTTGTTTCAGGTCAAACTGACCAATGGACAAACGCACAGAAAACGCTTAGACCAAATTGAACTGCGGTTCACCAACAGCTACGTACAACCTGAAGAGGACACCACCAACTTTGACCTTCCAATACACACACAAATGGCAACTGACATCACAGTTGACCACGAAAGAGAACCCATCATCCCCAGTAGCCCGGCAAGGCCGGCTGCCCAAAAGCTCAATGATGAACTGACCAACCCAACCACACCAGCATTTGTACCGAGATGATCACTAAGGGAGCGCAAAGCCCCAGATCGTCTCACCTTGTAAATAAGTGTATTGTTGACTTCACGGGGGAGTGATGTTATGTATTTAACCCCTTGTAACCTGCATCACACCTGTTCACCAGAGGGCCTATCTGTTGGAGTCCCAAGGAATCCTAGCATCCCTTGGGAGCACAGTATATAAGGAGGCCACCCATGAGGTACCTGCACTGTGGAACTATAATAAAGGAGCTAAGGTCAAACTTGCTCATTACACACAGTTCTCAGTCTGACCATTTATTATAAGTGTAACAGTTACCTCTTGGCACCTCTACCAAAGAGTCTATCGAATTTCTCCCGAGCCGTGTACGCCGCTTAACACTGATGGAAGGCCTTTGCCACCCATTAGTCACCTAGCACCGGTGCTAACAGGCGGCGTTATGAAGGGAATTTTGACCCCTGGATTTTTTGCCAATTATTTTAACTCTATGACCTTTGGTTATCAAATCACTTGCCAGAGGAAATAGTCATGGGCACCGACAGGCGGTGGCTCTGCTCCTGCGGGGCAATTTCTCTAATCGGGCAGAAAGGGGTCGTCGCCGGGTGGCAAGGGGTCGGCGTCTGCCTGATGGGACGGGAACACGGGGCACGCCAGAAACCTGGGTTGGCCCATTCACCTGCCCTTGGTCGGAAAAGCCTTACCGCCCCATTATGATAATGGGCCTTAAGAGGGAGGGGGCAATTTCGGCCCCGTCCACTCAACAGCTGATTCAATGGCTGATGAACTCCGGCCTCAGCTTGACAGACATGGTCCACGATTAGCGTCGACCCCGTGGGCGAGCTGTCACAATGAAAAAGGTAAGCTGAAAATCATTCTTAAGTGGCTCTGAACAAGCCACTAATGACTTGAGTTAGGTCCCCAGCCACTGCGCTGACAGACCTGACATTGGGAAAAGCACGTGGCGATGGCTTCACAGCGGGGTCCCGACCCATTGTGAAAAAAACACTTTCCACCTAACCCGCCACCGATCACACCTGCTGACTCCCCGCAAAATTCCAGCCTTAAATGTTGAAGCCGATCCGAAACCGTCTTGTATAATTGCAGCCCAACAGGATTAAAACCGCTCTGTATAATGGCAATCCACTGGGATTACTACTGCTTTTTAAAAGCAAGTATTCCCAGAACCCAAGCAGACATTTGTTAGATTGTAACCTGTACTTTCCTGTAGGTCATTTCCCCTTTTCTATGTGCCCATAACATGAAAATACATCATGACAGTGTCATAATTTGCTAAATAAAGGCGATGGAATCTCTATGGGGAGGGAAGTACACTGCAAAGAAAGTGTGTCTTAAAAAATCTAGATCACTATATATAGTACATAGTTCCAATTGTCTTTTATTTTACTGCTCATTATATTTCATATCATTCTCATCTGCTTCTTTTAGCAACTGATAGGTTACAGAGATGATACCTGTCTGTTCCATTTAGTTCCTTTGCCTTTTGCAGAAAATTACAGGTTGAAATAATCTAACATAGAGCAAAAGCCTGCCAATGTTTTTGGAAGCCCTTCATTTTAAAAACATTGGTAATACTAATTATACAAAGTAGTCAATGGGAACCAACAAGTGAGAAAGGCCTTGAGCTTCCCCCCTCCACACACAAAATAAACAATAGCAGCTAGGTACTACTGCATGCTCAATCGGTAAAGGGCCGCCTGGATCTGGCCTATTCCCTAGGCTGGTCCAAACTGTAGGCTCCCATATAGTCAATAAATTCTCATGGACAATCCTTGTAGCCTACATCACAATGGAGGGAAGCAAGCAAATGTAATCATAGGTTCCCTGAGGGAAAAAGCATGTAAAACGTAAGATATTTTGTTCAGGATAGTAAACATGGTAATTATTTTTGAGTACTCCCACCTTCCTTCACTAGGATCTGCTTGGCATGTCTAGAACCAGCTCCTGTGCCATTTTAGGTTCTGGAAACAGAAGGTAGCCACTTTAGATTTCAGCACAGTCCAAAGTCCTATTGATTTGACAGTTGTGCCATTTTTTTTCCTGGGTCAATGTGCAATTTTTTTCTGTAAACGTACAGTAATCTTGTTAGGTATGGAGCTGAAAGGGGCTGTAGTGTATTATTTTGGTTTCCTGAAAGGGTTTGTGGAATCAACATCTCTTTTAGTCTGTGCTGGCTCAGAAAACCACCAAATCTGTATGCAATTTATTGTGACTTTATGTACCAGGATTAAAAACGAATAATTACTTTAATCATCAATGAAACCTTCTGCGGATAATTAGAAAATGTTGGAAATACTCAGCAGGTCAGGCAGCATCTGTCATCGACCTGAAACGTTATCTCTGTTTCTTCCTTCACAGATGCTCCCTGACCTGCTGAGTATTTCCAGCATTTTCTGTTTATATCTTAGATTTCTAGCATCCGTAGTATTTTGCTTCTGTGTTGCTGCAGATAATTAGTTTTGATATTGATTCATGAGCATTTCAACTTATCAGAGTGAAAGACTTAAAGACAATCTATAGAAATATTTTAGAAAGCTGGAGTGTGTTGAAAAGAATGATGTGCAAATTTTGATTGAAATGTAAAAATGTAGCTTAATTGGCTTTTTAAAATTCTTTTTAATTTTATCCTCAGACTTCAGTGGCTTTGAACCATTTCCTGAGCCTCAGCTTCCTTTATGTTTCCTCTTGTTCAGAGCAAACTGATTAACTGCCAGCTGATATTGAAAAGGCAAATCACACGCTTCCGTCCACATGCCCAGACATTTGGCAAGAGACATTTATTTCTCTCATACACAAAAGAACTCAGACGACCCCTTTGCAATGGTCCCATTTTTAATTCCGCTGATTGTGATTCTGGCAAAATCCCGGTGCATTGTAGAATCAACATTCTGCCTGGACTAATTTGTGCTGATCAGATGAGCATTATCAGTGAACAACAACCAACAGGCAGCATTCTTGGATTTTTCAGCACAGCAGCATGTGGTGTCTCGATTGATAACATTTTGTTCTCTGGATGTGAAGAACGTTTTTGATTTGAGACTCGTAATAAAATATGAAATGCAGCATCTCCTTTTCTCAACTGGGGGACAATGTTGTTTCATTAATCTCTTTGCTGCCACTCGCACCACCATTTTACTCAACCCTTTCGTCTCTTTCTTTTTGCCATAATAATTGAAGTCTTGGGCATGTGTGAATGCTAATTCAAATATAAGGATGAGGACCAGAGAACTTGAGCAAAAGAATATGCCATACTCATAATATTATTGCTGTACAATCACAAATCTACTGCCTAACCTCAAACATTTTTACAGCATGACTTATTTAAGCAATATTTTGGTAACAAAGCTAACTTGCTCAAAATACAAACTATGCTATTATTAGATAATATGGCATTTGATCTGTGGACTGCATTCTCCTTCAAATGGATTGGCATCACATTGTACCAATTCGTCAAGTCTATACAAATTTTATTGTTTCAGTCTTTTGAACTCCAGTTTAGCATATGACTTGGAAGCATTTTCTTTACAAAATCAGCACTTCTGTCCTAAACTGAATTATCTGCCTGATTTTTCAGATCTGATGCTATGGCCCTGATTTTAACCCCCACTCCCGTCCAGCAAGAATGGGGCTCGGGAGGAGTTAACATTTTTAAAATTTTAAAATTCTACCTCTCAGCTCCAACCTGCAGTTTTCCCAGCTGTTTAATTTTTTACTGCTCCAAATCAGGTCATCAACCTTCCCGCAAAAGGTAGACAGGGGCCTAGTTAACATTCAAAAGATGAAACCATCAGCGCCACGATGTAGAATTAATTGAACGTCAGGTGGAGTCTTGTGCTGTTGGCTGCCTGGCAATAGATCCAAGTGAAGTATTAAAGATCTGCTCCTTTTAGAGCTCCTCGTGGGCCAGGAAGAGAAGCAATGCTCCCCAAAGGCCCCTCAAGGAAACCTTGGGCTTCCTCAGCACTGTCTTCCCCGCCAATCTCGCTGGAACCCCTGATCGCCAATCTCTTTCAAAGCTCTCCTTCCACTGACTGCCGGAGCTCATCCCCACGGGTCCTCGGCTGCAGCCTCCTGCTGCTAAATTCCTATTCCTACCTGCTGGCCAGGCAGTCAATCTGGCCAGGAGTCAATGAAGAGTTATTTAAATGAGGCTTTGCTGGGTTCGTCACCCACTACTGGGTTCCCCCGCGTCTTTTTCACCCTCCTGTTAATATCGAGGCCTATGGTTCTAACTCTTGTCTCCAACCTCTGACTCTTGCTATAATTTTAGCCGTTTGGCACTAGAATTTGGACTCTGAGCCAAACAGCAGTTTCAACAGACCACACTGCAGGCACATTAACAGGACTGATAGGTTGCACTTAAACCTCTGTCATATCTCAGGTTTAGGTGTCTGTATGTTTGCTCTTAAAGCATAATTGATGCCCTGGTTACTATTTAGGTGGTGGCTGAATCCTGGGGTAGTTCTCCACCGAGTTGACTCTTCTCTCTGACTCCAACTGCAGCAATTGCTAGTCTGTAGCTTCTTTTGAGAAAAATCAAGGTCATAACACAAAAAAAGAATGTGCTTACTCTATATCAATGGTGAATGTCAATGATGGCCTGTGGTTTTACTTTTATCTGAGACCAGTGAGATGACTGAGCTACTTGGACGGCTGTTCATACCATAAGTGATGAGCTACATGTTCGGTACTTATATCGGATAAAAAGAAAAAGAATAAATAATTGTAAGCGTATCTTTTTAAACCCATTGTATATTGCATTATCTGGCAGAGAAGAAAATAGTGAGAAAAGGTTATCAATGCTCTCATCGTTTCTGGCTGTCTCTTGCTGTATAATTTAACCTGGATCTTAGAAAATTTGTTCAGCAATCTTTTGTGCGAGGTGACCACTGGCAGCAGTTACCTCCCTGCTCCTTAGAGAATGGTAGTGTTGGCACACTTTTAGGTCATAGGTGCTCACCGTGCTTCTTAATCAAACGAAAACCAAACAAAGCAGGAGCCAAAAGCACACAGACGGAATTTTAAAATGGCTATTGGGCAGGTGTCACGTTACCAACAATGGAACTGAATATCAGGCACTACGTAGAACGGGCGGCCAATCAGATAACGCCTGTTTTGCACACCGCACAAGACTAATTTCTACCCCACTGTTATGAAGCCAAAGCATATCTGAAATGCAGCTACTGCCTTATTTTAGATCACATAGATTCACCTTAAATTTGAAAACTTATGCTCAGAAATGATATATTCCTCATCATCCTTCAAATTAAAAATTTCGGCTGTACAGAGACATTTTATATTGGCTTTCGTTCTAACAGTCAAGTTGACATTAATCATATTTTAAAATGGACCGGCACAGAGAGGCAGATCTCGGAGAAGAGCACGAACTAAAACAGTTGGAACAAAATAATTTCTGATTGTATTAGAGCTTGAGATAAAGGGGCTGAAATTGCCCCTCTCAGAAAGGCCCATTAGTGCCTCGGGAGGCGATAACAGGACGTGAAAGGGTTTTCGCCCAGGCACGGAGGCGAGAGATTTCCCCCCCCACCGCCCCCCCCGCTCCCGGAATTGCCCCCGGGGACTCCACCGGCGTAAAGTGGTTTGTGCCACACCCCACGATTAGCACACAGATGCAGTGCACGCACAGCGATGATGTCATCGCTGAGCCCGACGACCCCTTATTGTCCGCGCCAATCTCTTTGCACCCCTCAAGGTAAATTGCCCCGTGAGACATGAGGTCGGCATGGGGTGCCCCGGCCTTCCTTAAACGGGAGGTGGTGGTGTGGCAAATGCCATCTTTTTTCAGTCGGCCGTCTTTTCAGTCTGCCCAACAATGCGGCCGCTGGTGTGGCCGGGCCACCAACATACAGACCAGCACCACCTCTTGGGTGCCAGGCCTCTGGCCTAGTGGGCGCCACTAAAGAGGCTGCAGAGTTCGCAGCGGCCCTCCCCTTTAAAAGAAGAAGAGGGACATTGTGACGTGTCAGCGTGACGCAGCACGACATCCCATTACCGCAACCAACATTTTTTTTATTCAAAGAGGCGCATTCCGGGATGGTGGTGCTGCTTTCCGCACCAACGCAAAAATATCAGTTCATTCGAATTGACTGCCCCAAACCCAGCGCGGGGCAATTTCGGCCTCAAAGCAAACTAATATTAGATTAGCTGGATAGATACTTAAAATTTGCCTTTCTTTTTGGTTCCCTGCAGATTTTAAAACATTCCACGCAGCACATATGACCTTGCTTCCCAGGCTAGCTGTCTACTGTTTGTGTGCTAGGAAGGTTGCTGACTATATCTTTAATTTGGCCAACCAAGGCCCAATGCCTATGTTTCATCCATTATCACTAATAACCATATTATAAAGCTAACTAGGTTTTGACTCTGTTTAACAAAACTGCTTGCTAAAATGCGTAAGTTACCCAGTGTTTGAGACTAGAATAGTGGATATCTTTGGGAATGTATTGATTCATTCCATGGTACAATAGTCTGATAATGGAATGAAATAGTTTGCACAGCTAAGCTGCATGAACAACTTTGAACATAAATAACTGCTACCAAGCATCTACGAACAATCTGAAGGCTGAGAATGGTATGTCTGACTCCAAATTTGGGTGGACAGGGCCAGGTGAGATAAGGGGAAAAACAGTCCTCAGCATGCCGTAGGCCATGACATTCTACCCCAGGTCCACTCCTAAAAAGAGTATAAAAGAAAGACATGAAATGCCTTCAACACAGACAGTGGAGTGGAGACCTCCCGAGGGTGGATCCATGCTGACTTTAGTCTAACACTTTTGGGTTGTTCAAAAAGAGAGAGAGAGCTGTTTGTGCACGCCAGGCATCTGCCCGGTACTTGCTACTTGTCATGGCCGTATGCTTTTGCTGTATAACTAGTGTGTTATATACCTCCTTAAACTCCGAGTAAACAAAATATACCCACCATATTGATTGCAGTTGATCCTTATTATTCGAAAGACCAGAGATAAGCTAGTGTCTACACGCGCGAAAGACTTCAGAATGAAGTTCTCCAAACTACTGAACAAGGATACTATGGGGTAGAAATTCGTGTCGGCCTCGTTCCGAGCTCAGAATTGTCATTGTGCCTGCAGCACACATCTAATTATATGGTGGAACTAGAGAGTAATTGGTCAGGGCCGCTCATCATCATGAAATAGGTGGGCTCCCAGCGCTAGTTCTGCTGTTAATTGGCAGCTTGCCTAACGCTCCTGGCGTTCCTGACGGTTTTTAAAGGCAGTCTGCATCTCTTGAAAGTGAGGTGCACTTTGGCTTCAGGCAACCATAAGACAACTCAGGAGATGGCAGGATAATCGGATGCTTCATGGGCCCCACGCTTTTGAATGCTGCAGTGGAGGTTCTGGCAGCGGAGGTCGGCAGGAGGACAGAATCCTCTTCACGCCAAGCGGCATGAAGATTTCACGCCAAGTTACTCAGCTGCAGTGGCATTGGGCTTCATTGCTGCAATGTCTGGAAGAAGTTTAATTACCTGGCCGTGGTTATTAATGTAACATTCCTAACTCCTATCTTGCAGCACTCTCTGCATAACCCTGCACTATCGGAGGTCCCAGCACTCCTCACCCTTCCTTCCCCCGGTTACCAGCACTCTCCTCCATTCACTCACCTTCATTTACTCCTAATGCCACACTCTCTACCTCCTATTCTCCTCACTACTACTGCCTTCATGACCACATCCTCTGGCATCCTTCACACATTAGCACCACTATCCGACCGTGACGTCCTCAAAGTGCCTCACTAGCCAATCACTAACACTCTCCCATCTTTCCTGAGGGCAAAGCTGGTGAACCATAGTGGAGATGAGGAAAGGACAGGTGAAGGGAGTGCATTGGCCAGAATTTTCCCATTGGAGAACGTGTGCGTTTGGGGTCGGGTCGGCGGTTAAAAGCATGGATATTGACAGTGCATTGGGAATCCGCTGTCATCGAGCTGACTTCCACCTTTAACTCGGACGCATTTCGAGGCGCGACACAGACCCACTCAGGAAAGGCAGGTGACCTCATTGAGGTACTTAACTGCTCATTTATAGACCCTTAACTTTAAAAAAAATTTGTTGCGGGATGTGGGCATCGCTGGTAAGACCAGCATTTATTACCCATCCCTAATTGCCCTTGAGAAGGTAGTGGTGAGCCACCTTCTTGAACTGCTGCAGTCCTTGTGGTGAAGGAACTCTTGCAGTGCTGTTAGGGAGAGAGTTCCAGGATTTTCACCCAGCGCCGATGAAGGAATGGCGATATAATGCCAAGTCAGGATGGTGTGTGACTGGAGAGAACTTGCAGGTGGTGGTGCTCCCATGCGCCTGCTGCCCTTGTCCTTCTAGGTGGTAGAGGTCGCGGGTTTGGGAGGTGCTGCCAAAGAAGCCTTGGTGAGTAGCTGCAGTGCATCTAATATATGGTACACACTCCAGCCACGGTGCACCGGTGGTGGAGGGAGTGAATGTTGAAGGTGGTGGATGAGGTGCCAAACAAGCGGGATGCTTTGGCCTGGATGGTGTCAAGCTTCTTGAGTGTTGTTGGAGCTGCACTCATCCAGGCAAGTGGAGAGTATTCCATCACACTCCTGACTTGTGCCTTGTAGATGGTGGAAAGGCTTTGGGGAGTTAGGAGGGGAGATACTCACCGCAGAATACCCAGCCTCTGACCTGCTCTTGTTACCACAGTATTTATGTGGCAGGTCCAGGTAAGTTTCTGGCCAATGGTGACCCCCAGGATGTTGATGGTGGGGGATTTGGTGATGGTAATGCTGTTGAATATCTAGGGGAGGTGGTTGGACTTTTGCTTGTTAGCGATAGTCATTGCCTGGCACTTGTGTGGCGAGAATGTTACTTGCCACTTATCAGCCCAAGCCTCAATGTCGTCCAGATCTTGCTGCAAGCGGGCATGAACTGCTTCATTATCTGAGGAATTGCGAATGGCACTGAACACTGTGTAATCATTAGCAAACATCCCCATTTCTGACCTTATGATGGAGGGAAGGTCATTAATTAAACAGCTGAAGATGTTTGGGCCGAGGACACTGCCCTGAGGAACTCCTCCAGCGATGTCCTGGGGCTGGGATCATTGACATCCAACAACCACAACCATCTTCCTTTGTACTAGTTATGACTCCAGCCAGTGGAGAGTTTTCCCCCTAATTCCCATTGACTTCAGTTTTATTAGAGCTCCTTGATGCCACACTAGGTCAAATGCTGCCTTGATGTCGAGGGCAGTTACTCTCACTTCACCTCTGGAATTCAGCTCTTTTGTCCATGTTTGGACCAAGGCTACAATGAGGTCTGGAGCCAAGTGGTTCTTGTGGAACCCAAACTGAGCATCAGTGAGCAGGTTATTGGTGAATAAGTGCTGCTTGATACCACTGTCAACGACACCTTCCCTCACTTTGCTGATGATTGATTGTAGACTGATGGGCGGTAATTGGCTGGATTGGATTTGTCTTGCTTTTTGTGGACAGGACATACCTGAGAAGTTTTCCACATTATCACGTAGATGCCAGTGTTGTAGCTGTACTGGAACAGCATGGCTAGAGGCGAGGCTAGTTCTGCCTTTTTAACGTCCGGTTTGGGCTTTAACTGGTTGCGCACGGGATTGACACACCTCAAGGACCTTGCCTATGAAGGGGAGGCAGGAGCTCAGTGGCCATTGTGTGAGTTATGTGGAAAAAACACATAAATACTCATGCATTACACCTGCTTCCTTGCCTAAGGGAATGACTCTGGCTGACACCAGTTTTTGCAAAATTTAGCTTTCAGGAGTTTGCAGGTGATTTCTGCAACCTTGGAAGTCATTCTCACCACATTGCTAGTCACTCTCAGTATATTGGAGTATTGTGCATCTGATCTTCACTTTACTTGGCATCTATTAGATCAGCGTGGGTGGTGCTTATGCTATCTCACCTTGGACCTCAGAATTGGACCAAAATAAGCCCAGGACCAATAACACCAGCCACAACAGCAGCAGCAGCAACAACCACAACAACAGCCTTCTCCTCAACTTGTTAAGTTGTCGAATAACTCCACGAGGCTAAGTACGGTGAGCTAGTTCAGGCATGACCTTACTCCAGTTTATTTATTCTCAAAGTGAGGATTCAACATGGTTGCCAACATTATATACACGGCTTGCACATGTCTGCCAGTGACCATTCGGACTCCGACAGTCGCACCCTCCAGTGGCAGGTAAAACCCAGTTAACATACATAACATCATTCCCCCCAAAGTCCTTGGTACAGGTTGTATTTACAAGTTGAGATGGTCCAGGGCCTTCCGCTTCCTGGTTGATCTTCTCAGTTCGAACCCAAGCTTGGGTGAGTTAGTAGGACCATTGCTGCATTGCGGAGCAGTCGGTCTGACAGGACTTTCGGTGATGGTAGATTTGTCTTTGTGAATGACACAAGGGTCAACTGATGGTTGGATGTGTGTTGGTTGGTCGATGATGATGTCATCTTCAATTTGTTCTGGGTTGTCTGTGAATTGCAGTTTGGTTTGATCGATGTGCCTCTTGCACGTTTGGCCATTTAATAGTTTGACTACAAATGCCCTGTTCCCCTCCTTGGCCAAAACCATGCCAGCAACACACTTTGGACCATGACCATAATTCAGGACAAACACAGTGTCATGAACAGCAATGTCACGTGGTACGGCCGTACAATCGTGGTACCATTGCTGCCGTTGCCTTCTGGTTTCAACGTGATCATTGAGATCCGGGTGCACAAGGGAGAGCCTGGTTTTGAGGCCTCTCTTCATTAGCAGCTCGGCAGGAGGGACCCCGATGTGCAAGTGGGGTCTCATCTGGTAACTGAGCAAAATACGGGACAAGGGGTCTGTAGGGAGCCGTGAGTCACACATTTTAGGCTCTGCTTAATGGTTTGGACAGCCCGCTCCGCTTGACCATTAGTCGCGGGTTTGAAAGGGGAAGACCTGACATGCTTGATGGCATTACGGGTCATAAACTCATGGAACTCCGAACTGGTGAAACACGGTCCATTGTCGTTGACAAGGATGCCATGGGTGGTGAACATGGCCTGGAGGCTATCAATAGTGGCTATGGACGTGCTGGATGACATGATTACATATTCAATCCATTTGGAGTAAGCGTCCACTACCACTAAAAACATTTTGCCGAGAAAGGGGCCGGCAAAGTCTATGTGGATCCTTGACCACAGTTTGGATGGCCATGATCACAGACTCAGCGGAGCCTCCGCAGGTGCGTTACTCTGTTGCATGCAAGTGTTGCACTGATGCACACATTACTCCAAGTCCGAGTCAATGCCGGGCTACCAAACGTGAGACCTGGCAATGGCCTTCAACATGACAATGCCTGGGTGGGTACTGTGTAAATCTCACTCAAATGTTTCCCTGCCTTTTTTTGGCATAACAACACGATTACCCCATAACAAACAATCAGACTGAATAGACAATTCATCTTTGCGGCGGCTATAAGGCTTAATTTCATCCTGCATTTCCCTGGGAATGGCAGACCAATTTCCATTTAAGGACACACCTTTTTATGCTTGACAGTACAGGATCCTGACTGGTCCAGGTCCTAATTTGGCACGCCGTGACGGGTGACCCCTCGCTCTCAAAGGCATTCATGACCAGCAGCAAGTCTGTGGGCTGCGGCATTTCCACCCCGGTTGTAGGCAACGGTAGCCGGCTAAGTGCATCAGCACAGTTTTCAGTGTCTGGTCTGTGGCGGATGACATAATCATAAGTGGATAATGTCAGTGCCCATCTTTGGATGTGGGATGAGGCATTGGTGTTTATACCTTTGCTCTCAGAAAACAATGAAATGAACGGCTTGTGATCTGTTTCAAGCTCAAACCAAAGCCCAAACAGGTATTGTTGCATTTTCCTAACCCCATATACGTATGCTAAAGCCTCTTTCTCTACCATACTATAGGCTCTTTCAGCCTTAGACAGACTTCTGGATGTGTATGCAACTGGTTGGAGTTTGCCTGATACATTGGCTTGCTGGAGCATACAATCCGACCCCATATGATGAGGCATCGCAGGCCAGCACTAACCGCTTACATGGGTCATAGTGTACCAGTAATTTATTGGAACATAGCCGGTTCCTGGCCTTCTCAAAGGCTCTGTCTTGAAATTTTCCCCAAACCCAGTCATTACCCTTTCTCAGCAACATTTGCAAGGGCTCTAGCAATGTGCTCAAACTAGGTAGAAAGTACCTAGGTAGAAATAGTTGAGAAGACCCAGGAACGAACACAGCTCCCTCACACTCTGGGATCTGGGTGCATTCTTGATGGCCTCTGTCTTCGAGTTCGTAGGTCTGATGCCATCTGCTGCAATCTTTCTCCCCAGGAATTTGACTTCTGGTGTCATGAAAACACACTTGGAGTGTTTTCGCCTGAGTCCCACTCTGTCCAGACGACGTAGAACCTCTTCCAGATTATGCAGGTGTTCGGTGGCATCACGACCGATAATCAGGATGTCATCTTGGAACACGATGGTTCTCAAGACAGACTTCAGCAAACTCTCTATGTTTCTCTGAAATATGTCTGCCACCGAGCGAATTCCTAAAGGGCGTCTGTGGTATATAAACAGTCCTTTGTGCGTGTTGATGCACATCAGTTTTTTTGATGATTCGACCAGCTCCTGTGTCATGTAAGCAGAGGTCAGGTCCAATTTGGTGAACGACTTCCCGCGCCGCTAGCGTTGCAAACAGGTCGGCAGGCTTGGGTAACGGGTACTGATCCTGTATCGAGACTCGGTTGATCATTACTTTGTAATCCCTGCAGATCCTGACCATAACATCACTTTTCAACACCGAGACAATTGGACTGGCCCATTCGTTGAACTCGACTGGTGATATGATTCCTTCCCGTTGAAGTCTGTCCAGTTCAATCTCGACTTTCTCCATCATCATGTATGGAACCTTGTGATGGACGGGTCTTGCATCCGGGCCAAGGTGGATCTGCACCTTGGCTCCCGTGAAGTTGCCAATGCCTGGTTCGAACAACGAGGGAAACTTGCTCAGCACTTGAGCACACGAAGCGTCATCCACTGATGATAAGGCTTTTAATATCGTTCCAGTTCCATTTAATTTTCTCAAGCCAACTGCTGCCGAACAGCGTTGGGCCATTGCCTGGAATGATCCACAACGATGCACAGTTCCATCGTACGATACCTTTACTGCCGCGCTGCCAATGACTGGTATGAGCTCTTTGGTGTAGGTATGCAGCTTCACATTGATTGGGCTCAGTTTGGGTCTTTTTGCCTTAGTGGCCCACAGCTTTTCGAAAGCCCTCTGGCTCATTATGGACTGACTCGCACCCATGTCCAATTCCATGGATACTGAAACCCCATTTAATTTAACTTCCAGCATTATCGGAAGACTTTTGGTAAAAGAATGTACCCCATACACTTCTTCATCCTGTACCTCGGGTTGAGTTGCCTGTGGCGCTTGATCCACGCTGGATCGATCATCCTCAGTCACGCGGTGTGTCGCAGCACGCTTGCTCGGTTGCAGACACATTTGCTGAAGGTGCCCAGCCTTTGTTGTACAGCCTTTGCACACATATTGCTTGAATTGGCATTAATGGGCCCAATAAAAGCCCCCGATGGTGGACTTTGAGCAGTTACAGGTCATACGAAGGCGGATGAATAGGCCCTGCCTTGTGCAGCTCTGCCTGCCGACGCTATTATTTTATGCACCGTACTTGCCTGTGAGTTTCGATGCTGGAAATATATCTGTTTAGAGTTTTCGTCCGTGGACATGCATGCCTGGGTGATCGTGATGGCCCTGCTCAGATCTAGAGATTCAGCATCCAACAGCTTTCGAAGGATGACCTCGTGGCCAAGGCCAAGCATGAAAAAGTCCCGCAGTATTTCCTCCAACACAGCTCCGAAGTTGCACGGCCCAGCGAGACGTCTCAGGTCGGCGACAAATTCCGCCACATCCTGGCCCTCGGAGCGATTGTGTGTATAGAAATGATACCTCGCCATGATAATGCTTTCCTACGGTTTAAAGTGCGAACACAAGTCATCCATTTGTTGAGTCGGTGAGAGCAGATTCTTGATAAGGCCATAAATTTTTGACCCACAAACGGTGAGGAGAACCGTCCTGCGCTTAAATGCGTTATCGGTTCCTTCCAATCCATTGACTACGAATTACTGGTCGAGGCGATCAGTGAAATCCTCCCAGTCTTCCCCTTGCACGAATCTCTCCAAAATTCCAACAGACATGGTTGCGTGAAAGTTCGTATTTTTAACTCGTTGCCAATTGTTAAGTATCGAATAACTCCACAAGGCTAAGTACGGTGAGCTAGTTCAGGCATGACCTTACTCCAATTTATTTATTCTCAAAGTGAGGATTCAACATGGCTGCCAACATTATATACACGGCTTGCACGTGTCTGCCAGTGACCATTAGGACTCCGACAGTTGCACCCTCTGGTGGCAAGTAAAACCCAGTTAACTTACATAACAAACCTGATGCTCCACAGGAAGTGGGTCAGCACAAGAGTGCACCATGCCGGAGGCAATACCCCCAACACAGGGTATATAGGCAGAGGATGAGCTTTCTGGACATGACTGAGCAGCAGTGCTTCAGGAGGCTCAGGCTATTGCGTCAGGTTATGACAGACATTTGTAGCTTGCTGGAACAAGACCCGTGGCCCAGAGGACTTGGTGGACATGCTTTACCAGTGGCTGCCAAAGTCACCACCGCCCTCAACTTCTTCATCTCAGGCTCCTTCCAGGGATCTGCTGCAGACATTTTCAGGATCTCGCAGTTGGCCTAACACAGATGCATCACTCAGGTCACCGATGCCATGTTTCACAAGTCAGCCAATTATGTAAACTTTGTCACTGATGAAGCTAGTGTTAGTGAGTGAATGCGCGGCTTTCCAGCTCTGGCTGGCTTCCCACAGGTGCAGAACATCATCAACTGCACACATGTGGCCATCAGGGCAACGCCCCCACCCCCATCAACCAGGCATATTTGTGAACTGTGAAGGTTTCCACTCCCTCAATGTGCAGCTCATCTGCAAATAGGAAGATCATCATGTATGTGAGCGCCAGATTCCCTGGCAGCGGTCATGACTCTTTTGTGCTATGCCAGTCCACCCTCCCTCAGCTCTTCGTACCTCCAAACAGACTTACCGGCTGGCTGCTTGGAGACCAGAGCTATCCACTGAAGACGTGGTTGCTGATATTATTGAGACGACCAAACAATGAGGCCAAGGAGCGTTATAATGACAGTTACATGCCCAGCAGATGTGTCATAGAGCAAGCAATCGACATGCCGAAGATGCGCTTCAGATACCTTGACAGATCTGGAGGAGCCCTTCAGTATTGTTATATGCTACACGCTGCACAACATAGTGCTGCAGGAGAAACAAGGCGCAAAGCGCACAGCCTCTTTGAAGGAGGAGGAGGAGGAGCAACCTGAGGTGCTGCACATTGCTGTCCGGGATGGCATCATAAAGACCTGATTTACTTAACTTACATCAGTGCACCCATATGACTGCCAGATGCTGTAGCCAATTTCTGCCCCACCCCACCCTGCCTGCTCAACAAAACAGCAGAGCAGTCCTACAATGACCAAGGCATTCCTCTCATTGAAACCCTCATTGCTTGAGGTTAAGTAATGTCTCACCATTCACTCCAATTGACAAAGCCACTTCCCAGGTAGCAGGCAAAAATGGACCACACAGGAAAGTGGTGCAAACAAATAAATTTATGTGCGTCAGAAATATAACTGTAAGGTAACATTAACATTTTGTCATAGACCCATGTGTATACCCTGTTGCATCTACGATTGCGCCCGTTTTCACTTCCGCCTGCCTTTATGAGGTGCACCCCCTGTGGATTCAGCAGAGGTAGAGGGAGGCTGCTCATTTCCCTGCTGCGACTACTTTGACACTTTTGGCAGATGTCCTCTGGGTTTTGGCGCCTGTGAGAGCCCCGCCACAGACTGTTCCTCTTGCAACTGTGCAGGGGCAGACTCAGCCATCGAGATCCGAAGCAGCATGTGGGGTTCTGACTGAGGGGGATCATGGGGGAGAAGTGGGAGTGCTTTGAGCAGAGCCCCCACTTCCATGTCTCCTCTCAGCATCATCATCATCATCATAGGCAGTCCCTCGGAATCGAGGAAGACTTGCTTCAACTCTTAAAATGAGTCCTTAGGTGGCTGAACAGTCCAATATGAGAGCCACAGTCCCTGTCACAGGTGGGAAATATAGTCGTTGAGGGAAAGGGTGGGCGGGACAGGTTCGCCGCATGCTCCTTCCGCTGCCTGTGCTTGTTTTCTGCACGCTCTCGGCAATGAGACTCGAGGTGCTCAACGCCCTCTCGGAAGCACTTCCTCCACTTAGGGTGGTCTTTGACCAGGGACTCCCAGGTGTCAGTGGGGTAGTTGCATTTTTCAGGGAGGCTTTGAGGGTGTCCCGGTAACGTTTCCTCTGCCCACCTTTGGCTCATTTGCCGTGAAGGAGTTCCGAGTAGAGCACTTGCTTTGGGAGTCTCGTGTCTGGCATGCGAACGATGTGGCCTGCCCAGCAGAGCTGACCAAGTGTGCTTCAATGTTGGGGATGTTGGCCTGGTCGAGGACACTAATGTTGGTGTGCCTGTCCTCCCAGGCGATTTGCAGCACCAACATCTTGTTATATTTTCAGTAACTCACAGACACACACACAGCCTTAAGATGGCAGAACAATCCGGAACTCACCAATCTGATGACCTGTTCCCTTTCTTTATTATAAACAATATTGGCTGCAGTGCCATAGCAGTCCACAGGTGAAGCTAAAAATATTATACTTCTTCCTCCTTAATGAAGAAGTAATTATAACAAAATAATCATCATAATAACTTGCATGGTTATACATAACAAAAGATATGGACTTATTTTGCCATATTTACAAATCAAGTTTAAAAACTTGTTTTTTGTTTCGAACAAGATACCTTCGCTCTCGAGCAGAACCTTCCAAACATGGTGCCGAATTTAAACTCATTCGAGGCTGATCCTGAGGAAAATTTTCCTCCAAGGGATGCCCTTGATTTCCATGTGAATTCTCTCTAACTTCAGACTGTTTGTCTGCCTGACTCGGACTCAGACTTAAATTCTGACTTTCTCTTGGATTTGTTTCCAGTACATTGGATGTAGGATATGCTACTGGTGTATCAAAACTATCTAATGAGTCAGAAATAATTGAATCATTCTCACATTCAACTACTTTCACGTCTGTCGGTAAAATATGATCAATATGAACAAACCTAACCTGTCTATGATCAAACATCTTGACCAAATATGTACGAGGATCGCATATCTTCACCACTCTTCCTGGTAACCACTTTACCCATTTATGGTGATGGTTCTTCACTCTCACCTTCTGATTTAATTTCACATTTCTCTCTTTTACTCTCCCTCTATCATGATCCTCTTTTTGTCTTAATTGTGTCTCTTCTATGGACTGTGCCAAGTTTGGTTTTAACAACGAGAATCTGGTTCGTGGCTGTCATTTGAGAAACAACTCTGCTGGTGTTCTACCAGTAGTTGTGTGAGGAGTATTATGATACGTAATTAGAAAATTAGCCAATTTGTGGTCCAATGACAACTGGATCCAACATCTGTTTCATGAGGGCACATTTTATAATTTGTACAGTGCGTTCTATTGCATCATTTGAAGCAGGGTGGTACAGTGGAACCTTAGTATGTTTCACACCATTTTTGCTTGTGAACTGTGCAAATACCTCTGAACGAAATTGTGGTTCATTATCAGAAACAATTTCTTCTGGGAGGTCAAATTAAGAAAATAATCTCCGTAAAATGTCTAATGTTTAACTTGTTGTTATTTTCCACATTGGAAACACCGCGACCCACTTCGAATGGCTATCAATCACAATGAACAATTGTTGTCCTTCTAGCTCAGCAAAATCAATATGTAGCCTTTGCCACACCCTGGGAGGCTAGTTCCATGGCTGTAATGGTACTGGTGGTGGTTTCTTGCTTACCGATTGACATGTCGTACACTGACTGACGATGTACTCTATATCTTTATCAAGATTTGGTCACCATAAGTAACTGCGTGCAAAACTCTTGATCAAGCACATTCCCAGGTGCTGGTCATGGAGGTCTCCTAATAATTTGGACCTGAATTTATTTGGTGTAGCCACTCTTGCACCCCACATGATACAATCTTTATTGACTGATAATTCATTCCTACGAATGAAGAATGGATGAATATCTTTTTCTGTTACCTGGTTTGACCAGCCATTTGCAATATAATCATACACCTTTGACATAATTGGGTCACGTTTAGTTGCTCTGCCAATCGCTTCAGCTGCGACTGGCAGTTCATCAATGTATGAAAAATAGAACACTTCTTCCCTATCAGGTGTAACTTGTGATGGGGAAGGCAATCTAGACATAGCATCAGCATTACTGTGATCAACTGATCGTCTGTATTCAATATGATATGTATATGCTGACAAAATCAAAGCCCATCTCTGCATTCGGGCTGCAGCTAATGTTGAAACTGGGGACTTTGGATGGAGGATTGCTGTCAGGGGCTTGTGGTCCATAACGATGGTAAACTTATGACCATACAAGTATTTGTGGAACTTCTTAACCCCAAAAATTTATGCCAAAGCTTCCTTTTCGATTTGCGCATAATTACGCTCACTGGCACTGAGAGTGCGTGAAGCAAAAGCAATTGGTCTCTCCTCCCCACTATGTGATACATGAGAGATCACTGCCCCAATTCCATATGGAGAGGCATCACATGCTAGTGTGATCTCCTTAGATACGTCATAGTGAACTAACGGTGCTCTCTACCAATTTGCTTTTACACTCCTTGAACGCTGTATTGCATTCTTCTGACCACTTCCAATGGACCTGTTTTTTTCAATAGTTCATTCAGTGGATGTAATACTGTAGCCAAATTTGGTAGGAACTTCCCATAATAATTCAAAAGACCCAAAAATGATCAAAGTTCAGTGACATTCATGGAAGTGGGTGCATTTCTGATTGCATCTAGCTTTCCCTTGGTTGGATATAAACCATCTTTGTCTACTCTGTACCCTAAGTACTCCATTGAGTTTTGAAATAACTCACACTTGCAAGCAGACACTCATACTCTGTGCTTCTCTAGCCGTTTGAGGACTTCATTCAATATGTTATGATGAATTTGCCTATTTGGTGCTGAAATTAGTATGTCATCTAATAACATACTACTCCTTCAATACCTTGCAAAATCTGGTTCATCACCCCTTGGAATATGGCAGGGGCAGAAGACACTCCAAATGGTTGCCTATTAAATTGATATAGGCCTAGATGAGTATTTATAGTCAAACATGACTTGGACTCCTCATCTAGTTCAAGCTGTATGTAGGCATTTGTAAGATCCAACTTTGAGAAGATCTGACCACCTGTCAGTGTTGTGAACAAATCTTCTACATTTGGCAATGTATTGTGGACATTACCCTCTAGAACCTGGTTTACGGTTACTTTATAATAACCACATAATCTTACTTTATCATCAGACTTAGGTACAACAACAATGGGTGTAGCCCAATTACATAGATCCATCTTAGAAATAATGTTCTCAGTCTCTAGTCTTTTGAGTTCTTGCTCAACTTGCTCAACTTTCTCCTTGAGTGCATATGGTATGGAACGTGGCTTGCAGTAAACTGATCTGGTGTCCTTCTGTACCCTGACACTCGCCTTGAAGCTTTGGATCGGACTGCCTGTTTCGCAGAACACCTTCGGATAATTCTTGATGACATCATCCTTTGATGCAAATCTCGTTTCAACACGAAAAATCTCACTCCAATCCAGCTTCAGTGATCCCAACCAATTTCTTCCTAGTAAGGCAGGCTTGTCTCCTGCCATTACTAATAAGAGGCAAGCTTTGAAATTGATCCTTGTATTTCACCGGAACGGTGTTACGACCTATCACAGGAATATTCTCTCCTGAGTAGCCTCGCAGCTCTATCTTGGATTTCTCCAGTGGGAAATCACGCAATTTGTCGAGGTATAGTGACTCCAGTACTATACTCACGGATGCCTCAGTGTCGATTTCCATGGGTATCTTGGTTCCTGCAACATCTATGTGTATTATGATACTTTTTGAATTGCTGTTAGTTAACCTCGTGCTCCTGACGATGTGTAGCTCTAAAACTTCCTCGTTCTTTTGTTTTTCTTCCATGCTATGTAGTCTCTGGGGATTTCTACTTATAGCTTTGAAAGCTGGTTTACCCTTCAGTCGGCATGCCTTCGCAAGATGCCCAGTTTTCCTGCAGATGAAACACTCTGCCTTCACATATGGATAACTTTGAGCAATGTGTTGTCCCAGGCACCAATAGCAGGACTTCAATGCTCTGTTACCATTGCCAGTTTCTGAGATTTTGGGGCCCAACTGCCTTTCACTTTTAACCTGCAGATGATTCACCTCAGTTGTCTGATGACTGGAAATATAATGAAATTCTCGAGAATATTAGTCAGCCATGTTCATTGAAATAGCTGTCTGACACGCTAAATCAAAAGTCAAGTTAGATGTTGTCAATAACTTTCTTCTGATCGCATCATTTTTCATCCCACAAACAAAGTGGTCACATAATGCTCGGTCCTGAAAGTTTCAGAAATTACAGTGAATAGATAACTTTTTTAATGCTACAATGTACTCACTGATATTTTCTTCGGTTAACTGATCTCGTATTCCGAAACGATAACTTTCAGCAATTTCCAGGGGCTCAGGGCTGCAGTGCTGTAATCTGCTTAAGAGTTGTGTCCTTTCGCTTGACAGGCACAAGCAAATTTTTCAAGGTTTCATACACTTCAGGCCCTGCTTCAGTTAAGAAAATAGCCCTTTGTCATTCCAACACCACCCTGTTACAGTTTTCATCATTGGGGCCTTCAATGATATTATTTGTGGTGAAAAACATTTCTAGCCGCTCCACATATGCTCTGAAACTTTCACAGTCGCGTTGAAACTCCCCCAAATGCCCTATTATTCCCATAGGCGCAGCCATCTGGACTCTGGTAGTTCAAACAAGTGTGCTTGTAATTTTCCTTGGATTTGTAGCTGTTAATCAAAATAGAGAAGCTTTCAAAGTGTCTCTGTTGGTTGGCTGAATCCTCCACCAACAAAACGTTCAGCTTTTTTTTTCCGATAAACCCATCTTCGTTGCCATTGTTATATTTTCAATAACTCACAGACACACACACAGCCTTAAGATGGCAGAACAATCCGGAACTCACCAGTCAGGTGACCTGTTCCTTTTCTTTATTATAAACAGCACTGGCTGCAGTGCCACAGGAGTCCACAGGTGGAGCTATATATATTACATATCTCAGCATCATCCCTCTCATGGGCCACCCACACTCCCCTGCTAGCAAGGAGCTACAGAGCACCTTGCTGCACATCAGTGGGCGGCGAATGCCCAAGTCTACGTTGGTATCCCGCCTCAAGATGAGGTCAATGCGAGTCTGCAATCTGTTGTTCACAGCAAACAAGTTCTCGTTGGACTGGCAAGTAGCCATCCTTTCCGTGGAACACATTGTCACTATCGCCTGCGAGATGGTGGTGTTCATGTTGGAGATTGAGGCCTCCATTCTCTGTACATTTGCACACATCACGGCTGCAAAAGCTGCCAGAGCCTCACGCAATTGTTGCTGGCCCTGCAAGATCATCCTCATTGTTGATGACCCCCAAGGTTCAGCATCTGCATGTAGCTCAGCAGAGCTGGGAGCATCCTGTGCCTTCCAGCGAGGACTTTACACTGCTCTCCCTGTCTCCACCTTCTACTCTTGCTCACCTGTGATGTGCGAGACACCAGGTGACAACGCACCTCTATGTCTCGCTGGATCCACTGAGGTGCGCGTATCTGTGCTGGTGCTGGGTGCGCATGGGTCTGTTGATGGTGCACCTTCAGAGACCGGAGCTTCCTCTGAGGAATTGTCTTCCTATTCCAACCGAGCAGTGTGGGATGGCACTTGATGGACCTGATAGAGAGTAATGAGATAAATTAGAAGTCTTAAGATAAGAATGTGTAACATGATGACATTTCACTGGCTGCTGACATCATGAGTGACTGTTGTATGCCATGTGACTGTATGAGATTTAATTATGTCACGAGATTGCTGGGTTGTCCCCTTCGCTCTGCCTTCCATTGCCAGCAGCTCTTCATGTACAGAGATTACAAGCACTTCCTTCTCTGCTGGAGTCAAGTTGGTCAATATTGGAGGGCCACCTCTAGTTCGCTGCCTCTCCCTGTTGTTCTGGGTTCTCTTCTCCTGCAAGGATGGAAGAAAGAGAACTTTGATATAGAGTGATGGAATGGATGGGCTACATCCGTAGAGGGTGACTATGAGTGAGTGGCGTGACATTGCCAAATGGGCTCCTTCTATGGTGTTACTTCCTGTGATAGCATTAGGATGAGGGTGAATATCAGTGGTGGATAGCCAGATGGGAATGTGAGTAATGCATAGACAGAGAGGGATGGGTGCACCTGCAATGTAGGTGGGTTGACGTGCAGGAGTAGGCTTGGGAAGGCAGAGTGATGGGGTTGGGGTGACACGCACATTAGAATGTAGCTCAGTGTGGCACTGCACTCACCTTTCCTGACTTCATGAGATCATTAAATCGTTTCCGGCACTGGGTCCAGGACTGCCTTACAATATCCCTGCTGCTGACCTCCGCAATCCCCAGCCATGGCCTCTTGGTGTCTCTGGCTGGTTTTTTGTGTCCATCCGCAGGGAAGAGGACCTCCCTGTGGGCTCTGACTTCCTGGACCAGCACTTCCAGGGAGGCATGTGGGAATTTGGGCGCAGTCTTCTATCTGTGTGATAAATCTCCATGGTATGCAGCAATTTCTACCTTTCCCAAACACCTTTAACGCTCCTCCAACAACTGTCAACTGAGATGTGTGCAAGGCAAATTTAAATAGCTGTGCTGAAAATGAGTCATCGGTGATGTCAGCAGACCCGTTCCATTTAATTGGGCCGGGAAATCCGCATGACTAACTCGATTACATCAATTGAAACAAACGTGCGGTGCAGAATGCGCTGTTAAAATGTTCGGGATGGCGGCCTGCTACGTGGCCCGCACGCACACGCCCCGACACTCAGGTAAAGATTCCAGCCATTGATTCAGTTCCTTTCCCCACTCGAGTAGGAAGATCCCAGGCTATTCAGCAATTCCTTCACACAGAGACCCCTTAACACCCAACATAATTTTTGCCAGTTGAGATATGGTGAGAGTTCCATTCAGGGTTTAGTAAATGGCCTTGGACTGCTCAGGAGAGGGGATCGATTGCATCTTCAAAAATGCCTCCCTTAGTTGCATTTTACAAATTTTAATGTGCTGTCTCTTCAGCCCTTCCCAGGCCTCAGGTCCACCCTTGGAGCACGACAGTGCCAGTCCCACTTTCACCCTGGCAGAACAGAGTGGGTGCCTCTGTAGAAGCCTTTCAAGCGTAGGCCAGCTGCTGGAGTATTGAAACACCCCCATCTTTGCAACTTGGGACAGGGTCCGTTCTACCTCCATGGGCAGTCGATAGTTCTGCTCCATCACACAACTTCCAGCAGAGTAGGACTCTCGGAATTTCGGGGCCTAAGTATTTTCTTCCTGCTACAATTTACACCTTGTCGCTACCTCCTGACTTACTTTGCCTTATATTATATTCATTTCAACCTTGGTAGCCACGCATGGCAGGTATAAGAGAATATTTGCTCAGTTACAATTTGTTCCAGACATTTATTCCTCAGTATTCATATATCCTTTTATTCTATAATAAAGGATGAAAGATGAGTTGCTGAATTTCTACTTTAATATTTTGATAGTAATGTTTTGGACAAATAAATAACGTAGACCAAATTATAACGAGGAGATTTTAAAAATTGTTTAAATTATGTGTTCAAAAATGTCAGCACCTGTGCCTGTGGATTACAAACAATAATGTAAGACACTAAGCTGTAATTTATGTAACCATACACTATAAAATGAATTGTAATGTTATGTTATGTATGATTTATCATTTACAACCAGGAAACAACACTTATGTATAATGCCAGATTATCGTATTCAGTGCACATGGACAAATCAAAATTGTTTTATTTCCGCATACTGGTCCATTTTTACCACTGTATGCCTTTCAGTGCTAATTCGATGGCCTAGAAATCCCGGTCAAGGTCTTCCGCGGGCAAACCACTGCAAAAAGGAAAGAAAATGCGCACTTACCTGTTCCTGCTGCACCCGCTCGAGATCCCGATCCTGAGTCCTTCACTCCCTGCGCATCGCAGCGCGTGCTCATAGGGACGTCCGTAAGCTGGAGCTGGAGTCACATGGCTCTGGGCATCCAATCAAGGTACAGTATTTTCTCATTCATAATAATGGGAACTCCGTAAGTTGGAGTTCCCATTATTATGAATGAGAAACCCCCCCCCAAACACATAAAACACTAATAAAAAATAGAAAATGTACACTACATATTTAAGATTCATTTAAATTAAAATTATTAATCTCTTATAAAAAATATATATTATCTGATTTTTAAAAGTTTTTTTAATTATGTTTTAAAATAATCTTACTGTAGTGGGGAGGGTTTTTAAATAATAAAATTTGTTTTTATAACTTTATTTTAAAATGTTTTTCTGTATTTTTAAACACTTGCGCCTGTAAGAGTAGGCTATGAGCCTGCTTTTATCAGGCGCAAGAATTTTGAGGACATTTGCTGGGCAAGATATGCGTAAATTCCGCAATCTTGCTCTTGCAAATGTCCTCGCTCCTGATCTGCGGATCATTTGTCAAGCTCCAACTTGACAGATCGGAAAAGCCAGTTTTCAGCGCATGCGCATTGCACGCTGAAAACCGGCTTTTCCGATGCCTTCCCGGATCCGTAGAAACTTCGTACGGGCATGGGAGGCCGGGATTTCTGCCCCATTAAACCAGACTCCGAATGCAGGAACATAGGAACAGGAGTAGGCCATTTATCCCCTTGAGCCTGTTTGCCATTCAATGAAATCATGGCTAATGTGTGACCTAACCCCACGGGGCCAAAATTCATCACCTCACCACCCACTGCCGTCGACTGCCGCCCACTGCCGCCGACATTGCTCTTCTTGATCCACCCAGTGCCACTTTCGGGGTGCACTGGAGCGGGTGGAAAGGCAGAGCCGCCAGGAGCCGCCTGCTGATGTCAGCGGACGCAACTGACCTCCCACCCGCCGAGCTCCCAGATTCCTGTGGGCGGGAGTCGGTGGGACTCAGCGGCAGAATGGGGGTGGACCGCTGGCTGGAGGCTGGTCTGTCCCCGACGGTGAGTATGAACAACCTGAAAAAAAGGTAAGTGAACATTTTTAAAACATTTTTCTCACAGCAACTTACCTGCATGGGGTCCTCTGGAGGTCTTCCAACAGTTTTTACATTTTTTTCTGCTGCATTTGTTTTTCAGGTCTTCGACCCTCCATGGACCCGACTCCATCCTCCGCGGCACTTGGGCGGCAAGTGCCTCTGCCACCGAGAATGGGATCTCCCGCCCGCTGCTGCCCAGATTGGCGGCATATGTCATCCATTTTCTGCCCGCCAACCTTCGCGGGGCCTCAGCGATGAATACCCCGTCGAAAGTACCGTCCGGTACCTCGCTGGCCATCGGCGGCACTTGGGCGGGCAGAGGCTTTGATGAAAATCGGTCCCCATATATCCGCATTTGGCCCAAATCCCTCCATACCTTTGATTAACAAAAATATATCAATCTCAGATTTAAAATGAACAATTGATCGAGCAACAATTGCCGTTTGCAGAAGAGAGTTCTAAACTTCTATGACCCTTTGGCCAGAATCTTCCCAGCCCTGCAAGTGCAATTTTGGAGGTGGGCCTGCTGTCAAAGTGGCCCTAATTGACAGCGGGTTGAGAACCCACCCTGAACCCGCCCCCCTGTAAGTTAATCAACTGTCTGGTCTGCGTGCGGATCACAGGCCCGGCACCAAATGGCAGGCCAGTTAATTAAGGTACTTAACAGATAGTTTAATGCTATTTAAGAAAATTAAAAACAGGCACTTACGAGTTTGCCATCCCTCGGGGGACACGCCAAGTAAGTGGAGTTAGATTCTCAGTGACTCTCAATTGTTTTGGCTAGTTGCCAGTTGCAGAAGTGGTATAAAAGCTACCGTTTCACAGCTGTTCACGTTCCAATGTCAGAAGCTGAAGCCTTCAGGATTTGTAAGAAACTTTTGAGCTTTATGCCATTTGGAAATGTTTGCAGTGAACTCTCTATTTACTGTCAGCTTCTTCTAGTAACCTCTCTCACCATTGACAGATCGCTTCTGTCATCTCAACCACAACTGCCATCTACTCTAAAAGCATCGGTGCCCTTGAAAAAATCTCACCTTGGTCCTCAGAATCCCACCCACCAGAGCCCCAACACCAACATCACCAGGAACACCAGCACCACCAACAACACCAGCCTTCTCCGCAATCACCTGATGCTGCATAGGACAGAGGGCATCAGCTCCCGAGCACATTGCTGCCCGGGAGGCCAAGCAGGGATGGCCTCACCATGGCCACATTTACTTCACTTGACGCTGTGCACCCTGGCTACCACATGATGTGCCAGGTTGGCACCACCTCACACCAGCACCATAAAGCATCTCTGTAATATCCAAGCCACTCCTTTCACACTCATCACCATTGTATATTTCAGGATCAAGAATTAATAGATCACAAGCGCAGGGCATTTCTGAGCCTTAAGCAACAACCCAACTTGTGAGCAGCAAAGCAACATTACAGGTGGCTCAAGGCTGAGGTCCAACAAAAAACCTGGGACCTAAAGGACAGGAGGTGGATGGAGAAAGCACAGAAGATACAACAACTGGCCAACAGCCATGATGTGCGAGGATTCTTCATCGATGTCAAGGCCACCTATGGTCCAAACTCCCAAGGCCCCACCCCACTATTAGCCAAGAATGGGAGAACACTCATCAAGGACACCGAGGCAGGCAGGGCCCGGTGGAAGGAGCACTTCGAAGATCTCCTCAATCGAGACTCTGCCTTTGAATCGAGTGTTCTCGACTCCATCGCGCAACATGCAACCCACCACCACCTCAGTGAAACCCCAACGTTGCACGAGGTAGGAAAAGCCATAAGACAGCTCAAGAACAACAAGGCTACAAGAGCGGATGGAATCCCTGCTGAAGCGGTAAAGTATGGTGGAGAGGCGCTGTTGGCATGGATACATGACTTCATCTCTCTCATCTGAAGAGAGGAGAGCATGCCGGGAGATCTCAGAGATGCAGTGATCGTGACCACCTTTAAAAAAAAAGGACAAGTACGACTGCAGCAACTACAGAGGAATCTCCCTGCTATCAGCCACTGGGAAAGTTGTTGCTAGAGTCCTCCTCAACCGTCTTCTATCTGTGGCCGAGGAGCTCCTCCCGGAGTCACAGTGCGGATTTCGTCCCCTACAGGGCACAACGGATATGCTCTTTGTAATATGTCCTTACTATACAGTATAAATGTACACGAGGCCCATACTTGAGAGAAGGTCACTCTGTATTACCAAGACCTCAAGAGACAGGCGGTGGGTGGAGCTTCCCCTTTTATACCGGAAAGTCCAGGTTAGGAGTGTCTCCCACAAGTTCGCCCCCTGTGGTCAGTGTGCTCAAGGTGTACAACTTAGGTCAGCTTATACGTGGGTTACAATGACAGTTGAATACATGACAGCACCTCCCCCCCAAAGTCTTATTGGGATCACAGGTTAAGTCTCTCTGGTGGTTTATGCTCCCTTGTAGAGAGCCTGAGTTGGGGCTCCGGTTGTTGGGCGCTGGCCTGAGTGTCTGCTGTTAGCGGTGCCTCAGGCCTGTCTGGACTGCCCACAGTGACTGGGCTCTCCTCCACTTGGTTCCGGTGTTCGGTCACCTGTGGTGAAGTAAACTCTACGTCGTGTTCTTCCTCTGCTTCTTCTATGGGGTTGCTGAACCTCCTTTTTGTTTGATCCACGTGTTTACGGCAGATTTGTCCACTGGAAAGTTTAACTACCAAAACCCTATTCCCCTCTTTGGCAATCACAGTGCCTGCAAGCCATTTGGGCCCTGCAGCATAATTAAGGACAAAACAGGGTCATTGACATCAATACATCGTGCCCTCGCATTCCTCTCATGGTAGTCACATTGTGATTGACGCCTGCTCTCAACAATTTCTTTCATAGTGGGGTGTATAAGGGATAACTTGGTTTTGAGCGTCCTTTTCATTAGCAGCTCTGCGGGTGGAAGCCCTGTGAGCGAGTGTGGTCGGGATCTATTGGCCAACAGGAGGCGTGATAAGTGGCTTTGTAGGGAACCCCCTAGGATTCTGAGCATCCGTTGTTTGATTATCTGCCCTGCTCGTTCCACCTGGCCGTTTGAGGCTGGCTTGAACGGTGCCGTTCTGACATGGTTGATTCCATTGCCTGCCATGAAGTCCTGGAATTCAGTGCTTGAGAAGCACAGGCCATTGTCGCTGACCAAGACGTCCGGTAGACCATGGGCGGCGAACATTGTCCGTAGACTTTCTACTGTGGCAGAGGATGTGCTTGAATTTAAAATGGTACACTCAATCCATTTGGAGTAGGCGTCTACTACAACCAAAAACATTTTTCCCATGAAAGGACTGCGTAATCCACATGGATGCGTGACCATGGCTTGATGGGCCAGGACCAGGGGCTAAGGGGGGCTTCCCTGGGTGCATTGCCCACTTGAGCACACGCGTTGCACCTGCGAACACAAAGTTCCAGGTCTGCATCTATCCCTGGCCACCAAACGTGTGACCTGGCAATTGCCTTCATCATGACAATGCCCGGGTGCTCATTGAGAAGTTCTCTGATAAACACCTCTCTGCCCTTCTGGGGCATGACTACTCGGTTTCCCCACAGTAGGCAATCAGCCTGAATCGAGAGTTCATCCTTACGCCTATGAAATGGTTTAAACTCCTCAGGGCATGCCCCGTACGTGGCTGCCCAGCCCCCATTCAGGACACATTTCTTAACTAAAGACACTAGCGGGTCTTTATTTGTCCAGACTTTAATCTGACGGGTTGTCATAGGTGAGCCTTCGCTTTCGAAAGCTTCAACGGCCATGAATATCTCAGCATCATGCTCAGCTGCCCCCTCAGTGGTGGCTGGTGGGAGGCTGCTGAGTGCATCGGCACAGTTTTCAGTGCCCGGTCTGTGCCGAATTGTGTAGTCATAGGCGGCTAACGTGAGTGCCCACCTCTGTATACGGGCCGATGCATTCGCATTTATGGCCTTGTTGTCGGCCAAAAGGAACATTAGGGATTTGTGATCTGTCTCCAGCTCAAATTTCCTGCCAAACAGTTACTGGTGCATTTTTTTTTATTGCACATACACATGCTAGCGCTTCCTTTTCTACCATCCCGTAGCCCCTTTCTACCTGGGACAGACTTCTGGAGGCATAAGCTACCGGCTGTAACTGACCATTGACATTCACATGCTGCAACACACACCCGACCCCATAGGACGGCGCATCACACGTTAAAACTAGTTTCTTATACGGGTCATAACGTTAACAGTTTGTTGGAACATAACAAATTGCGTACTCTATCAAAAGCCCTTTTCTGGCTGTCCCCCCAGACCCAATCATGACCTTTGCGTAGGAGCACTTGTAGCGGCTCTAACAGTGTGCTCAATTTGGGAAGAAAGTTGCCAAAATAGTTCAGCAGCCCCAGGAACGAACGCAGCTCCGTCATGTTACGGGGTCTGGGTGCTCTCTGGATCGCTTCCGTTTTGGACGCAGTAGGTCTGATCCCGTCTGCTGCTACCCTCTTCCCCAGGAATTCTACCTCTGGAGCTAAGAAGACGCATTTCGCCTTTTTCGGTTGCAGCCCTACCCAGTCCTGTCTGCGTAGCACCTCCTCCAGGTTGCGGAGGTGTTCTTCAGTATCGCGACCCGTGATGAGGGTGTCGTCTTGAAAAACCACCGTACTCGGAATCGACTTGAGGAGGCTTTCCATATTTCGCAGAAAGATCGCGGTGGCCGAACAAATCCCGAACGGACATCTGTTATACTCAAACAACCCTTTGTTTGTCATGATGGTGGTCAGCTTCTTTGACTCACTCGCCAGCTCCTGGGTCATGTAAGCTGAGGTCAGGTCCAATTTTGAAAAAGGTTTGCCACCGGATAGCGTCACAAAGAGGTCCTCCGCTCTCGGTAGCGGATACTGGTCTTGGAGTGACACCCGATTGATGATGGCCTTTTAATCGCCACACATCCTGACCGACCCATCTGCCTTGAGCACCGGCACAATCGGGCTCGCCCAGTCACTGAATTCGACTGGCGAGATGATGCCTTCCCTCAGCAGGCGATCCAATTCACATTCTAACTTTTCCCGCATCACGTACGACACCGCTCTGGCCTGGTGGTGTACTGGCCTGGCGTCCGGGTTTATGTGAATCATTACCTTGGTCCCCATGAAAGTGCCGATGCCGGGTTGAAATAATGAGTCAAATTTGTCCAGGACCTGTGAGCATGATACTCGCTCCACAGAAGAAATTGCATTAACATCGCCCCATTTCCAGTTCATGACAGCAAGCCAACTCCTTCCAAGTAGTGCGGGACCGTTCCCCTGGACAATCCAGAGTGGCACCCTGTTCTCCGAATTTGTGTGGGTCACGACTACCATGGCGCTGCCTGGCACCGGAATGATCTCCTTTGTATATGTCCGTAGCTGTGCATCAATCGGCAATAATTTTGGCCTCCTGGCCTTGGACACCCACAACATTTCGAACTGTTTGATACTCATCAGGGACTGGCTGGCCCCCGTGTCTAGCTCCATTAATACTGGGATGCCATTGAGGAGCACTTTCATCATTATCGGTGGCGTCCTGGTATATGAACTGTATATGTACTCCACATGAACTCACTGAACTTCAGCTTCCAGCAATTTCCCCCAGTATTCATTTGGCCTCGTAGGGCTTACATCAGGCCCGTCCTCCTCATACATCAACCTGGCCACAGGCTTGCTGCACATACGTGCCAAATGACCACTGACGTTGCAGTTTCTGCAGGTATATTGCTGATACCTGCAAGCTCTTGCTGGGTGTTTGCCTCCACACCTCCAGCATGAGTTAGAGGCCCCATTGTTGGAAACAAAAGGCCCATTACCAGTCGATCTTCTCTGACTGTCTCTGTAACTGTTCTTAAGCGCACCATTAACAGGTGTTAATGGCCCATTACTGGCCGCATTGTCCATTGTGATGGCATGAATCGCCGTTCAGCTAGCCATTGTCTCTGTTGAATTCCCCCTTTGGGTTCGACTGCATGCTGGTGCATGTCCGATTGCCCTTGTCTGCCTAGAGAACTGTGTGCCATGTTAACAATGTTGACTCCCTGGTCGTTTGCTGCATTTGAGCCAAGATTGTTGTCATAAATCATTCTGGTCTCTTCCTCCCCTGAGATAATTGTCTGGGCTATCATAGCCACCGCTTCCAAGGTCAAGTCTTTGGTCTCAATCAGTTTCCTGAAAACCCCAGCATGCCCGATGGCCTCAATAAAAAAAGTCTCACAGCATCTCCGCTCTGCATGCATCTGGGAACTTACATAGGCTCGCCAGTCGCCGGAGATCTGCCATGAAATCTGGAACGTTTTGCCCTTCTCGCCGGCGGTGCGTGTAAAACCGGTGTCTCACCATGTGCATGCTGCTCGCCAGTTTAAGGTGTTCCCCCATCAACTTACTGAGCTCTTCGAACGTCTTTTCCACCGGCTTCTCTGGCGCTAGAAGGTCCTTCATCAGGGAGTATGTTCTGGATCCACAAACCATCAGGAGATGAGCCCTCCGTTTGTCGACCGAATCCTGTCCCAACCATTCCTTAGTGACAAAACTTTGCTGTAGTCTCTCAATAAAGTCGTCCAAATCATCACCAACACAGTACCTCTCTTCTGTGCTGCTAGTGGCCATGCTCGCGTGGTTTAAATCCCAGTTTCTCGTCGGCAATAACATGTCCTTGCTATACAGTACAAATGCACACGAGGCCCATACTAGAGAGAAGGTCACTCTGTGACCAGTTACCTTTATTACCACGACCCCAAGAGACAGACGGTGGGTGGAGCGTCCCCTTTTATACCGGAAAGTACAGGTTAGGAGTGTCCCCCACAAGTTCACCCCCTTGTGGTCAGTGTTCTCAAGGTGTACAACTTAGGTCAGCTTATACATGGGTTACAATGATAGTTGAATATATGACACTTTGCAGCGCGACAACTGTAGGAAAAATGCAGGGAGCAGCGTCAGCCCTTATACATGGCCTTGACCGACCTTACAAAGGCCTTTGATACTGTCAAACGCGAGGGTCTATGCGTTCCTCCTCCGTTTCGGATGCCCCCAGAACTTTGTCAACATACTTTGCCTGCTCCACGATGACATACAAGCCGTGATCCTTACCAATGGATCCATTAAAGACCCAATCAACATCTGGACCGGGGTCAAACAAGGCTGCGTCATCGCTCCAACCCTCTTCTCAATCTTCCTTGCTGCCACGATCCACCTCACAGTCAACAAGCTCCCCGCTGGAGTGGAACTAAACCAGAGAACCAGTGGAAAGCTGTTTAATCTTCACCGCCTCCGACCAGGTCCAGGACGACCCCAACCTCTTTCGTCGAGCTCCAGTACGCGGGCGACGCCTGTGTCTGCGCACATTCAGAGGCTGAACTCCAGGATATGGTCGATATATACGAAAGCATGGGCCTTACGCTAAACATCCGTAAGACAAAGATCCTCCACCAACCTGTCCTTGATGCACATCACTGACCACAGTCATCAATAGCCACGGTGCGGCCCTGGACAACGTGGACCATTTCCCATACCTCAGGAGCCTTTTATCAACAAAAGCAGACATCGATGACGCGATCCAACATTGCCTCCAGTGCGCCAGTGCAGCCCGGCCGTCTGAGGAAAAGAGTGTTTGAAGACCAGGTCCTCAAATCTACCACTAAGCTCATGATCTACAGGGCTGCAGTAATATCCATCCTCCTGCATGCCCCAGAGGCATGAACCATGTACAGTAGACATCTCAAGTCGCTGGAGATAAAGAAACATAGAAAATAGGTGCAGGAGTAGGACATTCGGCCCTTCGAGCCTGCAGCACCATTCAATAAGATCATGGCTAATCATTCCCTCAGTACCCCTTTCCTGCTTTCTCTCCATACCCCTTGATCCCTTTAGCCTCAAGGGTCATATCTAACTCCCTCTTGAATATATCCAATGAACTCGCATCAACAACTCTCTGCGGTAGGGAATTCTATCGGTTAACAACTCTCTGAGTGAAGAAGTTTTTCTTCATCTCAGTCCTAAATGGCCTACCCCTTATCCTAAGACTGAGTCCCCTGGTTCCGGACTTCCCCATCATTGGAAACATTCTTCCCGCATCTAAACTGTCCAGGCCCGTCAGAATCTTATAAGTTTCTGTTAGATCCCCTCTCATCCTTCTAAACTCCAGTGTATAAAGGCCCAGTGGATCCAGTCTCTCGTCACATGTCAGTCCCGCTATCCCGGGAATCAGTCTGGTGAACCTTCGCTGCATTCCCTCAATAGCAAGAACGTCCTTCCTCAGATTAGGAGACCAAAACTGAACACAATATTCCAGGTGAGGCCTCACCAAGGCCCTGTACAACTGCAGTAAGACCTCCCTGCTCCTATACTCAAATCCCCTAGCTATGAAAGCCAACATACCATTTGCCTTCTTCACCGCCTGCTGTACCTGTATGCCAACTTTCAATGACTGATGTACCATGGCACCCAGGTCTCGTTGCACCTCCCCCTTTCCTAATCTGTCACCATTCAGATAATATTCTGCCTTTGTGTTTTTGCCCCTAAAGTGGATAACCTCACATTTATCCACATTATACTGCATTTGCCCACTCACCTAACCTGTCCAGTCACCCTGCAGCCTTTTAGCAGCATCCTCACAGCTCACACCGCCACTCAGCTTAGTGTCATCTGCAAACTTGGAGATATTACACTCAATTCCTTCATCTAAATCATTGATGTATATTGTAAAGAGCTGGGGTCCCAGCACTGAGCCCTGCGGTACTGCCCTAGTCCCATTCTGAAAAGGACCCATTTATCCCGACTCTCTGTTTCCTATCTGCCAACCAGTTCTCTATCCACGTCAGTATATTACCCCCAATACCATGTGCTTTGATTTTCCATATGAATCTCTTGTGTGGGACCTTGTCAAAAGCCGTTTGAAAGTCCAAATACACCACATCAACTGGTTCTCCCTTTTCCACTCTACGAGTTACATCCTCAAAAAATTCCAGAAGATTTGTCAAGCATGATTTCGCATTCATAAATCCATGCTTACTTGGACCGATCCTGTCACTGCTTTCCAAATGCGCTGCTATTTCATCTTTAATAATTGATTCCAACATTTTCCCCACTACTGATGTCAGGCTAACCAGTGTATAATTATCCATTTTCTCTCTCCCTCCTTTTTTAAACAGTGGTGTTACATTAGCTACTCTCCAGTCCATAGGAACTGATCCACAGTCGACAGACTGTTGGAAAATGATCACCAATGCATTCACTATTTCTATGGCCACTTCCTTAAGTACTCTGGAATGCAGACTATCAGGCCCCGGGGATTTATCGGTCTTCAATCCATCAATTTCCCTAACACAATTTCCCGTCTAATAAGGATATCCTTCAGTTCCTCCTTCTCACTAGATCTTCGGTCCCCTAGTATTTCCGGAAGGTTATTTGTGTCTTCCTTCGTAAAAACAGAACCAAAGTATTTGTTTAACTGATCCGCCATTTCTTTGTTCCCCATTATAAATTCATCTGAATCTGACTGCAAGGGACCTACATTTGCTTTCACTAATCATTTATCTTCATGTATCTATCGAAGCTTTTGCAGTCAGTTTTTATGTTCCCAGCAAGCTTCCTCTCATACTCTATTTTCCCCCTCCTAATTAAACCCTTTGTCCTCCTCTGCTATGTTACAAAATTCTCCCAGTCCTCAGGTTTGCTGCTTTTTCTGGCCAATTTATATGCCTCTTCCTTGGATTTAACATTATCCTTAATTTCCCTTGTTAGCCATGGTTGAGCCACCTTCCCCGCTTTATTTTTATTCCAGATAGGGATGTATAATTGTTGAAGTTCATCCATGTGATCTTTAAATGTTTGCCATTGCCTATCCACCGTCAACCCTTTAAGTATCATATGCCAGTCTATTCTAGCCAAGTCACATCTCATACCATCTCATACTTTTCCCCAAGTTCAGGACCCTAGTCTCTGAATTAACTGTGTCACTCTCCATCTTAATAAAGAATTCTACCACATTATGGTCACTCTTCCCCAAGGGGCCTCGCACAACAAGATTGCTAATTAGTCCTTTCTCATTACACATCACCCAGTCTAGGATGGCCAGTCGTCTAGTTGGTTCCTCGACATATTGGTCTAGTAAACCATCCCTAATACACTCCAGGAAATCATCCTCCACCACATTGCTACCAGTTTGGTTAGCCCAGTCAATATGTAGATTAAAGTCACCCATGATAACTGCTGTACCTTTATTGCACGCATCCCTAATTTCTTGTTTGATGCTGTCCCCAACCTCACTACTACTGTTTGGTGGTCTGTACACAACTCTCACGAGCATTTTCTGCCCTTTGGTATTCCGTAGCTCCACCTATACAGATTCCACATCATCCAAGCTAATGTCCTTCCTAACTATTGCATTAATTTCCTCTTTAACCAGCAACGCCACCCCACCTCCTTTTCCTTTCTGTCTATCCTTCCTGAATGTTGAATACCCCTGGATGTTGAGTTCCCAGCCTTGGTCACCCTGGAGCCATGTCTCCATGATGCCAATTACATCATATCCGTTAACTGCTATCTGCGCAGTTAATTTGTCCACCTTATTCCGAATATTCCTCGCATTGAGGCACAAAGCCTTCAGGCTTGTCTTTTTAACACACTGCCCCTTTAAAATTTTGCTGTAATGTGATCCTTTTTGCTTTTTGCCTTGGGTTTCTCTGCCCTCCACTTTACATTCCTTCTTTCTATCTTTAGCTTCTGCCTCCATTCTACTTCTCTCTGACTCCCTGCATAGGTTCCCATCCCCCTGCCATATTACTTTAACCCCTCCCCAACAGCACTGGCAAACACCCTCCCTCGGACATTGGCTCCGGTCCTGCCCAGGTGGAGACCATCCAGTTTGTACTGGTCCCACCTCCCCCAGAACCGGTTCCAATGTCCCAGGAATTTGAATCCCTCCCTTCTGCACCACTCCTCAAGCCACGTATTCATCTGAGCTATCCTGCGATTCCTATTCTGACTACCACATGGCACTGGTAGCAATCCTGAGATTACTACTTTTGAGGTCCTACTTTTTAATTTAGCTCCTAGCTCCCTAAATTCGTCTTGTAGGACCTCATCCTGTTTTTTATCTATATCGTTGGTACCTATATGCACCACAACAACTGGATGTTCACCCTCCCTCTTCAAAATGTTCTGCACTCGCTCCGAGACATCCTTGACCCTTGCACCAGGGAGGCAACATACCATCCTGGAGTCTCAGTTGCGGCCACAGAAACATCTATCTATTCCCCTTACAATAGAATCCCCTATCACTATAGCTCTCCCACTCTTTTTCCTGCTCTCCTGTGCAGCAGAGCCACCCACGGTGCCATGAACTTGGCTGCTGCTGCCCTCCCCTGATGAGTCATCCCCCTCAACAGTATCCAAAATGGTGTATCTGTTTTGCAGGGGGATGCCCGCAGGGGACCCCTGCACTACCTTCCTTCCACTGCTCTTCCTGTTGGTCACCCATCCCCTATCTGGCTGTGTAACCTTTACCTGCGGTAAGACCAACTCACTAAACGTGTTATTCACGTCATTCTCAGCATCGTGGATGCTCCAGAATGAATCCACCCACAATGCAGTCTGTCTGGAGCTGCAGCCGGATACACTTCCTGCATATGTCGTCGTCAGGGACACTGGAAGCGTCCCTGATTTCCCACATAGTACTGGAGGAGCATAACACGTGTCTGAGCTCTCCTGCCATGACTTAACCCCTAGATTAACTTAATTTGGCAACAATAATGCTAAAGGTGATTTACTGATAAAGAAAATTTAAAAAAACTACTCACCAATCACCAGCCAATCACTTATCTCCTTGGCTGTGATGTCACCTTTTGATTTCTTTCTACTTTTTTGCTTTCTCTCCCTGCTGCAGCTGCACTAGCTGGCCTTTATAGGCCGCTCTGACGTCCCCGAACCTCTTGCTGTGACATCACACTTAGTTTTCTTTTCCTTCCAGGTCGGGGAGTCAGCACTGCTGGGGAAAACAAGACAAAGCAACACCTCCCACTCCCACTTGCCTGAACTCTCCTCCTTACCAAACTCTTACCTTTGCACTCTGACCTGCCGCTGCACTCCACCAACGATGTCTCCGCAAGATCCTACAGATCGCCTGAGAGGATTGATGCACCAACATTAGGTCCTCGACCAGGCCAACATCCCCAGCATTGAAGCACTGAACACACTTGATCTGTTCCGCTGGGCAGGCCTCATTGTCCGCATGCCAGACACGAGACTCCCAAAGTAAGCGCTCTACTCGGAACTCTTTTATGGCAAATGAGGCAAGGGTGGACAGAGGAAACATTACAAGGATACCCTCAAAGCCTCCCTGATAAAGTGCTGGGAGTCCCTGGCCAAAGACCGCCCTGAGTGGAGGAAGTGCATCCGGAAGGACGCTGAGCGCCTCGAGTCCCATCGCCGAGTGCATGCAGATAACAAGCGCAGGCAGAGGAAGGAATGCACGACAAACCTGTCCCACCCTCCCTTACTCTCAACGACTGCCTGTCCCACCTGTGGCAGGGATTGTAACTCTCATTTTAAACTGTTCAGTCACCTGAGGACTCATTCTAAGAGTGGAAGCAAGTCTTCCTCGATTCCGAGGGACTGCCTGTGATGATGATGATGTTCAGGGTACCCTGACCATTCACTGCAGCTCACTAAGCCATTTCCAAAGGTGTACACAAATCTGTCCAAGAACACCAAGTGTTCAAAATAAAGATTTCAATGTTTGACAAGACATTAGCAGAAACTCTACACGAACAATGGCTAAAAGACTCAAGTGCCTACCTTGTATGTTGTTGGTTGGTATGATGGACACGGGTGAGAGTGAGGGGTGGCTAGTGAGATGGGGAAAGTGATAATATAGATAGAGAGAGAGATGGATGGGTGGAGGTGCAAGGTAGGTTGGTGTGAGTAAGGATGTGCAGGAGTAGGGTAGAAAAGGCAGAGTGATGGGCCTGTAATGAGTGGCACAGTAGGAAGAGGTTTGAGTGTGGCTTTGCAGTAACGTTTCGTGATCTACTGAGATCATTGAAAGATTTGCGCCACTGCAGCCAGGTCCTCCTGTTGACATACCTGCTTGTGTCCTCCTGTGCAATGTGCAACCAGGCAATGTTGGTGTCCTGGGGAGGTCTCTTCCGCCCATTGGAAGGGAAGAGAACTTCCCGGCCTGCTGTGACCCCCTCCATAAGCATCTGGAGGAAGTCATGGGAGAGCCTGATGCAGCCGTGCATCTCTGTCCAGTGCTTGTCAGTGTTTGCAGCAACTCAATGCCATGGTCCTTTTAAGGAAATCGGCTGATGACATGTCATCACATGATGTCATCAGATCTGTTTCCTGTTAATTGGCCGGGAACTTCGCAGAGCGGGCTTAACATTTCCCATCAACAGATTGCTGTGAGAGGGCGGGCTGAAGCTGGGAGAGCGTTCCCCACATGTCATCAATGCCGGCCGTACCCGACTCGCCATCGTTGCCGAAATCATGGTCTTTGTGTGTAGCAGTGTTTCCTAATTTCACTCCTGAAAGTGTTGGCTCTAATTTTTAGAAAATGACCCCTAGTCCTCGATTCCCCAACCAGCAAAAAATAGTTTCTCTCTATCTACCCTATGTGTTCCCTTTAATATCTTGAATAATTCAATCAAATCACCCCTAATCCTTCTAAATTCTCGGGAATAACACCCTAATTTGTGTAATCTCGTCTCATAATTTAACCCTTGTAGTCCAGATATCACTCTGGTAAACCTACGCTGCACTCCCTCCAAGGCCAAAATATATAATTCCTATGGTGCGGTGTCCAGAACTGCTCACAGTACTCCAGGTGTGGTCTAACCAGGGCTTTGTATAGCTGCAGCATAACTTCTACCCCCTTGTATTCTAGTCCTCTCGATATAAAGGCCAGCATTTCTTTAGCCTTTTTGATTATTTTCTGTAACTGTTCATGAAATGTAATGATTTATGTACATGGACCCCCAAACCTCTTTGGACCTCCACTGTTTTTAGCTTTTCACCATTTAGAAAGTATCCTGTTCTATCCTTTTTAGGTCCAAAATGGATGACCTCATTTTTGCCTATACTGAAATCCATTGGCCACAGTTCTGCCCATTCATTTAATCTATCAATATCGCTTTGTAATTTTATGCTTTCATCTACACTGCCCACAAAGCCTATCTTTAGGTCATCGGCAAGTATGGCTATGTGACTTTCTGTGCTATCATCTAAGTCATTAATAAATACTGTGAATAGTTGAGGCCCCAAAAGAGATCCCTGCGGGACACCACTAATCACATCTTGCTAATGAGAGTACCTACCCATTATCCCTACTCTCTGTCTCCTGCTGCTGAGCCAATTTCCTAACCAGGTCAATAATTTGCCTTCCATTCCATGGGCTTCAATCTTAGTTAACAGTCTCTCATGAGGGACTTTATCAAATGCCTTCTGGAAGTCTATATAAATAACATTCATAGACATTCCCCTGACCACTACTTTAGCCACCTCTTCAAAAAATTCAATCAGGTTTGTCAGGCATGGCCTACCGTTTACAAATCCATGCTGGCTCTCTCTGACCAGATGAAAATTGTCAAGGTGTTCAGTCACCCTATCCTTAATTATAGACTCTAGTGATTTCCCAACAACAGATGTTAGGCTAACTGGACTATAATTCCCTGGTTTCACAAACAGAGGAATGAGGGTGAATTAGAATCAACTTAAGTACAAAAAGAGAAATAAAGAGTGGGAAAGAAAGACTGGATTAAGAGAGAGAGGAAAAGAGACAGAAAGAAGTAAGATAAATAATTTAAATTTAAAATCTGACATTTTAAAAATCTCTAACAACAATTGACTTTATGAAATAAGATTGAGCAGTTTAAATTGTTCCCTTTCTGGGCCAGAGGGATGATTGGCATTATATTAACAATGATCACATTGTTAAAAAGGTACTTATGCTGTTAAGTTCTCGCCCTAACTTCCTGTAGTGAGTTTAATAGCCAATTAATGTTCAAATCCATCAAGTTCTTAAAAACAGTGAGGAGGCTAATGGTGAGATGCTGCTTATGCGAAGAAAACGGCAGTGTGGTATAAATCAACCAGCAAGTTTTGGAGATTCTCAACTCATGCCATATCTCTTAATCCCTCGAACTTGCTGGACGATTTATGCATTAATAATGCAGTGCCTCCTTAATACATGATCCAGCCTATTATATCCTGGTAGGTTTATTTTCTAACCAAGTTGCTGTTAATGCTATGAAGTCTATTTAACCCTACCTGCTCGGCAGAAAGCGGATGGGTGGCCAAATAAAGCCGCCCAGATCACTTATCTGCCCTGCAGCCTCCGAGACTGGGCCTGCTGCTATTTTAACCTATTCCACTGAGCAGGCAGAAAGGATATCCGCCCAAAACCAATGGGATTGTTTTGATCATTTGCACCGATAGTTTACTTGCGTTTTCTGTCAAGTTGAGGTAAGATTGTGTTTCTTTGTACCTTCGTTGGCTGTACGCTCGCCTCCTCTGTCGCCTCTGTCTCTGTCTCTACATTTCTCTGCCACTTCTTTGATTGATCCTTTCAGAAACCAGCTTGTGAGCAGTTACGAGTAATGGCATAGAAAGCATAGACCCCATCACTATCAATATTTATTTTCAATCTATAAACTACTTTATAATGTATTCCATAAAAAATGCCTAATCCACTGAAACACTATTAAGATTATTTAAAAATCTGAGCAGATTAAAAATCTGAGCAGGACAACCATCTAACATGTCTTTTTGTCTGTCTCTCCCCTTCTTCCGATCTTCAAAATGACGCCCATAGTGCCCATTCCTTGTGTAAGGCCCGGGAAAAGCAACTATTTCTCAGCAATGTTTTCGGCCTTACATCAGCCCGGCCTTGTGCCGAAGATGTGCCGAAAGTTGGAATGGGCCTTGTGTGGGCAATCAGCTTGGCGATCAGTTCGGCGAAGTGAGCCGAAATTTGTGGGCCTATTTTTCCGGCGATATTGCTGGCCTAGTTTCCACTTTTTCCTCAAAATGGGCGATAGAGGTCCATTTTGGGCGATAGATGGGCCTTAGATGGGCGATGTGAAGTGGAAAGTCTAGCCCTTTTTTTCTACTCCCATTATTCCTTCAGTAAAACCAAATCTTTTTTGTAAAAGTTGCAAGCAACAACCTTTGCATTGTTGTTAGATCGCCTTCTCATTTTAAATTGCTTTTTGTTCCTCTCATTAGGTTCTCCTGTAGTGTGGCATTCATGGAATTGTGCTACCAAAATCACATTGGATACACAACTACGTTACTTTTAGTGCTTCATTTTTTGTTGTTGTCAGTGAGATAAATTAGATGACATTTGTTCTTGATAAAGTACTGAACTAGATTCAATCCTGTGAATACTCATCAGGGGACAACAGCTACAACAGATGTTAAAATTTAAATCTCCACCTACAACAATGTCTGCAATGACCAGCAAACAAAATCACAAATTGTATAAATGACCTATCCAGAGTTGAATTTGATTGATTGGCAGAGCTTATTTAAAATTGAAGAGTTGGGTAATTGAATAGGGCTCGCATTCCCATTTACCTTACATTTAAAATAAATGACCCATACATTTGCTTGGCACAGTTAATTTGTTTTTGTAAACCAATAAAACTGTTGACATCAGCAGTGACGACCGGAAAGGTCACAATACCCATGCCTCATTGCCCACATTGCGTGATCTTTACAAATAAGTCTGAGTCATTCTAATTGCATAAAGTTACATGCCTGCAAAATTAATTGAATTTTACTATTTTATCTTGCTTTAGTTTGAATTTCAGAGAACCTATTGTACAGTGTGCAATAAAACATATTACGTGAAATAATGCAGAACATAAAGGAGGCTAAATTTGATAGCTCCCGAAAAAGGGCATGCAAACTTTATGCTGCCTGCTCATTTAAATGATTGCAGCATTGTGGCAGTGTTATACAGTCAGTGACTGAATGCCTCGGCAGGGTGCCCAAGTTCGTGCAAGGCTAGCGCCATTTAACCAGCCTACACCTCTTAAAGGGGAAGAGAGTATGACCTGCAAGAAGATTCAGTAATGGCGCAACAGGGGAGAGGGCGTGCTCCAAGATTCTCAGACACTGCACTGGAGGCCTTAGTGGAGGAGGTGGACAGGAGGAGAGAGGTTCTCTATCCACCGGGGGCTAGGAGGCCCTCCACACAAACTCTGCGAAGGCAGTGGCAGTCAATGCCAGAAGTCAAGCCCTTGTTCCTGCAGGTCATAAACTGTCATGGAGATTAATAAACTGTCCCCGAGGGTAGTAAACTGTCACTGATATCAGTCAACTGTTCCTGAGGTTAGTAAACCATCACTGGGGTTGGTAGAGTTATACTGAAATTAGCAGGCAGGTAAAGTGTCATTGGAGCTGATAGAATGCAGATGAGACAGATTGTGTGATGACCGTAGCAGCTCTCGCTTCTCCTGTTGCCCTTGGCATTGAAGCAAACAGAGAGGGCCCGTTGAGACTCTGTGACCAACGGCCGGTTTCCAGTTCCTTGCTTGCAGTGCGGGGGCAGGGACTAAAGTGTAACTTGCTTTGGATACTTGTTGGGGAGGTCAGTGGGCTGCCAAAACATGTCCTATAGGCCCCATTGAAACCTTTAATTTGACTATTCCAACGCACTCCTGGCTGGCCTCCCACATTCTAACCTACATAAACATGAGGTCATCCAAAACTCAGTTGCCTGTGTTCTAACTCGCACCAAGTCCTGCTCACCCATCGCCCCTGTGCTCGCTGATGTGCATTGGATCTCGGTTAAGCAAAGCCTCAATTTAAAAATTCTCATCCTTGATTTCAATTCCCTCCATGGTCTCGCCCCTCCCTATCTCTGTAATCTCCTTCAGCCCCACAGTCCTCCGGGATATCTGCGCTCCTCTAATTCTAGCATCTTGAGTTTCCCCAATTTTAATCGCTCCACCATTGGCGACCGTGCCTTCAGCTGCCAGGGCCCGAAGCTCTGGAATTCCGTCCCAAAACCTCTCCACCTCTATCCCTCTCTTTCCTCCTTTAAGACACTCCTTAAACCTATCTCTGACCAAGCTTCCGGGCACCTGCTCTAATTTCTCCTTGTGTGGTTCAGTGCCAAATTCTTTGTCTTATAATACTCATGTGAAGCTTTGGGACATTTTACTACATTAAAGGCACTATATAAATACAAGTTGTTGTTGTTCTCGTGGATCCCAGGTTGAGAACCCTGCTTTGGAGGATAGATTAGACACAGGCTCTGCACATGGTAAACCACCGAGCACCAGTAGCCTACAGCCAGGGCAGTGGGCAAGGGTAGCACAGGTGCCAACTCCCTGGAGGATGAGGCCACACATGGGTTCTGCTGCAGAGGACTCAGATGATCACTTCAATGGGGCAGTCTACAGAAGAAGGCTGATAGGTATGCACAATGAAAGGCCTGCCAAAGAACCTGAGTGCAATGTCCAGGAGCATGGAGGAGTCCGGCACCAACTTGGCACGGGGCTTTGCGCAGAGCTTCGAGCCGATACTTTCCAGCATGGAAGTGATAGCCAACTCCATTAGCACATTTACGAACCCAACCATGATGCAGCGTCTGATGGCTGATGCCTCAGCTTCCATTACAGCAGAAGCAGAAGCCACCCAATGTCTGGGTGCTGCAGTGGAAACTCAGAGTGAGGTCATTGAAGTTCAGCTTGTTGTCATGGAAGCTCAGACCGCTGCCATTGTGGCTGCTGATATCAGTGTTCAAAAGGGCTTGCCGGCTGTCACAGCAGACCAGCAACCTGTCCTCCAACAAATTACTAGGATTGCTGAGGTGCCGTCCCGGGTGAGTGGGTCCGTGGAGCACGAACCTGTTGTCCTCTCTCAGGATAACAGCATTCGTTCTTCCACCCCTGCCACTCCGCCAGTGCACTTGCTGTTGCCTGTCAGTCGGCCAGACCAGACTGCTGCCGTCCATGCTGAAATGGTGCAGTCTGAAGCCAGGCCTTCTAGGCCCAGAGATGCTCGCGATCGTCCTCCAAGGCCATCTGCAGTCTCTACCACTGAAAGTTAGCTGTCTTCCACCAGCCATGCTGCAGCCACTTTGATAGCACTGTGTAGAAGCACTAAGGGAACACACAAGGTTGATTAGTTGACATTTGTATTCAATATGGCATGGTTTGACTCTCAAATTTGGTTTGTGTTATGTATGTAAACATTATCAATGTGTAAGACTTGCCACCAGGGGGCGCACCTGCGGGAGACCCAAGGGTCATCTGCACACCCTGGGCAAGCAGGTATAAATGGCAGTCTACCATGCTGCTTCCTCACTCTGGAGTTACAATAAAGAGACTAAGGTCACAACAGTTTGAGCTTAAGATATACAGTCTTGTGGAGTTATTCTAAACATAACAATTGGCGACGAGTAACAGATCACAAACTTTCATGCAGTTATGGCTGCCGTTGGTATTCTTGAGAGATTTGTTGAGGGTGATAATTGGGAAGCCTTCGTTGAGTGTCTTGACCTGTACTTCGTGACCAACGAGTTGGAAAAGGCAGAAACCGCGATCAAACGCAGGGCGATTCTCACCATTTGCGGGTCCACGATATATGGCCTCATCAAAAATCTGCTAGCACCAACGAAACCAATGGACATATGAAGAGTTGTACATGCTGGTTCGGGAATACCTCAAGCCGAAGGAGAGCATTTTGATGGCCAGGTACTGCTTTTATTCGCACCACCGCTCCGAGGGCCAGGACGTGGTGAGCTATGTCGTTAACCTAAGACACCTTATGAGACCGTGCGTATTTGCTGGATTTTTGGAGGAAGTGTTGTGGAACATTTCGTGCTTGGAATCGGCCACAACATCATTTTTCGCAAACTACTATCTGCTGAATCCCTAGATCTGAGCAAGGCCATCACGATAGCCCAGGCTTTTATATCCACGAACGATAACACTAAGCAGATATCATTACAGCATCAGAACTCACCGGCAAGTACTGTGCATAAAATAACGCCTTCAGCAGGCAGAACTGTACATGGCAGGGCCTACACACCCACAGAGGCCAGATCTAGGATGACTCAAGAGTCCGCCGTGAAGCATGAATGCGAATCCATTAGCACCATGTTGGCGCTGAGGGTTTAATCATCGAGCTCATCAATGTCGATTCAAGCACTACGTGTGCAACGGCTGTGGAACAATGGGGCACCTCCAGTGAATGTGCAGATGTGCTGCGACTTACCATGTGGCAGAGTCGGCAGAAGATGTCCAATCTGGCGCGGATCACGCTGAACGAGTAAGAGAGGCAACTCAACCCAAGGTTGACGAGGAAGTGTATGGGGTACACACATTCACCACCAAAAGCCCTCCGAGAATGTTAAAAGTCAAATTAAACGGCATTCCAGTTTCCATGGAATTGGACACGCGTGCAAGTCTGTCAATTATGAGCCAGAAGGCTTTTGAGAAACTATGGGGCAACAAGGCACAAAGGCCAAAACTAAGTCCGATTCACACCAAGCTGCGCACTTACACCAAAGAGCTCATACCAGTCATTGGCAGTGCGGCAGTGAAGGTATCGTACGATGGAGCTGTGCATGATTTACCACTATGGATTGTACCAGGCAATGGCCCAACGCTGCTCGGCAGAAGCTGGTTAGGAAAGATCCGATGGAACTGGGACGACATCAAAGCACTGTCTTCGGTGGATGATGCCTCGTGCGCCCAAGTGCTAAACAAATTCCCGTCATTATTCGAGCCAGGCATCGGCAACTTCACAGGCGCCAAAGTGCAGATCCAGCTAGTCCATGATGCATGACCCGTTCATCACAAGGCCCAAGCGGTTCCATACATGATGCAACAGAATGTTGAGATTGAGCTGGACAGACTTCAACGAGAGGAGATTATATCGCCAGTCGTGATCAACGAGTGGGCCACTCCAATTGTTCCGGTGTTGAAGAGCGATGGGATGGTCAGAATCTGCGAGGACCACAAGGTAACGGTCAACCGAGTCTCGTTGCAGGACCAGTACCCACTACCCAAAGCGATGACCTGTTTGCAACGCTAGTAGGGGGGGAAGTCGTTCACCAAGCTGGATCTAACCTCTGCTTACATGACACAGGAGCTGGCTGAACCTTCGAAAAAATTGACATATATCAACACGCACAAAGGATTGTTCATATACCACAGATGCCCCTTTGGGATTCGTTTGGTGGCGGCCATCTTCCAGAGGAACATGGAGAGTCTGCTGAAATCAGTTCCATGCACCGCAGTGTTCCAAGATGATATCTTGATCACTGGCCGCAACACCACCGAACACTTGCACAATCTGGAAGAGGTTCTAAAGCGACTGGACAGAGTGGGACTCAGGCTGAAACGCTCCAAATGTGTTTTCCTGGTGCCAGAGGTCGAATTTCTGGGGAGAAAGATTGCGGCGGACAGCATCAGACCCATGGACTCCAAGATGGAGGCCATCAAGAATGCACCCAGACCACAGAATGTGATGGAGCTGCATTCGTTCCTGGGACTCCTCAACTATTTTAGTAACTTTCTACCGGGATTGAGCACTTTGCTGGAACCATTGCATTTATTGCTACGCAAGGGTGATGACTAGGTTTGGGGTAAAGCTCAAGAGACAGCCTTTAACAAGGCCAGAAACTTGCTATGTTCCAACAAGTTATTTGTATTGTATGACCCATGTAAACGTTTAGTACTAACTTGTGATGCATCTTTGTACGGGGTCAGTTGTGTGTTACAGCAAACCAATGTGTCAGGCAAACTGCAACCGGTTGCATATGCGTCCAAAAGCTTATCTAAGGCTGAGAGAGCCTACAGTATGGTTGTAAAAGAAGCATTAGCATGCGTATATGGGGTTAAGAAAATGCACCAATACCTATTTGGGCTCTGGTTCGAGCTCGAAACCGACCACAAACTGCTCATTTCGTTGTTCTCAGAAAGCAAAGGTATTAACACCAATGCTTCGTCCTGCATCCAAAGCTGGGCACTAACGTTATCTGCATATGACTATTGTAACCCCCACAGACCAGGCACTGAGAACTGTGCTGATGTCCTCAGTTGGCTACCATTGCCCACCACCGGGGTGGAAATGGCGCAACCCGCAGACTTGCTCCTTGTAATGGATGCTTTTGAGAGCAAGGGGTCACCCGTCACGGCTCGCCAGATCAGGACCAGGACTAGCCAGGACCCTGTGCTATCACTAGTAAAAAGCTGTGTCCTCAAAGGCAGCTGGTCGGCAGTCCCAGGGGAAATGCAAGACGAAATTAAGCCATTCCACCAAAGAAAGGACTGCCTCCTATGGGGAATCATGTAATTTTGCCAAAAAAAGGCAAGGAAACGTTTATACGCGACCTTTACAGTACCCACCCAGGCGTGGTCATGATGAAGGCTATCGCCAGGTTGCACGTTTGGTGGCCCGGCATTGACTCGGAATTGGAGTCATGCATACACCAATGCAACACCTGCTCACAGTTGAGCAATGCACCAAGGGAGGCCCCACTGAGTCTGTGGTCATGGCCCTCCAAACCGTGGTCAAGGGTCCACGTAGATTTCTCTGGCCCCTATCTAGAAAAGATATTCATAGTAGCAGTGGACGCTTACTCTAAATGGATTGAATGTACAATAATGTCGTCATGCATGTCTACTGCAACCATTGAAAGCCTCCGAGCCATGTTCACCATCCATGGTTTGCCCGACGTCCTTGTTAGTGACAATGGACCATTCTTCACCAGCTCGGAATTCAACGAGTTCATGACCCACAATGGCATCAAGCATGTCAGGTCTGCGCTGTTTAAGCCCACATCCAATGGTCAAGTGGAACGGGCAGTCCAAACCATCAAGCAGAGCTTGAAACATGTGATGGACGGCTCCCTGCAGACCCGGCTATCTCGGAGTCTGCTCAGCTACCGCACGCGACCCCACTCGCTTACCGGGGTTCCCCCTGTAGAATTGCTAATGAAGAGAGCACTCAAAACCAGGCTCTCCTTAGTCCACCTGGATCTCAATGATCATGTAGAAACCCGGCGTCACCGGCATAACATGTACCACAATCGCGCGGCTATATCATGCGACATTGAAGTTAATGACCCTGTGTTTGTTCTTAATTATGGTCATGGTCCCAAATGGGTTGCTGGCACTGTGTTAGCCAAGGAGGGGAATAGAGTGTTTGTTGTCAAACTTTTGAACGGACAAACGTGCAGAAAGCACTTGGATCAGACCAAACTGCAGTTCACTGACAACCAAGAACAGTTTGAAGAGGACATTACCATCATTGATCCACCCACACACACCCAACCAGCAATCGACCTCGTGGTCAACCATGAGGATGAACCCACCATGCCCGACAGTCCGATCAGACCAGCCACACTGCAGTGCAGCAATGATCCGACCGACTCACCCATGCCAGGACTTCAACTCAGGCGATCAACCCAGGAGCGCAGAGCCCTGGATCGCCTCAACTTGTAAATAACTTGTACATAAGACTTGGGGGGGGGCAGGGGAGGAATGATGTTATGTATGTAAACATTACCAATGTGTAAGACTTGCCACCAGGGGGGCGCACCTGTGGGAGACCCAAGGGTCACCTGCACACCCTGGGCAAGCAGATATAAAAGGCAGTCTACCATGCTGCCTCCTCATTCTGGAGTTACAATAAAGAGACCAAGGTCACAATAGTTTGAGCTTAAGATATACAGTCTTGTGAAGTTATTCTAAACATAACAATTTGGAACGTTTAGATTGTATTGGCTTTTATTTTTGTATTAAAGCCAACAATGTCCCCTCTAATTTTGTTTGATGATGCATGGCCTCTTAAAGCTTCTGCGCAGGCAATTCGAAATACCATGCGTATTCGTTTTTTGTATTGAAAAGCTGGCAATCTGCCTTGCAGCTTCCCTGGACACGTGGGCAGCATTTATACAATGAAAGCCATACTGCTACACGAAATATCATCGAGCAGACCTTTAGCGTGCTGAAACAATGCTTCTGCAACAAGCGGAGCAATACGCAGCTTACAGGGAACATTGGTGGCCAAGCAGATGTGGTGATGGTCAGTGACAGAGGGAAGGCAAGGTGTGGGACTGTTGTTGAATGTGGAACTGGGGCTGCGTTATCGCAGCCGGATGAGTCGGTCACGGAGAGCCCGACCAGAAAGGGGCTGTGTGGGTTGCCTCCTCTCTTCCTCTTTTCTCCTCCTGCTGCTCCTCTTCAGCTGCTCACCGTATAGCTGGTGGCAAGGACTGTTCCTTCATGATAGCGAGGCTGTACAACATGCAGCAGACCACTATGAATCTCGACATCCGCTCTGCCGAGTATTGCAGGGCTCCTCCAGAGTGGTCTAGACAGCGGAAACATTGTTTCAGCACGCTAAAGGTCTGCTCGATTATATTTTGTGTAGCAACATGGCTTTCATTGTATGAATGCTGCCCACATGTGCGTGGGTTGTGCACCGGAGTCATGAGCCATCTCGTCAGCGGATAGCCCTTGTCGCCCAGTAGCTATCTAAGGTTTATTGTGGTGGTTTCTGACTCATCAGATAGTTTTGATACACAAGTAGCAAATCCTACATCTAGTGTACTGGAAACAAATTGAAGAGAGAATCAGAATGTAAGTCTGAGTCCGAGTCAGAAAAACAAACAGCCTGAAGTTAGAGTGAGTTCAAATGAAAATCAAGGAAATTCTTTGGAGGAAAACGTTCAGTACCCTCTAGAACCTGGTTTACGGTTACTTTATAATCACCACACAATCTTACCTTACCATCAGACTTAGGTACTACAACAATGGGTGTAGCCCAATTACATCGATCTATCTTACAAATAATGTTCTCAGTCTCTAGTCTTTTGAGTTCTTGCTCAACATTCTCCTTGAGTGCATATGGTACAGAATGTGGCTTGTAGTAAACCGATCTAGTGTCCTTCTGTACCCTGACACTCGTCTTGAAGCCTTCGATCGGACTGCCTGTTTTGTAGAACACCTTCGGATACATCTTGATAACATTATCCATTGATGCAAATCTCGTTTCCACATGGAAAATCTCACTCCAATCCAGCTTCAGTGAGCTCAACCAATTTCTTCCTAGTAAGGCAGGCTTGTCTCCTTTCACTACTATTAGAGGAAAGTTCTGAAATTTATCCTTGTATTTCATCGGTACGGTGATATGATCTACCACAGGAATTTTCTCTCCCGAGTAGTCTCGCAGCTCTATCTTGGATTTCTCCATATGGGAAATCAAGCAATTTGTTGAGGTATAACGGCTCCGGTACTACACTCAAGGATGCACCTGTGTCGATTTCCATTGGTATCTTGAATCCCGCAACATCTATGTGGATTTTGATACTTTCCGAATCGCTGTCCGTTAACCTCGTGCTCCTGATGACGTGTAACTCTAACATCTCCTTGTCCTGTTGTTGTTCTTCCATGCTATGTAGTCTCTGGGGATTTCTACTCATAGCTTTGAACGTTGGACTCATAGCTTTGAAAACTGGTTTACCCTTCAGTCGGCATGCCTTCGCAAGATGCCCAGTCTTTTTGCAGAAGAAACACTCTGCCTTCACATATGGACAACTTTGAGCAATGTGTTGTCCCAGGCACCTATAGCACGACTTCGACACTCTTTTAGAATTTCCAATTTCTGAGACTTTGGACCCCCACCGCCTTTAACTTTGAACCTGCAGGCGATTCACCTCGGTTGACTGATGACTGTAATTCTTATGAAATTCTCGGGAATATTGTTCGGCCATGCCCATCAACCTCGTTGTCTGACAAGCAATCTCAAAAGTCAAGTCATCTGTCATCAATAACTTTTTTCTGAGCGTATCATTTTTCACCCCATAAACAAAACGATTCTGCAATGTTCGGTTTTGAAAGTTTCCGAAATTACAGTGAATAGATAGCCTTTTTAAAGCTACAATGTAATCACTGATAATTTCATCAGTCTTTTGATTTCGTATACCGAAACGATAGCTTTCAGCAATTTCTAATGGTTTTGGGTTATAGTGCTGCTTCAGCTTCATTAAAACTCTTTAAGCGTTGTGTCCTTTGGCTCGTCAGGCACAAGCAGATTTACCAGAGTTTCAAACAATTCCGGTCCAACTTCCGATAAGAAAATTGCTTTCTTACGTTCCAATATCGCCTGATTCTGGACTGCATTCTCTGGAACTTCGATTATGTTATTTGCAGTAAAATACATTTCTAGCCGATCCACATACGCTTTAAAATGTTCCCAGTTGTGTCTATATTCACCCAAATGTCCCATTACACTTGCGGGTGCTGCCATTTTAATTTCTAGCTGTTCACACAGTGTGCTGTATTTTACCTCGAATTTTGCAGCTTTTTCCAAAGAATCCTTCACCAACAAAATTTCAGTTTTAGATCATCCGAAAAATCCCATCCCGCCACCAAATGTGATATAGTCACAGAGCACAGCACACACAGCTTCCTACATGGCAGGCAGCTCTCTCGGAAGCCTCCGGAACATGCCTCCTTCTGTTTATTATTAACTCTGTAGTTGCAGTATACAATACATCCACATCCACAATGTGGGGCTACAAACATTACAAGCTCACAGACATTACAAAGCCCTGCCAGGAAGAGGTCCTGTGATGGGGTGCCCACAGGCATACTAATGACCTAGCGCAGAAAATCCTGGACCTCCTGGGGCTGAGCAGGGGCAGTGCCCTTCGGGTGCACTACTCCAGTCCAGCGCCTAGGCAAAGGGAGCCAGGAAAGTGGCCTAATCTGCGGTATAACTAGCATGTGAGCTATCAGATTAGCCCAGTTATGTTCAAATGACATCCTCTGTTTCCTGCCTAGAAGAAGCAATCTCTATAAAATTATACTTCAATAAAACAAAACAATGCTGTGAAAGTACTGACTTCACCTGCAATAAATACACTTAAATATTACTGAAAAAGGCTTATTAATTTCTGACTTTGTAAAACCATGTAATATACTTAAGATAGCGACATTAGTTTGAAATTAAAATGATTAGATTTTCTTGGCATTAAAGAATTGAAAGATAGAAATAGATATTGCTGAGAAGGAGTGGTGTATCCACTTCAATCAGAGTTAATTAGACTATTTTATCCTACATAGGGCAATAAGCCCTGTGTTTGATCTCCTCTTCCCCACTTTGTGCAGAATAATCCAATGCATTACAGAAAGGCCTGTCTACTAAATAACACTTTATAATCTTGTCTCAATGTGAATTGCAATTAAAGGTGGGGGAGCAACAAGAGATTTAACAGTTAGACGTTCACTGTAACTATAGGAACGCAAATGACCTTAGTACGAAATACTCCTGTGATGAATAAATATTAATTAAATTTCCAAGCCAGGGAATGAAAACTATTTTAATAGAGTTGAGATAATGGCTTTGGAGAAATGAGAAGGAGTAGAGGAGGTCTGGTGAAGGAATTTGCAGATATCCTGTATGAATAATTACACTTCGGTCATCATGAACATACTAAGTGTCATGTTTGTAACTACAATGTAACACCACTGTATTACTGTATACACTCAACTTAGATGCGCTCCTTGACCACAGGGGGTGAACTTGTAGGAGACACTCCTTACCTGATCACACAGGTATATAAAGGGAGATCCCACGCAGAGTCATCACTTCTGGAGTCCTGTAATAAAGAGTTAAGGTCACAGAGTGGTCTTGTCCCTGGAATGTGTCTCATGTGGTTTCATGCTTAGAGTAAGGACTTTACATTGGCGACGAGAAACGGGAATTCACGACCCATGAGAATGGCCACCGGTAGCACAGAGGAACAGTACTGTGTTGGGGAAGACTGGGACGATTTTGTCGAGAGGCTTCAGCAAAGCTTCATAACTAAAGACTGGCTAGGGGATGCAGCAGCCAACAAGCAACGGGCTCATCTCCTGACCAGCTGCGGGCCAAAGACTTATGCGCTCATGAAGGACTTACTGGCACCCGAAAAGCCACTGGATAAAACCATTGAAGAGCTCAGCAAATTAATCGGGGAGCACCTCATGCCAGCGAGTAGCATACACATGGCCCGACACAGATTCTACACCCACCGACATCGTGAAGGACAGAGCATACCGGACTTTGTAGCGGACCTCCGGCGTTTGGCCAGCCTCTGTAAGTTCGCAGACGCCTGCAGGGGGGAGATGCTAAGGGACTTCTTCATCAAGGGCATCGGTCATGCGGGAATTTTTTGCAAGTTAATTGAGACCAAGGACTTGACCTTGGAAACGGCAACGTTGTTAGCTCAAACTTTCATGGCGGGGGAGGAAGAGACAAAAATGATTTACGCGCGTAATTCTGCCTCTAACGCGGCGATGGATCAGGGAGTCAACATCATAAATGCTACTCAGAGCCCCGCAGGCAGGCAGGGGCAGTCCAACATTTACCAGGCAGCAATAGATCTCAACAGAGACAATGGCAGGCTGAACGGACGTTCACGCTATCATAGTGGACAATGCGGCCCAGGATGGGGCTATTGACACCCACTAATAGGGTTCTTAAGAGCAGTCAAAGGGCCAGTCAGCACGGAATTCCTGGCCATAGTCCCTTTGTCCCCAACAATGGAAACTTTAACTCATGCTGGAGGTGTGGGGGAAAACACTCAGCCAGATCTTGCAGATTCCAACATTTTGTCTGCAGAAACTGAAATCTCAGTGGCCATTTAGCTCGAATGTGTAGAAAACCTGCAACCAGACTGATATATGAGACAGATGGACCAGAAGAGGGTTCTGTGAGGCAGGATGACCTTTGGGGCAAATCTATGGACCCCAAGGTTCAGCGGGTCCATGCGGCGAATATTCACAGTTCATACGCCAAAACGCCACCAATGATGATGAGGGTTTTGTTGAATGGTATCCCTGTACGCATGGAGCTGGACACTGGATTCATGAAGGGGAAATGGATTCATGAAAGGGAAATCATGTTTAACTAATTTACTGGAATTCTTTGAGGATATAACGAGCATGGTGAATAGAGGTGTACCGATGGATGTAGTGTATTTAGATTTCCAAAAGGCATTTGATAAGGTGCCACACAAAAGGTTACTGCAGAAGATAGAGGTACGCGGAGTCAGAAGAAATGTATTAGCATGGATAGAGAATTGGCTGGCGAACAGAAAGCAGAGAGTCAGGATAAATGGGTCCTTTTTGGGTTGGAAATCGGTGGTTAGTGGTGTGCCACAGGGATCGGTGCTGGTACCACAACTGTTTACAATATACATAGATGATCTGAAGAGGGAACAGAGTGTAGTGTAACAAAATTTGCAGATGACATAAAGATTAGTGGGAAAGCGGGTTGTGTAGAGGACACAGAGAGGCTGCAAAGAGATTTGGATAGGTTAAGCGAATGGGCGAAGGTTTGGCAGATGGAATACAATGTCGGAAAGTGTGAGGTCATACACCTTGGGAAAAAAAAGTGAAAGGGAATATTATTTGAATGGGGAGAAATTACAACATGCTGAGGTGCAGAGGGACCTGGGGGTCCTTGTGCATGAAACTCTTTTTGGAGTTTATCTGCAAAAACAAAAGACATTAAACCGTGCCACCCTACCTGGGTGACACACCAGACATTTACAAGGCCCTTTTTTTTTCCTTTTTTTGTTTTTTTTTGTGTTTTTCTTTTTTTTTGTGGTTTTTTTGGGCACTAAAATCACAATTTTTCCCCAGTGCCCCCTATAAAAGGGAAGGGGGACACTAAAAGCACCGGCAATTAAAACAAATTAAACTTTAAAACGTAAAATCAAATTAAAATTTGGTTGCCGGGCTGATGATGCACTCCAGTCCCTCCCAGGAAACGTACGCCCGAGACACGTAAAGGCGGTCGACTCTAGACCATCCTACTCCAGGCCTCACCCAAGTAAAGGCGCTGGAGTCGGGGTGGAGATTTCGCCAGACATCCACCAAGTCGAAGGACCCGACCAGGTCCCTCAACTTCTCCATCGCCGTCATGCACTGCGGGGCACCGGAGCGGTCCCTCGCCTCGAGGGTGCAGTTAAAATCCCCCCCGAGGACAATGCAGTCGCCGACGTCGACGGAGCCAAGAAGAGCGGACACCTCTTCAAAGAAGCGCGTCTGCTGCGGGCCGGGCTGAGGGGCGTACACGTTCACGAGATGGAGCGGCACGTCCCCCAGGTGAACCGTTACGTGCAGCAAGCGGCCTGGCACGGGCTCCTCGACCCCCAAGATCTCCGGCTGAAAATGCGGGCCCAGCAAGATGGCCACCCCACTAGAAATGGCGGTGAGGTGGCTCATGCGGACCTCTCCTTGCCATTCCAGGAGCCACGTGGCTTCGTCTCCCGGAACGGTGTGGGTTTCTTGCAGGAAGCACACCGCATATTTCCCCTCCCGCAGGAGCGAAAAATTGTCAAATCTACGGCGTGCCCCTCTGCCGCCGTTGATGTTGAGGCTGGCTATGGTTATCTTCATGGCAAAAGCATAGTGCAACCTCTACCTTAACCTATTGTGGGGGAGGGAGCGGAGTCTTTTGTTGAACTCCACTCCCTCCGCAGCCCAGCGAGGAGTCCCTCGAGCTCACGCAGCTCAAGCTGGTGCGCCTTTGTCAAGGGCCCGCCCGCGGCCAAGGTTTTGACGGCGGCGCGGACGGACCCCTTGATCAGCTCTGGCTCGGACCATTTTTCCAGAGCCAGTCGGGCTTGGTCGCAGTGACCCTGGCTCTGGGCCAAAAAGTCCCGGAGTTCCTTTGCAGGAATGAGGATGGTCTCGGCGGCGGCCGCGAGCAGATCCACCGCCTCGCTGGCGGTGGTCTCTAGATTTTCTCCCGCGTCCCCCACCGAGTCCCCGTCCTCCTCCGGGAGGTGGCCGCCAGCAGCCGGCCCATCGACCGCACAAGGTACGGCAAATGACCCGGCCGCTCCAACCGGCCCTGGCTCTGCCCCGATCCCATCCCCAGGATCGTCGGCAGAGGAGTCCCCACTGGGCTCTTTTAAAAATGGTGCTGGGTCGGGAAATGACAGCGGAAGGGGTTCCCCCTCCGCCCCAGGAACCGGGGAACAAGGAGAGACCCGGCCATAGGAAATCCCCAGGCTCCCCAAGTGCTCCAGCTCCAAAGTGAGGGGCGAGGGTGGGTGTTCCTCCCCCTCCCCGCTGCCACCCCCCGGCCCAGCATCTACAGTATTATTAAAATTATTAATTTCATTTTCTGCCGGGTCGAGCGACTCCCGGGGGAAGTTGGATATTAGCTGGGCGGGCTCAGGTTCGGCCTTTTCGGCCCCGCCCGCCTCAGTCCCCGGGACGCCCGATCCGGCGGCAATGCATTCCTCCGCGGTCCCCACGCCCCCCACGACAGGCAGATCTTAAACGCCATCCCCGGGAGGCAGAGGCTGGGCCGCCTCGACTGTCTCACCCTCCCCGGGGACAGACTCCTCCCGCCTACGGCGCTGCTTGGGGGCGCTGGTGGGGGACGCGGGACACGCGGCAGGCACCGACTCCTCCGCGGAGGGGTGTTGCTCCCCCTCCGCCTCAACGGAGCGGCGCCTCCTTTTGTTGCTGGAGGTGCGCTGAGGCAGGGAAACCTCCATGTCTGCCGAGGCCTCCCGCTCCGCCCCCCCCTTTTCCTTTTCTTGCCCCCGCCCGGGCCCCTCTGCGGTGTTGTTCAAGGGCTCGGGCACGGGCTCAGGGCACCCCGCGCTCGCCGGTGGCTGGGTTGGGCTGAGCGCGGTGGTCAAACTTTCCGGCGCACTGAGGGGACCCGCCTCTAGATGTCTCATCTTCTTCCGCGCCTTCTTTTCGATCGGACGCTCTCCCTCCCCCCCGCCGGAGGCCGTGAAAACAAAGGCCCCCGACGATGCCCGCGCACCTACGGCTCCCGGCACGCGGACGCAACTAGGGGGAGGGGTGGCGGTGGCGCCAGCCTTGGCCGCCCTCGGTGGTTTGGCGGCCTTGGAGGCGGGGCAGTTCTTACGAACATGCCCCACCTCCCTACAGGCATGGCACCGCACGCCGTCCGACGTCCAGAAGACGCGGTAGGCAGTCCCCTCGTGCACCACATTGAAATTTCCCTCCGTCGTCTCCTCCCGCGCCAGCCGGACAAAGAGCTGGCGGCGGAAGGAGAACACGTGGCGCAGGCTGTTCTCCCTGAGGCCGAGCGGTATGGGGTTGATCCCCGACCTTACCTCCCCCAGTTGTTGTAGGTGAGGGAGGAGGAGCTCAGCGGGAACAAAGGGCGGGACGTTTGAAACGATGACCCTCTGCGCGGTGGCCTCGAGAGGGTCCACCGGCAGGAACGTCCCGCCCACCGTGAGCCCCTTTTCGAGGGCCAGGGACACCGCCCGCTCCGACCCCAGGAAGAACACGGCCTTCCCAGACATCTTGGAGGCTGCGACAATGGCCGAGGGGCCGACTACCCCAGTCATCGCCCGCACGCACTCCTCGATGGTCATTGTGGGGTGAGTGTAGCTCTTGACCCCGTGTTTTTTTGTAATAAGTTGAAAAGGTGGCAGGGCAGCGGGTGGCGCAGGAGGTGCCGTGGAAGCGGTTGCCACCTGCGCATATGTCCTTGCTGGCCCTGCCACCGGCGTGGATGGGGTCGCCATCACGGGGTCCCTTTAAGGGCTACACCCACCCCAAAGTCACAGGCCTTAATGGTCTTAATTGGCCTCTTGTCTAAAGACTGAGCAGAGGAGCCCTTAACGAGGCACACCTCTCCCCTAGTTGGCAATTGGAGAGGGGCCTTGCTCCCTCTGCTCAGTTGTCTCAATTGTTTTTTTTTTAATTAATTTGGGAGAAAGGGGTCTCAGAGAGAGAGGGGAGAAACAGAGTAACAGAGAAAGAGAGAGGGGGGGTGGGAAGGGGGGGGAACTGCGAGGGCAGGTCTCCCCTCGCAGCTGTGGGTGGGTGCAATCCCCAGATGGCAAAAATCAAATAGTCTTTGGGGTGGTCTTCGGGTGAGGGGAGAAGACGTCTTCACCTGGGGCAGCTCGAGCCACCAGGCACGCACTCCTAACGATGTTAATAGGGTGATTAAGAAAAATCTTCAGCCTGGTAGCTCCAGCTATCCCAGGCTAGGCAAATGTGGGGGGTGGGGGGGGTTTCAATTGTGGGGGGCCTAGTTGTAAGCAAGGCCCCCACGCACACTTCCACACACACACACCCCCCGCGATGTTCCGGCCCTCAGTGGTCTTCTTTCCTCCCCCCACTGATACAACAAAGTCTTTTTGGGACTGCACCAATACACCCACCTGTAGAAGATGTAGAGTCTCCCTCCTTCCACACTGGATGTTGTTGGTCTTTCCCCCTCTCTCCAACTCTTTGCAGAATGGTAAAAAGTTGTTTAAAAGTTCTCTGCTTTTTCCTCCTCTCCCTCTGGGTGAAAGTTGGTGGTGAAGCCCCTGCCTTCCTTCTCTTCCTGGGCTGTTCTCAGGGCTCTCCAGGCAGGAGCTAAGGTTGATAGCTGCTCCTCTCTCTGCAGCTCAGCTCCAACTGAGCAGGACACGCCTCCACTGCTCCACAATTGGCCCTTGTGCATGAAACTCCCAAAAAGTTAGTTTGCAGGTGCAGCAGGTAATCAGGAAGGCGAATGGAATGTTGACCTTCATTGCGAGAGGGAAGGAGTACAAAAGCAGGAAGGTCCTGCTGCAACTGTATAGGGTATTGGTGAGGCCGCACCTGGAGTACTGCGTGCAGTTTTGGTCACCTTACTTAAGGAAGGATATACTGGCTTTGGAGGGGGTACAGAGACAATTCACTAGGCTGATTCCGGAGATGAGGGGGTTACCTTATGATGATAGATTGAGTAGACTGGGTCTTTACTCCTTGGAATTCAGAAGGATGAGGGGTGATCTTATAGAAACATTTAAAATAATGAAAGAGATAGACAAGATAGAGGCGGAGAGGTTGTTTCCACTGGTCGGGGAGTCTAGAACTAGGGGGCACAGCCTCAAAATACGGGGGAGCCAATTTAAAACCGAATTAAGAAGGAATTTCTTCTCCCAGGGGGTTGTGAATCTGTGGAATTCTCTGCCCAAGGAAGCAGTTGAGGCTAGCTCATTGAATGTATTCAAGTCACAGATAGATAGATTTTTAACCAATAAGGGAATTAAGGGTTGCAGGGAGCGGGCGGATAAGTGGAGCTGAGTCCACGGTCAGATCAGCCATGATCTTATTGAATGGCGGAGCAGGCTCGAGGGGCTAGATGGTCTATTCCTGTTCCTAATTCTTATGTTGTTATGTTCTTATGTTCTGGGGCCAGCCAGTCACTCATGGGCGTTCAGCAATTCGAGAAGCTATGGCCACTCAAAGCCAGTAAACCGAAATTAGAATGTATTGAGACACAATTACGATTTTACACTAAGGAAATCATTCCGGTGCTAGGCAGTGCAATGATGGCTGTCACACACAATGGGTTAGTGAACCAGCTGCCACTCTGGATTGTCCAGGGCAATGGTCCCGCTCTGTTGGGGAGGAGCTGGTTAGCCTAGATGAATTGGAAATGGGGGGATGTTCACGCATTGTCCTCAGTGGAGCGAAGTTCATGCTCACAAGTCCCACAACAATTCGAGTCACTATTTCAACCGGGCATCGGGACTTTCAAAGGCACTAAAGTAAGGATTCACATCACCTCGGATGCCAGGCCAGTGCACCATAAAGCCAGAGCGGTGCCGTATGTGATGCGGGAAAAAAATCGAGAGCGAATTGAACCGGCTGTTGCGAGAGGGCATCATCTCGCCTGTTGAATTCAGCAACTGGGCGAGCCCCATCGTTCCGGTTCTAAAAGCGAATGGCTCTGTCAGGATCTGTGGCGACTACAAGGCCACCATGAATCGGGTGGCCCTACAAGACCAATATTCGCTCCCAAGAGCGGAGGACCTCTTCGCCACGCTGGCAGGTGGCAAGCTGTTCACCAAGTTGGACCTCACTTCAGCCTATATGACCCAGGAACTGGCCAACGAATCCAAACTACTGACCACCATCACCACGCACAAGGGACTGTTTGCGTATAACAGGTGCCCTTTCGATCAGCGGCCGCGATTTTTCAACGCAACATGGAAAGCCTGCTTAAATCCATTCCTGGAATTATCGTATTCCAGGAGGACATCCTCATCACGGATCAAGATACCGAGGAACACCTCCACAACCTGAAGGAGGTGCTACGCCGACTGGACCGGGTAGGCCTGTGACTCAAGAAGTCTAAATGTGTGTATTTAGCTCCTGAGGTTGAGTTTCTGGGCAGGAGGGTTGTTGCAGATTGAATTCGGCCCACTGAATCCAAAACAGAGGCGATTCGATGAGCACCCAGGCCCTGCAACACATCGGAGCTGCGTTCATTCCTGGGACAGTTGAACTATTTTGGGAACTTTCTGCCGAACTAGAGCACGTTGTTGGAGCCGCTACACGTGCTCCTGCGTAAGGGTTGCGATTGGTTTTGGGGGGACTGTCAGGAACGGGCTTTTGATCGGGCGCGAAACCTACTTTGTTCAAACAAATTGTTGACCCTGTATGACCCCTGTAAACGTTTAGTTCTGACTTGTGATGCATCGTCCTATGGGGTTGGGTGCGTGTTGCAGCAGGGTAATGCTGAGGGTCAACTACATCCTATGGCTTATGCCTCCAGGTCGCTCTCTCAAGCAGGACAGGGATATGGGATGGTCGAGAAGGAAGCGCTTGCATGTGTCTATGGTGTAAATAAAATGCATCAGTACCTCTTCGGTAGGAAGTTTGAATTAGAGACAGACCACAAGCCACTCACATCCCTGTTGTCAGACAGCAAGACTGTCAATGCCAATGCCTCAACTCGCATACAGCGATGGGCCCTCATGTTAGCTGCTTATGACTACTCCATCCGACACCGGCCCGGCACTGAGAACTGCGCTGACGCACTCAGCAGGCTTCCACTGGCCACCACTGAGGGGGCAGCTGAGCAAAGCGCTGAGATGGTCATGGCTGTCGATGCCTTTGACAGCGCAGGCTCCCCCATCACAGCCCGCCAGATCAAAATCTGGACAAAAAGAGATCCCCTCCTATCCTTGATTAAGAAATGTGTCCTGACTGGGGATTGGGCGCCCGCACACGGAGCATGCCCTGAGGAGGTCAGACCGTTCCACAGGTGGATGGATGAGCTCTCCATCCAAGCCGACTGCCTACTATGGGGCAGCCGGGTAGTCATGCCCCAGAAGGGCAGGGAGGCATTCATCAGGGAACTCCACAGCGAGCACCCAGGCATTGTGATGATGAAGGCCATTGCCCGGTCACACATTTGGTGGCCTGGAATTGATTCAGACCTGGAACACTATGTTCACAGGTGCACGACGTGTGCCCAGCTGGGCAATGCCCCCAGGGAGGCCCCACTCAGCCCGTGGCCCTGGCCCACCAAGCCATGGTCACACATTCACGTTGACTACGCAGGTCCGTTCATGGGGAAGATGTTCCTCATTGTAGTCGATGCATACTCGAAATGGATCGAGTGCATCATCCTGAATTCATGCACGTCATCCACCACCGTGGAAAGCCTATGTGCGATCTTTGCAACCCATGTCTTGCCGGACATCCTGATTAGTGACAATGGCTCATGTTTCACGAGCTATAAATTCCGGGAGTTTATGTCGGGCAATGGCATCAACCACGTCAGGACTGCGCCGTTCAAGCCAGCCTCCAATGGCCAGGCGTAACGGGCAGTCCAAATCATTAAGCAAGGTATGCTCAGGATTCAAGGACCCTCTCTACAATGCCGCCTATTGCGCCTCCTGCTGGCCTATTGATCCCGCCCGCACTCGCTCACGGGGGTCCCGCCCGCAGAGCTACTCATGAAATGGACACTCAAAACTCGGTTGTCCCTCATCCACTCAGTCCTGACCGACATAGTTGAGGGCAAGCGCAAGTCATAAAACGAGTACCATGACCGTAATCCAAGGGGGAGATGTATCGAAATAAATTATCCTGTATTCGTCCTCAATCACGCCATGGGGCCCAAATGGCTTGAGGGCACTGTAATTGGCAAAGACGGGAATAGGATCATCGTGGTAAAACTCAACAATGGCCAGATATGCCGCAAGAATCTGGACAAAATAAAAAAAAGGTTCCGCATGGACACGGAGGAACCTGAAGAAGACCATGAGATGGAGCTCACACTAACGGCAGCGAACATGCAACAAGAGCAATCAGAAGAATGCACAGTCCCTGAGATCAGGCCGGAATCACCACAGGTGACAGACACTCACATCAGCGTCCAACAACCAGAGCCCCAACTGCGGCGCTCCACGAGGGAACGTAGACCATCTGAAAGACTGAACCTATGATCCCAGTAAGACTTTGGGGGGGAGGGGAAGGTGATGTCATGTTTGTAACTACAATGTAACACCACTGTATTACTGTATACACTCAACTTAGATGCACACCTTGACCACAGGGGGTGAACTTGTGGGAGACACTCCTTACCTGATCACACAGGTATATAAAGGGAGGTCCCATGCAGAATCATCACTTCTGGAGTCCTGTAATAAAGAGCTCAGGTCACAGAGTGGCCTTGTCCCTGGAATGTGCCTCGTGTGGTTTCATGCTGTAGAGTAAGGACTTTACACTAAGGGTTGGATTTTCGATTCTGCTCATTTCGGGGCAGTAATGGCGGCGGGACGGTGAAGTTTGCGCCAGGATACAGTTTGCGCCTCAGTCAGCAAAATTCATCAGCTGGGCTCTGAGTGTGGGGTGGAGCGCTAAGGGAGGACAGGGTGCCAGGCCGGCTGAGCAAGTGAAAATCTAGAGCTAAACAGCTGGCCTTGAAGCGCTCTAAGAGAGGCTTGGGAGGGGGGAAAAAACCTGGAAAAAAACCCACCAAAAACTTTCCCAATAAATAACTCACGTCACCACAACATAAATTCCCCCAAAAAACCAACACACTTACCTAAGGTCCACATTGCTTACCTCACTGTGGCCGCTACAACTCGGACCACCAGCTTTCATAAGCGGTCCCAGCAGGGCGCTCTATGGAGCGCTACGGATTCGGGCGAAAGCCAAAAATAGAGCCGGTGTTGCAACAAGAGATGTTGCACACCGGCTCACCTCTTCCGGGTGGTAATGCTCCGCTTCCCGTCAGAACCGGCACTGAAAGTCTCGGCGGGGCACTGGAAGCTGGTCGCCCGCCCGGAAGATCTTACCGCCACCTTTGCCGCCCCTCCAGAGCACGAATAGGGGCGGCAGAAGACCTAAAATCCAGCCCTAAAAATACACACAAAGAAATTGTTATTCTGGAGTGTTTTTCATATTTGCATCCATTCATTTTATCAGAATAAATCAATTGTTTTCTATTTGTAAAAAGGAATAAAACTGATGGAAATCTGAAGCAAAAACAGAAAATGCTGGAACAGCTCAGTCAGGATCTGTTGAGACAACTGACAAATTAACATTTGGGTGTAATCCTTCATCAGAATTGGAAAAAATGAATAGCATTTAAATAGGAACAAAACTAATCAATGGCCCCATGCCTCACTTCTTCAACCTAAATATCTGGAGATGTATTCCAACTTGCCAGCTGAAAAAAATGATAGGCTTCCTTTGACTTACACAACTTTGGCACGGTTTCCCAACTCCTATATGGCTCCTATAACTACTCCTACAACATACATGCAGCTCACCTTTTACACCAAGAGAAATGTAGGCTGCTCATTGGAATGCTCCTCCTGTTACTTCCTAATTCTTAAAGGGTCTCTTTCTTCTCTTTTCAGCAGTGGCGCTAACAGCCGCTGCAAGGTACCCTGAACTGGATACCACACTTAAGAGGCCATTTTGGGTGCTGCTCCTGAAGGTTGGTGTTTATTGTCTGCATAGCGATCTTTTGATAACTTGCTCTATTGGTGACTGCAAAGAAAACAAAGCTCCTGTGATGTTTCCACAAACGAGAATCACACCCGTCAGTTGCCGCACATCCTCAAAGATTTGCACTCAGAGCTTTCACATAGGTATGATGTTCCTCTAACTTCCTTCTTTTAGGGCAAGTACCAATGCCCTCTGGGTCCAACAACTTGGAAGCCCCTTTTTGTCCTCCTCTCTTGAATGTGCACCCATTGCTGGGCTATGTTCAACAAGTATTGATAGCCCTCCAGTTCTTGCACAAGTGGCCATTCTTGAAACATGAGCCTTCAAGTGAGTCCACTCCTATCCTTATCTAACATCCATACACTCGCATTTTCCATCAAGGAATGGAGGTCAGAAGCAGGACATCTGACTGATTTTATACATCCCTATCCCTGAGGTGCTGTGGTCAACTGTAACACCCCATCTGCGATGAACTAACTGAACATAAAGCAGAAATTGAACCTTGAACCATCCTGGGCTGTGCCATTCAGTTTAACATTGGGCTTTGCATTTAACCAATTATCCATTGAAGAAGATCCAAAAGTATATTTAGCTCATTTCACTGATCTTTAAAATCTGAACAACAAATTAATTTTGAATATTGTAGATTTTCATTTAATGAACATTAGAATTACCAAAAATCTGGCAGTACAGCTGTAGCCCAACCCGAAGATGCTTTTGTAAGATTTAATTCTCTCTTTCTCATTTGAGAGGCCAATATTTCAAAGGCACATAAAACCAGTATTGATTTAAAAATATAGTTGGAAACTGTTGTCTGTGATCTGGACATGAGTCAAAAGTCTTCAGCCCTTCCAGTGTACTGCCATCGTCACTCCTGTGGGAGTATAGTGGCTGGGCTTGCACTCAGATAAGCTGAATGGTAACCAAAGTTCAGAGTTAGCAATTTTAACCCTACCCACCTGGCGGAAAGCGGGTAAAAGCACATAGCTTACTTACCTGGCAGGATCCTGCCATTCTGCCGATTTTAACCTATGTTGGTCTTTACAATATGTATGTCAGGATCCGGCGAAGTCTTCGGCACCCAGCAGCAATTTTAGAATATAAGAACATAAGAAATAGGAGCAGGAGTAGGCCATTTGGCCATTCGAGCCTGCTCCGCCATTCAATAAGATCATGGCTGATCTGATCACGGACTCAGCTCCACTGCCCTGCCCGCTCCTCATAACCCTTTACTCCCTTATCACTCAAAAATCTGTCTATCTCTGCCTTAAATATATTCAATGACCCAGCCTCCACAGATCTCTGGGGTAGAGAATTCCACAGCTTTACAACCCTCTGAGAGAAGTTTTAAATGGACGGCCCCTTATTCTGAGACTATGTCCCCTAGTTTTAGTTTCTCCTATGAGTGGAAATATCCTCTCTGCATCCAACTTGATGAGCCCCCTCATTATCTTATGTTTCAATAAGATCACCTCTCATTCTTCTGAACTGCATTGTGTATAGGCCCAACCTACTCAACCTATCCTCATAAGTCAATCCCCTCATCTCTGGAATCAACCTAGTGAACCTTCTCTGAACAGCCTCCAATGCAATTATATCCATCCTTAAATACGGAGACCAAAACTGTCGCAGTACTCCAGGTGTGGCCTCACCAATATCCTGTACAGTTGTAGCAGGACTTCTCTACTTTTATACTCTATCCTCAGACCTGAGTGGGAAAGCCATTGTGCCAGGCCAACCTGCGACAGAAGAAGCTGAAAAGGTATGTGTTTTTTTCATCTGTGTGGCCAGGAGCAGCAGGACTCGCTTGCCATGGGCTTCCCGCCCCTTCCTGGATATAAGACCCCTGCACGATGGCTCCTTGTGTTGGTGGGCGGCCTCCAGACTGCACGATTTTCCATCACTTCCTAACAGGTGGAAAGTTGTCCAACGGGATTTAAATGAGGCTTGGGAGTAAAATAGCCCAAGTGAAAATCGTGGCCTTTGTTTGGGAGAAGAGTAACAGCATTCGTTATATCTCAAGCACTGTGTATTGGGCTGCTTCAAAAACTATTGTGGCTCAATTACCTTTAAGCATGTGCCTGATTATAATTCTGGGCACATTCTTTGGCTTGTGAGTTCACAATTACTGTCAGAGAAAATGGACATGGGGATTTCTGAATTGATCGCTCATCTCATTTGTGCTCACAGAATATATTGCTGGATGGGATTAAGTCTCTTGCTCTTCAAAACAAGACTAATGGGCTTTTAAATGGCTTTTTAATTGAACTCTGAAGTAAGGGTATAGAACAGCTCTAGAGACTTGCTGTCACATCCAATGAAAAGTCACAAAGTAGGGCACGGTAATCTATAGTTGCAAATTCAAAAATTGATTTTCAGCTTCAACTTCAGCGGCATCAGAATCTCACGTGACCTTTCTGATCAATTTAGGGTGAAGTACCTACACAGAGTGCTCAGTGTCCTCGAAAACCTGTCATGTTTTAATGCATCAAGCATTGATTTAATTGATTCATATGTGTAATTACAAAAATAATTTGGTATTACTATTGATTGCTTGTGTTTTGGAACTGGGCATTAAGCATGAATGCAGATATGTTGAATTTGGGTCTCAGATTAAAACGGAAATTTTCTCAATAATTCTGTTTTATTGCAAGCCCCAGAAAACCAAGTCATTGCAATTCATGGGCATCAGATCACTCACCTTCAGCACCTCAAACAGTGATACGTGATTGTGTGAAAGCTAGCTTAATTGTGGTGGCACCACTTAAAACAAGAATCAATTCAACTGATGCTTCAGCCTCAAAATACTCAGTAGCTCAGACAGTCGCACGAGGACACAAAGTGACCCACCCCTCAGTCATTCAAACCAAAGACCAGCCATTGGTTGTGTCTGCTTCCCTCAGTTCTCCATTCTCTGCCGGAGGCTGTCATGTATCTTACATTATTATATATAACTGTATCCCAACATGCTATACATGACTGTAATAAGATATGACCTGTAACCACCAGCATACCTTACCACCGGGGGTGCACTTGCAATAGACAGGTATATAAGCACAGGTCTCAGGCAAGTGCAGCATTCCAGAGCTGTGAAATAAAAGGTACAGGTCCAGAGTGATCTTGACTTCACTACATGCCTCGTGTGAATCTGTACTGAGGGGACAGGACTTTACAGTGGCGACGGGTTACGGGATTACAGAATCCACAGAATGGCGAACAACGGATCAGATGAAAAGTACAATGCGGGAGACAATTGGGAGGACTTTATAGAAAGGCTCCAACAAAGCTTTGTAACCAAAGACTGGTTAGGCGACGATACGGCAGACAAGAGAAGAGCCCATCTCTTGACCAGCTGTGGCTCGAAAACATACGCTTTAATGAAGGATCTGTTGGCATCTGAGAAACCAGCAAGCAAGTCGTTTGAAGAATTGAACACACTGGTAAGAGACCACCTGAAGCCAGTGAGCAGCCTACACATGGCCAGACACAGGTTCTACAACTACAGACGCTGTGTGGGCCAGAACATACCCGACTTCGTGGCGGAACTTCGGAGGTTGGCTAGTTTATGTGAGTTCTCCGATGAACTGAGGAGAGAAATGCTGAGAGACTTTTTCATTGAAGGAATAGGCCACGCAGGCATATTCCAAAAGCTCATAGAGACCAAGAACCTGACCTTAGAGGCAGCAGCACTGGTTGCACAGACATTCTTGGTAGGGGAAGAAGAAACGAGGTTGATTTACAATGCAGGTACGACAACTAACGAAATAATGGAACAAGGAGTTCACAGCATTAGAAAAGCTGCTACCTCCACACACAGGCAAAACCGGGAGAACAGACTTTCGACAGCAAGCAGTGGCAACAGAAGCCATCAAGGGCCACAGGAACGGCCGTTCACACCTCATCAACCCACAATGCGAGCAATCAACTACAAACTGAGAGAAGCTCAAGAGAGATCAGCCAGACGCAGCTCATTCTTTGCAAGCAGTCTGTGCTGGAGATGTGGGGGTGGGCACTCATCAAGGGAATGTCGATTTCAACAGGCTGTTTGCAGGAACTGTGAATATACAGGGCATTTGGCCCGCATGTGCAAAAAAAAGGCAGCTCGGCTGGTATACGAATCGGATGGGTCGGAAATCGGACCAGAAGACATTGGGGACAGTACCCGGGACACCGGTCTACAGCGGGTCAACACGATCAATGGCCGCTGCTCCTACGACGGGATGCCTCCTATAATGATGAGGGTCCTACTCAATGGGATATCTGTCAACATGGAACTGGATACAGAAGCGAGTCAATCTCTCATGGGCGCTCAACAATTTGAACAACTGTGGCCGCATAAAAGAGACAGACCAAAACGCACAAGGGTCAACACCAAACTAAGGACCTATACCAAAGAAATTGTACCAGTCCTCGGCAGCGCCATGCTCTCTGTCACACACAAAGGGACAGTGAACCGACTTCCCCTGTGGATTGTCCCCGGAGACACCCCAGCACTGCTGGGGAGAAGCTGGCTGGCAAAACTAATCTGGAAATGGGATGATGTCCATGCCATGTCATTAGAGGAACAGACCTCCTGCTCAACAGTTATAAAGCGATTTGAACATCTCTTTCAGCGAGGTGTGGGCACTTTCAAAGGGGCCAAAGTCAAAATCTACATCACACAGGATGCTAGACTGGTCCATCACAAGGCCAGAGCTGTACCCTATGTGATGAGGGAAAAGATTGAACACGAACTAGACAGGCTTCTGCGGGAAGGCATTATATCACCTGTGGAATTTAGCGACTGGGCAAGTCCCATCGTCCCAGTCATGAAGCCTGATGGATCCGTACAAATATGTGGGGACTACAAATCTACCATAAACAAAGTCTCCCTACAGGACCAGTACCCGCTGCCCAGAGCGGAGGACTTATTTGCCACATTGGCTGGAGGTAAACTTTTCTCAAAATTAGACCTCACATCTGCGTATATGATGCAAGAATTGACCGAGGAATCCAAGCTACTCACCACCATCAACACACATCGAGGCCTTTTCATGTACAATCGATGCCCATTCGGCATCAGGTCGGCAGCTGCCATAGTCCAGCGCAACATGGAGAGTCTGCTCAAGTCCATCCGGGGAAGGTTGTATTTCAAGACGACATACTTATCATGGGCAGGGACACCGACTCCCATCTCCGTAATTTAGAGGAAGTACTAAAGCGGTTGGATCGGGTAGGCCTACGAGTCAAGAAATCCAAGTGCCTGTTTCTCGCACCCGATGTTGAATTTTTGGGCAGAAGGATTGCCGCTGATGGAATCTGCCCAACAGAGTCCAAAACAGAAGCAATTCGCCTGGCACCCAGGCCCCGGAATGTCTCAGAATTGCGCACCTTTCTCGGGCTACTCAATTACTTTGGGAATTTTATGCAGAACTTAAGCACGCTGTTGGAGCCTCTTAACGAATTACTTAGGAAGGGGTGCGATTGGTTTTGGGGGGACGCCCAGGAACGCGCCTTCAATAAGGCACGCAACCTTCTGTGTTCCAACAGTGTTTTGACTTTCTTTGACCCAGGTAACAAGCTAGTTCTCACATGCGATGCGTCAGCGTATGGGGTCGGGTGCGTTTTGCAACATGTCAATAGTGCGGGCAAATTACAACCCATAGCTTATGCCTCCAGGTCACTTTCGCGGGCGGAGCACGGGTACGGAATGGTAGAGAAGGAGGCGCTCGCATGCGTGTACGGTGTCAAAAAGATGCACCAATACCTTTTCGGGGCCAAGTTCGCGTTCGAAAATGACCACAAGCCCCTCACGTCCCTCCTATCCGAGAGCAAGGCAATAAACGCCAACGCCTCGGCGCGAATTAAACGGTTGGCACTCATGCTGGCGTCCTACGACTATACCATAAGGCACAGACAACTGTGCCGACGCGCTCAGCAGGCTACCCCTGGCGACGAACAAAACTGTGAGATAGTCATGGCAATCAATGCCTTTGAGTCCACAGGTTCGCCCATGACGGCTGGCCAGAGACCCCATGTTATCCTTAGTAAAAAGATGAGTCCTAACCGGTGACTGGGCAGAGGCTCGCGATGCCTGCCCCGAGGAATTAAAACCCTTTCACAGGCACATGCATGAGCTATCACTACAAGCAAACTGCCTGATGTGGGGCAGCCGAGTAGTCATGCCTCTGCGAGGCAGAGAGGCATTTGTCCGGGAGCTCCACCGCGAGCACCCGGGGATCATTCTCATGAAGGCTATAGCGAGATCCCACGTCTGGTGGCCTGGTATTGACGCGGACTTGGAGCTCTGCATCCGAAGGTGCACCATTTGTGCCCAACTCAGCAATGTCCCCAGGGAGGCTCCACTGAGCCCCTGGCCCTGGCCTACCAAACCGTGGTCGTGGGTGCACGTAGACTATGTGGGCCCATTCATGGGCAAAATGTTCCTCGTAGTTGTAGATGCATTTTCAAAGTGGATCGAATGCACCATTTTAAACTCGAGCACAACCTCCACCACTGTGGAGAGCCTCGCAACCATGTTTGCAACGCACGGAATCCCGGACATATTAGTCAGTGACAATGGTCCGTGCTTCACCAGTGCAGAATTCCAAGACTTTACAATTGACCACGGCATAAATCACGTCAAGACAGCACTGTTCAAGCCGGCCTCCAACGGCCAGGCGGAGAGAGCAATGCAAATCATTAAACAAGGCATGCTTAAAATCCAAGGTCCCACGCTGCAGGGTCGCCTGTCGCGACTGCTGTTGGCATACAGATCTCGTCCGCATTCACTGACTGGGATCTCCCCCACGCAACTGTTGATGAAAAGGACTTTAAAAACAAGGCTCTCATTAATCCTCCCAGACATGCACAAAATCGTTGAGGCAAAGCGCCAAGTACCATGACAGAAATTCGAGGGAGAGATGGAATGAGATAGGGGACAAAGTGTTTGTACTAAACTATGGCAGGGGTCCCAAATGGCTTGCAGGGACAGTAACGGGCAAGGAAGGAAACAGGCTACTGGTAGTACAAATGGACAATGGCAAAACCTGCCGGAGGCATGTAGACCAAGTCAAAAGCAGATTTACCAGCAGCACTGCGGAACCAGAGGCAGACTACAATGTGGAACTCGCACCACACCTGGTGAACAGACAGAGGGACAAACCTGAGGAAAGGGCAATCCCAACAGACAGCCCAGGCGAGTCAACAACAATCACACCAATCGAAACAGACAGCCCAGGCGAGATACCAGCAACCACACCCAAAGAAAAACAGACACCAATGCAAATAACTGAACGTAGCGAGAGTGTAGACCACCTGAGAGACTGAACCTATAAAGACAATAAAACCTTGGGGGAGGGTGATGTCATGTATCTTACATTATTATGTATAACTGTATCCCAACATGCTATACATGACTGTAATAAGATATGACCTGTAACCACCAGCATACCTTACCACCGGGGGTGCACTTGCAAGAGACAGGTATATAAGCACAGGTCTCAGGCAAGTGCAGCATTCCAGAGCTGTGAAATAAAAGGTGCAGGTCCAGAGTGACCTTGACTTCACTACATGCCCCATGTGAATCTGTACTGAGGGGACAGGACTTTACAAAGGCGATGACAGAGAGAGCTTTCCATCTTTTCCTGGAAGGCTGTTCTCCCCATCAGAAAATGACCGGTGTCTGAAACTTCACAGCTCAAGGAAAGACTGCTTTGATCTCAATAGTGATGGATCAGATGATAAATGGTCAGCAATTTTGACAAATTAATTAAAGGTGCAACAAGTGATACTATTTACATTCAGGAAGAGCCAAAAGCAGAATCAGTAACTTACAAAAAGATGGAAATGTGCAATACTGAAATTTCAGCCAAATCAAACCTGACTGTCGTGAATCAAAGCTCATGTTTGAGCAAAACAACAGAAGCCAAGTTAAAATTCTCCCAGTTTTCTGATGAGCGCACAGTCTGAGTTTTGGATCCAATGAGCCTAAGGTCATTTGGAGTAGTGAATCTCAAAGACATAGAACTACCCTCAGCCAATTCATTTACAGAGGGTCTTCGAGACATGCGGCAGGTTCAAAAGATCTCTAATCAACCAGAGTGTGTGGGAAAAACCTATCTAGAAACAGACATAGACACCATCAAGAGTGAAGACACTGAAGAAGGGGTCGGTACATCAGAACAAACTGAGGAAGTTCTACACGGCAGCTGCACTTGCACGGAGAAGAAAGAAGATTCGGGTAAAACATAGAAACATAGAAACATAGTAAATAGGTGCAGGAGTAGGTCATTCGGCCCTTCGAGCCTGCACCGCCATTCAATGAGTTCATGGCTGAACATGCAACTTCAGTACCCCATTCCTGCTTTCTCGCCATACCCCTTGATCCCCCTAGTAGTAAGGATTACATCTAACTCCTTTTTGAATATATTTAGTGAATTGGCCTCAACAACTTTCTGTGGTAGAGAATTCTACAGGTTCACCACTCTCTGGGTGAAGAAGTTTCTCCTCATCTTAGTCCTAAATGGCTTACCCCTTATCCTTAGACTGTGATCCCTGGTTCTGGACTTCCCCAACATTGGGAACATTCTTCCTACATCTAACCTATCTAAACCCGTCAGAATTTTAAACGTTTCTATGAGATCCCCTCTCATTCTTCTGAACTCCAGTGAATACAGGCCCAGTTGATCCAGTCTTTCTTGATAGGTCAGTCCCACCATCCTGGGAATCAGTCTGGTGAACCTTCACTGCACTCCCCCAATAGCAAGAATGTCCTTCCTCAAGTTAGGAGACCAAAACTGTACACAATACTCCAGGTGTGGCCTCACCAAGGCCCTGTACAACTGTAGTAACACCTCCCTGCCCCTGTATTCAAATCCCCTCGCTATGAAGGCCAACATGCCATTTGCTTTCTTAACCGCCTGCTGTACCTGCATGCCAACCTTCAATGACTGATGTACCATGACACCCAGGTCTCGTTGCATCTCCCCTTTTCCTAATCTGTCACCATTCAGATAATAGTCTGTCTCTCTGTTTTTATCACCAAAGTGGATAACCTCACATTTATCCACATTATACTTCATCTGCCATGCATTTGCCCACACACCTAACCTATCCAAGTCACTCTGCAGCCTCATAGCATCCTCCTCGCAGCTCACACTGCCACCCAACTTAGTATCATCCGCAAATTTGGAGATACTACATTTAATCCCCTCGTCTAAATCATTAATGTACAATGTAAACAGCTGGGGCTCCAGCACAGAACCTTGCGGTAACCCACTAGTCACTGCCTGCCATTCTGAAAAGTACCCATTTACTCCTACTCTTTGCTTCCTGTCTGCCAACCAGTTCTCAATCCACGTCAGCATACTACCCCCAATCCCATGCGCTTTAACTTTGCACACTAATCTCTTGTGTGGGACCTTGTCGAAAGCCTTCTGAAAGTCCAAATACACCACATCAACTGGCTCTCCCTTGTCCACTTTACTGGAAACATCCTCAAAAAATTCCAGAAGATTTGTCAAGCATGATTTCCCTTTCACAAATCCATGCTGACTTGGACCTATCATGTCACCTTTTTTCAAATGTGTTGCTGTGACATCCTTCGTAATTGATTCCATCATTTTACCCACTACCAATGTCAGGCTGACCGGTCTATAATTCCCTGTTTTCTCTCTCCCTCCTTTTTTAAAAAGTGGGGTTACATTGGCTACCCTCCACTCCATAGGAACTGATCCAGAGTCTATGGAATGTTGGAAAATGACTGTCAATGCATCCGCTATTTCCAAGGCCACCTCCTTAAGTGCTCTGGGATGCAGATCATCAGGCCCTGGGGATTTATCGGCCTTCAATCCCATCAATTTCCCCAACACAATTTCCTGACTAATAAGGATTTCTCTCAGTTCCTCCTCTTACTAGACCCTCTGACCCCTTTTATATCCGGAAGGTTGTTTGTATCCTCCTTAGTGAATACCGAACCAAAGTACTTGTTCATTTGGTCTGCCATTTCATTGTTCCCAGTTATGACTTCCCCTGATTCTGACTGCAGGGGACCTACGTTTGTCTTTACTATCCTTTTTCTCTTTACATATCTATAGAAGCTTTTGCAGTCCATTTTAATGTTCCCTGCAAGCTTCCTCTCGTACTCTATTTTCCCTGCCCTAATCAAACCCTTTGTCCTCCTCTGCTGAGTTCTAAATTTCTCCCAGTCCCTGGGTTCGCTGCTATTTCTGGCCAATTTGTATGCCACTTCCTTGGCTTTAATACTATCCCTGATTTCCCTTGATAGCCACGGTTGAGCCACCTTCCCTTTTTTATTTTTATGCCAGACAGGGATGTACAATTGTTGTAGTTCATCCATGCGGTCTTTAAATGTCTGCCATTGCCCATCCACTGTCAACCCCTTAAGTATCATTCACCAAGCTATCCTAGCCAATTCACGCCTCATACCTTCAAAGTTACCCTTCTTTAAGTTCTGGACCATGGTCTCTGAATTAACTGTTTCATTCTCCATCCTAATGTAGAATTCCACCATATTATGGTCACTCTTCCCCAAGGGGCCTCGCACAATGAGATTGCTAATTAATCCTCTCTCATTACACAACACCCAGTCTAAGATGGCCTCCCCCCTAGTTGGTTCCTCGACATATTGGTCTAGAAAACCATCCCTTATGCACTCCAGGAAATCCTCCTCCACCGTATTGTTTCCAGTTTGGTTAGCCCAATCTGTATGCATATTGAAGTCACCCATTATAACTGCTGCACCTTTATTGCATGCACCCCTAATTTCCTATTTGATGCCCTCCCCAACATCATTACTACTGCTTGGAGGTCTGTACACAACTCCCACTAGCGTTTTCTGCCCTTTGGTATTCCGTAGCTCCACCCATACCGATTCCACATCATCCAAGCTAATGTCTTTCCTTACAATTGCATTAATTTCCTCTTTAACCAGCAACGCCACCCCGCCTCCTTTTCCTTTCTGTCTATCCTTCCTAAATGTTGAATTACCCTGGATGTTGAGTTCCCAGCCTTGGTCACCCTGGAGCCATGTTTCCGTGATGCCAACCACATCGTATCCGTTAACTGCTATCTGCACAGTTAATTCGTCCACCTTATTCCGAATACTCCTCGCATTGAGGCACAGAGCCTTCAGGCTTGTCTTTTTAATACACTTAGACCCTTTAGAATTTTGCCGCAAAGTGTTTTATGCCTCGGGTTTCTCTACCCTCCACTTTTACTCATCTCCTTTCTGTCTTTTGCTTCTGTCTCCATTTTGTTTCCCTCTGTCTCCCTGCATTGGTTCCCATCCCCCTGCCATATTAGTTTAACTCCTCCCCAACAGCACTAGTAAACACTCCTCCTTGGACATTGGTTCCGGTCCTGCCTAGGTGCAAAACAAGCCCACAGATTCCCATACTGCTGACGTCATCTCCAAGCACAACTTGCTTAAAATGCAGGTCTTCATCTTTACTCAAATATTAACATGGTAAGTTTAAAATTCAAGTTAAGATATTACATATTCTTATAAACACTAGCGGGTCAATGTTAACTTGCCAAAATCAGCATTATTGTGTTGATAATGCCCTGATAATGGGTCTGGTAGACTTACCGCTCCGTTAATGTCAATGCGATACCCGCTGCCATTTTTATAGGGGCATGAGGGTGGGAGACCAAACGCCTGCTTGTTTCAGAGGTTGGTCACTTTTAATATGGAAATCGGGGTCCTCTGATGTACATAGGACCTCCGATTGCCATTTTAGGATAGAACTGATTGAAGCATATGCCGTGCACTCCCTCTCTGTAATCACGAACCCACCCCCCCCACCAACCTACCTCGCTGCCGTCCATTTGAGACGGTAGTGCACCGGGTCAGGTTAAAAGAGGCCCGGATGAGCAGGCTTTCGGCACGCTGCACCAGAAGTTAAAATCAACCCATGGGGTGAAATTCAACATTGGTGAGAGTGCAAAACTCCTTTCCACTGTCTGAATGTTAAATTAATTCCATTGAAATAATGCATGTCAAAATTTAAGATGACAGATAAATATATTTAAAGTTTGATCAAAAAAGATTAAACATTTTTGTTTGACATGATAAAAAGCTGGAAAAATTGTATTTGTCCCAGTACTAACTGATGCATTCCATAATAGTACATTCTTTCCTTCTTCCTCGCCTGTCTCAAAAAGGTTTTCCTAATCTCATTACAATGCATATATTTCAAGAGACACAACAGTGTACTATGGTCAGTGTCGATGAAGCTCATTTGTAATTCAGTGCTGTGATTTATTCAGCTACATTAGTTGTTGACCCAATGAGCAAACTGCGTTTCTGCAAACATTATTTTTCCTTATGAATATATTAATGATGTTTACTGTGCAGATGGATTTATTGAGGTTTTAGAAACATTTATCGTTTTAAATCCTTTCTAAACTACCTTATCATAGAGTGCACACATATTTTAACTAAGCCTTTAATATTTATTATTTTTAATTTAATTTTCCTTCAGGTCCCAGTTGCCAAAATGGAGAAAATAAGGTATGTTAATCTGTTGCAAATGTTAACACTTTCACACCAACGCAGAGAAAAACAGTCAATTCCAATTGAAAATATTGGAAATTTCTTCATGGAAAAATGATGGAAGATGATAGGGTAAAAAGTATGATTTAAAGTTTGGGTTTCATTTACTGCTGTTTTTATTGTAAAGTCTCCAGACTGCAGTGTCATGTACTGTGACTCTCCAGACTGCACTGTCATGTACCGTCACTTGTCAACTCCAGTTTCACGAACCTGCAAGTGAAGCTATAATCGGGAGTATCATGGATGCCCACAGTCACTTTACACTCAAATCATAATTCAGAAAATTATTTGTAATATCTGCTTTAATAACGTTTGTTAACATTTAGCATATTGAAGTGCCTTAACTTTGTACACTTTGCTACAAGATGTCCCTTCAATGAGAATATCCATCACATTTTGCATCTGAGTATTTCTTTAGAGAAGATGAGCAAATGGCTCCTGAGGTTTGAGAAATGTATTTCCTAAATCCCTGGTAATCGAACAGTCTGTTATATGATTTCATTAATTTGCTCTAAACATTTTTGAACAGAATTCATAACTGAATTCAAAATGAGTATTTATAGAAAGTTAGATAACAAAAATATTAATTTTTAACTCAATTATTTTTAAATTAAACTAGACACAAGCATCTAATTTAAATAAATGAGGCACTAAGCATATTTATTCAATGAAAACAAAAACAAGTTCTTCAAAATTGTTCCAAATTATATAATAACTTTGGCAATCACACAAGAGCCACAGGTTAGTATAATTTACTTAATGTACTATTTATGTGTTGTGTCCCAAGTTATTATGTCTAATGTAGCATCCTATGTAATAGAGACATATTGAAACACGACAGTTAAATGTCAAGATACTGGCTTTTTTTTAAAGATATCAATCCTTCTCCACAATATATTATGAGCTGTCCTTTTCAAAAATCATGTGCTCCTTGTATTTTACTCTAAGGTTTTGGGAAGAACACATTCAATATGATAATATAAATTAAATCAAATTGTAATTGTACTACGGTTTATAGAGCAGAATATAATACGGATATGTTGAAATTGTTTGGTAATGCTTAAGTTAAAAAATATCTTTCAGATGTGTTGGCCTGATATGAAACCATGGCATACTAACATACAAGGGCTTAACACATTCATCTGAAATTCCTCTCTGTTATTTTAGCACCCAGCGTGGAAGTCCCGCCCCCGATGCTGAATTGGGCCTACTGCCACCTCAAAGGAAGCGGAGCGCTATCTCCGGCGTTCCGCTTCCTGTAGGGGCGGGTCTCAGGGTGCTACTGTGATGCTCAGTTCCACGCTAGGTGGATGCTCCACATAGCGCTGAGGCTCTACAACACCCCTCCTCTTCGATTAAGGGGGAGGGCCGCTGCGCACTCTGCAGGACCTTTGATGGCCGCCACTGGGCCACCAGGATAGAGTGAGACCGGGCCAGCAGCCCGGCTCCCAAGACAGAGTGCCGGGCTGCACGATGGCTGCTACGTCTATGCTAGGCCCAACATGATCGAGCCGACCCGACGAAAAAAACCACGGCCTGGGGCACTGGCACCCTCCCCTTTAACTACTGCCCTGAGAGCGGATGACGGCCTAGCGGCCCATGGGGCAATTTCCCCTGCGGGGCAGTAAGGGGTCAGCATGGGGCAATGGGGGGGTACCACGCATGGCGATGACATCATCGCCAGTTGCGTGGCAGCCTGGGGTGCTAATCGGGGGGCGCATCGCTGCTATGGCAGCGCCTCCACAATTTTCCGGGAGGCGGTAGTGCCAGCTCCCCTGGGCAAAGACTGCCTTGCGCCCCCACCCCCCCCCAGAGGTGCTAACAGGGCTATAAATAGGTGCACTCCCTCAGCACTGCACTGGAGTGTCAGCCTAGATTTTTGTGCTCAAATCCCTGGAGTGGGACTTGAACCCACAGAGGTGACTCAGAGGTAAGGGTGCTACCCACTGAGCCATGGCAGACACAAATAACTCTTGGGTCCGAATGAAATCCAGCAACCAAGAAAGTCAAGTATTGTAGACACATGACCAATGTTGGAGGTGTGGTCTTGAGCAGGAAGGAGGTTCAAGTCTACATGTTGCATGGATTGTCTGTTCTGGAGAAGCATACAAAGGGAATTTCTTTGGAACTGCTTCTGTCCCACCGTTGTATCTTCACCAGAAGAGCTGCGCAAACGCTGTTTACACACTCCTGGGATTGTCTATGTAGCACATACCGGAGATGGTAATCCAGAGTATTTCTTTTCAGATAATGTGTAGATAAATGTATAGGAATATCAGCATTAGGAAAGAATTCCAATGAAGCACCTCTCCTGCAACAGGGAAGAAAAATGTTTCTGCCTGAAGCAAAGTTAGAGATACCAGTATGCAAAACAAATGGTCAGCCTTCCCGGGTCCGTACACACTCCGCATGGATCTGGGGAGGCCGGGATTTCTAGGCCATTGCTATTAATGAGAAAAAAAAACAAACACACTACACACCATAAAGAATAAAAAACACACCTCAGATGATTAAAATTAACTGAAATTAAAATGTTTTAGAAAAATATATATGTTTTGGTTTTTGTTTAAGTGTTTCAATAGGGTTTAAAATAAACTTAGTGGACAGGGTTTTTAACATAAAACTGTTTTTAATTTTTATTTTTAGGTGTTTTAAAACTGTTATGCTGGTAAAAGTAGGCTATGCGACCTGCTTTAACCAGGTGCAAGGGTTTTAAGGACATTCGCTGGGCAAATAGCCCAATCTCGCCCGTGTGCATATCCTGCTGCAGGGATGCGTGCGATCTGTCAAGCCAGAACGTGACAGATGGGAAAAGCTGTTTTTCGGTGCAAGCGCATTGCACGCCAAAAAACGGCTTTTGTGGGGCCTCACTGGGTCTGTACGTATTCTGTACAGACCCGGCAAGGCCGGAATTTTGGCCCTCATAAGTCCCAGTTTAAAAAAAAACTGATTTCAACTTGTGCTGTATTAATTGCTCATATATGCCAATAAAAAGATACATTTTGATCTATCAATAACAACAACAACTTGTATTTATATTGCGCCTTTAACATAGTAAAACATCCCAAGGTACTTCACAGGAGCATTATAAAACAGAAGTTGATGCGAAGCCATATGAGGAAAAATTAGCGCAGGTGACCATCTTCATCATAGGCGGGCCCTCGAACGAGGATGACTTGCTTCCACACCAAAAGGGATGAGTTCATAGATGTTTCAATGGAGGACCTAATATTCCAGACCTGAACTCCAGGGGTGGAAAATGCCTGCATGTGGATTTTTTTAATGCGTGGTGACCGTTGCATATCAGCCACTCCATGGGCTTGACAGCGTGAGGCCTTTATCCAATGGCAAGGGTAAACCAGGACGAATGAGGAACTGCTCTGTTGCACAGACCTAGTGCACACACATGTAAGAAAATAAGAACATAAGACATAGGAGCAGGAGTAGGCCACACGGCCCCTCGAGCCATTTAATACGATCATGGCTGATCCGATCATGGGCTCAGGTCCACTTCCCTGCTCGCTCTCCATAACCCCTTATTCCCTTATCGTTTAAGAAACTGTCTAATTCTGTCTTCTATTTATTCAATGTCCCAGCTTCCACAGCTCTCTGAGGCAGCGAATTCCACAGATCCACAATCCTCTCAGAGAAGAAATTTCTCCTCATCTCAGTTTTAAATGGGCGGCCCCTTATTCTAAGATCATGCACTCTAGTTCTAGTCTCCCCTATCAGTAGAAACATCCTCTCTGCATCCACTTTGTCAAGCCCCCTCATAATCTTATACATTTCGATAAGATCACCTCTCAGTCTTCTGAATTCCAATGAGTAGAGGCCCAACCTACTCCTTTATCAGTAGGTAACCTTTATCATTGTTGCCAAATTAAGTTAATCTAGGGGTTAAGTCATGGCAGGAGAGCTCGGACACGTGTCATGCTCCTCCTGTGCTATGTGAGAACTCAGGGACGCTTCCAGTGTCTCTGACAACTACATATGCGAGAAGTATATCCTGCTGCAGCTCCTGACAGACCGCATTGCGGCACTGGAGCTGCGGGTGGATTCAGTCTGGAGCATCTGCGATGCTGAGGATGCCGTGAATAGCACGTTTAGTGAGTTGGTCTTACCGGAGGTAAAGGTTACACAGACAGATAGGGAATGGGTGACCAACAGGATGAGCAATGGAAGGAAGGTAGTGCAGGAATCCACTGAGGTCATCCCCCTCAAAAACAGATACACCATTTTAGGTACTGCTGGGGGCGATGACTCAACAGGGGAGGGCAGCAGCGGACAAGTCCATGGCACCGTGGGTGGCTCTGCTGCACAGGAGGGCAGTAAAAAGAGTGGGAGAGCTATAGTGAAAGGGGATTCTATTGTAAGGGGAATAAATAGGCGTCTCTGCGGCCACAATCGAGACTCCAGGATGGTATGTTGCCTACCTGGTGCAAGGGTCAAGGTTGTCTCGGAACGGTTGCAGGACATTTTGGAGGGGGAGGGTGAACAGCCAGTTGTCGTCGTGCATATAGGTACCAACGATATAGGTAGAAAACAGGATGAGGTCTTGCAAGCTGAATTTAGGGAGCTAGGAGTTAAATTAAAAAGTAGGACATCAAAGGTAGTAAGCTCAGGATTGCTACCAGTGCCACGTGCTAGTCAGAGTAAGAATTTCAGGATAGCTCAGATGAATACGTGGCTTAAGGAGTGGTGCAGAAGGGAGGGATTCAAATTCCTGGGACATTGGAACCGGTTCTGGGGGAGGTGAGCCCAGTACAAACCGAATGGTCTACACCTCGGCAGGAGCGGAACCAATGTCCTCGGGGGAGTGTTTGCTAATGCTGTTGGGGAGGGGTTAAACTAATATGGCAGGGGGATGGGAACCTATGCAGGGAGACAGAGGGTAGTAGAATGGGGGCAGAAGCAAAAGATAGAAAAAAGAAAAGTAAAAGTGGAGGGCAGAGAAACCCAAGGCAAAAATCAAAAAGGGCCACATTACAGCAAAATTCTAAAGGGGAAAAGTGTGTTAAAAAGACAAGCCTGAAGGCTCTGTGCCTCAATGCGAGGAGTATTCGTAATAAGGTGGCTGAATTAACTGCACAGGCAGGAATTAATGAATATGATATAATTGGCATCACGGAGACATCGCTCCAGGGTGACCAAGGCTGGGAACTCAACATCCAGGGGTATTCAACATTCAGGAAGGATAGACAGAAAGGAAAAGGAGGTGGGGTAGCGTTGCTGGTTAAAGAGGAAATTAATGCAATAGTAAGGAAAGACATTAGCTTGCATGATGTGGAATCTGTATGGGTGGAGCTGCGGAATACCAAAGGGCAGAAAATGCTAGTGGGAGTTGTGTACAGACCACCAAACAGTAGTAGTGAGGTTGGGGACAGCATCAAACAAGAAATTAGGGATGTGTGCAATAAAGGTACAGCAGTTATCATGGCCGGCTTTAATCTACATATAGATTGGGCTAACCAAACTGGTAGCAATATGGTGGGGGAGGATTTCCTGGAGTGTATTAGGGATGGTTTTCTAGACCAATATGTCGAGGAACCTAGACTGGATGATGTGTAATGAGAAAGGACTAATTAGCAATCTTGTTGTGCGAGGCCCCTTGGGAAAGAGTGACCATAATATGGAAGAATTCTTTATTAAGATGGAGAGTGACACAGTTAATTAAGAGACTAGGATCCTGAATTTAAGGAAAGGTAACTTCGATGGTATGAACTATGAATTGGCTAGAATAGACTGGCAAATGATACTTAAAGGGTTGATGGTGGCTAGGCAATGGCAAACATTTAAAGGTCACATGGATGAACTTCAACAATTGTACATCCATATCTGAAGTAAAAATAAACGGGGAAGGTGGCTCAACCGTGGCTTACAAGGGAAATTAAGGATAGTGTTAAATCCAAGGAAAAGGCATATAAATTAGCCAGAAAATGCAGCAAACCTGAGGACTGGGAGAAATTTAGAATTCAGCAGAGTAGGACAAAGTGTTTAATTAGGAGGAGGGAAATAGAGTGTGAGAGGAAGCTTGCCGGGAACATAAAAACTGTCTGCAAAAGCTTCCATAGATATGTGAAGAGAAAAAGATTAGTGAAGACAAACGTAGGTCCCTTGCAGTCAGATTCAGGTGAATTTATAATGGGAAACAAAGAAATTGCAGACCAGTTGAACAAATATTTTGGTTCAGTTTTCACGAAGAAAGACACAAATAATCTTTCGGAAATAATAGGGGACAGAGGGTCTAGTGAGAAGGAGGAACTGAAGGATATCCTTATTAGGCGGGAAATTGTGTTAGGGAAATTGATGAGATTGAAGGCCAATAAATCCCCGGGGCCTGATAGTCTGTATCCCAGAGTACTTAAGGAAGTGGCCCTAGAAATAGTTGATGCATTGGTGATCATTTTCCAACAGTCTACCAACTCTGGATCAGTTTCTATGGACTGGAGGGTAGCTAATGTAACACCACTTTTTAAAAAGGAGGGTGAGAGAAAACGGGTAATTATACACCGGTTAGCCTGACATCAGTAGTGGTGAAAATGTTGGAATCAATTATTAAAGATGAAATAGCAGCACATTTGGAAAGCAGTGACAGGTTCGGTCCAAGTCAGCATGGATGTATGGAAGGGAAATCATGCTTAACAAATCTCCTGGAATTTTTTGAGGATGTAACTAGTAGAATGGACAAGGGAGAACCAGTGGATGTGGTGTATTTGGACTTTCAAAAGGCTTTTGACAAGGTCCCACACAAGTGATTGGTGTGCAAAATTAAAATGGCATTGGGGGTAATGTACTGATGTGGATAGAGAACTGGTTGGCAGGCAGGAAGCAAAGAGTAGGTATAAATGGGTCCTTTTCAGAATGGCAGGCAGTGACTAGTGGGGTGCCGTAGGGCTCAGTACTGGGACACCAGCTATTTACAATATACATTAATGATTTAGATGAAGGAATTGAGTGTAATATCACCAAGTTTGCAGATGACACTAAACTGGGTGGCGGTGTGAGCTGTGAGGAGGCTAAGAGGCTGCAGGGTGACTTGGACGGGTTAGGTGAGAGGGCAAATGCATGGCAGATGCAGTAAAATGTGGATAAATGTGAGATTGTCCACTTTGGGAGCAAAAACACGATGGCAGAATATTATCTGAATGGCGGCAGATTAGTAAAATGGGATGTGCAACGAGACCTGGGTGTCATGGTACATCAGTCATTGAAAGTTGGCATGCGGGTACAGCAGGCAGTGAAGAAGGCAAACAGTATGTTGGCCTTCACAGCTAGGTGATTTGAATATAGTAGCAGGGAGGTCTTACTGCAGTTGTACAGGGCCTTGGTGAGGCCTCACCTGGAATATTGTGTTCAGTTTTGGTCTCCTGATCTGAGGAAGGACGTTCTTGCTATTGAAGTAGTGTAGCGAAGGTTCACCAGACTGATTCCCGGGATGGCAGGACTGACATATGAGGAAAGACTGGATCGACTGAGCCTGTATTCACTGGAGTTTAGAGGGATGAGAGGGGATCTCATAGAAACATATAAAATTCTGACTGGACTGGACAGGTTAGATGCAGGAAGAACGTTCCTGACGTTAGGGAAGTCCAGATCCAGAGGACACAGTCTAAGGATAAGGGGTAAGCCATTTAGGACTGAGATAAGGAGAAACTTCTTCACTCAGAGAGTTGTTAACCTGCGAAATTCCCTACCGCAGAGAGTAGTTGATGCCAGTTCATTGGATATATTCAAGAGGGAATTAGATATGGCCCTTACGGCTAAAGGGATCAAGGGGTATGGAGAGAAAGCAGGAAAGGTACTGAGGTGAATGATCAGCCATGATTTTATTGAATGGTGGTGCAGGCTCAAAGGGCTGAATGGCCTACTCCTGCACCTATTTTCTATGTTTCTATGTTTCCTGGCACCTGAAGTGGAGTTCCTGGGGAGAAGAATCACGGCAGATGGCATCAGGCCCACCGATTCAAAAATGGAGGCAATCAAAAACGCACCAAGACCACAGAACGTGATGGAGCTGTGGTCGTTTCGAGGACTCCTGAACTATTTTGGTAACTTCTTACCAGGTCTTAGCACATTGTTAGAATCCCTGCACTCTTTACTGCGTAAAGGAGATGAATGGGTATGAGGTAAAAGCCAACAAAATGCCTTTGAGAAAGCTAGGAATCTGTTATGTTCAAACAACTTGCTTGTGTTGTACGATCCATGTAAACGTTTGGTACTAGCATGTGATGCGTCATCATACGGGGTCGCTTACCCCGAGTCGTGCTTAGTTATCACACAAGACCCCACTCGCTCATCGGGGTCCCTCCCGCTGAACTGATCATGAAAAGGGCACTTAAGACAAGGCTCTCGTTAGTCCACCCTGATCTACATGAACAGGTAGAGAGCAGGCGGCTTCAACATAATACATATCATGATCGCGCAAATGTGTCACACGAAAGGTGAGTGGGCAAATGCATGGCAGATGAAGTATAATGTGGATAAATGTGAGGTTATCCACTTTGGTGGTAAAAACAGAGAAACAGACTATTATCTGAATGGTGACAGATTAGGAAAAGGGGAGGTGCAACGAGACCTGGTTGTCATGGTACATCAGTCATTGAAGGTTGGCATGCAGGTACAGCAGGCGGTTAAGAAAGCAAATGGCATGTTGGCCTTCATAGCGAGGGGATTTGAGTACAGGGGCAGGGAGGTGTTGCTACAGTTGTACAGGGCCTTGGTGAGGCCACACCTGGAGTATTGTGTACAGTTTTGGTCTCCTAACTTGAGGAAGGACATTCTTGCTATTGAGGGAGTGCAGCGAAGGTTCACCAGACTGATTCCCGGGATGGCGGGACTGACATATCAAGAAAGACTGGATCAACTGGGCTTGTATTCACTGGAGTTCTGAAGAATGAGAGGGGGCCTCATAGAAACGTTTAAAATTCTGACAGGGTTAGACAGGTTAGATGCAGGAAGAATGTTCCCAATGTTGGGGAAGTCCAGAGCCAGGGGACACAGTCTAAGGATAAGGGGTAAGCTATTTAGGACCGAGATGAGGAGGAACTTCTTCACCCAGAGAGTGGTGAACCTGTGGAATTCTCTACCACAGAAAGTTGTTGAGGCCAATTCACTAAATATATTCAAAAAGGAGTTAGATGAAGTCCTTACTACTCGGGGGATCAAGGGGTATGGCGAGAAAGCAGGAATGGGGTACTGAAGTTGCATGTTCAGCCATGAACTCATTGAATGGCGGTGTAGGCTAGAAGGGCCGAATGGCCTACTCCTGCACCTATTTTCTATGTTTCTATGTTTCTATGAAATTGAAGTAAATGATCCTGTATTTTTGTGGATTGCTGGCACTGTTTTGGCCAAAGAGGGGAGTAGGGAGTTTGTGGTCAAACTCGCAAATGGACTCACCTGCAGAAAACACTTAGACCAAACCAAACTCAGATTTACAGACTATCCAGAACAACCCACAATGGACTCTACCTTTTTCAACCCTCCAACACACACACAAGTGGCAACCGACCCAGCGGTTGACCACAAAGCAGAACCCATCACCTGCAGTAGCCCAGCAAGACTCACCACCCCCCAGCAGTCCAGCAAGGCCAGCTGCGCAGCAGCTCAGCGAAGGCCCAACAAACGACTCACCAACACCAGCATTTGAACCGAGACAATCAACCAGGGAAAGGAAGGCCCCAGATCAACTCACATTGTAAATAGTTACACTATTGACTTTGAGGGTGAGTGTTATGTATGTAAACCTGTAATTACTATGTCTAACCCCCATAGGATTTATCCGCTGGAGTCCCAAGGGATCCCACAATCCCTTGGGAGCACCTGTATATAAGGAGGCCTCACAGGCTGGAGAGACACTCGGAGATCTGGAATAAAGGATTACGGTCACATTTACTTTGAGCTTGTAGTATCTAGTCTGACTCTTTATCTAAGACATAACAGTTTACATGGGTCATAATGTACCAGCAGCTTGTTAGAGCAAAGCAGATTAGTGGCTTTCTTAAAAGGTCTGTCTTGAGACGCACCCCACACTCAATTATCGCCTTTTCTTAGCAGCATGTGCAGTGGTTCTAATAAGGTGCTCAATTTAGGTAGGAAGTTACTGAAGTAGTTGAGTAGACCCAGAAACCAACGCAGCTCCGTCACATTCTGCGGCTTGGGTGCATTCTTGATGGCCTTGGTTTTCAAGTCCGTGGGCCTGATGTCGTCAGCAGCAATTTTTCTCCCCAGGAATTCGACCTCTAGTGCCATGAAGACGTACTTAGAGCATTTCAGTTTGAGTCCCACTTTGTCCAGACGATGTAGAACCTCTTCCAGGTTGTTCAGATGTTCCTCGGAGTCACGACCTGTGATAAGGATGTCATCTTGGAACACGACAGTTCTGGAAACGGACTTCAGTAGACTCTCCATGTTCCTCTTAAATATTGATGCAGCCGAGCGAATTCCAAAAGGGCACCTGTGATAAATAAACAGTCCTTTATGCGCGTTAATGCACGTTAGTCTCTTCGATATCTCGACCAGCTCCTGTGTCATATAGGTCAACATCAGGTCCAGTTTGGTGAATAACTTCCGCCCGGCTAGCATTGCAAACAAGTCATCAGCCTTCGGTAACGGGTACTGATCCTGTTTCAAAACCCTGTTGATTGTAGCCTTGTAGTCTCCACAGATTCTGACTGTGCCATCACTTTTCAGCACAGGAATAATGGGGCTAGCCCATTCATTAAATTCAACTGGTGATATGATCCCTTCACGCTGAAGCCTGTCCAGTTCAATTTTGACCTTCTCCCTCATCATATACGGAACTGCCCGAGCTTTATGATGGACAGGTCTTGCATCCGAGTCCACGTGGATCTGCACCTTGGATCCCGTGAAGTTGCTGATGCCTGGTTCGAACAACGAGAGGAACTTGCTGGGTACTTGGGCACATGTATCTTTCTCCGACGACAATGCCTTGATGCCGTTCCAATCGCATTTGATTTTTTCAAGTCAGTTCCTGCCGAACAGCGTTGAGCCATTGCCTGGGACAATCCATAGCGGTAACTCGTGAACCGCACCATCATACGACACTTTAATTCTGCACTGCCAATCACCGTTATGAGTTCTTTGGTGTACGTGTGCAACTTGGCATTTACTGGACTCAGCCTGGTCCTCACAGCCTTAGTATCCCACAGCTTGTCAAATGCCCTCTGGCTCATTATCGATTGACTCGCTCCCATGTCCAGTTCCACCGATACCGGCACTCCATTAAATTACACATTGATCATTATCGGTTTGCTCTTAGTTAGGAACGAGTACAGTCCATACACTTCCTCCTCTGGTATCTTGGATTGCGTATCCGGATCCGCGCTAGTCTGACCATCATCCTCCATGTAGTGTGTCGCAGCATGCTTGCTCATCTGCGGACACTTGCGCTGGAGATGCCCCACTCTCAGACAGCCTTTGCAACTATATTGCTTAAATCAGCACTGCTGGTGCCGGTGATTTCTCCCACAATGCTAACACGGAGAAATCAGATGCATTCCCAATGGCGGACTTTGGGCAGCCACAGGTTTCGCGTACGCTGTCGGGTAGGCCCTGCCATGTGCTGCTCTGCCGAACGCCGAATCAATCATATTTACAGTACTTGCCGAGTTTCGATTTTTCACTGATATCTGCTTTAGACTTCTATCCGGCGTCATGCATGACTGAGCGATCGTGATGGCCCTGTTCAAGTCCAATGTCTCCACCACCAGTAGTTTACGCAGGATTACCTCGTGGTTGATGTCGATTACAAAGAAGTCCTGCAGCATGTCTGCCAACACAACCCGAACTTACACGGTCCCACTAGACGTCTCAGGTCAGCAACGAATTCCACTGCATTCTGGCCCTCTGAGCGAACGTACGTGAAAAATCTGTATCTCGAGATGATGATGCCTTCATCTGGCTTAAGGTGGTCCTGTACCAGTGTACACAATTCTTCATACGTCTTCTCTGTAGGACTCACAGGCAGGAGTAGATTCTTTATCAGACCATAAATTTTTGGACCGCAAACCGTGAGGAACACCTCCCGGCGCCGATCTGTGTCGCCGACCTCCTCCATTTTATTGGCCACGAAGAACTGGCTCAAATAGTCTGCCCAATCTTCTCCTTCCACAAATCACTCCAACAATCCAATTGTGCTCATTGTTGCATGCAAAGGTTCTTGTTGCCTCATCATCAAATGTTTGTGTATACAATAACTGTTAGACTGAGTACTGTTTAACTTAAGAGGTATGGAGTTATTAAGGTGCAAAGTGACTAATATACAAAATGGCTGGCCTTTTATACTTGGGCTGCAAACAATTCTGCAGCTTAATGGCCTCCAACAATGACGCCATCTAGTGGCTAGTGATCCCAAAATTACATACATGACAGGGAGGTTCAAGGATATGGAGGGATTTGAAAACAAGGGTGAGAATTTTGAAATCAAGGCGTTGCTTAACCGGGGGCCAATGTAGGTCAGCGAGCACAGGGTTGATGGGTGAATGGGACTTGGTGCGAGTTAGGACATGGGCAGGTGAGTTTTGGTTGACCTTAAGTTTACATAGTTTAGAATGTGGAAGGCCGGCCAGGGGCGCATTGGAATAGTCAAGTCTAGAGCTAATAAGGCATGGATGAGGATTTCAGCAGCAGATGATCTGAGGCAGGGGTGGAGTCGAGTGGTGTTACAGAGATGGAAACAGGCAGTCTTAGTTATGGCGCGGACATCTGATCGGTAGCTCATTTCAGGATCAAATATGACACCAAGGTTGCTGTCAGTTCAAGTGGTGACTGCTTGGTATGCCCTCAGATGGCAATTTATACATATAGGCCCCAAAATTCCACACAGCAAATTACACCGGATTGCATCAGTGAGACAGGATTTTCATCTATTGACATTCTGCAGTACTTGCCTTGCCATTGCTTCCTGGGTCAACTCATTTCAATATGCATAGGCAGTTTTCTAGAGCAAATCCCATATAAAACAAGAGCACAGTGCTGGGGTTGCTTGGAAATTAGAGTGTAGCCTTTCAAAAGCCAAGTCTGGCTGATGATTGCAGGCTGAGGGAGCAGCGGGTAAGCAAAGTATTTGGTTTGCTGAGTTGACTGTCAGATAGCTGCACTGGATGGCTCACATGTGATTTTTGTCCCAATATTCAGGAATGTCTACCATGGGAGGCACTGGCAGGGACAGTGTAAGAATGAAGAAGGCCGTATTTAAGTTATTGCAACCCTTATTTGTGGCAACATGAGAGAAGCATTTTTTTCATTGCAAGCATCAATAGAGCGTGTGCCAGTGTCATTGGTCCTCATTTAATAATGGAGATTTAATGGGCGGATGACAGAAAAGGGCTAAATCACATTTGGAAGTATGGGTGCATAATTTCTGGGGCAGAAAACCAGCAGAAATGGGTTCAATCTGTTGCTGGCCAGGAAAAGAGATGTCACAATCTTAGGCCCCAGAAACACCAAAATTGTAATGAGATTTCAGGACTATAATCTTAAACATTAATATTCCCACAATAGAGTGAACACCTTTCTTGCCTGCTTCCAGATTGTGATCTCTGAAAACCTTGCAATAAGTTTTTACAGTATCCATTTGAATGCTGAATGCCTGTTCTAAGGAGACACATAATATAAATGTAATTAACTGGAACTGAAAGCTTTTTGAAGTATTCACTACAAAAGCACAATGGTTTACAGCGAAGTCTGCAGCTATAATACCAATGTTCTGTCAGTCTAAGTAATGCAATGCAATGTTAATACAGAAATGTCCTTGACACATATATAAGCATTGTGACAATTTGAATAACATAATTTTTTTTTTTATTCGTTCACGGGTTGTGAGCATCCCTGGTAAGGCCAGCATTTATTACCCATCCCTAATTGCCCTTGAGAAGGTGGTGGTGAGCCACCTTCTTGAACCGCTGCAGTCCGTGTGATGATGGTACTCCCACAGTGCTGTTGGGGAGGGAGTTCCAGGATTTTGACCCAGCGACGATGAAGGAACGGTGATATGCTTCCAAATCAGGATGGTGTGTGACTTGGAGGGGACCGTGGAAGTGGTGGTGTTCCCATGTGCTTGCTTCCCTTATCCTTCTATGTGGTAGAGGTCGTGGGTTTGGGAGGTGCTGTCGAAGAAGCCTTGGCAAGTTGCTGCACTGCATCTTGTAAATGGTACACACTGCAACCACGGTGTGCTGGTGATGGAGAGAGTAAATGCTGAAGGTGGTGGATGGGGTGCCAATCAAGCGGGCTGCTTTGTCCTGGATGGTGTTGAGCTTGTTGAGTGTTGTGGGCGCTGCACTCATCCAGGCAAGTGGAGAGTATTCCATCACACTCGTGACTTGTGCCTTATAGATGGTGGAAAGGCTTTAGGGAGTCAGGAGGTGAGACACTCACCGCAGAATACCCAGCCTCTTGTTGTCACAGTATTTATGTGGCTGGTCCAATTAAGTTTCTGGTCAATGGTGACCCCCACCAGGATGTTGATGGTATTGTGTTCCTAACACAGATGAGACTGCACACAGGGAGGTTAAAGTAACAGTGACCTCAGTCTTTATTAAGACATTCCAGAGTGAGGAACAGGCCTTAGGGGGCCGGCTTATATACAGTGCTCCCGAGGGATGTTGGGATCCCTTGGGCCTTCAGGGGATGCGTTCCCTGGTGGCGGAACATGGGAGTGCATGCTTTACAGATACACAACATCACTCACCCCAAAGTCAGTGAAAACTATTTACAAGTTGAGGCGGTCGGGAGCCTTTCTTTCCCTGGTGGACCGCCTCAGTACAAATGTCTGTTCTGGTGTGTTGGCTGTGCCCTCGCTGGGCTGGCGTGTTGTTAGCCCTGCAGGGCAGCTGGGTGAGCCTGGCCTTGCTGGGCTGTTGGGCATGATGGGTTTGATTTCCTGCTCCGGGGTGGTGTTGTTGATCCTTTAGGTGTGTGTTGTGGGCTCGAAAAAGGTGGTGTCTGCTGTGGGTTGTTCAGGGTAGTCTGTGAACCGCAGCCTCGTTTGGTCCAGGTGCTTTCTGCAAATTTGTCCATTGTCTACTCCCTTCTTTAGCTATCACTGTGCCCGCGATCCACTTGGGACCATGTCCATAGTTTAGCATATACACAGGGTCATTCAGATCAATTTCCCGTGACACAGTGGCGCGACCATCGTTTACATTTTGTTGCTGCCGATTGCTCTCTACCTGATCATGCAGGTTGGGGTGAACCAGCGAGAGTCTGGTTTTAACTGCCCTTTTCATGAGTAGCTCAGCTGGGGGCACCCCTGTGAGCGAGTGGGGTCTCGTGTGATAGCTGAGCAGTACTCGGGACAGGCAGGTTTGGAGTGAGCCTTCTGTGACTCTTTTAAGGCTCCGTTTGATAGTTTGTACTGCCCGCTCTGCCTGCCCATTGGAGGTTGGTTTAAACAGGGCCGAGGTGACATGTTTGATCCCATTGCGGGTCATGAATTCTTTAAATTCTGCACTGGTGAAACATGATCCGTTGTCACTGACCAGTATGTCAGGCAGGCCGTGGGTGGCAAACATGGCCCTCAGGCTTTCAATGATGGCGGTGGCGGTGCTTCCTGACATTATTTCACATTCAATCCATTTTGAAAAAGCATCCACCACCACCAGGAACATTTTATCGAGAAACAGGCCCGCATAGTCGACATGGATCCTCGACCATGGTCTGGAGGGCCAGGACCACAAACTTAGTGGTGCCTCTCTGGGCGCGTTGGTCAACTGAGCACATACACTGCATTGCTGTACACGACTCTAAGTCAGAGTCGATACCGGGCCACCACACGTGGGATCTGGCTATCACTTTCATTATTACTATACCTGGGTGTGTGCGTGGAGATCTGAGATGAAAGTCTCCCTGCCCTTTTTGGGTAGCACCACGCGGTTACCCCACAACAGGCAGTTTGCCTCAATGGATAGCTCGGCCTTTCGTCGCTGGAACAGCTTGATTAGCTCTTGCATTTCAACGGGGATGCTGGCCCAGCTCCCATGCAGTACACAGTTTTTTTACTAGGGACTGCAGAGAATCTTGACTGGTCCAAGCCCTAATCTGGCGGGCCGTGACAGGTGATTTATCATTTTCAAATGCTTCCATGACCATCAACAAGTCTGCGGGCTGCGCCACCATCAACAAGTTTGCAGGCTGCGCCATTTCCACCCTCGTGGTGGGCAATGGTAGCCGACTGAGAGCATCCGCACAGTTCTCGGTGCCTGGCTTATGGCGGATGGTATAGTTATACGCTGATAGCATGAGTGCCCACCTTTCTATGCCGGCTGAGGCATTTGTATTGATCCCCTTGTTTTCAGCGAACAGGGATATGAGGGGCTTTTGATCGGTTTCCAGCTCAAATTTGAGGCCAAACAGGTACTGATGCATTTTCTTTACACCGAACACACACGCTAATGCTTCTTTCTCAATCATGCTGTCGGCCCTCTCGGCCTTAGACAAACTCCTGGAAACATAGGCGACAGGTTGCAACTTCACCACAACATTAGCTTGTTGTGATACACACCCGACTCCGTACGACGACGCATCACATGCTAGCACAAGTCTTTTACACGGGTTATACAATACAAGCAGCTTGTTGGAGCATAAAATGTTTCTGGCTTTCTCAAAAGCAATTACTTGTTTTTTTTCCCCTGACCCAGTTCTCACCTTTACGCAATAACACATGCAGGGACTCTAAGAAGGTGCTTAACCCCAGTAGGAAGTTACCAAAATCATTGAGAAGTCCCAGGAATGACCGCAGCTCCGCGATGTTCTGTGGCCTGGGTGTGTTCCTGATAGCCTCTGTCTTGGCATCTGTGGGCTGAATGCCGTCCGCCGCGATCTTTCTCCCTAAAAACTCCACTTCTGTTGCCATGAAGATGCATTTTGACCTCTTCAGCCGCAGCCCTACGCGATCCAGTCGCTGGAGGACATCCTCCAGGTTGTGTAGGTGCTCGACGATGTCCCGACCCGTGACCAATATGTCGTCCTGAAAAACCACCATGCGTGGTACCGACTTGAGTAGGCTCTCCATGTTTCTCTGGAAGATCGCTGCAGCCGACCGAATTCCAAACGGACATCTGTTGTAGATGATCAGTCCCTTGTGCGTGTTGATGCAGGTGAGGCCCTTTGAAGACTCCTCCAGCTCCTGCATCATGTAGGCCGAAGTCAGGTCGAGCTTGGTGAACGTCTTGCATCCTGCCAGCGTCGCAAATAGGTCGTCTGCCTTAGGTAGCGGGTATTGGTCCTGTAGCGAGAAATAATTAATAGTTACTTTATAATCGCCGCAAATCCTGACTGTTCCATCAGTTTTGAGTACTGGAACAATCGGGCTGGCCCACTCGCTGAATTCCACTGGGGAGATAATGCCCTCGCATGGCAGCCTGTCCAGCTCAATTTCCACTCTCTCCCTCATCATGTGAGGAACCGCTCGCGCCTTGTGGTGAATGGGTCGTGCCTCTGGGACCAAGTGGATCTGCACCTTCGCCCCGGAAAAGTTTCCAATGCCTGGCTCAAAAAGGAAGGAAATTTGTTAAGAACCTGGGTACATGAGGCCTCATCGACATGTGAAAGCACTCGGATTTCATCCCAGTTTCAGCGGATTTTACCCAGGCAGCTCCTTCCAAGCAGTGTGGGGCCATCGCCCGGGACAATCCAGAGTGGCAGTTCGTGCACTGTGCCCTCGTAGGTGACCTTGACCATGGCGCTGCCCAGGACAGTGATGAGCTCTTTGGTGTACGTTCTCAGTTTCGTGTGGATGGGGCTCAGGGCTGGTCTGAGTGCCTTGTTGCACCACAGTCTCCCAAACATCTTTTTATTCATGATGGATTGGCTAGCGCCAGTGTCCAGTTCCATGGCTACGGGTAAGCCATTCAATTTTACATTTAGCATTATAGGTCGACATTTCGTCGTAAATGTGTGCACCCCATGTACTTCAGCATCTGCCTCCTCTCTCTGAGGCTCGAAATTGCTTTGATCCACCATGGACCGATCTTCCTCTGCCACGTGATGGTTAGCAGGTTTTGCAGAGCTTGTAGCTCGTCTGCAAGCTCGTTGGAGGTATCCCATTGTTCCACAGCTCTTGCAAACATACCCTTTGAAGCGGCATGAATAGGCTGAATGGAAGCCTCCACAACACTAATAAGGTGTGAATTGCCTTACATTCATCATTTGTTGTGGACTCTAAGTCATCTGGGTCACCTGAGGCCTGCTGGCAGTTGCAGACTCGTGGTTTCTGCCCTGTACATTTCTGCTTGCAAACACAGTTCCAGTTAATTTATGAACATTGCTAGCACTTGTGTGCCGAGAGATGTATTTGGTGTTATCACTGGTGGACATAAAAGCCTGTGCTATCGCAATGGCCTTACTGAGGGTCGGTGTCTCTACAGTCAAAAGTTTTCGTAGGATGGTCTCGTGGCCAATGCCCAGTACAAAAAAGTCTCTGAGCATCTGCTCCAGGTAGCCATCAAACTCACATTATCCTGCAAGTCACCTTAGCTCGGCCACTTCCTGACCTTCAGATCGCTGGCACGTGTAGAACCGATACCTCGCCATCAGCACACTCTCCCTCGGGTTAAGATGCTCCCGAACCAGTGTATACAGCTCCTCATACGACTTATCTGTGGGTTTCACCGGAGCCAGAAGATTTTTCATGGGGCTGCAGGTCTGTGCCCCGCAGACTGTGAGGAGGACCGCTCTCCTTTTTGCAGCGCTTCCTTCTCCGTCCAGCTCGTTGGCTACAAAGTATTGGTCTAGCCATTCGATGTAGGCTTCCCAGTCCTCACCCTCCGAGAACTTCTCCAGGATGCCCACAGTTTGCTGCATCTTTGCGTTGGATTTGTATACTCGTCGCCAGTTATTGTGTTCCTAACACAGATGAGGCTGCACACAGGAAGGTTAAAGTAACAGTGACCTCAGTCTTTATTAAGACACTCCAGAGTGAGGAACAGGCCTTAGAGGCCGGTTTATATACAGTGCTCCCAAGGGATGCTGGGATCCCTTGGGACTTCAGGGGATGCGCTCCCTGGTGGTGGAACATGGGAGTACATGCTTTACAGATACACAACAGATGGTAGGAGATTCGATGATGGTAATGCCATTGAATGTTAAGGGGTGGTTAGATTCTCGCTTTTTGGAGATCGCCATTGCCTGGCACTTGTGTGGCGCAAATGTTACTTGCCACTTATCAGCCGAAACCTGAATATTGTCCAGGTCTTGCTGCTTGCGGGCATGGACTGCTCCATTATCTGAGGAGTTGTGAATTGAACTGAACACTGTGCAGTCATCAGCGAGCAACCCCACTTCTGACCTTATGATGGAAGGAAGGTCATTGATGAAGCAACTGAAGATAATTGGATCTAGGATACTGCCCTGAGGAACCCCTGCAGCGATGTCCTGCGACTGTGATGATTGACATCCAACCACCACAACCATCTTCCTTTATGCTAGGTATGACTCCAGCCAGTGGAGAGTTTTCCCCCTGATTTCCATTGACTTCAGTTTTACTAGGGCTCCTTGATGCCACACTCGGTCAAATGCTGCCTTGATGTTGAGGGCAGTCACTCCCACTTCACCTCTGGAATTCAGCTCTTTTGTCCATGTTTGGACCAAGGCTATAATGAGGTCTGGAGCCGAGTGGTTCTGACGGAACCAAAACTGGGCATCGGTGAGTAGGTTACTGGTCAATAAGTACTGCTTGATAGCATTGCCTGTGACACCTTCCATCACTTTGCTGATGATTGAGAGTAGACTGATCGGGGCGATAATTGGTACATCAGCGAGTTCACACTGGGGAGAGGCTGTTCACCTGCTATGAGTGTGGGAGGGATTCACTCAGTCATCCAACCTGCTGGCACACCACCGAGTTCACACTGGGGAGAGGCCGTTCACCTGCTCCATGTGTGGGAAGGGATTCACTCGGTCATCCGACCTGCTGACACACCAGCGAGTTCACAAGTGACTGCAAGGTTTGGATTCTGCTGTTATTTCTGCTGTTATTCATATCCTACTGAACTGTATTCATTCTGTTAGTTGGCGTTTATTTCTGCTGATGTCAACTAGGCTGGAGTTTAATATTTTGATATTTCAAATAACAGTGTTGATACTTGATGTCTCAAAGATAAGAGGGGACTAATTGATGTCCTGTTTCTGACTGCTCCATTTTTCATCGTGGCGGAGGAGCAGTGAGATTGGGGCCCAGGAGCGTCGTGATCGGGTCCCAGGAGAGCCGACAGCCCAGGGGCAGCACGGGCCAGCCCACACTGTGATCTATGGATAGTAGGAGCATGCGTGCGCACTAGGTCCGTGCAGCAGAGCTTGGTCTCCAGTCGTCTTGGTTAATCCTTGCCACTGGATCAAGATCTAGCTCTGTCAAGCCCGTGTGGTGGCTGGTGTGCAACGGCCACCCCATGTTAAAAGAATCCATGCACAGGCATCTTCCACCCTTCAGTATGTAGTTCAGGACCTAGATTGTCAGGTCCCTCATTGAAACACATGTGAACTCATCCCTTTTTGGTGTGGAAGCAGGTCATCCTTGATACGAGGGACTGACTCTAATTGTCCGGATTGCATTTGTCCTACTTTTTGTGGACAGGACATACCTGGGCAGTTTTCCACATTGTCGGATAGATGCCAGTGTTGTAGCTGTACTGAAACAGCTTGGCTAGAAGCCCAGCTAATTCAGAAGCACAAATCTTCAGCACGACAGCCGGTATGTTGTCGGGGCCCGTAGCCTTTGCTGTATCCAATGCCTTCAGCCGTTTTTTGATATCATGAGGAGTGAATCGAATGGGCTGAAGACTGGCTTCTGTGATGGCGGGGGCCTCAAAGGAGGCCGATATGGATCATCCACTCGGCACTTCTGGCTGAAGATGGTTGTAAACATTTTAGCCTTTTCTTTTGCACTCATGTAATGGCCTAGAAATTCAGGTATGGCCTGTTTGGGAGCGGTAACCCTCACGAGGTTGCGCAGCGGGCGGTCTTAGAATAAGGTGGAGGAGAGATGGGTGGGTGCAGCCTTTCTTTGCTGTTGCTGTTGTTATTATTGTTGTAACTGTTCCCAAATTTAAAGTTTTTTGTAAGCTATGTCAATTTACAAATTTGTAAGTGATTTTAAAGTTTTTAAGTGATCTTAAAGAGAGATCTTAAAGTAAAGTTTTATGCAAGAATAATTTTATTTAAGTTAAGTACATTGTTAAACTTTTAAATAAAATATATTTTACATTAAAACTGAATCATGTTCCATTAACATAACACAACATTACAGAACAGCTCCAAACAGTAAACATGTCCATGTGGAATAGTTGTCGCTTAGCCCTCAGGCATCAGTAAAGCGTTCACGGATGAGCTGCTGGCGCAAGGCTCGAGCAATCGTTAAAGGGGCACCCTCCTCCGCCGTCGTGCTCTGGCCTCAGGCACTTGCATGACTTCCTCAGCTTCATCGTCCTCCTCCTCCTGCTCATCACCTGCATCTCCACATCATTTATCATCAGCCACTCTCATCGCAGGTGCATCTTCCACTACCAGGTACTGCTGTCTCATGATGGCTAAGTTATGCAGCATGCAGCACACAACAGTGAACTGACCGACAATCTCAGGGGAGTACAGCAAGTAGCCTCCAGAATGGTCGAGGCATGGAAATGCTGCTCGAAGATGCCAATTGTCCTCTCTATGATGCTGCATGTCGCAATGTGCGACATAGTATATTCACGGTCAGCTTCCGTCCGGATTACGCGTTGGGGCATCATGAGCCAGGTGGCGAGGCTGTACCCTTTGTCTCCCGTAGCCAGCTCTGCCCTTCTGGCTGCTGCAAATGAAACATGAGGGATATAATGCTGTTGCGTAGGATGGACGCATCATGGGTGCTCCCAGGGTATCTTGCATTGACTGACATGATATGATGCAGCCAATCGTCTCAGGTCTGCAGCATATTTTGTGATTTCTTGGCCTTCGGGCCACCGGTGTGTGTAGAACCCATGTCTGGCTGTGAGGATGCTCTCTTTAGGCTTGAGCTGTTCCTGTATTATCGTTACGAGTTCCGCGAACATTTTGGTTGTCGTCTTCTCTGGGGCTAGCAAGTCCCTGACAAGGCCATGAACGGTGGGCCCACAACTGCTGAGCAGGATAGCTCTGTGCTTATCACCCAGTGAGGTCGGTGTGTCTCCAGCCAGGTCGTTCGTGATAAAGTAGTGTTTGAGCCTTTCCACAAAGGCATCCCAATCTTCCCCATCAGCGAATTGTTGAAAGTTGTCCAGGCTAGTCATTCTTCGCATAGAAATTCGTATTCTCATTGCCAGTTATTGTGTCTGTAAGCACTCTAGTAATGATTCCACGAGGTAAGGTATTGCACTTGAACTTTTGTGACCTTAGTCCATTTATTGCAGCTGCTGAATGAGGGTACAGTAAGGTGAGTTCCCTTTTATACTTGGTTACTTGCAGTGTGCAGGTGACCTCTGGGTCTCCACCAGTTGCACCCTCTGGTTGTACAGGCATACTGTATACAGTGTGAAGATACATTCAATGGTCTTATGTAACTGTACATTAAGTATACAGGGTATATACATACACAAGAGGAATCCTCCAAAGGTGCTCACAAGGTGATGTGGATACAATCAATGCAGCCCTGTACCTTTGGGAAGCCAGCAATCCTGGAGAAGCCCACAGCCCTGTCATAGATTGCTTGGATGGTCATGGGGAACTTTATGAAGTCATTCCTCCGTGCATATAGTTCAGCCATCACCTGGAGAATGCAGACATGTGTTGTATGTTGAGAGATGGCGCACGCATCCTCAGTTGTATCTTGAAACGATCCGGAGGCATAGAATGAAAGTGCAGCTGTAACCTTCACTTCAACTGACAAAGCAGTCCTCCTGATGCTTCTCGGTTGCAGGTCTGCTTTGACTAACACACAGATCTCAGTTACAACTTCTTTGCGGAAACACCGCCTTCTGACACAGTCTGCATCACTCAGGTGAAGGTACAAACTCCTGTCCCGAGGTGGGCAAGGTCTTCTGCCCAGCACCTTACTTGCTCTGATGTTCCTGATGTGATGAAGTCAAATCAATTGTCTCCTAAGTAGCACCATGATGAAGAAAGCTCGCACAAGGTATGGCATTGTCAGTATTACCCCCATACTTAAATTTAACCTTTGAAAGAAGCTCAAAATGGAAGGAAAGAAGGCAGGCAGGACAGGTTCACAGTTCTCTCCCTCCGTAAGGTTTGTATGGATGGACCACACCCAAAGGTCTTGTGACTTCTCCTCTCTCCCCCCCCCCCACTTAACTAAATGCAGTCATGTGACTTTTCCTCCCCCCCCTCTAACTAATTGCAGTCTTGTTACTTCTCCACTTCTCTCTCTCTCCCCCGTACCCTCACCCCCCACGCCACTCATTGCAGTCTTCAGTGCAGAAGGCTTCTGATCGGCCTCTCTCTCTCTCTCTCTCTCTCTCTCTCTCTCTCTCCTCTCTCCCCCCCCCAAGGCTTGTTTTGTAGCCGAGCCCCTGTGTCTTCTGCCGGCCAATGCTACGAACCCCCAGCCCTGCTTCAAGACATTCGGTGGTGGCGTGTGAGTGATAAAAAAATTAGAAAACTTCTGAAATCCAACACACTTACTATTGTGACAGGTAAAGAAAGTTGAACTTTATTATTGATTTTGACAGTGTTCTTGGCTCCCTCCAAAATCTTCGATTTAAAAACAATGGTGTCTTTCAGCATCGATTTGTGAACGTGCGCTGGTTTTTTTTTTAAGTGCCCAGAAGGTTTTTCGGGAGTGGCCAGATAGGCCGACCTAGGAGGAAAAAAGTTGGCCAACTGCAAAAAATGTTTAAAAATGCGCAGACATGAGGGAACGTAATGAACAAGATGACGTTAAAAAAAAACTGGCCTAGAAAAATCATAAATAAGTCAGTTACAGTGGCGCAGATCACAGAGGGAAACTTGGAAAGAAATAAATACGCCCAAAAAAACGGTGCAAATGACTGGAGAAAATTGAGCCCATGGAGTGGGTTCTTAATAAATCCAGTTATTTTCTCATAAGTCTTTTCAAGAAATGGGAACGTTGCAGGCTCCCATATCTAGATTCACAACTAATAACAGTGTGATTACTACTAGCAAGGAACTCATTTCCTGATGCTTAGATAACCAACATTTTCAATTAGTTTCATAACATTCATCCATGGAACTGCATATTTGAAACTTGATTTGGTTATTACTTCTCGTGCACACGTAGTCACTTGCGATAGACAAATCAAATTATTAATTTTTGCACAGGATTTTCTAAATAAATCATTTCTGTCACGGAAAACTATTCGAGTATTGTTGCAATTTAGGATTTGTATAGAACTGTTTTTCTCTCTCAAAGGTTTCACAGTGTTTCCTGTCAGTGAACCTTGTCCCTGAATGTAGAAGCCCTACCTTTTCAGTAGTCTGGGATTGAAGAATCCTAGGACCCATAGGATTAATCAGATTTTTTACTTTTGACGAATAGAATAGGAGCGATTTTCGATCCAGGCATAATGGGTGAGGCTGCATAATACAGTTAGTAGGATGGCCAATATCTGTTTGTGCTCAAGGCTCATTAACATTGAGTCGGCGATCTGCCACTGCTAATCAAGCTCCTTGTAGACAGCTCACCGATTGGGGAGTGGCGGGGGTGGAGGCAGGTAGGGGGTGGGAGAGTGGGACATCTGGTAAGTCCACTGATCCTGATGGGCCTACAGCAGTATCCTAAAGGGGCATGGTGAAAGGGAACAGCAGTGTACTGTGCCAGTGAAAATATTTTGCCTTCTATGGCAGCAAGGATATCAAAGATTGGAAGGCTTTAAGGCTGAAAACATACAAGTGACTGCATTAAAACTTAATGCCAGACCTCCTTCCAGCTTTCCCTGACTGCAGCTAAGAATCCCTTTAAATACCACTGGAAATGGCTGTCTTGATACTTGTGCCACCCAGGATTTGTGGTCGATTTGAGAAACTGGCAGTAGCAAATCATGTGGAGACAAAAGTAGCGTTGGCATCTGAACAATGTAATTTCCCCCCGATTTGTATATATTAATGAGCCACTGCCAATTACAAACAGGAGCTCAATCATGGACTGCCCAAAAATTGGAACGAATAGACAACAGTGGTAAGCCAGTGGGTCAATCCTCCTTGCGCTATTGGACCCTGGGCAGAGAAAAAATCGTTCTCATATGTCTGACATTTATCTTAAACTAACTTGCCTTATATGGAAAAGAAAATCAGACGCTGTGTAATTTTAATGTACATGAACAATTTGGAGGAAGGACTTGTCACACAAGTTGGAAGGATTATAAATTGTAGGAAACAGAAGAACCATTTAGGAACATAGGAAGAGGAGTAGGCCATTCAGCCCCTCGAGCCTGAGGTGTAGAGAGAACTGATGGGTTGAAGTGGGTTGATAACAGTCAATGCAAAAGATTCAAAGTCATGAAGCTGGGAAAGGGAAACAATTTGGGTGGAATTTTAACTTGAATAATGAGTGGGTTGGGAGCGTGAGGATAATTAAAATGTTAAAAATGTGAATTCCAACCTGACCCCGTCTCCAACCTGCCCACTTCTGGGCCGTGATATTGCCGGCCGAGGTAAGTGACGCATTGAGACCCTGCTCCCAGTTCTGTTGGTGATTTTGAACTGATTGGGCTTGTTAAGCCCGCCCTGCGAGGTTTCCAGCCAATTAACTGGAAGTGGGTCTGATGATGCCATTTGATAACGCATCATCAGCCGGTTTCCATAAAGGGACCAGGCCCACATTCATTTTGACAGTTGTGCTCTCAGTGTTCTACAGCATTGCGGTGCTGCAAACACTGACAAGCACTGCACAGAGGTGGATGGCTGCACCCAGGCTCTCCCATAACGCCCTCCAAACGCTTATGGAGAGAGTCACAGCATGCAGGGAGCTTCTCTGCCCTTCCCATGGGTGGAAGAGACCTCCCCAAGAGACCAACACTGCCTGGTTGCACATTGCACCAGGGGACACAAGCAGGGATGTTATCAGGAGGACCAGGCTTCAGTGGCACAAACCTTTCAATGATCTCAGTAGATCACAAAATGTTACTGCAAAGCCACACTCAACCTCATCCTGCTGTGCCACTCATGACATCCCCATCACTCTGCCTTCCCTACCCTACTCCTGCACATCCTTACTCACAACAACTTACCTTGCACCTCTACCCATCCCTCTCTCTCTATCTACATTATCACACCCCTCTCACGACCCTCATCCTTGTCCAATCATATCAACTAACAACACACAAGGGTAGGCACTTGGGTCTTTTAGCCAATGTTCAAGTCAAGTTTCTGTTAATGTGTTGTCGAACATTGAAATCTATATTTCAACACTTTGCCTTCTTGGACAGATCTGTGTGCACCTTTGGAAGTGGCTCAGTGAGTTGTAGTAAATGGTGAGACATAATGGTACCCCCCGCAATGGTGATGAGTGTGAAGGGAATGGCTTGGATATTGTGGGGATAATTTATGGTGTTGGTGTGGGGTGGTGCCAACCTGGCGCATCATGTGGCAACCAGGGTGTACAGCGCCAGGTAAATCTGACCATGGTGAGGCCATCCCTGGCCTCCCGAGCAGCAATGTGGTCATGTGCTGATGCCCTGTGTCCAGTTCAGCATCAGGTGATTGCGGAGAAGGTTGGTGCTGTTGTTGGTGATGTTGGTGTGCCTGTTGATGTTGGTGTTGGGGCAGATCATGGTGAGATACTGAGGACCAAGGTGAGATTTTTTTCAATGGTACCGATGCTGCTGGAATAGATGGCAGCTGAAGTTGAGATGACAGAAGTGATCTGTCAATGCTGAGATAAGTTGTTCTAAGGCGGCGACAGAGAATAGAGAATATATTCCAAAGGGAAGTGGCCCTAGAAATAGTGGATGCATTGGTGTTCATTTTCCAACAGCCTATCGACTCTGGAGCAGTTCCTATGGACTGGAGGGTAGCTAATGTAACACCACTTTTTATAAAAGGAGGGAGAGAGAAAACAGGTAATTATAGACCGGTTAGCCTGACATCAGTAGTGGGGAAAATGTTGGAATCAATTATTAAGGATGAAATAGCAGCGCATTTGCAGAGCAGGATTGGTCCAAGTCAGCATGAATTTATGAAAAGGAAATCGTGCTTGACAAATCTTCTGGAATTTTTTGAGGATGTAACGAGTAGAGTGGACAAGGGAGAACCAGTGGATGTGGGGTATTTGGACTTTCAAAAGGCCTTTGACAAGGTCCCACATAAGAGATTGGTGTGCAAAATCAAGGCACATGGTATTGGGCGTAATGTTTTGGCGTGGATAGAGAATTGATTGGCAGACAGGAAGCAGAGAGTCAGGGTAAATGGATCCTTTTCGGAATGGGAGGCAGTGACTAATGGAGTGCCGCAGGGATCAGTGCTGGGACCCCAGCTCTTTACAATATATATTAATGATTTGGATGAAGGAATTGAGTGTAATATCTCCAAGTTTGCAGATGACACTAAACTGGGTGGTGGTGTGAGCTGTGAGGAGGATGCTAAGAGGCTGCAAGGTGATTTAGACAGGTTAGGTGAGTGGGCAAATGCATGGCAGATGCAGTATAATGTGGATAAATGTGAGGTTATCCACTTTTCTGGCAAAAACATGAAGGCAGAATATTATCTGAATGGCGGCAGATTAGGAAAAGGGGAGGTGCAATGAGACTTGGGTGTTGTGGCTCATCAGTCATTGAAAGTTGGCATATAGGTGCAGCAGGCGGTGAAGAAGGCAAATGACATGTTGGCCTTCATAGCTAGGGGATTTAAGTATAGGAGCAGGGAGGTCTTACTGCAATTGTACAGGGCCTTGGTGAGGACTCACCTCGAATATTGTGTTCAGTTTTGGTCTCCAAATCTGAGGAAGGATGTTCTTCCTATTGAGGGAGTGCAGCAAAGGTTCACCAGACTGATTCCAGGGATGGCTGGACTGACATAAGAGGAGAGACTGGATCAACTGGGCCTTTATACACTGGAGTTTAGAAGGATGAGAGGGGATCTCATAGAAACGTATAAGATTCTGACGGGATGGGACAGGTTAGATGTGGAAAGAATGTTCCCGATGTTGGGGAAGTCCAGAACCAGGGGACACAGTCTTAGGATAAGGGGTAGGCCATTTAGGACTGAGATGAGGAGAAACTTCTTCACTCAGAGAGTTGTTAACCTGTGGAATTCCCTACCGCAGAGAATTGTTGATGCCAGTTCATTAGATATATTGAAGAGGGAGTTAGATATGGCCCTTACAGCTAAAGGGATCAAGGGGTATGGAGAGAAAGCAGGAAAGGGGTACTGAGGTGAATGATCAGCCATGATCTTATTGAATGGCGGTGCAGGCTCGAAGGGTCGAATGGCCTACTCCTGCACCTATTTTCTATGTTTCTATGTTTCTAAACACTTCCAAACTGCATAAAGCTCAAAAGTGTATTCCAGATCCTGAAGGTTCCAGCTTCTAAGATTGGAACATGAACAGCTGTGAAATGGTAGCTTATACAGGTACAACAACCCGAATCCAGAATTCCAAAAACCGGAATTGTCTGAAAACCGGACATTTTTTAGGTGGCCAAGGTGGTGACATCAGACAGTGAGGGACGAGGAAACTTGTAAAAAAGACAGCGCTGGGGGGTCGCGGATGGCGGGAATCGGCGGGCAGCGAGGACCGGAAGAGCAGTGGGAATTAGCGAGCGGCGAGGAGCAGAGGAGCGCAGGAGCGGCAGGAATCGGCGAAGAGTGGAGGAGCGGCGGGAATTAGCGAGAGGTGAGGAGTGGAGGATCGATGGGCGGCGAGGTATGAAATTCAGTAAAACTCGAAATCCGGCACAGATTCAGTCCCGTGGATTCTGTATTTCAGACAATTGATTTCCTTGTCCAAAATCCGGCAAAACCCAAAATCCGGCAGGAAGTTGGTCCTGAGGATTCCAGATTTCAGACGTTGTCCCTGTATACCGGTTTTGCAGCTGTCAACTAGTCAAAGCCATGGAGAGTCACTGAAAATCCAACATACTTACTTGACAAGATCCCCAAGCGACAGGAACCTCGTAAAAAAGTTGAAAAAATGGTTAGTAGCTGGTAAAATGTTGCCCTCTTAAGTATTTCAGTTGGCTCACCTGCAAGGCATACACGGCACTTGGGAAAACTTACAAGGTGGCGGGTTCAGAGTGGGATTCTGCCCCACTGTCAATTTTTAGATTGTGCCTCCGAATCCACCCTCTGAGCGGTGGTAAAATCCAATCCCTGGTTTTAACGGAGGTGGGACGGGGGGCGTGGTGTCAGGCAGCCAACACAAATATTATAATGAACAGGCAGCCTCTTTAACCTCTATTTTATGTTTAATTGTAGTTGGTCAGGCTTTACACACTTTGTAAAACCCAGCAGCTATAGCATGGCGAGGACTGCTGCATTCAGGAGGTAAGTGCCTTTACCTTCTGGATCCAGGGTCCCTTCCCATCCTATCCCCCCCAGAGATCCCACCTGAGGCCTCCTATCTTCCCACCTGGCCTCTGATTCCCCCCACCCAGCCACTAATCAGCCCTCACACCCACCCCCAGGCCTCCGATGCCTACATGAGGTCTTCGCCAGCCTTCCCCGCGGCCTATTTCCCCATGATCCTTGGCAGATCCCCACCCCTTTCCATCCCGCCCAACCCTAGCCCCTGATCCTCCTCGTAACCCCACTGCCCTGGCCTCCAAGCACCTGATTTTCCTCATATCCCCTCCAATCCTTCGCCGGCAGCCATCCGGTTTTCCTCTCCCCCGATCCTAAGCAACCCCCTCCCCAACCCATGCTGATCTCAGCCCCACCCCGTGTTCCTCCAGCCGACCCTGGCACTCCCAGTGATCCTTCCCGCCCTCTCTCTTCTGTGCGGCCTAGTGCCGCAGGTCTACCCACCCGGAGCCAGCCACCCTCTCAATCTGGCTGGCTGCAGGTGGGAAACAGACAGAGGCTTTGCATTCAAACCCCTCCCCAACCCGCCTTCCCCATCAAAATTCAGACCAATCAGTGAGAGCTCAAATGAATGGGAACAATCTACAGGGCACAACACCAGGAGGAAACTGATAGGTTTATTGGAATAAAAGCTTGAACAATCAGCCCAATGTGCAGCAGTTGTGCAAAAGGCAAACAGGATGAATAACTTGAGACAGAGCACAAGTTCCAGGAATAATTAGTTTGTGAAGATTACTGGTCCACATCCAGCTTGAGTACTGTGTATATGTATTGTATTTCAGGGATGGAATAGGAGTAGAAAGAGGAACTAAATTAATAAATGGGATTGTATGCCTATGGTATGAGTAAAAACTGTGGGAGCAACTTTCAACTTGGCAGAGGTGGAAAATTGAGATGGCCGCGGTGTGTAACAGCCAGTTGATCCACTGCGGCCAGTTTTCCACCCACACCGTTGTTAAAACTGATCCCCCATGGATACTAGGAATGTTTCCATTGGAAGAAAGGAAGTTTGCTGAGATATTCAAGATCCTAAAAAGAACAGATAAACTGTCCTGCCAGAGTAATGTTCAAAGTTACCACAAGCTCTAGGAGAAGGGAATATGGATTCAAGCTGAGATAAGAAAAGGTGAATAGACAGTTGCGGTGTAACTTGGTGAATATATAAAATAGCTTACCCAGCAAGGCAATGTACTTGGAAGATGTAACAACTTTTGAGAGCACGAACGATACATTTTTGGCAAACAGGGCTATTAAAAGATACTAGAAATAAAGTGGGGTGGGATGTGTTTGATCTTTGGGATAGGCTCAATCGATGAAAGTTGGATTTCCCAGACTTAATGCAGTTGTATTTAAAAAAAGTATTAAATAAAATGAGCAACCCCCCCCACTACCACAATCTGAATGACAATGAAAGATTCAGATAACAAGCAGTATCATGGTTATTAGCCAGCATTATACACCATGAGTGTTTTCCTATTTGTTGGATTTGTCTCTCAGCTGCCTCATTGTCCTGAAGCATGTGTTGGGAACAAAAAAAAAGGGCACTTGAATACTGTTTGGAGTGTCTCCGCCTCCCCCCCCCCCCCCCCACCCCTTTAATCAGGCGCACTTGATTTAATGTTTATTTTGTTTTCAACAAAAGAGTTGTATAGGTGTTAGGTTATAAAGGTTTTTTTTTAAACTCATTCACGGGATGTGGGCAATGTTCCCTGGCAGCTGTTTGCCAGGCCCGCCCAGCCCAGGACCGTTTTTTTCAATTTTAAGTTTCACATTTGCATCAAACTGTGAATGGCCGTGCAGACCCTTTAAAGGCGCCACGCAACCAAAAAGAAATTAGAGGGAACATTGGATGTGGGTGTCTCTGGCAAGGTCAGTGTTTATTGCCCATCCCTAATTGCCCTTGAGAAGGTGGTGGTGAGCCACCTTCTTGAACCGCTGCAGTCCATGAGCGGAAAGTATTCCCACGGTGCTGTTAGGAAGAGAGTTCCAGGATTTTGACCCAGCGACGATAAAGGAACGGCAATATACATGGAGACCTAAATTGACCTGATGGTCAAATTTCATCAATTAAATTTTCTCCAATTAAATATTGGGAAGACCAAAGCCATTGTCTTTGGTCCCCGTCACAAATAGTGTTCCCTAGCCACTGACTCCATTGCGCTCCTTAGCATCTGTCTGAGGCTGAACCAGACTGTTCGCAACCTAGGTGTCATATTTGACCCTGGAATGAGCTTCCGGCCACATACCCATGGCATAACTAAAACCACCTATTTCCATCTCCATAACATTTCCCATCTCTGCCCCTGCCTCAGCTCATCTGCTGCTGAAACCCTCACCCATGCCTTTGTTACCTTTTGACTTGACTACTCCAATGCACTCCTGGCTGGCCTCCCACATTCTCCCCTACGTAAATGTGAGGGCATCTAAAATTCGGCACCCCTGTGCCCACTGACCTACATTGGCTCCCAGCTAAGCAACGCCTCAATTTCAAAATTCTTATCCTTGTTTACCAAACCCTCCATGACCTCACCTCTCCCTATCTCTGTAATCTCCTTCAGCCTCACAACCCCCAGAGATGTCTGCGTTCCTCAAATTCTGCCATCTTGAGCATCCCTGATTATAATCGTTCAACGATTGGTGGCCGTGCCTTCAGCTACCTCGGCCTCAAGCTTTGCAACTCTCTCCCTAAACCTCTCCACCTCTCTACCTCTCTTTCCTCCTTTAAGACGCTCCTTAAAACCTACCTCTTTGATCAAGCTTTTGGTCATCTGCTGTAATTTCTTCTTATGCGGCTCGGTGCCAAATTTATTTGTTTTGTCTTATAGCACTCCTGTGAAGTGCCTTGGGATGTTTTACTATGTTAAAGGCGCTATATAAATACAAGTTGTTGTTGTTGACCTAAGTCCTAGAACCATCGTTGCCAACCTCCTCTGAATATTTTCTTTCATGAATGTATTTTAAGCATAGGATACTCAACAATGTATATTCTATTCTAAATGTGGCATCATCTACTTGTATAAGTTAAACAGAATCAAAATAATGATTTTGATTTACAATCACGTATCTCCCCCTTACTGCTTTAAGACTTATTTGTTGTCATTGATTTACAAATGATACATACTATTGGCCTCACCTAGTTCCATTTTATGTGATCTTACTCCTTTAGCATATCACTGCTTTTGAAAGAAAGAAAGACTTGAATTTATATACCGTCTTTCACGACCACCAGACGTCTCAAAGTGCTTCACAGCCAATGAAGTACTTTTGGAGTGTAGTCACTGTTGTAATGTGGGAAACGTGGCAGCCAATTTGCGCAGAGCAAGCTCTCACAAACAGCAATGTAATAATGACCAGATAATCTGTTTTGTTACGTTGATTGAGGGATAAATATTGGCCAGGAAACCGGTGATCACTCCCCTGCTCTTCTTCCAAATAGTGCCATGGGATCTTTGACGTCCACCTGAGACAGCAGACGGGGCCTCGGTGTAACATCTCATCCAAAAGATGAGATTTTGGGAGAAGATTATTTTGTTCCACTAGTCTCGGTTGAGATCTTGGCTAATCTTAATCATTTATTATATTCATTGTTGCAACGCCACGTAACAGAAGGCAGTAATCCCTCTAGAGAGCATCACTTACTCCAAAGTGTGCACATTACATTCAAAATAATTGTAGGATGGAAGAAATTTCACTACAGAAGGACGCCAATATAACCTAGGTTTATTATAAATTTGTGAAAACCTATTTTTCATAACTCCTTTCAGGTTTTATAAACCATTTTGTCCCTTCTGGGTGACTTGCATGCAATAATGACGTATTACAGGAACATCTCCTGATTCGAGAAACCACAGTAGTGTAAATTTTAGTTTCATCTCTTCAGAATTGTCTTATTACTTTTATTTGAAAATATAACTTATTCATAACATAATCACAAGTACCATTTAACGTATTAGGGGTTGAAAATCCATGGCTATTCCAGTAGTTTGCTGGGAAATTAGGCCAGAAAATGGATATGCCAGGTCATGACCTTATGTAGGGCATTCCGTGCACTTTGATAGAAACATAGAAACATAGAAATCTACAGCGAAGAAAGAGGTCATTTTGGCTCATCGTGTCCATGCCGGCCGACAAAGAGCCACACAGCCCTTAGTCAGCAGCCCTGAAGGTTGCATATAAACCTATGAACAATGAACAATGGCGGAAAGGCAAAGAGCACCCAGCCCAACCAGTCCGCCTCACACAACTGCGACACCCCTTGTACTGAAACCTTCTACACTCCACCCCAACCGGAGCCATGTGATCTCCTGGGAGAGGCAAAAACAAGATAAAAACCCAGGCCAATTTAGGGAGAAATAAATCCGGGAAAATTCCTCTCCAACCCATCCAGGTGATCAAAACTAGTCCAGGAGATCACCCTGGCCTTATTCGATTCCCTACAGTACTTACCATTATTTCTGCGCCGGCCAACAAAATGTTATCCAGTCTAATCCCAATTACCAGTAGGTCCATAACCCTGCAGGTTACGGCACTTTAAGTGCCCATGTAACCATCTCTTAAAAGTGGTGAGGGTTTCTGCATCCACCACTCTTCCAGGCAGTGAGTTCCACATCCCCACAACCCTTTGCATAAAGAAGCTTCCCCCTCAAATCCCCTCTAAACCTTCTAGCAACCACCTTAAAACTATGCCCCCTCATAATAGACCCCTCCACTAATGGAAATAGACCCTTACTATCCACTATGTCCAGGCCCCTCAATATTTTGTACACCTCAATGAGGTCTCCTCTCAACTTCCTCTGTACCAATGAGAACGAACCCAGCCTATCCAATCTGTCCTCATAACTAAGATTCTGCATTCCAGGCAGCATCCTAGTAAATCTCCTCTGCACCCTCTCTAGTGCAATCACATCCTTCCTATAATACGGCGACCAGAACTGCATGCAGTACTCCAGCTTTGGCCTAACCAAAGTATTATATAATTTAAGCATAACCTCCCTGCTCTTATATTCTATGTCTCGGCCAATAAAGGCAAGCATTCCGTATGCCTTCTTAACCATCTTATCCATCTGGCCTGCAACTTTCAGGGATCTGTGGACAAGCACCCCAAGGTCCCTTTGTTCATCTACACTATTAAGTGGCCTACCACTTAATGTGTATACCCTTTCCTTATTAGCCCTCCCAAAGTGCATCACTTTACACTTCTCGGAATTAAATTCCATTTGCCACTGCTCTGCCCACCTGACCAGTAGATTGACATCCTCCTGCAGCCCATGACTTTCTTCTTCATGATCAACCACACAGCAAATTTTAGTGTCATCTGCAAACTTCTGAATCATACTCCCTATATTCAAATCTAAATCGTTGATATACACCACAAAAAGCAAGGGACCCAGTACTGAGCCCTGCGGAACCCCACTGGAAACATCCTTCCAGTCACAAAAACATCTATCAACCATTACCTTTTGCTGCCTACCTCCAAGCCAATTTTGGATCCAACTTGCCACTTTGCCCTGGATCCCATGGGTTTTAACCTTCGTGACCAGTCTACCATGTGGCACCTTATCAAAAGCTTTGCTAAAGTCCATATACACTACATCGTACGCACTACCCTCATCGACCTTCCTGATTACCTCCTCGAAAAATTCAATCAGGTTAGTCAGACACGATCTTCCTTTAACAAATCCATGCTGACTGTCCCTAATTAATCCTTGCCTTTCCAAATGTAGATTTATCCTGTCTTTCAGGATTTTTTCCAATAATTTTCCCACCACTGAGGTTAGGCTGACAGGCCTGTATTTACTCAGCCTATCGCTTTCTCCCTTCTTAAACAAGGGTACTACATTAGCAGTCCTCCAATCCTCCGGCACTGTGCCCAAATCCAAAGAAGACTGGAAAATTATGATCAAGGCCTCTGCTATTTCCTCTTTTACTTCGTTCAACAGCCTGGGATGCATTTCATCCAGGCCTGGGGATTTATCTACTTTCAAAGCTGCTAAGTCCCCTAATACTTCCTCTCTCGCTATATTTATTTCATCCAGAATATCACACTCCTCCTCGATAGCAGTATCTGCATTGCCCCTTTCCTTTGTGAAAACAGATGCAAAGTATTTGTTAAGAACCTTCCCAACATCTTCTGCCACCACACAAAGATTACCCTCATGGTTTCTAATAGGCCCTACCCTTTCTTTAGTTACCCTCTTACTGGTAATGTATTTGTAGAACATCTTAGGGTTTTCCTTAATTTTACTAGCCAAGAATTTTTCATGCTCTCTCTTAGCATTTCTAATATCCTTTTCAATTTTGCCTCTTAACTTACTATATTCCTCTAAAGATTCTATAGTATTTAGCCATTGGTATATGACATAAGCATCCCTTTTTTTCTTTATCCTCCCCTGTAAGTCCCTAGACATCCAGGGGGCTCTAAAATTATTATTCGCACTTTTTTTTTTTTTTAAGGGCACATGTTTGGCCTGAGCCTTCCGGATTTCCTCCTTGAATGCCTCTTAGGGTTGAAGCCTGCACTTGCCTCTTACAATGCTGTAACAGATGAGGAGTTAGGCCAAGTGGGGGGGGGTGGGGGGGGGTGCGGGGGGGGGGGCCATAACGAGTGATTCCGTATCACTAGGGGGTCCAGTCTGGGATCCCTGAAGAAAGACGTGTTTTCAAAAATAGTTAAATATGCACCCCTTAAAAAATGACCCACTTGAGGCACTTCACCATTCTTTCTGGGATTCTCGACAACCCCCGCACCCCATCCCAATGCGTGCCCCCCCGCACCCCCCCCCCCCCGCCCCCGGAAGTCACTTTTCTAATGCCAATTGCCATTCAAATAAAGGGACTTCCACCTGACACCGTGAACATTGACATCATCAGTGGCTGATGTCCCAGATGGGTGCACTCAACATTTAAGGCAGGATATGCCATTTACCTTGACCTATATGGATTTTCAGCCCCTTTAATGTAATTACTTCAAATATTGTTTGTAGAAACTTTCTTTAAGAAAGACAGATCTTCCATTTATATAGCGCATCAGGTCATAACGTAGGTCCCTTGCAGTCAGATTCAGGTGAATTTATAATGGGGAACAAAGAAATAGCAGACCAGTTGAACAAATACTTTGGTTCTGTCTTCACGAAGGAAGACACAAATAACCTTCCGGAAATACTAGGGGACCGAGGGACTAATGAGAAGGAGGAACTGAAGGATATCCTTATTAGGTGGGAAATTGTGTTAGGGAAATTGATAGGATTAAAGGCTGATAAATCCCTGGGGCCTGATAGTCTCCTTCCCAGAGTACTTAAGGAAGTGGCCCTAGAAATAGTGGATGCATTGGTGATCATTTTCCAACAGTCTATCGACTCGGGATCAGTTCCTATGGACTGGAGGGTAGCTAATGTAATACCACTTTTTAAAAAAGCAGGGAGAGAGAAAACAGGTAACTATAGACCGGTTAGCCTGACATCAGTAGTGGGGAAAATGTTGGAATCAATTATTAAAGATGAAATAACAGCGCATTTGGAAAGCAGTGACAGGATTGGTCCAAGTCAACATGGATTTATGAAAGGGAAATCTTGCTTGACAAATCTTCTGGAATTTTTTGAGGATGTAACTAGTAGAGTGGACAAGGGAGAACCAGTGGATGTGGGGTATTTGGACTTTCAAAAGGCTTTTGACAAGGGCCCACACAAGAAATTGATGTGCAAAATTAAAGCACATGGTATTGGGGGTAATATACTGATGTGGATAGAGAACTGGTTAGCAGACAGGAAGCAGAGAGTTGGGATAAATGGGTCCTTTTCAGAATGACAGGCAGTGACTAGTGGGGTGCCGCAGGGCTCAGTGCTGGGACCCCAGCTATTTACAATATACATTAATGATTTATATGAAGGAATTGAATGTAATATCTCCAAATTTGCAGATGACTCTAAACTAGGTGGCGGTGTGAGCTGTGAGAAGGATGCCAAGAGGCTGCATGGTGACTTGGACAGATTAGGTGAGTGGGCAAATCCATGGCAGATGCAGTATAATGTGGATAAATGTGAGGTTATCCACTTTGGGGGCAAAAACACAAAGGCAGAATATTATCTGAATGGCAGTGATTAGGAAAAGGGGAGGTGCAACGAGACCTGGGTATCATGGTTCATCAGTCATTGAAAGTTGGCATACAGGTACAGCAGGCAGTGAAGAAGGCAAATGGTATGTTGGCCTTCATAGCTAAGGGTTTTGAGTATAGGAGCAGGGAGGTCTTACTGCAGTTGTACAGGGCCTTGGTGAGGCCTCACTTGGAATATTGTGTTCAGTTTTGGTCTCCTAATCTGAGAAAGGACATCCTTGCTATTAAGGGAGTGCAGCGAAGGTTCACCAGGCTGATTCCCGGGATCGCTGGACTGACATATGAGGAGAGACTGGATCGACTGGGCCTTTATTCACTGCAGTTTAGAAGGTTGAGAGGTGCTCTCATAGAAACATACGAAATTCTGACGGGACTAGACAGGTTAGATGCAGGAAGAATGTACCCGATGTTGGGGAAGTCCAGAACCAGGGGACACAGTCTTAGGTTAAGGGGTAAGCCATTTAGAACTGAGATGAGGAGCAACTTCTTAACTCAGAGAGTTGTTAACCTGTGAAATTCCCTACTACAGAGAGAGTTGTTGATGCCAGTTCATTGGATATATTCAAGAGGGAGGTAGATGTGGCTCTTACGGCTAAAGGGATCAAGGGGTATGGAGAGAAAGCAGGAAAGGGGTACTGTGGTGAATGATCAGCCATGATCTTACTGAATGGTGGTGCAGGCTCCAAGGGCCGAATGGCCTACTCCTGCACCTATTTTCTATGTTTCTATGTTTCTCAGGACCTCCCACAGCTAACAGTACTTTTGACATGTAGTCACTGCTGTAGTGCAGGGAATCATCGCCGAGAGCATGCAGAAATCAAGCGCAGGCAGCGGAAAGAGCGTGTGGCAAAGCAGTCCCACCCACCCTTTTCCTCATCATCTATCTGTCCCACCTGTGACAGGGAATGTAGTTCTTTTATTGGACTGTTCAGTCACCGAAGGACTCATTTTTAGAGTGGAAGCAAATCTTCCTCGATTCCAAGGGACTGCCTATGATGATGATGCAGGGAAATGCAGCAGCACTTTGTGCACATCATTGTCCCACAGATCACGTCAAAATGTATTATCATCACACCAATTGCTTGTGATATTATTATGAAAAAATGAAACATGGTCCCAAATAAAAAATGTTCACAAATCACATTTTGTCACGTTTTAGAGTTGGGGGAAAATACTTGATGTTGAGAATTATCTCTAGGTGGTTCTTGGCTAACTGAGCAGCATCAATGGAGAGAGCATGATTCTAGCCATACAAGAATCCAACCTCTCAGTACAGAAGATGCATGGAATTCTTAAAGATATGCTTTAAGCAGTTCGAGCAGTCAGTCGAGGAGGCGGGAGCTCGGAGCAGCGCGAGTCCGGAGTCGGCAAGAGGCCTATAAAGGCCAGCGGGAGTCGAGCAGTTCGAGCAGTCAGTCGAGGAGGCGGGAGCTCGGAGCAGCGCGAGTCCGGGGTCAGCGAGAGGCCTATAAAAGGCCAGCGGGAGTCGAGCACTTCGAGCAGTCAGTCGAGGCGGCGGGAACTCGGAGCAGCGCGAGTCCGGGGTCAGCGAGAGGCCTATAAAAGGCGTACATGTGCAGCTACAGGGAGAAGGCAAAAAAGAAGTAGAAAGAAACAGAAAGGTGATGTCACAGCCAAGGGGGTAAGTGATTGGCTGGTGATTGGTGAGTAGTTTTTCTTTTTTCTCTTCTACAACAGTTAGTAACTTTTAACATTGTTGTTGCCAATTTAAGTGTATCTAAGGGTTAATTCATGGCAGGGGAGCTCGGTCACGTGATATGCTCCTCCTATACCATGTGGGAACTAGGGATGCTTCCGGTGTCCCTGACGATTACTTGTGCGGGAAGTGTATCCACCTCCAGCTCCTGACGGACCGCGTTGCGGAATTGGAGCTGAGGGTGGATTCACTCTGGAGCATCCACGATGCTCAAGAGGGAGTTAGATGTGGCTCTTACGGCTAAAGGGATCAAGGGGTACGGAGAGAAAGCAGGAAAGGGGTACTGTGGTGAATGATCAGCCATGATCTTACTGAATGGTGGTGCAGGCTCCAAGGGCCGAATGGCCTACTCCTGCACCTATTTCCTATGTTTCTATGTTTCTCAGGACCTCCCACAGCTAACAGTACTTTTGACATGTAGTCACTGCTGTAGTGCAGGGAATCATCGCCGAGAGCATGCAGAAATCAAGCGCAGGCAGCGGAAAGAGCGTGCGGCAAAGAAGTCCCACCCACCCTTTTCCTCATCATCTTGAGTAGCTCATGTAGCGAGTTGGTCTTACCGCTGGAGAAGGGTCCACAGCCAGCTAGGGAATGGAAGACCAGCAGGAAGAGTAGTGCAAGGAAAGTAGTGCAAGGGTCCCCTGTGGTCATCCCCCTGCAAAAGAGATACACTGTTTTGAGTGCTGTTGAGGGGGATGACTCATCAGGGGAGGGCAGCAGCAGCCAAGTTCATGGCACTGTGGCTGGCTCTGTTGCACAGGAGGGCAGGAAAAAGAGTGGGAGAGCGATAGTGATAGGGGATTCAATTGTGAGGGGAATAGATAGGCGTTTCTGCGGCCGCAACCGAGACTCCAGGATGGTATGTTGCCTCCCTGGTGCAAGGGTCAAGGATGCCTCGGAGCGGATGCAGGACATTCTAAAAAGGGAGGGAGAACAGCCAGTTGTCGTGGAGCACATTGGTACCAATGACATAGGTAAAAAAAGGGATGAGGTCCTACGAAACGAATTTAAGGAGCTAGGAGCTAAATTAAAAAGTAGGACCTCAAAAGTAGTAATCTCGGGATTGCTACCAGTGCCAAGTGCTAGTCAGAGTAGGAATCACAGGATAGCGCAGATGAATACGTGGCTTGAGCAGTAGTGCAGCAGAGAGGGATTCAAATTCCTGGGGCATTGGAACCAGTTCTGGGGGAGGTGGGACCAGTACAAACCGGACGGTCTGCACCTGGGCAAGACCGGAACCAATGTCCTAGGGGGAGTGTTTGCTCGTGCTGTTGGGGAGGAGTTAAACTAATATGGCAGGGGGATGGGAACCAATGCAGGGAGACAGAGGGAAACAAAAAGGAGACAAAAGCAAAAGACAGAAAGGAGATGAGGAAAAGTGGAGGGCAGAGAAACCCAAGAAAAAGAACAAAAAGGGCCACTGTACAGCAAAATTCTAAAAGAACAAAGGTTGTTAAAAAAACAAGCCTGAAGGCTTTGTGTCTTAATGCAAGGAGTATCCGCAATAAGGTGGATGAATTAACTGTGCAAATAGATGTTAATAAATATGATGTGATTGGGATTACGGAGACGTGGCTCCACGATGATCAGGGCTGGGAACTCAACATCCAGGGGTATTCAACATTCAGGAAGGATAGAATAAAAGGAAAAGGAGGTGGGGTAACATTGCTGGTTAAAGAGGAGATTAATGCAATAGTTAGGAAGGACATTAGCTTGGATGATGTGGAATCTATATGGGTAGAGCTGCAGAACACCAAAGGGCAAAAAACATTAGTGGGAGTTGTGTTCAGACCTCCAAACAGTAGTAGTGATGTTGGAGAGGGCATCAAACAGGAAATTAGGGGTGCATGCAATAAAGGTGCAGCAGTTATAATGGGTGACTTTAATATGCACATAGATTGGGCTAGCCAAACTGAAAGCAATACGGTGGAGGAGGATTTCCTGGAGTGCATAAGGGATGGTTTTCTAGACCAATATGTCGAGGAACCAACTAAGGAGGAGGCCATCTTAGACTGGGTGTTGTGTAATGAGAGAGGATTAATTAGCAATCTCGTTGTGCGAGGCCCCTTGGGGAAGAGTGACCATAATATGGTGGAATTCTGCATTAGGATGGAGAATGAAACAGTTAATTCAGAGACCATGGTCCAGAACTTAAAGAAGGGTAACTTTGAAGATATGAGGCGTGAATTAGTTAAGATAGATTGGCGAATGATACTTAAGGGGTTGGCTGTGGATGGGCAATGGCAGACATTTAGAGACTGCATGGATGAATTACAACAATTGTACATTCCTGTCTGGCGTAAAAATAAAAAAGGGAAGGTGGCTCAACCGTGGCTATCAAGGGAAATCAGGGATAGTATTAAAGCCAAGGAAGTGGCATACAAATTGGCCAGAAATAGCAGCAAACCCGGGGACTGGGAGAAATTTAGAACTCAGCAGAGGAGGACAAAGGGTTTGATTAGGGCAGGGGAAATGGAGTACGAGAAGAAGCTTGCAGGGAACATTAAGACGGATTGCAAAAGTTTCTATAGATATGTAAAGAGAAAAAGGTTAGTGAAGACAAATGTAGGTCCCCTGCAGTCAGAATCAGGGGAAGTCATAACGGGGAACAAACGGCAGACCAATTGAACAAGTATTTTGGTTCGGTATTCACTAAGGAGGACACAGACAACCTTCCGGATATAAAAGGGGTCAGAGGGTCTAGTAAGGAGGAGGAACTGAGGGAAATCCTTATTAGTCGGGAAATTGTATTGGGGAAATTGATGGGATTGAAGGCCGATAAATCCCCAGGGCCTGATGGACTGCAACCCAGAGTACTTAAGGAGGTGGCCTTGGAAATAGCGGATGCATTGACAGTCATTTTCCAACATTCCATTGACTCTGGATCAGTTCCTATCGAGTGGAGGGTAGCCAATGTAACCCCACTTTTTAAAAAAGGAGGGAGAGAGAAAACAGGGAATTATAGACCGGTCAGCCTGACCTCAGTAGTGGGTAAAATGATGGAATCAATTATTAAGGATGTCATAGCAGCGCATTTGGAAAGAGGTGACATGATAGGTCCAAGTCGGCATGGTTTTGTGAAAGGGAAATCATGCTTGACAAATCTTCTGGAATTTTTTGAGGATGTTTCCAGTAGAGTGGACAAGGGAGAACCAGTTGATGTGGTATAATTGGACTTTCAGAAGGCTTTCGACAAGGTCCCACACAAGAGATTAATGTGCAAAGTTAAAGCGCATGGGATTGGGGGTAGTGTGCTGACATGGATTGAGAACTGGTTGTCAGACAGGAAGCAAAGAGTAGGAGTAAATGGGTACTTTTCAGAATGGCAGGTAGTGACTAGTGGGATACCGCAAGGTTCTGTGCTGGGGCTCCAGCTGTTTACACTGTACATTAATGATTTAGACGAGGGGATTAAATGTAGTATCTCCAAATTTGCGGATGACACTAAGTTGGGTGGCAGTGCGAGCTGCGAGGAGGATGCTATGAGGCTGCAGAGTGACATGGATAGGTTAGGTGAGTGGGCAAATGCATGGCAGATGAAGTATAATGTGGATAAATGTGAGGTTATCCACTTTGGTGGTAAAAACAGAGAGACAGACTATTATCTGAATGGTGACAGATTAGGAAAAGGGGAGGTGCAACGAGACCTGGGTGTCATGGTACATCAGTCATTGAAGGTTGGCATGCAGGTACAGCAGGCAGTTAAGAAAGCAAATGGCATGTTGGCCTTCATAGCGAGGGGATTTGAGTACAGGGGCAGGCAGGTGTTGCTACAGTTATACAGGGCCTTGGTGAGGCCACACCTGGAGTATTGTGTACAGTTTTGGTCTCCTAACTTGAGGAAGGACATTCTTGCTATTCAGGGAATGCAGCGAAGGTTCACCAGACTGATTCCCAGGATGGTGGGACTGACCTATCAAGAAAGACTGGATCAACTGGGCTTGTATTCACTGGAGTTCAGAAGAATGAGAGGGGATCTCATAGAAACGTTTAAAATTCTGACGGGTTTAGACAGGTTCGATGCAGGAAGAATGTTCCCAATGTTGGGGAAGTCCAGAACCAGGGGTGACAGTCTGAGGATAAGGGGTAAGCCATTTAGGACCGAGATGAGGAGAAACTTCTTCACCCAGAGAGTGGTGAACCTATGGAATTCTCTACCACAGAAAGTTGTTGAGGCCAATTCACTAAATATATTCAAAAGGGAGTTAGATGAAGCCCTTACTACTAGGGGGATCAAGGGGTATGGCGAGAAAGCAGGAAGGTGGTACTAAAGTTGCATGTTCAGCCATGAACTCATTGAATGGCGGTGCAGGCTAGAAGGGCCGAATGGCCTACTCCTGCACCTATTTTCTTTGTTTCTATGTTTCTATGCTTACAGCTGAGAAGATATTGACAAGTAATTGTCTGTCCAGATAGAAGGAGCTCCTAATGTTACATGAAATATCTGATACTTAAAGTTGTTATGATGCTTGAAATTACAAATGATTATCCTGCACAACACTAACATCCCACAATGTAGAAACAGACACTTTCTTCTACTATATAGACAACTAGTAATTACTTCAAGTAAAGAAAAACATGCAAATAAAAGAAAAGAGGCTATGTGGCATGTTATTCTTTCAAGTTACAGACAATGGCACCTAATGTTGAAAGAGAAGCAATTTATTGAAATGGAAAAAAAACTTACAACCTTGAAAATTTTCAATTAAAGACTTAATTTCTGCCAATTATGAAATGCACATCAGATTCGGGAGATAACACAACATTAAAATACACCAGCATGTGAAATAAACACTGATGCTACAGTACAAAATGTACATTGTTGCAGGAGCAATTTAATCTTAAGTACTCCCCTGGATTATCATGCTTATATTGTTATTTACTGAACTTCAAAGCATTGTTCAATATTAAAGGCAGTTGACATTTACTGCCAGTGAAGCCACAAAAAATAGCATGGTGGTGGTGACATGTTCCAAAGGTAGATTTTCCTAAGTGGTTAGAAACATGTAATTCTGATTTATATATGGAAGGGAAACTTGAAAAAGCAATCACAATGATATATTTTATTTCAGTTCTTCACAAACACAGAATGAGCAGCTGCAGAATCACCAACAGGACTCAGAATTTGACACAACTCACCTGTACCTGAAGACAGGCCGCAGCGCGCACAGGAGGAGCTGAAAAAACTGACAGGAAAAATTACAAAGGTTCATTTTCAGAGAAAATGGTTCTAGAAACAAAATTAACAATTCGATTAGACCTCAAAACACATTCAATTCTATTCTTTAATACATGTAAAATACTCCAATGAAATGTTTACCATTTTACCACTCCGACCAAAACAAAATGACTATTGTTTCCCAAAAGAGCAGTGACCACAATTTAATTTTAACTAATTTTGTAACAATTAGTTGCTTATTATTTCAATTTATTTTTTTAAGGAGTGCCTGTTATGTATCTGGAGCTAACTGGTCATCACTGTGACGGTGTTATTCTGTGGTAATGACAATAAGCATAATAATCTTAAATTGATACAATTTGGCCCCAATTTGTAACTGTCACTGGCATTAATTTTGTTTCATTGGGACTACGATGAAACAAAACATTGGCCTAGAATTTGGTTCACTGCCGACACGAACTAGGCACAGGGAAAGATTCCAGCACTGGAATGGATAGGCCCAAGGGATACCTGATATTGGGGAAGTGATCAGGAAGGTGGGAAGCGATCGTGAGGGAGGGTGACGATCAGGATGTGGGGGTGTTCAGGAGGGAGAGGATATGATTAGAAGGGGTCAAGCAGCAGCTGGCAACGGTCTTTGGCACTGCAGTGGAGCCGGGACAAATAAGCATTTTTGAACAAACTTACCTTTTTGGTGGCATCATCCATCGGTCTTAAGGTTCGGCCACATTAACCTAAATGGAACTGGCCTGGTGCCAATTTTACAAAGTGGGCCTCAAACAGATGTTATACCCCTTATTTACATATGCCTGTTTCAGGTGCGGCCCTCGACACCCCTTTTCCTGCATTTAACAAAATGCCGGGCAACATACTTCCAATGCAGAATGTGCTTGTGGGTGCTACCTGCTATATTGGATGAATTTCTGGGCCACTACTTTATTTGTTTAAATTATCAATTAGAAGTGAGTAATAAGGTGCAATGTTAACCCTGGGGGTTAGATAATGTCAATGAAACTATGGCAGCTTTGCTCATCTGTCTTATATTCTACAGTGATGTGGAGGTTGGGAACTGTACATAAGAAATAGGAGCAGGAGTAGGCCATTTGGCCCCTCGAGCCTGCTCTGCCATTTAATATCATGGCTGATCTGATCCTGGGCTCAGCTTCACTTTCCTGCCCTCTCCCCAGAACCCTTGACTCCCTTATTGCTCAAAAATTTGTCTATCGCCACCTTAAATATATTCAATGACCCAGCCTCCACAGCTCTCTGGGACAGAAAATTTCATAGATTTACGACCCTCTGAGGGAAGAAATTCCTCCTCATCTCAGTTCTAAATTCTTAAACTGTGCCCCCTAGTTCAAGATTTCCACACAGGGGGAAACATCCTCTCTGCATCTACCTTATCGAGCCCCTTCAGTATTTTGTATGTTTCAATAAGATCACCTCTCCTTCCTCCTGCTGATAATTTTAGCAAAAATGTCAGTGTGAGTACAAAATATGATTTCCCATTTGGTACTCTTGCCAACTTTTGCGACTAAATTATTGGCAGGAGAAACTTTACACTCATGGTGACTTCTAAATTCAATTAAATCGCAGTCTTATTACTGACTCCAACCATATCATAGTTTTACTTATACATGTACCATGCATATATCGGTGGTTTGTACTTCCACTGGTGCTACTTCTTTCCTTTGCAATAAATGGGTTTTATGATGCACCTGTTACTCACATTCTTCCTGATTGCACTCTCCAGAGGCTGGAATTTTCCCTACCGGGTCGGGTGCGTGCGAGCCGCATAGCTGGTTGGTCCCGCGATGTATTGATCAGCCCGTACTTCAGAGTGACATTAGCGTAACGGCCCCTATTAAGGCAGACATGCATTTTTCCCAGCCCTATTAAATGGTACAGGCCTGATGACATCATCGATGACTCATTTGCAATGGAGATATTTAAAGCAGCCTTGGCCACATCACATTTGCAAGTGTGGAGGGAGGATTGGAGAGGATTGTCTTGCTGCGGAGAAATAGAAAAAAATTACTTCCCAAAGACAGGGTTGCACCCCGCTTTTCTGATGAATTGCAACATATTCTTGTGGAGGGAGTCAGAGCACACAAGGAAGTCCTCTTCCCTGCAGATGGACAGAAGAGACCTCCCCAAGAGACCAAAAGTGCCTGTCTCCCAATTGCTGAGGAGACCAATAGCAGGGCTGTCGTAAAGAGGACTTGGATGCGGTGCAGGAAGTGCTTGAATGATCTGTTAAGATCAGGAAAGGTGAGTGCAAAGCCACACTCGCCTTTATCCTGTCCCCATCAGTCCTCCTTCCCAGGCCCACTTCTGCATATTATTCCTCACACCAACAAACCTTACACATCCACTCATCCCTCTCCCTCTATGTACATATTCACATTCCCATCTGACTAACCACCCCTCACTCTCACCCTTATCCTAATGTAATCATACCAAGTAACACCACATTTGGCATTTGGCACCACACTCCCACATAGTCACCCTCTACAGATGTAACCCACACATTCCTTACACTCATGCCATCACACTCATTCAAACTTCTCCTCTTTGCTTCCTTGCAGAAGACAGCTGACAACAACAGGGAGAGAGTGGACGTTGGCCCTCCATCCTTCAGTACTTTAACTGCAGCAGTGGAGGTGGCCCTGGAGGTCTCAAGAGTTGCAGAGCAGCTGGCGATGGGAGACGGAGAGAAGGAGAACTCTTCGCAACTTGCTGACAGAATTATATCGTATACAGCCACACGGCATGCACCAGTCACTCATATGGTGACTGATGTCAGCAGCCAGTGAATGTTCATTATGTGCATAATGGTATCCTCCAGCCTCTGAGGGTGCACTGTCAGCAGACCCAAGCGCACCCAGCACCAGCGCAGATACGCGCACCTTATTGGGTCCTGTAAGAGATAGATTAGTGTAAGAACATAAGAACATAAGAACATGGAACAGGAGTAGGCCATCTAGCCCCTCGAGCCTGCTCCGCCATTCAACAAGATCATGGCTGATCTGGCCGTGGACTCAGCTCCACTTACCCGCCCGCTCCCCGTAACCCTTAATTCCCTTATTGGTTAAAAATCTATCTATCCGTGACTTGAATACATTCAATGAGCTAGCCTCAACTGCTTCCTTGGGCAGAGAATTCTACAGATTCACAACCCTCTGGGAGAAGAAATTCCTTCTCAACTCTGTTTTAAATTGGCTCCCCTGTATTTTGAGGCTGTGCCCCCTAGTTCTAGTCTCCCCGACCAGTGGAAACAACCTCTCTGCCTCTATCTTGTCTATCCCTTTCATTATTTTAAATGTTTCTATAAGATCACCCCTCATCCTTTGGAACTCCAACGAGTAAAGACCCAGTCTACTCAATCTATCATCATAAGGTAACCCCCTCATCTCCGGAATCAGCGTAGTGAATCGTCTCTGTAGCCCCTCCAAAGCTAGTATATCCTTCCTTAAGTAAGGTGACCAAAACTGCACGCAGCATTCCAGGTGCGGCCTCACCAATACCCTATACAGTTGCAGAAGGACCTCCCTGCTTTTGTACTCCATCCCTCTCGCAATGAAGGCCAACATTCCATTCGCCTTCCTGATTACCTGCTGCACCTGCAAACTCACTTTTTGGGATTCATGCACAAGGACCCCCAGGTCCCTCTGCACCGCAGCATGTTGTAATTTCTCCCCATTCAAATAATATTCCCTTTTACTATTTTTTTTTCCCAAGGTGGATGACCTCACTTTCCGACATTGTATTCCATCTGCCAAACATTAGCCCATTCGCTTAACCTATCTAAATCTCTTTGCAGCCTCTCTGTGTCCTCTACACAACCCACTTTCCCACTAATCTCTGTGTCATCTGCAAATTTTGTTACACTACACTCTGTCCCCTCTTCTAGGTCATCTATGTATATTGTAAACAGTTGTGGTCCCAGCACCGATCCCTGTGGCACACCACTAACCACCGATTTCCAACCTCTGCTTTCTGTTAGCCAGCCAATTCTCTATCCATGCTAATACATTTCCTCTGACTCCGCGAACCTCTATCTTCTGCAGTAACCTTGTGTGGCACCTTATCGAATGCCTTTTGGAAATCTAAATACACCACATCTATCGGTACACCTCTATCCACCATGCTCGTTATATCCTCAAAGAATTCCAGTAAATTAGTTAAACATGATTTTCCCTTCATGAATCCATGTTGCGTCTGCTTGATTGCACTATTTCTATCTAGATGTCCTGCTATTTCTTCCTTATTGATAGTTTCAAGCATTTTCCCCACTACAGATGTTAAACTAACCGGCCTATAGTTACCTGCCTTTTGTCTGCCCCCTTTTTTTAAACAGAGGCGTTACATTAGCTACAGAGGTGTTACATTAGTTACATTAGGGTGCAAGAAGTTCCCAGCTCGGCTCAGCTGCATGCAGACGCTGAGCCTTGGGGGCCATCAAGAAAAAGGGTAATCCTGAAGGGGCAGCAAGAAATGCAGGAGGCTCTGGGAGGTTTTTCAGCTGCGATGTTTGTAAATGTGCAGAGAACGACAGAGTTCATCTCCAACATGAGCACCACCATGTTGCAGACAATGGCGGCGATATTCTATTCCATGGAAAGGATGGCCACCTGCATGGAGCAGCTACTGTGCCACTCACATGAGCACATGCTATCTATGCAGAACAGACGGCACAGGCTCATAGACCTCCTCTCTAGGAGGGATCTAAACATAGACTTGGCTCCTCATGGCCCCACTGCTGTGCAGCAAGGTGATCTCCAGCTCCTTGCCAGGAAGTGCGGGTGGCCCATGAGAGAGATGATGGTGAAAGGGGACATGGAAGTGGGAGCTCCTCTCAAAGCACTCCCACTTCTCCCCCATTACCCCTGCCCCCCAAGTCAGAGAGCCCCAAATGCTTCCTCGGATCCCTATGGCCAAGTTCGCCCCTGCACAGTCGCAGGAGGAGCAAACTTTGGCGGGGCCATCACATGCTCCAAAACCCAGAGGACATCCTCCAAAAGTGTCAAAGCATTTGCAGCAGGAAATTGAGCAGCCTGGCTCTACCTCTGCTGAAGCCACAGGGTCTTGTAGAAGCACACATGAAAAATGACACAGAAGTAGATGCACAAAGCTAAGCACATGGGTGTATAAAGAAGTGTTATTGTTAAGGTTCCGTTACTGTTATCACACAGATAAATCTACTTTTTTTCACCACTTTTCAGTCATGCCCATTTATGTCTGCTACTTTGGAAGTGGCTTTGTGAGTGGTAATGAATGGTGAGACATAACATTACCTCCAGCAATGGGGGTCAGTGTGAATGGAATGACTTGGTCATTGTAGGGATTCATTATGATGTTTTGGGAAGTGGGGAGGAAAACTTGGCACACAGCATGTGGCAGCCATATGGGTGTATAGCATGAAGTTAAGTAAATCTGGCCATCCCTGGCCTCCCGGGCAGAAATGTGCTCTGGTCCTGTTCCATCTGGACCTTGGGTTCCTACTGCTCCTCTTCTTCGTCTTCCAGCTGATGCTCTTCCTCCTCCTCTGAAGAGACTGTGTTCTCTGAACCTTGCTCCTCATGCAGCTCTAATCCTCATTGCTGTGCTATCTTGTGCAGTGCACAGCAGATGACAACGACGATTCTGGAGAGTGGTGCGTACTGAAGGGCTCCTCCAGACCTGTCAAGGCATCTGAAGCGCATCTTCAGCATGCCTATTGGTTGCTCTACAACTACCTGACGCAATAGCCTGAGCCTTCTGAAGCACTGCTGCTCAGTAATGTTGAGGATACTCATCCTCTCCCTGTTTACCCTGTGTTGGGGGTATCGCCTCTGGCGCGGTGCAGCCCTGCGCTGATGCCCTCTGTCCTGTGGAGCATCAGGTCATTGAGGAGAAGGTTGGTGGTGGTGTTGCTGTTGCTGCTGGTGTGTTTGGTGCTGCTGGTAGATGGGCTCATCCTGGTCTGATTCTGAGGACCAAGGTGAGATAGTGTAAGCGGCACACATGCTGATGTAATAGATGGTAGGTCAAGTAGAGATCAGAGGAGCAATCAGTCAATGGTGTGATAATTACTAACAATGTGGTGAGAGTGGCTTCTGAGATTGCAGAAAAGACTTGCAAATTCTAGACACCTAAATCTGTGCTCAAAATGTACTCCGCAAGAGCCTTTCCCTTTGACTAGTAAGCAGGGGTCGTGTGGGAGGTTTCATTTGGATTTCCATGCTCAATGGCCAGAGCTTCTGCCTCAGGTTCCCAAGCTGTGCGATTTCCATGGTCATCCAGTGAAAATCAAAAGCTGTGGTTAAAATCCCTATTAAGGAGCTCACAACAAGGACTTAATGAGCTTAATTAGGTCGCCGTTCGGATCTGCGGCGCGTTGGCAAACGCACCGAGTTAAAGGCGCGAGGAGGCGGGATGACGGCGCGTTCCCGACACATTCGCATTTTCTGCAACTTTTCCTGCCAACCCGCCTCCAAACCCACATACACGGCCTCTGTTTCACAGCATTTCCTCTCAAGGTTATTCACAGACATACATGCTGGATTTCTGCCAAAGCATGATGTCTCTCTGCCCTACCCCCACTCTTTTACAAGGGTGCAAACACAATCCTGTCTTGGTGTTCTTCCCTGAAATGTGGTTTGAAATTAGTCACAGGAATAATAAATCAGCACTCAACTTTAAGTGGGTCAGAATGTGGAATATGTCAGGGATATACATAGCAGACTTGAAGTGTCTAAGAAAATGAATTACCAAATGGCACCCACTGCGTATCTCATGAGTATCGTCGGTGGAAATGAGTTAAATTGGCCAGAGCATAAGTTGTACTGTGCACACAACATACACTGCTGGAAGCATGGCACATGATAAGGTAGTGAATCAATCATAGACATTCTGTGGCTTCTCCAAGCTTCAGCTGCAGCTGTCCCAGAAAGAATGTGCAGGGCCACATCATATGACATCATGATCCCTATTATTTTGCTAGCTAGAACACTAAGTATGGCTGTAAATAGCAAGAAAATAAATAGAAATAATAATTAAATACTTCAATACTATGTAGTGCAATGTACATGTTATATAAACTGATCATACCACAGGAATGATCACCTACTGAAGTAAATAATTTGCACTGTGGCTAATAAAGCTCATTTGTGGTAAAGATGCTCCTGATTTATGCAGTAGGTGCCATTCAATGCTTTAGAAATTTTCAGTCTGCTATCTGTATATTCTATATATTCCACATTCTTCCCCAATTAAAGTTAAATGCAGACATGTTCATTCTCAGGGTGCATTCACACTGCATCATCATATCATCATCGGCAGTCCCTCGAAATCGAGAAGTGAGTTCTCGGGTGACTGAACAGTCCAATGCGGGAATTAAAGTCTGTCACAGGTGGGACAGACAGTCATTGAAGGAAAGGATGGGTGGGGAGTCTGGTTTGCCGCATCCTGCTTCCGCTGTCTGTGCTTGCTTGTTAGACGCTCTCGGCGATGAGACTCGAGGTGCTCAGCGCCCTCCACAAGTTTAGCATCAGTACGAAGCACTTTTGGTTTCACACCTACTCTAACCTTTGAATGTAAATCACGTACCATGGCCCACTGAGTCCTGAGTCAAATGGAATAAGACTGTCTCCTCCAGGAAGTTACGCTCTGCTACCTTTCCATGTCAGGCCAGGCCCTGAGGCTGGATTCAGGCTGCATTAACACTGTAACTGCAGCACTGATGCAAAGCAAAACTGCTTCTCACTGAAGCTACAGTTGGAAGTTAAATCCAGTCTCACACTCCGTATGTGTCCCTTGAAAAGATCATTACATTTACATTGGTAAAAATTCAAGAGAGAAAAAATAATGTAAACCTTTCCATTATAATTTCTATCATTGTTCTGCTTTAGGATACAAAACAATCATACAGCATTGCAAAGAGTTAACCAGGAACTTGAAAATAAGCTACAGAGGATGGTGAGTGAACAGCACAGCTACTCACAATAACATAATCTGTTGTAATATTGAGTACCACTGACTGTAAATGCAATATTCAAAGTAATGGAACTGGCTGGAGGAAAATGCCATGGAAAATATTTTAATGATTTCTTCAGCATGTCCATTAATTTATCTGTACTGTTATCTTTTTGGGTGTTTTCCAAAGTGCTTACCTTAGATTATTTCGGCTCTAGTATCTTAGGTCTTTTATGAGTGAATTCCAACTCCCCATATCTTCAAGAGTACCTATCCTTCCCTTAAGATTTAAGTAAGCTTTCAGCGATGTGCCAGGATAAGACTGACAGCAAACACTGTTTGGTAATTGCTTTTAGATACTGTCCTATCTGATGCTTCCATAAAATTTTCAAGAGCATTCGATCAGATTATATCACATTGGCCCAGAAATTCCGATATCCCGGGCCCGCACGAAGTTTCTACGGACCCGGGAAGGCATCGGAAAAGATGGTTTTCAGCGCGCAATGCGCACGGGCTGAAAACCGGCTTTTCCGATCTATCAAGCTGGAGCTTGAAAGATGATCCACAGATCGGGAGCGAGGATGTTTGTTCGTGGAAGTTTGGGCTATTTACCCATATCTTGCACGGCAAATGTCTTCAAAACTCTTGCACCTGAAAAAGCAGGCGCATAGCCTGCTTTTACAGGTGTAAGAGTTTAAAAACATAGAAAAAACATGATTAAAATTAAAATTTTAAAACCACATTTATGTCAAAACCCTGCCCACTCAGCTAATGTTATTTTCAACCCTAATCCTAACATTTTTTTTAAATCGGGAATTTCCTTACGAATCTCCTATTACTATGAATGAGAAAATGCTTACCTGTGATTGGGTGTCTAGGCACACGTGACTCCTGCGGATGTCCCGATGTGCACGCGCTGCGCGTCGCAGGGAGAGGAGGCCTGTGGATCGTGAGTTCCAGCGGGCGCAGCAGCTTCTGATAAGTGCGCATTTTATTTCTATTTTTTCTTGATTTGCCCGCGCGCGGGAAGCCCTCCTCGGAATTTCTGCCCCATTATATTGTCTATAAAGTTTTCGAAAATTAAAATACTACCCATTGAGATAAATCAAATAGCTGACAAATGCCCAAACTTACTGTTACATTTGTAATTGTTCCAGGCATTTAGAAGATTAAATACAGTTGTGCCAACATCCTCACTTCAATGACTGTTGTCTGTTTGGAAATGTCCAAGCTGCTATCTGTAATGGCTGTTCCACCATGGGATCCAGCTATAAAGACGTTGCAGTTTTGCATTGTCCTGAAGGCACTGAATTGCTCAAGTCAGGTATCCATGAAGTCACCTTTATATCTTTGAAATATATTTTAATTAACAGTTCTTTACCAGAGGGTGAAGTGAGCCTTCAGCATTGTGTCAGAAAGTGCAGGAGTTGAACCCAACTAGACAGTCCCGGCAAGTGGAGACTGGAGCTCTGGCACTCAATTCTGAGTTGACATCCACTGGGGTACTTGTGCCCAGTGGGTATGGGTGGCCCTCCCCCTTTCATTGTATGGGTTGCTGGAGCCCATAAAGCCGCCTTGCCACAAAGGACCCGATTGGCTGGAATAACGATTGTTACAGCAATGGAAGGAGCATTCACATCAGGGTCTGTCAGAGACTGCCCGAACCTTGGGACAAACGTGACAAACATCTCTTTGTTTAATTCATGTTCTATCGTATTTATAAGTTGCTGTGATAAGGTACATCTCTGTGTAATGATGTGCATTCCATCTTTTTTTTTTAATTTATCGAAGGACTATTGTTATCAAAAAATGGTTTAAAAGTTACTGGTGAGAAATTAAGAATTGTCCGACTATTTTCATCTGCTGATTAATTCCTGATTCTGTAACATTTTGCTTCTTAGAATAAACTGAATTAGTAATTTTAAGTCTGAACTATTTAGCCTGTCAGTATGGTGGTTTTCACCAGTGGGCAGGCAGTAGTATTTCCAGTGCATATCCCAATGCTAGAAAATCTTTTCCTTCATCTCTTGACATGCAATCTCACATTCTTTAAGCGTAATGTCAAGTATCAGTTCATAGGAAGCACAAACTAGCCAATAGAAGCTAACATGATGCATTGAGCACAAGTAAAATATATTGGCGAAAAGCTTGAATTGTAATACACATCACCTGGCTCTTCTCTCTCCTTAAAATAAATCATGAGGGCAGTGTTTTCTGAAAGTCTGGTTGCTATGGTTTCATGGACTCTCTCCTTTCATTGACAACACTGACTGGTTAAAAACAGATCATTTTAACAAGATTCATGTAGAAGATTAAATGTCAGAATTGAGAAATTGAAGCACCGTAGTGTTCAATCTCATTTGTGTGAGTGCAGGTGCTCATTCGTGTATGAAATTGTAGCTTTCAAATATTAGATTTGATTGAGTGATAACAAACTAAGTGATAATCATTATCTTTATAAGTACTTGGCTGCTCATGATAAGTATGACTTAGTCGCAAACAAAATTCAGAACAGAAGGAGAAAGTGACCTGATAGAAATTATACCTAAACAAACCTTTCGAATTGATAAGTAACTATTTGCTATGCAGCCAATTAATTTGATTATTTTAAGGCATTTGCTTTCATATTCATTTTTAGAATGGGGAATGTGGACACACTCAGCAGGTCAGACAGCATCTGTTTCCAGTATTATCTGGTTTTATTTCAGATTTCTATCATCTGCAGTTTGTTTTACTTTTTGTTCATTTTTAGAATGCTGTTCATCTTAATAAACATGGTCTCTATAGCATTAAAATCAGCCCTGAGAAACACATCATGCTGACCTTAACCAGCTTCCTTTTCAATTCTTTGTTTGCTGGTTGTTCTCACTATGATGGTGGTTTCCAGATTATAAAATGCAGCTAAACTCTATTACATTGATTATGGAAGGCAGCTCCTGCAGATTGATTGATAAGGACTAATGAATTGAGAAAATTGAACAACAATCATCATAGGCAGTCACTCGAAGTCGAGGAAGACTTGCTTCCACTCTTAACATGAGTTCTTAGGTGACTGAACAGTCCAATACGAGAACCACAGTCTCTGTTACAGGTGGGACAGATAGTCGTTGAGGGAAGGGGTGGGTGGGACTGGTTTGCCGCACACTCTTTCCGCAGCCTGCGCTTGATTTCTGCATGCTCTCGGCGACGAGACTCGAGGTACTCAGCGCCCTCCCGGATGCGCTTCCTCCACTTAGGGCAGTCTTTGGCCAAGGTCATGGCAGACATTTAAATATCACATGGATGAACTACAACAATTGTACATCCCTGTGTGGCGTAAGAATAAAAAAGGAAGGTGGCTTAACCTTGGCTAACCAGGGAAATTAGGGAAAGTGTTAAACCCAAGGAAGAGGCATATAAATTGGCCAGAAAAAACAGCAAACCTGAGGACTGGGAGAAATTTGGAATTCGGCAGAGGAGGACTAAGGGTTTAATTAGGAGGAGGGAAATGGAGCATGAGAGTAAGCTTGCAGGGAACATAAAAACTGACTGCAAAAGCTTCTATAGATATGTGAAGAGAAAAAGATTAGTGAAGACTAATGTAGGTCCCTTGCAGTCAGAATCAGGGGGATTCATAATGGGGAACAAGGAAATGGCAGACCAATTGAACAAATATTTTGGTTCTGTATTCAACAAGGAAAGTACGAATAACTTCCCGAAAATACTAGGGGACCGAGGGTCTAGCAAGAAGGGGGAACTGAGGGAAATCTTTATTAGCCAGGAAATGGTGTTAGGGAAATTGAAGGGACTGAAGGCCGATAAATCCCCAGGGCCCGATAATCTGCATCCCAGAGTATTAAGGAAGTGGCCCTAGAAATAATGGATGCATTGGTAATAATTTTCCAACATTCTATAGACTCTGGTTCAGGTCCTATGGATTAGAGGGTAGCTAATGTTACCCCACTTTTAAAAAAAGGAGGGGGAGAGAAAACAGGGAATTATAGACCAGTTAGCCTGACATTGGTAGTGGGTAAAATGTTAGAATCAATTGTTAAAGATGTAATAGCAGTGCATTTGGAAAGCAGTGACAGGATGGGTCCAAGTCAGCATCGATTTATGAAAAGGAAATCATGCTTGACAAATCTTCTAGAATTTTTTGAGGATGTAACTAGTAGAGTGGACAAGGGAGAACCAGTGGATGTGGTGTATTTGGACTTTCAAAAGACTTTTGACAAGGTCCCACACAAGAGATTAGTGTGAAAAATTAAGGAACATGGTATTGGGGGTAATGTATTGATGTGGATAGAGAACTGGTTGTCAGACAGAAAGCAAAGAGTGGGAATAAACGGGTCCTTTTCAGAATGGCAGGCAGGGATTAGTGGGGTGCCGCAGGGTTCAGTGCTGGGACCCCAGTTTTTACAATATACATTAATGATTTAGACGAAGGAATTGAATGTAATATCTCCAAGTTTGCAGATGACACTAAGCTGGGTGGCAGTGCGAGCTGCGAAGAGGATGCTAGGAGGCTGCAGGGGACTTGAACAGGTTAGGTGAATGGGCAAATGCATGGCAGATGCAGTATAATGTGGATAAATGTGAGGTTATCCACTTTGGTTGCAAAAACAGGAAGGCAGATTATTATCTGAATGGTGACAGATTAGTAAAAGGGGAGGTGCAATGAGACCTGGGTGTCATGGTACACGAAGGTAGGCAAGCAGGTACAGCAGGCAGTAAAGCAGGCAAATGGCATGCTGACCTTCATAGCGAGGGGATTTGAGTATAGGAGCAGGGAGGTCTTACTGCAGTTGTACAGGGCCTTGTTGAGACCACACCTTGAGTATTGTGTGCAGTTTTGGTCTGCTAATCTGAGGAAGGACATTCTTGCTATTGAGGGATTGCAGCGAAGGTTCACCAGACTGATTCCCGGGATGTCAGGACTGACATATGAAGAAAGACTGGATCGACTAGGCTTATAGTCACTGGAAATTAAAGAATGAGAGGGGATCGCATAGAAACATATAAAATTCTGACGGGGTTAGACAGGTTAGATGCAGGAAGAATGTTCTCGATGTTGGGGAAGTCCAGAACCAGGGTTCATAGTCTAAGGATAAGGGGTAAGCCATTTAGGACCGAGATGAGGAGAAACTTCTTCACTCAAACAATTGTGAACCTGTGGAATTCTCTACCACAAAGTTATTGAGGCCAGTTCGTTAGATATATTCAAAAGAGAGTTAGATGTGACCCTTATGGCTAAAGGGATCAAGGGGTATGGAGAGAAAGCAGGAATGGGATACTGAAGTTGCATGATCAGCCATGATCATATTGAATGGTGGTGCAGGCTCGAAGGACCGAATGGCCTACTCCTGCACCTACTTTCTATGTTTCTATGTTTCTTCCAGGTGTCAGTGGGGATGTTGCACTTTATCAGGGAGGCTTTGAGGGTGTCCTTGTAACGTTTCCTCTGCCCACCTTTGGCTTGTTTTCCGTGAAGGAGTTATAAGTAGAGCACTTGCTTTGGGGGTCTCGTGTCTGGCATGCAAACTATGTGGCCTGCCCAGCGTAACTGATCAAGTGTGGTCACTGCTTCGATGTTGGGGATGTTGGCCTGGTCAAGGACGCTAATGTTGGTGTCCTCCCAGGTGATTTGTAGGATCTTACGGCGACATCATTGGTGGTATTTCTCCAGCGACTTGAGGTGTCTATGTACATGGTCCATGTTTCTGAGCCATACAGAAGGGCGGGTATCACTACAGCCCTGTAGACCATAAGCTTGGTGGCAGTTTTGAGGGCCTGGTCTTCAAACACTCTTTTCCTCATGCGGCCGAAGGCTGCACTGGCGCACTGGAAGCGGTGCTGGATCTCGTCGTCAATGCCTGCTCTTGTTGATAGGAGGCTCCCGAGATATGGGAAGTGGTCCACATTGTCCAGGGCCGCGCCATGGATCATGATGACTAAGACAGTGCTGTGTGGTAAGGACAGGCTGGTGGAGGACCTTTGTCTTGCTGATGTTTAGCGTAAGGCCTATGCTTTTGTACGCCTCAATAAATACATCGACTATGTCCTGGAGTTCAGCCTCTGTATATGCGCAGACACAGGCATCATCCACGTACTGTAGCTCGACGACAGATATTGGGGTGGTCTTGGACCTGGCCTGGAGACGGCGGAGGTTGAACAGGTTCCCACTGGTTCTGTAGTTTAGTTCCACTCCAGCGGGGAGCTTGTCAAATGTGAGGTGGAGCATGATGGCGAGGAAGATTGAGACGAGGGTTGGCCCTGTTTGACCCTGGTCCGGACATGGATTGGGTCTGTAATGGATCTTGGTAAGGATCACGGCCTGCATGTCGTCGTGGAGCAGGCGGAGGATGGTGACGAACTTTTGGGGGCATCCGAAATGGAGGAGGACGCTCCATAGACCCTCACGGTTGACATTGTCAAAGGCCTTTGTAAGTTCAAAGAAGGCCATGTATAAGGGCTGGTGCTGTTCCCTGCATTTTTCCTGCAGCTGTTGCGCTGTAAAAATCATGTCCATTGTGCCCCATAGTGGACGAAATCTGCACTGTGACTCCGGGGGGAGCTCCTCAGCCATAGGGAGAAGATGGTTGAGGAGAACTCTAGCGACAACTTTCCCAGTGGCTGATAGCAGGGAGATTCCTCTGCAGTTGCCGCAGTCGGACTTGTCCCCATTTTTAAAGATGGTCACGATCACTGCATCTCTGAGATTTCTCGGCATGTTCTCCTCCCTCCAGATGAGCGAGATGACGTCATACATCCGCACCAACAGTGCCTCTCTGCCATACTTTAGCACCTCAGCAGGGATTACATCCGCTCCCGAAACTTTGTTGTTCTTAAGCCGTCTTTTGGCATTTTCTACCTCATGCAGTGTTGGGGTTTTACTGAGGTGGTGGTGAATAGCATGCTGCGGAATGGAGTCGACAGCACTCTGGTCAAAGGCAGAGTCTCGGTTGAGGAGATCTTCGAAGTGCTCCTTGCAGCGGGCCCTGACAGCCTCAGTATCTTTGATCAGTGTTTCCCCATTCTTGGTCAGCAGTTGGATGGGGCCTTGGGTGTTTGGCCCATAGGTGGCCTTGACTGCGATGAAGAACCCTCGCACATCATGGCTGTCGGCCAGCTGCTGTATCTCCTGTGCTTTCTCCATTCACCAGCTGTCCTTTAGGTCCGAGTTTTTTGTTGGACCTCAGCCTGGAGGCGTCTGTAATGCTGCTTTGCTGCTCCGGAGTTGGGTTGTTGCTTAAGGCTCAGAAATGCCCTGCATTTGCGATCTATTAGCTAGCTCTTGGATCTCCTGATCATTCTCATCAAACCAATCCTGGTGTTTCCTGGTCGAGTGACCGAGCGTCTCTTTGCAGGCACTCGCTATGGAGGCCTGGAAGGCAGACCAAGCACTGTGGGCATTCTGCGTCTCGGGGTCATCAAGGCACGTCAGGTTAGCTGTGAGGTGCTGGCTGTAAAGGGCTCTCTTAGCTGGGTCTTTAAGTGCCCCGGCATTGACTTTCTTGCGGCACTGCTTCTGCTGCCCCCTCCGCTTTGGGGCTATCTTGATGTCAATGACACATCGGATTAAGCGGTGGTCCGTCCAGCAGTCGTCAGCTCCTGTCATGGTGCAGGTGATGCGCACATCCTTGTGATCCCTGGTTCGGACAATGACATAGTCGAGCAGATGCCGGTGTTTGGAGTGACGGTTTTGCCAAAATGCCTTCTATTTGTCCCTCTGGCGGAACAAAGTGTTGGTGATGACAAGTTCATGTTCTAGAAATGTTGTCAGGAGTAGGGTACCGCTGGAGTTGGCTTTCCCTATCCCCTCTCTGCCAATCACACCTCCCAGAGGGCTGTGTCCTTGCCGACTCTGGCGTTGAAGTCACCAAGGAGGATCAGTTTGTCGTCCGCGGGGACACGGACAGGGATTTTTCGAGGTTGGAGTAGAAACCCACTTTGGTCTCATCTGTTGCATCGAGTGTTGGGGCATATGCGCTGATGACCGTGGCACATTGATTCCGGGATAGGGTGAGTCGAAGAGTCATGAGGTGTTCGTTAACTCCGCAGGGGGAGTCTTTGAGGCGGTTGACCAGCTCGTTTTTGATGGCGAAGCCGACACCTTGGCGGTGGCATTCTGCCTCTGGTTTCCCTTTCCAGAAGAAGGTGTAACCTCCACCTTGTTCCTTGAGTTGGCCTTCCCCTGCCCGCCGGGTCTCGTTTAGAGCGGCGATGTCGATATCAAAGTGTCTGAGTTCCCGGGCAACAATGGCAGTGCCCCATTCCAGCCTGTCGCTGTTGGGGTTGTCCATGAGGATCCTGATGCTCCAGGTCCAGAACTTCAAGTTAGAGGAATGGAAGATGCCTGTGCGAGAATTCTTTTAACGTGGGGTGGTCGTTGCACACTGGCTACCACGCAGGCTTAGCTGAGCAAGGTCTTCATCCAGTGGCAAGAGGGTCCAAGATGACTGAAGACCAGACTCTGCTATATGAGCCTAATTGCTAAAGCGAGTTGTTGGCCGCAGGCTCGGTGCTGAGTAGTGCCCTTGGTGGTCCGAGGCTTGGCTGGGGGCAGGCATTGGGGGAATCAGTGGTCCACTAGGGTTCAGAGTGGGGGGGTCAGTGGGGTCACAGCCATGATGCTCACTACGTGCTGGAGGAGAAGGAGAGCTCCAGTCATCACTGAAGACAGCGGTAATCGGGCCTACACTTCTCCAGCGGCGATCGGGTCTCTCCTCGACGACAGATGGACCTCTCCTTTCCCACAGGTGAACAATAATATGGTTGTATTGAATATGATGTGACATATAAATTTCACATAAGGGCCCGGGAACAGTTTCAGTAAAATGTGTCCATTTTCATTTATTAACCTGGTGTAGACTAATGACTGCCTCCTTTTGGAATCATCCAGGCAATCAACTAACTAATGCAAGTGTAATAACAATTATAAGCACATTAGTGATGTTCATCCTCAGATATGTGCCTGATTTCAAAATGAAATGGAAATTCAGCTCATCTGCTTTCACAGTAAAAATTTATTTTTTTATTCATATAGGTATATTATACAAAAACATTTATTATAGCACAAATTAACTTTGGACTTGTGCCTCATTTTTCAGATCCTACATAAATACTAGTGGGTAGTGTATGGTACAGTGGTGTAGAACACTGACCTTTCATCTATGGGACCTGCATTTAAATCTAAGCCTAGATTGGTGAGATGAAAATCTATTCTTTCTGCCAACTAAACTCATTTCCCCAAGTGTAGATACAGCAGAAAACTACGAAGCAGTTGGCATTAAATTCATCTGAGAGACCGTAAGCATAATTAATGTAGGAAAAGGAGGGATGTACTCTGTTGCAGTAAGTGGTGCTGTTCTGAGGCTGGTATTATGGGGAAGAGTAGAAACAGCATTTGGTGCTCAGTCACCCTCTTTAAGTCTAAAGGAGTAGAGAAATGAATTTGGAACATCTCCGCCTAGTTCCTACTGTGTGTAATGTAGATAATGTCGATCATGACAAGCTATTTCACCTAGTTCGGAACATTTGAACCAGAGGGCACGGCCTGTGGATGAAGGGGACTAAATTCAAAATGAATCTGCGGAAACAATAGAGGGAATTTTAACCCCTCCCCCCAGGATAGGTGGACTCGAGCCGGTTGGGGGGCAAGCAACTAACCTTCTCTCCAGAGGAGAGTATGTTATTTATATATTTTAATGAGGCTGCATGCCTCAAATTTAACCACAGTGTTAATCTTAATGCCCGTGGGCCAGTTTTCCCAGGGCACATGAACCCCAGAAGCTGAAGGGAGGCGAGAAGGACAAGATCCGTCAGGTAAGTGCCTTTACAGCACTGCTTGTGGGCCAGAAGGAGCAGGAGTGCTCCCCCCCCCCGGGACCACAAAGCAAACCTGCTTCCCTCCTCGCAAATATTGGGGCCAATATTTCAGTGAGCAAGTGGTCAATCTATTGAACAGGCTCCTTAGGGAGACAGTGAAAGCAGTTAGTATCGATTCATTCAAATGCAAATTAAATCGATTCCTTTTAGAAAATAACATTTTGGGATACAGTAAATGAGTAATTTGAGACATGAGATGGTAAGTGCGACATGCTTGAGACCAACGTTCGCTATAAGCTGTGCTGCCTCCTGTGCGGCCTGCCTCCCCATTGCGCGGCCCATACAAAGTTTTGTGCACGCACGATAGCTACAAATTGAAAGCTGCTGAGCGGCATGCGCGGAACCTTTTCGATGACTGCGCGGCCCCGCAGCTTAACAGGAACATTGCTTGGGACTCCTGTTGGAGAAAGGCAGTTAATGGATTTAATTTGAAATAAAAACAGAAACTGCTGGATACATTCAGCAGGTCAGGCATCACCTGTGGAGAAAGAAGCAGAGTCAATGTTTCAGGTTGATGACTTTTTGTAAGAACTTTATTTGAAAAGTTTATTTGAAAAACTGGTAGATAATATACAAAGATTATCTCAGTGAGGCAATGAAAAGGCAAAGATCAAAAGGGCATGAAAATAGCTAAGTCAAGGAAAGATACAAAAAAACTCCAAATAATGGCAAATGGAATTTTAAAAAAACATACAAGGTAATGGGGAAGGGAGCTAAGATATGAAGTCGGTAACGACACAATTCAGAGCTAATGGCTGCAGAATGCCAAGAAGAAAGTTAAGACACCACTGCTGAAGCCTCTATTGCATTTGGTTGGGATAGTGGAAGAGCCAAAGGAAAGATCACAGCGAGAGTCAAGAGGGAATTTGAATTGACAATCTACAGAGAGGTCAGGATCACACTTGCAGACAGAACAGAGTGGTTTGGCAAAGTGCTCTTCACATTGTAAAGACCGTATTGTGAACATTAGACTGGATTGGAAGGATTGCACATGAATTGCTGTATTACATGGAAGGAAAATTTGGTGCCCTTGGCATGAGCATGGAAAGATGTGAATCAGCAAATATTGTATTTGTTACAGTTGTGCAGGGAAGTACCAGTGAAGGGCAGCTGGAAATCAGTGCCAAGGGAAAATGAACAAGGGTATCACAGCGGGAATGGTCCCCCATAAAGCAGAGACAGAAATGGAGAAGATAAAGTCCTTAGTAGTGGATTTTTGTAAGTGGTAGAAATGGCAGTTGATCTGGCAAATGTGGAAGCTAGTAGAATGGAAGGCGAAGAGAAACCTCTCCCTGGAAGAGAGGAGTGAAAGTGGAGACATGAGAAATGGGACAAACATGGTAAAGGTCACTGTCAATCTGAGGAACAAAATACATTTCAGAAGCTCTAAGGATAATCCAGTCAGCAGAGCAGATATGATAGAAGCTGGGATAAAGAGATGGGAATTTTACATGTAACAAGGTGAAAAGAAGACTAATTTTTCTTAACATTTAATGCTCATATGTTCTTATCAGGTGGGAAATTGGAGTTGAGGTCGAAGATCAGCCATGAACTTATTGAATGGCAGAGCAGGCTCGAAGGGCCATATGGCCTCCTCCTGCTTCTAATTCTTGTTATGTTCTCAGATAGTTGTGCTATTGTCTTTTTTGGTGTATGACCAACAACAACTACTTGTATTTATATAGCACCTTTAACGTAGTGAAATGTTCCAAGGCGTTTCACAGGAATATTATGCGATAAAAATTTGACACCGAGCCACATAAGTAGAAACTAGTGCAGGTGACCAAAAGCTTGGTCAAAGAGGTATGTTTTAAGGAGTGTATTGAAGGAGGAAAGAAAGGTAGAGAGATGGAGAGGTTTTGGCAAAGAGTTCCAGAGCTTGGGGCCCAGGCAACAGAAGGCACAGCCACCAATGGTTGCGTGATTATAATCAGGGCTGCTCAGGAGGGCAGAATTAGAGGAGCGCAGACATCTCGAGGGAGTTGTGGGGCTGGAGAAGCTTAGAGATAGCGGGGGGTGGGGCGGGGGTGCCATGGAGGAATTTGAAAATAAGGATGAGAATTTTGAAATCAAGGTGTTGTTTAACGGGAAGCCAATGTAGGTCAGCGAGTACAGGAGTGATGGGTGAGTGGGACTTGGTGTGAGTTAGGGCACAGGCAGACAAGTTTTGGATCACCTCTAGTTTATGTAGGGTAGAATATGGGAGGCCAGCCAAGAGTGCATTGGAATTGTCAAGTCTAGAGGTAACAAAGGCATGGATGAGGGTTTCAGCAGCGAATGAGCTGAGGCAAGGGTGGAGATGGGCGATGTTACAGAGGTGGAATTAGGCAGTCTTAGTTATGGTGTGGATATGTGGTTGAAAGCTCATTTCAGGGTCAAATATGGCACCAAGGTTGCGAACAATTTGGTTCAGCCTCAAACAGGAGTTGGAGAGAGGGATGGAGTCAGTGTCTCGAGAATAGAGTTCATAACAGGGACCACAAACAATGGCTTTGGTTTTCCCAATATTCAATTGGTGATAATTTCTGCTCATCCAGAACTGGATGTCGGACAAGCAATCTGACAATTTAGAGACCATGGAGGGGTCGAGAGAAGTGGTAGTGAAGTAGAGCTGGATGTCAACAGCGTACATGTGGAAACTGACAGTGTTTTCGGATGATTTTGCCAAGGGGCAACATATAGATGAGAAGTTGGAGGGGGCGAAGGATAGATCCTTGGGGGACACCAGAGGTAACAATGCAGATGATTCTCTGGCTACGACCAACAGTATATAATTGTCCAGGTAGTCCCGTAGCATGCAGATGGGAAGGAAATAGTACAAAAAGGTGCCCATTGCTTTTGGAAACAGAATTGCAATGTGTTTACATTGCCTTTTCATTACTGCACCTGATAACACTTTAGAATTTAGCACAGCTGCCAAAAATTATATGTTTGGTGTATTGTGTTCTGCAGATGTTGTATTTGAAATTAAAATGTTGAACAGTGTGTTTTGTTAAAACTGGATCTAACCTCTGCTCATGTTCCCTTCCTTATTTCTTAGTTCACAATCAGTGAGGAAAAAGCAGAGGACAGTGCTATTTGTAATCAAGTTAACAGACCTCTAGTAGGTGTCTGTGGAAAGTTTGCTGCTAGAGGAAAGTCTCGGCAGAAAAGTATCAGCAATTGACCATGTAAAGGAAATGGAAATTGGAAGTGAAGTTAATTAAATTCACTAGCTCAAAGAAAGAGCTGGAAATGGCACCAACATAGTCATAAACGTAATGGAGAAATGGGCCAGAGAGGGGCCTGAATAAATTCAGAACAATTAATATTACAGATATCCTACAAAAGACAGACATCACTGGGTTCCCATAGTGATACCTTGTATCTGGATGAATTGAGTGAAATGAAGAGAGTTGTTCAGTGTGAGAAGTTGTTCAACCAAGCATTCTTGGGTGAAGACAGGTTGGGCTTCTGTTCAAGGAAACATAGAAACATAGAAACATAGAAACATAGAAAATAGGTGCAGGAGTAGGCCATTCGGCCCTTCTAGCCTGCACCGCCATTCAATGAGTTCATGGCTGAACATTCAACTTCAGTACCCCATTCCTGCTTTCTCGCCATACCCCTTGATCCCCCTAGCAGTAAGGACCTCATCTAACTCCTTTTTGAATATATTTAGTGAATTGGCCTCAACAACTTTCTGTGGTAGAGAATTCCACAGGTTCACCACTCTCTGGGTGAAGAAGTTCCTCCGCATCTCGGTCCTAAATGGCTTACCCCTTATCCTTAGACTGTGACCCCTGGTTCTGGACTTCCCCAACATTGGGAACATTCTTCCTGCATCTAACCTGTCTAACCCCGTCAGAATTTTATATGTTTCTATGAGGTCCCCTCTCATTCTTCTGAACTCCAGTGAATACAAGCCCAGTTGATCCAGTCTTTCTTGATAGGTCAGTCCCGCCATCCCGGGAATCAGTCTGGTGAACCTTCGCTGCACTCCCTCAATAGCAAGAATGTCCTTCCTCAGGTTAGGAGACCAAAACTGTACACAATACTCCAGGTGTGGCAGAGGGCCTGGTGACCAGCCTGTTAAGGGATGGAGGTGGAAAGGGACTATAAATATATCATAATGAAAAGGAAATAAATGACAATTTCAGGTTCTCTGGCCTCAATGCAGCAGAAAGCACCTGATGAGTCACAGCTGCAAGTTGGTAGAGATTAGACAAGAGAGGGAAAAACAGAGTCAGGAGACTATCTTGGTTTGGCAGGAGCTGAAATCTGAAGAGAAAAGAAAGGTTAATATATTTTTGTTTGCTTTTGAGAGTCAAGGAAACGAACAATAGTGTACTCAGAAAAAAAACTATTTAGATGCTTAAACTGAATATTGTTTTGTCAGATTAACTTTACTGAAGCATTACACAAACTGAAATGTTATTTTAAATGTTCCTAGCTTGCCATGTTTACCAATTAAATAAAAACACAATGCCAACTAAATGTATTTGAATTTACTGCAGTGCTTTAATGAATCCATGATTCTTTGCAATAAATACACAATCAGAATAAACTTTAAATACATTCTTTTGCAAGTTATTAACATGGCTTAACATTTCATCACAATGAAAACAGTGCACTATTATTTTACAAAGCATTATTATTTTGTTGTTTAATCTGATATGGAACATTTCTTGTAAAATATATAGTTCAAACAGACTAGCTAAGTCATCATGTGCAACATTTGACTCTGTTCATTATGTGCATATAGGCACAACTACATGAAGAGGAAAAGAAGAATCTCAGCCATGAAGTAATCACTTTAACCAATCATCTAATGGAAGCCAAGATGACCATGGATAAATTAACAGAATACAGTATAAGTACCCATAAACAAACACATCCCCAGGGCTTCACATAAAACATTAAGCAGTGCGACCCTGAATTTCATGCTGGAATGATGTTACGACATTTTAAGGCCTCTCAAATTTGGATGGGACCTGGTTACACCAGGTTTCCATCCCGTAATGGCAGTAGCATCATTTTCAGTTGCGCTTGGGAACTCCCCATGATCTCCCTGCTGTTTCTGCAGTCACCTAATTTAAATAAATTGAAACAAAAGAAATAGTCAAAATCATGGATGTTATGCTCCCAGGTAAGCGAGAACCAAATAAATTAGGCACATCTGTTGCCATTATCAACTGATACTGATGGAAATGCTTCTAGTTTGTAGCCTGGAAAGCTTCAAAAAGTGATTTCTGGAGTTTGAAGTAATTTTTTGGAGCAGTTTCTTTTTTGCAGTGCACCTCTACAAAGGTGAACTTGCTTCTGATAGCCCAAGTCTGGGAAATGTTCACATTCACCTAAAGCAAGAGTTTCCCACTGCACATTCTCTTGTTCACCATTTTAACGGAGATGGAGGAATATAGGAGAATGATGCAGCATCTGAGGAGGATCTGATCACAAGATAATAACCCCCCAAAGACTTTGTAGGCCACACAGATCTTTTGAAGATCTCAGGAAGGACCTCTGCAAGAGTAGAGTATGGTTCACAGAAAAGATTGTAGGAGAGCTATGTCAGCTTCTGCATGAAGACCTGCAGCCAAGATCATCTACCCAAACAGCTTTGTCCATGGCTGTGAAAGTAACCACTGTTTTCAATGTCGATGCCACTAGCTCCTTTCAAACAGCCACGGTTGGACCACTGTGACATCACAAAGGGTGCTATCTGGTTATTCATTCACCAAGTCACTGATGTGATTTTCAAAAATCAGGGAAATACGTGCAATGTAGGATGATAGCAAGGCAGTCTTGTGATAGAGCTATACATCTTTTCCAAGTTGCTGGTTTCACAAAGTTCTGATGCAATAAATGGCATACACATACTACTGATCGTTCCTACAGTTAACCCTTTGAACTTTGCGAATAGAAAGGGATAATACTCAATGTTCAGATAGTGTGCGACCAACTCCAAAGAATTCTGTGAATATAAAAGCATGTTATGACGCCGTCATCCTCAGGAATTCTAACCTCTCTGATTTGTTCAAGGAAGGGAGTGAAATGTGTAGATGGTTTTTGGGCAATAAGGCTTAACCCTTACTTCTATGGATAATGACTCTTCTGTGCATGGTAAGAACAATAGCTGAGGAGCATTACAACAAGGCGCATACCCGTACTAGAGTGCTTGTAGAGAGAACTATAGAGGTCTTGAAGGTCGCTACAGCATAGGAAGGAGACTGCAATATGTGCCTGAGTGTGCCTCCTGTATTGCGGTAGCTTCCTGTGCCTTGCAGAACTTTGATATCCAGAAAGACCTACATAAGAACATGAGAACATAATAATTAGGAACAGGAGTAGGCCATCTAGCCCCTCGAGCCTGCTCCGCCATTTTAAAAAGATCATGGCTGATCTGGCCATGGACTCAGCTCCTCTTACCCGCCCGCTCCCCATAACCCTTAATTCCCTTATTGGTTAAAAATCTATCTATCTGTGATTTGAATACATTCAATGAGCTAGCCTCAACTGCTTCCCTGGGCAGAGAATTCCACAGATTCACAACACTCTGGGAGAAGAAATTCCTTCTCAACTCGGTTTTAAATTGGCTCCCCCATATTTTGAGGCTGTGCCCCCTAGTTCTAGTCTCCCCAACTAGTGGAAACAACCTCTCTGCCTCTATCTTGTCTATCTCTTTCATTATTTTAAATGTTTCTATAAGATCACCCCTCATCCTTCTGAACTCCAACGAGTAAAGACCCAGTCTACTCAATCTATCATCATAAGGTAAACCCTCATCTCCGGAATCAGCCTAGTGAATCGTCTCTGTACCCCCTCCAAGACTAGTATATCCTTCCTTAAGTAAGGTGACCAAAACTGCACGCAGTACTCCAGGTGCGGCCTCACCAATACCCTGTACAGTTGCAGCAGGACCTCCCTGCTTTTGTACTCCATCCCTCTTGCAATGAAGGCCAACATTCCATTTGCCTTCCTGATTACCTGCTGTACCTGCAAACTAACTTTTTGGGATTCATGCACAAGGACCCCCAGGTCCCTCTGCACCACAGCATGTTGTAATTTCTCCCCATTCAAATAATATTCCCTTTTACTGTTTTTTTTTCCAAGGTGGATGACCTCACATTTTCCGACATTGTATTCCATCTGCCAAACCTTAGCCCATTCGCTTAACCTATCTAAATCTCTTTGCAGCCTCTCTGTGTCCTCTACACAACCCGCTTCCCCACTAATCTTTGTGTCATCTGCAAATTTTGTTACACTACACTCTGTCCCCTCCTCCAGGTCATCTATGTATATTGTAAACAGTTGTGGTCCCAGCACCGATCCCTGTGGCACACCACTAACCACCGATTTCCAACCTCTGCTTTCTGTTAGCCAGCCAATTCTCTATCCATGCTAATACATTTCCTCTGACTCTGCGTACCTTTATCTTCTACAGTAACCTTTTGTGTGGCACCTTATCTAATGTCTTTTGGAAATCTAAATACACCACATCCATCGGTACACCTCTATCCACCATGCTCGTTATATCCTCAAAGAATTCCAGTAAATTAGTGAAACATGATTTCCCCTTCATGAATCCATGTTGCGTCTGCTTGATTGCACTATTCCTATCTAGATGTCCCGCTATTTCTTCCTTAATGATAGCTTCAAGCATTTTCCCCACTACAGATGTTAAACTAACCGGCCTATAGTTACCTGCCTTTTGTCTGCCCCCTTTTTTAAACAGAGGCGTTACATTAGCTGCTTTCCAATCCACTGGTACCTCCCCAGAGTCCAAAGAATTTTGGTAGATTATAACGAATGCATCTGCTATAACTTCCGCCATGTCTTTTAATATCCTGGAATGCATTTCATCAGGACCAGGGGACTTGTCTACCTTGAGTCCCATTAGCCTGTCCAGCACTACCTCCCTAGTGATAGTGATTGTCTCAAGGTCCTCCCTTCCCACATTCCCGTGACCAGCAATTTTTGGCATGGTTTTTGTGTCTTCCACTGTGAAGACCAAAGCAAAATAATTGTTTAAGGTCTCAGCCATTTCCACATTTCCCATTACTAAATCCCCCTTCTCATCTTCTAAAGGACCAACATTTACTTTAGTCACTCTTTTCCTTTTATATATCAGTAAAAGCTTTTACTATCTCTTTTTATGTTTTGCGCAAGTTTACTTTCGTAATGTATCTTTCCTTTCTTTATTGCTTTCTGAGTCATACTTTGCTGTCGTTTAAAATTTTCCCAATCTTCTAGTTTCCCACTAACCTTGGCCACCTTATACGCATTAGATTTTAATTTGGTACTCTCCTTTATTTCCTTGGTTATCCACGGCTGGTTATCCCTTCTCTTACTGCCCTTCTTTTTCACTGGAATATATTTTTGTTGAGCACTATGAAAGAGCTCCTTAAAAGTCCTCCACTGTTCCTCAATTGTGCCACCGTTTAGTCTATGTTCCCAGTCTACTTTAGCTAACTTTGCCCTCATCCCACTGTAGTCCCCTTTGTTTAAGCATAGTATGCTCATTTGAGACACTACTTCCTCACCCTCAATCTGTATTACAAATTCAACCATACTGTGATCACTCATTCCGAGAGGATCTTTACTAGGAGATCGTTTATTATTCCTGTCTCATTACACAGGACCAGATCTAAGATAGCTTGCTCCCTTGTAGGTTCTGTAACATACTGTTCTAAGAAACAATCCCGTATGCATTCTATGAATTCCTCCTCCAGGCTACCCCGTGCGATTTGATTTGACCAATCGATATGTAGGTTAAAATCCTCCATGATTACTGCCATTCCTTTTTCACATGCCTCTATTATTCCCTTGATTATTGTCCGCCCCACCATGAAGTTATTATTTGGGGGCCTATAAACTACGCCCACCAGTGACTTTTTCCTCTTACTATCTCTAATCTCCACCCACAATGATTCAACATTTTGTTCATTAGAGCCAAAATACATTTCTCACAACTGCCCTGATATCATCCTTTATTAACAGAGCTACCCAACCTCCTTTCCCTTCTTGTCTATCCTTCCGAATTGTCAGATACCCCTGTATGTTTAATTCCCAGTCTTGGCCACCCTGCAACCACATTTCTGTAATGGCCACCAAATCATACCCATTTGTAATAATTTGTGCTGTCAACTCATTTACTTTATTTCGAATGCTGCGTGCGTTTAGGTAGTGTTTTAATACTAGCTTTTAAACCATGATTTTTAGTTTTGACCCCTCCTGCAGCCCCTTTATCTTCATACATATTGTCCCTTCCTATCACCTTGTGGTTTACACTTACCACAGTGCTACTCTGCTCTGTTGCCTCCTGCCTTTTGCATTCTTTCTTGGGGTCCTGTTCATCTGCGCTCTCACCCACGCTAGCTCAGAGCCCTCTCCTGGGTTCCAATACTCCTCGCCTTGAGGCACCGAGCTTTCAGGCTTGCCTTTTTATTACACTTTGACCCTTTAGAATTTTGCTGTACATTGGCCCTTTTTGTTTTTTGCGTTGGGTTTCTCTGCCCTCCAGTTTTACTCATCTCCTTTCTGTCCTTTGCTTCTGTCTCCATTTTGTTTCCCTCTGTCTCCCTGCATTGGTTCCCATACCCCTGCCATATTAGTTTAACTCCTCCCCAACAGCACGAGCAAACACTCTCCCTAGGACATTGATTCCGGTCCTTCCCAGGTGCAGACCGTCCGGTTTGTACTGGTCCCACCTCCCCCAGAACCGGTTCCAATGCCCCAGGAATTTGAATCCCTCCCTGCTGCACCACTGCTCAAGCCACGTATTCATCTGCGCTATCCTGCGATTCCTACTCTGACTAGCACGTGGCACTGGTAGCAATCCTGAGATTACTACTTTTGAGGTCCTATTTTTTAATTTAGCTCCTAGCTCCTTAAATTCGTCTCGTAGGACCTCATCCCTTTTTTTTAACCTATGTCGTTGGTACCAATGTGCACCACGACAACTGGCTGTTCTCCCTCCCTTTTTAGAATGTCCTGCACCTGCTCCGAGACATCCTTGACCCTTGCACCAGGGAGGTAACATACCATCCTGGAGTCTCGGTTGCGGCCGCAGAAACTCCTATCTATTCCCCTTACAATTGAATCCCCTATCACTATCGCTCTCCCACTCTTTTTCCTGCCCTCCTGTGCAGCAGAGCCAGCCACAGTGCCATGAACTTGGCTGCTGCTGCCCTCCCCTAGTGAGTCATCCCCCTCAACAGTACTCAAAGCAGTGTATCTGTTTTGCAGGGGGATGACCGCAGGGGATCCCTGCACTACCTTCCTTGCACTGGTCATCCCCCTCAACAGTACTCAAAGCAGTGTATCTGTTTTGCAGGGGGATGACCGCAGGGGATCCCTGCACTACCTTCCTTGCACTGCTCTTCCTATTGGTCTTCCATTCCCTATCTGGTTGTGGACCCCTGCCTAATCTATTCCCTACTGCCTCCAGGTCTGCAGTCTGTACTTTTATGGAGGATGAGGCAACCATTAGTCCTGCACCACTTATAAGCTCGGTAATTGTACAGATTCTAATGAAGCTGCCACACTCCATTGATGCCTACAATGATGTTACACACCAGAGTCATACCCGTCATTAAAAAAAAAAAATTTCAGGATGTGGGTGATGTTGGCATGGCTTATTACTCAGAGGGGAATGTTCCTACTTAGCCAAGGTGGTTACTTGTGCAGTGCTATCTAATGGCACAGAATTGCTGCTGAAATGAATGCAAACCAGCTGCTCTTGCACTACTTCATGCATACCACTGCAACTCCTCACAAGGTCCATGTGGATGAGAAATTTCAGCCTTTTCAGGCTGCACTCTGAAATTCTCCGTCAAATTCCTCCATCTTGTCACATCTCTCTACAACTTCGAAAGTTCCTTAAATTGATAGAACATTGTTTGTTGTTGCATGTACTCAAGTGCCAAGTGGAAGTCAACACATTGCATTGATGTGTCTGTACTGTACTGTATTCATTATTTATGTGAAACCAGTTTGAGGCTTTCCTGACCATTTATTTATTAATCACAGCAGGCAGCAGAAATTCAAGAAAGAGTCAGAGTCTACAGGGAGAAATTTGGATGTGGTCTTCCTGGGACTGCATGTCATTCATCTTTCTCCGACACCCGAGCTAGGGTTTTAGAAAAACCTGAACCAATCAGTTTTCCAGGCTCCCCTATTCCTGCCTCGACCTCAAGGCAGATTATACAGGGCCATTTGAAGAATATTGACAAATTTGATCAAGGATCTCCATGCAAAGCTAATTTATATTGTAGTGACACAGCTCTTTATTGCCCTGCAAAACAAAGGAGAGGCAGAATTCAGGTTAGAAATACACAAAATAGAAATGTTGGGCTTTATCGAACACAGAGCTTTACAGATAGCTCTACAGAAGCAGAGGGCTTTAGTACAAGTCTCTCAAGTGAGCCCCTTTCCAATTATGCCACTTCAGTAACACGTTCTTCCAGCTATCCAAGCTGCACCATGACAGCTGAGAAGGGACCACACAAGCTAAAACCACCTTGAATCCCACCCAACAAGTTGCATCTATTGGTTTGAGAGATGATAATTATGAAAGAAAGTGCAAGACTTCACAAGAGCAAGGAAATAACAAGTCTGGTTTGGTTCAGGCAAGGCCCCTACAACAATTCACAGATGTGGCACATGGTCATCAGGATGGCACTCAGCACTGCTATTCATGTCTTTCAACACACTTTAGTGATTCACTGCAACACTCGAGGATGAATAATCAGCACGCAAGGGACCCAAAACTATACAGTGATCAAAGGAATATGTTTGCTCCAGAAAAAAATATAATGGGTCAATGTAGAAAAGTCAACATGCATTATTAAAATACTTCTTCATTTCGGGTTTCCAGAAAGATTTCACCGAGTAGCCATAACGAGCAGCAACCCGGTAGTAGTCTGATGAAAAAAATCAAACCAAGTAAACCAGTTTTTCACTACTTCTTCTCGAGAAGATCATTTCTCAAAGTAACTTTACAGAGGCGGGCTTTGGAACCATCAACTGCCAATCTAGTTTAGAAATTGATGACAATAATGATCAGCAAGAAGAGAACCTCTCCACACCTAGGCACAAATGGGCCCAAGATTCGGGCCGCGCCGCCCGTTTTTCACGCCACAAAGTGCGCCTAAAAAAAACTCTTCTCCGGCTCCTTGCAGGTCCTCTGGAGCTGGGCGCGGCGTAGCATGAACTGTGGGGGGGCGGAGCCAGGTTCCTGCGCTGAAAACAGTGCCGGGACCTCTGCACATGCGCGCTACAGTGGGCGCGCGTGTGCAGTAGCTCCAGGTGCCCAAAACTGTGGGATGGGCCCGAAGCACGCAGCCCCTAGCCCTGGCCGAATGGCCTCACTGGGGCTGCATGGATAAGGCTGGCCTCCCACCGGACCGGACCGGACCGGACCAGACCAGACCTGCGCTCTCCCGATCGACCTCCGCTCCACCCGCCCCGGCGATCCGACCTCCGCTCCCCCCCTCCCCACCCCAGCGACCCGACCTCCGCGACTCTACCCCCCGACCTCCGCGACTCTCTCTCCCTCCCGACCTCCGAGACTCTCTCTCCCCCCCGACCTCCGCGACTCTCTCTCCCCCCGACCTCCGCGACTCTCACCCCCTGACCTCCGAGACTCTCTCTCCCCCCCGACCTCCGCGAATCTCTCTCCCCCCCGACCCTCTCTCCCCCCCGACCTCCGCGACTCTCACCCCCTGACCTCCGAGACTCTCTCCCCACTGACCTCCGAGACTCTCTCCCCCCGACCTCCGAGACTCTCTCCCCCCGACCTCCGTGACTCTCTCCCCCCCCGACTCTTCTTCCCCACCCTGTGACTCTCCTTCCCCACTCCCCGAGACTCTCCTCCCCCCCACCCCGAGACTCTCCTCCCACCCACCCACCCCGAGACTCTCCTTCCCCCCCCCGAGACTCTCCTCTGCGCCCCCCTCCCCGCGACCCTCCTCCGCGCCACCCCCGCGACTCTCCTCCGCCCACCCCGCAACTCTCCTCCGCCCCCCCGTGACTCTCCTCCGCCCACCCCCCGCGACTCTCCTCCGCCCACCCCGCAACTTTCCTCCGCCCCCCCGTGACTCTCCTCCGCCCACCCCCCGCGACTCTCCTCCGCCCACCCCGCAACTCTCCTCCGCCCCCCGTGACTCTCCTCCGCCCACCCCCCGCGACTCTCCTCCGCCACTCCCCACCCCTCTTCTTCCCCCCCCTGTGACTCTCCTTCCCCCCGAGACTCTCCTCCCCTCCATCCCGAGACTCTCCTCCCCACCCCCCCGAGACTCTCCTTCCTCCCCCCCCCCCCCGAGACTCTCCTTCCCCCCCCCCCGAGACTCTCCTCCGCGCCCCCGCGACCCTCCTCTGCCCCCCCGCGACTCTCCTCCGCCCACCCCCCATGACTTTCCTCCGCCCCCCGCGACTCTCCTCCGCCCCCCCAGACTCTCCTCTGCCCCCCCCGCGACTCTCCTCCGCCGCCCCGCGACTCTCCTCCACCCCCCACGACTTTACTACGCCCTCCGTCCCCCGCGACTCTCCGCCCCCCCCCCCCCCACCCACCCCGTGACTTTCCTCCGCCCACTCCCCGCGACTCTCCTCCGCCCCCCCCCGCGACTCTCCTCTTTCCCCACCCCCCGCGACTCTCCTCTCTCTCCCCCCCACCCCCGAGACTCTCTACCGCCCCCCCGCTACTTCCCCCCACCCCCCTACCCTTCCCCCCCCAGGACCGGACACCACCTACCTTTACATCCAGCCCGAAGTCTTGGGCCCGGCCATTCAGCCTCCTTCCCTCCCTCCCCTCTCCCTCCCTCCCTCCTTCCTCTCCTTCCCTCTTCTCCACCCCACTCCCCCCTCTCCTTCCCTCTCCTTCCCTCTCCTCCACCCCCCTCCCCCCTCTCCTTCCCTCTCCTCCACCCCCCTCCCCTCCTCCTCCTCCCCCTGCTTCCCCTCCTCCCTCCTTCTCCTCCTCTTCCCCCCCTCCTCCCTCCTTCTCCTCCCCCCCTCCTCCCTCCTTCTCCTCCTCTTCCCCCCCTCCTCCCTCCTTCTCCTCCTCTTCCCTCCTCCTCCTCTCCGCCGCCTCCTCCTCCTCTCCGCCCCCTCCTCCTCCTCGCCGCCTCCTCCTCCTCTCCGCCTCCTCCTCCCCCCCTCCCTCCTTCCCTCCCTTCACCCCCCCCCCTCCTCCAGGGACACAGAGCATACAAAAATCTACACTTACTCCATTCTAAGTTAGTTTGGAGTATGTTTTCACTGCCTAAACTTTCAAAACGGGCGTAAGTGGCCGGACACGCCCCTTTTTGAAAAAAAAATCTGTTTCAAACTGAAACTTGATATGTCCTTACTACACAGTATAAATGCACACGAGGCCCATGCTTGAGAGAAGGTCAGTCTGTGACCTGTCCTTTATTCCTTAGCACTCAAGTGATGAAGGTGGGTGGAGCTTCCCCTTTTATACTTGAAGGTCCAGGTTAGGAGTGTCTCCCACCTAGTGGTCAGTGTTCTCACGGTGTACAACTTAGGTCAGTTTATACATGGGTTACAATGCTGGTTGAATACATGACATCACCTCCCCCCCCCCCAAAGTCTTATTGGGATCACAGGTTAAGGCTCTCTGGTGGTTTACGCTCCCTTGTAGAGCGCCTGAGTTGGGGCTCCGGTTGTTGGGCGCTGGCCTGAGTGTCTGCTGTTTGCAGTGCCTCAGGCCTGTCCGGACTGCTCAGTGATAGGGCTCTCCTCCCTTTGGTTCCGGTGTTCGGTCACCTGTGGTGGAGTGAACTCTATCTCGTGTTCTTCCTCTGCTTCTTCTATGGGGTTGCTGAACCTCCTTTTTGTTTGATCCACATGTTTGCGGCAGATTTGTCCATTGGTAAGCTTAACTACCAGAATCCTATTTCCCTCTTTGGCAACCACAGTGCCTGCGAGCCATTTGGGCCCTGCAGCGTAGTTGAGGACAAAAACAGGATAATTTACATCAATACATCACGCCCTCGCATTCATGTCATGCTAGTGATAGTGTGACTGGCGCCTGCTCTCAACAATTTCTTTCATGGTGGGGAGTATAAGGGATAATCGGGTTTTGAGCGTCCTTTTCATTAGTAGCTCTACGGGTGGAACCCCTGTGAGCGAGTGTGGTCGGGATCTATAGGCCAACAGGAAGCGTGATAAGCGGGTTTGTAGGGAACCCCCTTGGAATCTGAGCATCCCCGGTTTGATTATCTGCACTGCTCATTCTGCCTGGCCGTTTGAGGCCGGCTTGAACGGTGCCGTTCTAACATGGTTAATTCCATTGCCTGCCATGAAGTCCTGGAATTCAGTGCTTGTGAAGCACGGGCCATTGTCGCTGACCAAGATGTCCGGAAGACCGTGGGCGGCGAACATTGCCCGTAGACTTTCTACCGTGGCAGAGGATGTGCTTGAATTTAAAATGTCACACTCGATCCATTTGGAGTAGGCGTCTACTACAACCAAAAACATGCGTAGTCCACATGGATGCGTGACCAAGGCTTGGCTGGCCATGGCCAGGGGCTAAGGGGGGCTTCCCTGGGCGCATGGCCCAGCTGGGCACACGTGTTGCATCTGCGAACACAAAGTTCCAGATCTGCGTCTATCCCTGGCCACCAAACGTGTGACCTGGCAATTGCCTTCATCGTGACAATACCCGGATGCCCATTGTGGAGTTCTCTGATGAACACCTCTCTGCCCATCTGGGGCATGACTACGTGGTTTCCCCACAGTCGGCAATCGGCCTGAATCAAGAGTTCATCCTTGCGCCTGTGAAATGGTTTAAATTTCTCAGGGCATGCCCTGTACGTGGCTGCCCAGTCCCCATTCAGGACACATTTCTAGACTAGAGACAATAGCGGGTCTCTATTTGTCCAGACTTTAATCTGACGGGCTGTCACGGGTGAGCCTTCGCTTCCGAAAGCTTCAACAGCCATGACCATCTCAGCACCATGCTCGGTAGCCCCCTCAGTGGTGGCTAGTGGGAGCCTGCTGAGTGCATCGCGCAGTTTTCGGTGCCCGGTCTGTTCCGAATTGTGTAGTCATAGGCAGCTAACGTGAGTGCCCACCTCTGTATGTGGGCCGATGCGTTTGCATTTATGGCCTTGTTGTTGGCCAAAAGGGACGTTAGGGGTTTGTGATCTGTCTCCAGCTCAAATTTCCTGCCAAACAGGTACTGATGCATTTTCTTTACCGCATATACACATGCGAGCGCCTCCTTTTCTACCATCCCGTAGCCCCTTTCTGCCAGGGACAGACTCCTGGAGGCATAAGCTACCGGCTGTAACTGACCCTTGGCATTGACATGCTGCAACACACACCCGACACCATAGGACGACGCATCGCACGTTAACACAAGTTTCTTACATGGGTCATATAGCGTTAACAGATTGTTGGAACGTAACAAATTGCGTGCTCTATTAAAAGACCTTTCCTGGCTGTCCCCCCAGAGCCATTCGCGACCTTTGCGTAGGAGCACGTGTAGCGGCTCTAGCAGCGTGCTCAATTTGGGAAGAAAGTTACCAAAATAGTTCAGGAGCCCCAGGAACGAACGCAGCTCCGTCATATTACGGGGTCTGTGTGCTCACTGGATCGCTTCCGTCTTGGATGCAGTAGGGCTGATCCCGTCTGCTGCTACCCTCATCCCCAGGAATTCTACCTCTGGAGCTAGGAAGATGCACTTCGCCTTTTTCAGTCGCAGACCTACCCGGTCCAGTCTGCGTAGCACCTCCTCCAGGTTGTGGAGGTGTTCTTCAGTATCGTAACCCGTAACGAGGATGTCGTCCTGAAAAACCACCATCCCTGGAATCGACTTGAGGAGGCTTTCCATATTTCGTTGGAAGATCGCGGCGGCCGAGCGAATCCCGAACGGACATCTGTTGTACTCAAACAACCCCTTGTGTGTCGTGATGGTGGTCAGCTTCTTCGACTCACTCGCCAGCTCCTGGGTCATGTAAGCTGAGGTCAGGTCCAATTTTGAAAAATGTTTGCCACCGGATAGCGTCGCAAAGAGGTCCTCCGCTCTCGGTAGCGGGTACTGGTCTTGGAGTGACACCCGATTGATGGTGGCCTTGTAATCGCCACATCTCCTGACCGACCCATCCGCCTTGAGCACCGGCACAATCGGGCTCGCCCAGTCACTCCATTCGACTGGCGAGATGATGCCTTCCCTCAGCAGGCGGTCCAATTCGCCTTCTATCTTTTCCCGCATCACGTACGGCACCGCTCTGGCCTTGTGGTGTACTGGTCTGGCGTCCGGGTTTATGTGAATCACTATCTTGGTCCCCATGAAAGTGCCAATGCCGGGTTGAAATCATGAGTCAAATTTGTCCAGGACCTGTGAGCATGATACTCGCTCCACAGAGGAAATTGCATTGACATCGCCCCATTTCCAGTTCATGACAGCAAGCCAACTCCTCCCCAGTAGTGCGGGACCGTCCCCTGGGACAATCCAGAGTGGCAACCTGTTCTCCGAATCTTTGTGGGTCACGACTACCGTGGCGCTGCCTAGCACCGGAATGATCTGCTTTGTGTAAGTCCGTAGCTGTGCGTCAATCGGCGATAATTTTGGCCTCCTGGCCTTGGATGCCCACAACTTTTCGAACTGTTTGATACCCATCAGGGACTGGCTGGCACCCATGTCTAACTCCATTGATACTGGGATGCCATTGAGGAGCACTTTAATCATTATCGGTGGCGTCCTGGTGTATGAACTGTATACGTGCTCCACATGAACTTGCTGAACTTCAGCTTCCAGCGATTTCCCCCAGTGTCCATTTCTGCAATTTCTGCAGGTATTTTGCTCATCTCTGCAAACTCCGGCTGAATGTATGCCTCCACGCCTCCAGTATGAATTGCGGTTTGAAACAAAAGGTCCCTTGCCAGTCGATCGTCCCTGACTGCCCCTGTTATTGTCCTTGAGTGCACCATTAACAGGTGTTGATGGCCCCATTACTGGCCGCATTGTCCCTTGCAATGGCGTGAATCACTGTTCAGCTTGCCATTGTCTCTGTCAAACTCCCCCTCTGGGTTCGACTACATGTTGGGGCATGCCTGACTGCCCTTGTCTGCCTGGAGAACTGTGTGCTGCTTTAACAATGTTGAATCTCTGTCCCAACCATTCCTTAACACAGTACCTCCCGTCTGTTCTGCTAGTGGTCATGCTCGCGTGGTTTAAATCCCAGTTTCTTGTCGCCATTGATACGTCCCTACTACACAGTATAAATGCACACGAGGCCCATGCTTGAGAGGTCAGTCTGTGACCTGTCCTTTATTCCTTAGCACTCAAGTGATGAAGGTGGGTGGAGCTTCCCCTTTTATACCTGAAGGTCCAGGTTAGGAGTGTCTCCCACCTAGTGGTCCGTGTTCTCACGGTGTACAACTTAGGTCAGTTTATACATGGGTTACAATGCTGGTTGAATACATGACAAAACTGTTCTAACTAACTAGAACTGGAGCAAACTAAATGCCGAGAATTGCAATTTCTAAGATACTCCTTTCTAAACCAGTTGCTCCAAAAAAACAGGAGGAACTCAGGCCGAAACTTGGCCCCAATGATACTGAAGGAGACCCTAAAATTTTGCTGAATGAAAAGAACACAAATCAAACAGGCATCAAAAATGCAAATAATGTTGCTAACATTAAAAAATATGTTGATGTTGCTCCAAAACCTGCAGTACAGAACTTGTGTCGACATTCCATTAAATTATTCATGGTCCATAATGTTCCCTTGGATGATCTGGTTTTGAATAGTAAACAAGAAAAATCCTCAAAGATAAGCGGCCTTTACAGGAAGGACAGCCTCACAAAAGCTCAGCTTTATGGAAACCTGTTAAATTAACAGTGCAAAGTCTATGTTAAATCAATGATGTTGAAAATAATGAATTGTATGGGTCATGTATTCAACCAGCATTGTAACCCATGTATAATCCGACCTAAGTTGTACACTGAGAACAATGACCACTAGATGGTGAACTTGTGGGAGACACTCCTAACCTAGACCTTCAGATATAAAAAGGGAAGCTCCACCCACTTCCTGCTCTTGAATGCTATGAAATAAAGGACAGGTCGCAGACTGACCTTCTCTCAAGCATGGGCCTCGTGTGCATTTATACTGTATAGTAAGGACGTATTAATGGCGACAAGAAACTGGGATTTAAACCACGTGAGCATGGCCACTAGCAATAACAGGGGCAGTCAGCGACGATTGACTGGCAAGGGACCTTTTGTTTCAAACCGAAGCTCATGCTGGAGGCATGGAGGCACACACTCAGCCGGAGTTTGCAGAGGTGAGCAAAATACCTGCAGAAATGAACACTGGGGGAAATCGCTGGAAGCTGAAGTTCAGTGCGTTCATGTGGAGCACATATACAGTTCATATACCAGGACGCCACCGATAATGATGAAAGTGCTCCTCAATGGCATCCCAGTATCAATGGAGCTAGACACGGGGGCCAACCAGTCCCTGATGGGTATCAAACAGTTCGAAAAGTTGTGGGCGTCCAAGGCCAGGAGGCCAAAATTATCGCCGATTGACGCACAGCTACGGACTTACACAAAGCAGATCATTCCGGTGCTAGGCAGCGCCACGGTAGTTGTGACCCACAAAGATTCGTAAACAGACTGCCACTCTGGATTGTCCCAGGGAACGGTCCCGCACTACTGGGGAGGAGTTGGCTTGCTGTCATGAACTGGAAATGGAGCGATGTCAATGCAATTTCCTCTGTGGGGCGAGTATCATGCTCACAGATGCTGGACAAATTTGACTCATTATTTCAACCCGGCATTGGCACTTTCATGGGGGCCAAGATAGTGATTCACATAAACCCGGACGCCAGGCCAGTACATCACAAGGCCAGAGCGATGCCGTACGTGATGCGGGAAAAGATAGGTGGTGAATTGTCCGCCTGCTGAGGGAAGGCATCATCTCGCCAGTCGAATTCAGTGACTGGGTGAGCCCGATTGTGCCGGTGCTCAAGGCGGATGGGTCGGTCAGGAGATGTGGCGATTACAAGGCCACCATCAATCGGGTGTCACTCCAAGACCAGTACCCGCTACCAAGAGCAGAGGACCTCTTTGCGACGCTATCCGGTGGCAAACTTTTTTCAAAATTGGACTTGACCTCAGCTTACATGACCCAGGAGCTGGCGAGTGAGTCGAAGAAGCTGACCACCATCACGACACACAAGGGGTTTGAGTACAACAGATGTCCGTTCGGGATTCACTCGGCCGCCGCGATCTTCCAACGAAATATGGAAAGCCTCCTCAAGTCGATTCCAGGGACAGTGGTTTTTCAGGACGACATCCTCATTATGGGTTACGATACTGAAGAACATCTCCACAACCTGGAGGTGCGACGCAGAGTAGACCGGGTAGGGCTGCGACTGAACAAGGCGAAGTGCGTCTTCCTAGTTCCAGAGTTGGAATTCCTGGGGATGAGGGTAGCAGCAGACGGGATCAGCCCTACTGCGTCCAAGACGGAAGCGATCCAGAGAGCACCCAGACCCCGTAACACGACGGAGCTGCGTTCATTCCTGGGGCTCCTGAACTATTTTGGTAACTTTCTTCCCAAATTGAGCACGCTGCTGGAGCCGCTACACGTACTCCTACGCAAAGGTCGCGAATGGGTCTGGGGGGACAGCCAGGAAAGGGCTTTTAATAGAGCACGCAAATTGTTATGTTCCAACAATCTGTTAACGCTATATGACCCATGTAAGAAACTTGTGTTAACGTGCGATGCGTCGTCCAATGGTGTCGGGTGTGTGTTGCAGCATGTCAATGCCAAGGGTCAGTTACAGCCGGTAGCTTATGCCTCCAGAAGTCTGTCCCAGGCAGAAAGGGGCTACGGGATGGTAGAAAAGGAGGCGCTCGCATGTGTATATGCGGTAAAGAAAATGCACCAGTACCTGTTTGGCAGGAAATTTGAGCTGGAGACAGATCACAAACCCCTAACGTCCTTTTTGGCCGACAACATGGCCATAAATGCAAACGCATCGGCCCACATACAGAGGTGGGGACTCACGTTAGCCGCCTATGACTACACAATTCGGCACAGACCGGGCACCGAAAACTGCGCTGATGCACTCAGCAGCCTTCCACTAGCCACCACTGAGGGGGCTACCGAGCATGCTGCTGAGATGGTCATGGCTGTTGAAGCTTTCGGAAGCGAAGGCTCACCCGTGACAGCCCGTCAGATTAAAGTCTGGACAAATAGAGACCCGCTATTGTCTCTAGTCAAGAAATGTGTCCTGAATGGGGACTGGGCAGCCACGTACAGGGCATGCCCTGAGAAATTTAAACCATTTCACAGGCGCAAGGATGAACTCTCGATTCAGGCTGATTGCCTTTTCTGATGAAACCACGTAGTCATGCCCCAGATGGGCAGAGAGGTGTTCATCAGAGAACGCCACAATGGGCACCCGGGCATTGTCACGATGAAGGAAATTACCAGGTCACACATTTGGTGGCCAGGGATAGATGCAGATCTGGAACTTTGTGTTCGCAGGTGCAACACGTGTGCCTACTGGACAATGCGCCCAGGGAAGCCCCCCTTAGCCCCTGGCCATGGCCAGCCAAGCCTTGGTCACGCATCCATGTGAACTACGCAGGTCCTTTCATGGGGAAAATGTTTTTGGTTGTAGTAGACGCCTACTCCAAATGGATCGAGTATGACATTTTAAATTCAAGCACATCCTCTGCCACGGTAGAAAGCCTACGGGCAATGTTCGCTGCCCACGGTCTACCGGACATCTTGGTCAGCGACAATGGCCCGTGCTTCACAAGCACTGAATTCCAGGACTTCATGGCAGGCAATGGAATTAACCATGTTAGAACGGCACCGTTCAAGCCGGCATCAAACGGCCAGGCAGAATGAGCAGTGCAGATAATCAAACAGGGGATGCTCACAATGCCGCTTATCACGCCTCCTGTTGGCGTACAGATCCCGACCACACTCGCTCACAGGGGTTCCACCCGCAGAGCTGCTAATGAAAAGGACGCTCAAAACCCGGTTATCCCTTCTACACTCCACCATGAAAGAAATTGTTGAGAGCAGGCGCCAGTCACAATATGACTACCTTGACAGGAATGCGAGGGTGCGATGTATTGATGTAAATGACGGTTTTTGTCCTCAACTACGCAGCAGGGCCCAAATGGCTCGCAGGCACTGTGGTTGCCAAAGAGGGAAATAGGATTCTGGTAGTTAAACTTACCAATGGACAAATCTGCCGCAAACATGTGGATCAAACAAAAAGGAGGTTCAGCAACCCCATAGAAGAAGCAGAGGAAGAACACGATGTAGAGTTTACTCCACCACAGGTGACCGAACACAGGAACCAAAGGGAGGAGAGCCCAGTCACTGTGGGCAGTCCGGACAGACCTGAGGCACCGCAAACACAGACACTCAGACCAGCGCCCAACAACCCGAGCCCCAACTCAGGCGCTCTGCAAGGGAGCGTAAACCACCAGAGAGCCTTAACCTGTGATCCCAATAAGACTTTGGGGGGGGGGAGGTGATGTCATGTATTCAACCAGCATTGTAACCCATGTATAATCCGACCTAAGTTGTACACTGAGAACACTGACCACTAGATGGTGAACTTGTGGGAGACACTCCTAACCTAGACCTTCAGATATAAAAGGGGAAGCTCCACCCACTTCCTGCTCTTGAGTGCTATGAAATAAAGGACAGGTCACAGACTGACCTTCTCTCAAGCATGGGCCCCGTGTGCATTTATACTGCATAGTAAGGATGTATTAGTATGCTTGAATGTAAAATTTCACAAATGTGTCCCATATTAGTGAAGATGTCCTGATTGAGCTTAAAAGTATTTAATTGAAATATTTGATTCTTATGTGGAGGTTAGCAAGCAATGCCTGTAGATTTTTATAACCCCAGACCGAGCAAGATGGTTGAATTTTTAAATTACTAGGAGAAAACAAACTGATGGATTTCTTTGCACTTTTTTCATATATATAAGTGAATGACAAAGCTGTCTGCATTGTGTGCACAAAGCATTCTCGCTACTACTGAATAAATAAGGGACAGAATTTGTTTTGAAAGTGCTTAATTAAGAGACCTGCCACGGTCAAATACAGACAAAGTTAATACAGCTGTTAAGGTAGTTACTGATTGTTCCTTGTAACTCATAGCTGCATAATGCCAGCTGCTCCAGCTTCCCTATCCACTTATTTGTCTGGCTTTTACTTCCTTAGTTCATCTAATAGCTTTAAGTATACCCTTTTTCGCAGGTTTCCCTTTTTGCACTTATCTCCTACCCCTCCATGGCTTGCCCATTGTTCTATAATGTCCCATGTCCATTTCTGGGCTGCATGAATGGAGGTCCCCGACATTGGGGGTGTGAGGGTGGTGGGTGGGGGTGAGCCAGAGTGACAGCGGACCAGGCTAGTTTTGTGGAACTTGAAGAAGCAAGTCTGCTTCTTCCTGTTGCACAATAAAAAGAGCAACTTACTTTTGGGATCCCCTTCAGACAGGCTGGAGTGGATACTGGCCGGCGTGTGCTCACCCAAAAATGGCAATCAGGGTCCTATGTACGTCATAGGACCACAATTAGCATTTTAAATGGACCTACCGCCTGACTCGGGGGTTGCTTCAGCCGCCTACCTGTAGACTCCGGGGAATATTGCCAAGGCCACAGCAATGGTGGCAGGTCTTTCTGAAGGCCACTACCACCCCTTTTCTAGCAGGTGGGAGGCCTGGAAATTCAACCCATCCTTTATCGTATTCTCTCCCCAAAACAACTTTAACTTTATAGCTCCCTGCCTTTAAAAGCCTCCTGAAAATGTTTTTCAACTGTGTCACTGATCTCTCACTTGCCAGCTCTACCACCCCTTTTCCTGCTGTTGTCCTACCTCTTCTTCCTTGTAGTGTTCCAATGTGTTTTCATGTGAGGAGTGCTATATAAATGTTGTCGAAGTGCAATCATTATTTTTTTACTGACTTTACGAGTCCTAGTCAAAAAATGCATACATTAAACTGCTGAAAGGGGCAATAATCGCATAATGATATAGCACATGCTGATCGCAAATGATTATTCTCCATTCCTTTTCATGTGCATTGTTCTAGTCCATTGTAGCTGCACTTATTTAAATGTAAAGTGTTTTGTTTCTGACTTATTTCACATGCAAATACAAAATCTTGATCCAAAAGTACACTGTTATCCAATTATTTCATCTGAATGTCAAAATAAAGGATAGAGGCCCACAAATCGGAATTAATAGGTCATTAAAAACAATATATTGCGTCTTATGAATCTTTCAATAAAATAACTAGATTAATAGATGAGAGATAACCAGGAACACATGGCAACATCACAAGCCACTGAGCTGATATTTTTAAAGATTGGGACATACAAAACAGGAAAAATAATAAACATAAGCAAACCGACCCTTTTAGTGAGCTAAAGGAAACACTGACATAAAAATAGAAAATGCTGGAAATCTCATTCGATAAGGTGCCACATAAAAGGTTACTGCACAAGATAAGAGCTCTTAGCGTGGATAGAGGATTGGCTAACTAACAGAAAAGAGAGTCGGGATAAATGGGCCATATTCAGGTTGGCAAACTGAAACTAGTGGGGTGCCACAGGGATCAGTCCTGGGGCCTCAACTATTTACAATTTATATCAATGACTTGGATGACGGGACCGAGTGTAATGCAGCTAAATTTGCTGATGATACAAAATAGGTGGGAAAGCAAGTGAGGAGGACGCAATGAATCTATAAAGGGATATAGATAGGCTAAGCGAGTGGGCAAAAATTTGGCAGATGGAGTATAATGTGGGAAAATGTGAGATTATCCATTTTGGTAGGAAAAATAAAAAAACAATTGATTATTTAAATGGAGAGAGGTTACAAAATGCTGTGGTACAGAGGTATCTGGGGGTCCTTGTACATGAAACACAAAAGGTTAGCATGCAGGTACAACAAGTAATCAGGAAGGCAAATGGAACATTGGCCTTTATTGCAAGGCAGATGGAGTATAAAAGTAGGGAAGTCCTGCTACAACTATACAGGGCGCTGGTAAGACCACACCTGGAGTACTGCGTACAGTTTTGGTCTCCTTATTTAAGGAGGGATATACTTGCATTGGAGGCAGTTCAGAGAAGGTCCATGAGGTTGATTCCTGAGATGAAGGGTTTGTCATATGAAGAAAGGTTGAGCAGGTTGGGCCTATACTCATTGGAGTTTAGAAGACTGAGAGGTGATCTTATTGAAACGTATAAGATTCTGAGGGAGCTTGACAAGGTAGATGCAGAGAGGATGTTTCCCCTCGTGGGGGAATCTAGAACTAGGGGGCATAGTTTCAGAATAAGGGGTCGCCCATTTAAAACGGAAATGAGGAGGAATTTCTTCTGAGAGGGTCGTGAATCTTTGGAATTCTCTACCCCAGAGAGCTGTGGAGGCTGGGTCTTTGAATATATTTAAGGTGGAGATAGACAGATTTTTGAACGATAAGGGAATCGAAGGTTATGGGGAGCGGGCGGGGAAGTGGAGTTGAGGCCAGGATCAGATCAGCCATGATCTTATTGAATGGCAGAGCAGGCTCGAGGGGCCAAATAGCCTTTTCTTCCTGCTCGTATTTCTTATGTTCTTTCCTGTCTTCCACCTATCACAGACCTTCCCTTTTGTTCTTTCCTCCCTTCCTCCTTTCAGTGCTCCTTAAGAATCTGTTAATTTCGAACTTTCGCCAGTTCTTTCTCTCCACAGATGCTGCCTGACCTGCTGAGATTTCCAGCATTTTCTGTTTTTATTTCAGATTCCAACATCTGCATTTTATTGCTTTGGTATTTGACTTTACTTTGACAGTCATTTTCTTTGGAACCTGGCTAGCTAGCCAAGAATATGTCAGTTTTCTTTTTCTGCCTAGACTTTAATGGCCTCCCTCTAAGCAGCAACTGACATCCCAGCATGTGAGTCTTTGTTATTTGCTTTCCAATCCCACAGGAAGTTAGGACTCAGCTCTTGATCTCTCCTCTTGTTCATGGCTGGCCTGAAGGGCTACTAATCAAGGCTGCTAATGCCCTCACCTCCCAAGTGTGGGCCTCCTGCGATTCTTAAAATGAATGGAACTGCATTGACATCAGGAGTCTAGCATGAGCCATTTAACTCTTATTGTCTCATTATGAGTAGCGTAATGTATGTTGCAAAGAAATGTAACTGTACCCTCACCCATTCCGTGTACTGTATAGTGCCACTAGTAAAGCAATATGATGACTATTATAATGTATCCTGGATTGTACTGAAATGTACCTCGAAATGTAAAGTGAAAATGGGGCGCTGTGGAGTGAAAACGGGGCGCTGCGCACAGCAATGACATCTTCATTGTCGGCACTGCGGCCCGGGGCGCTTCCGGCAGGAGCAGGGCACTGCCGATTTTGTGCTTTCGCTAACTCCCGCGGGAGCCTATAGCGTCACCCCCCACCCGTGGGCGAAAACCTATTTGCCCCCCCCAGAGGCGCTAACGATAGGCAAACAGCAGCCCAATTTCGCTCCCATAGATTGTCCACACTAAACTGGGCAAATCTGTTAATGGGTGAAACAACAGAATATCAATGAGAGATGTTCAAAAACCCTTGAGGAGCAAGATCTCTTCTTGTCAAAAAAAGCAGCCATGGACAACCGAGGTGAGGGACAGCATAAAATCAAAAGAAAAAGCATACAAAAATGCAAAAAATAGCACAGATCCCGGCAAATGGGAAAAATGCAAAGAACAGCAAAGGGTCATAAAACAGATTGTAAGAGCTACAAAAGGGAGTGTGAAAAGAAACTTGCAAAGGATATCAAATCAACACAAATAATTTTTACAATTATATTAGGAAGTCAAGAGCAATGTTGGTCCCTTAAAGTGATGATATTGTCAATAATAAGGAAATGGCATACATGTTAAATAATTACTTTGCATCAGTACAGTAAAGGAAGAGGATAGCATGCCAGAAATCCCAAGGAACTATCAGGGACAGGGACTCTATAAAATTAATATAAGTAAATTTGCAGATGATACAAAACTTCGAAGTATAGTGAACAGAGAGGAGGCTAGTGATAAGACTTCAAGGTGACATTGACAGGCTGGTAGAATGGGCGGACACGTAGCAGATGAAATTTAATGCAGATAAGTGTGAAGTGATACATTTTGGTAGAAAGAATGAGGAAAGGAAATATAAACTAAAGAGTACAATGCTAAAGGGGGTGCATGAGCAGTGAGACCTAGGGTTGTATGTGCACAAATTGTTTAAGGTGGCAGGGCAGGGCAGGTTGAGAAAGCTTACGGGATACTAGTCTTCATGAATAGAGGTTTAGAGCACGAAAGTGTGGAAATTATGATGAACCTGTGATAAAACACTGGTTCGGCCTCAACTAGAGTATTGTGTCCAATTCCGGCCCCCGCATTTTAGGAAGGATGTGAAGGCCTTAGAGAGGGTGCAGAAAAGATTTAGGATATTGACTCTAGGGATGAGCGACTTCAGTTACGTGGATTGACTGGAGAAGCTAGGATTGTTTTCCTTAGAGGAGAGAAGATTGAGAGGGGATTTGACAGAGGTGTTCAAAATCATGAGGGGTCTGGACAGAGTAGATAGAGAGAAACTGTTCCCATTGGCAGGTCAAGAGTCAGAGGACACAGATGTAAGGCGATTGGCAAAAGAACCAAAAGCGACATAAGAAAAAATGTTTTTACACAGCGAGTGGTTAGATCTGGAATGCATTGCCTGATAGGGTGGTAGAGGCAAACACAATCACTGCTTTCAAAAGGGAGTTGGATAAACACCTGAAAGAAACAAATTTGCAAGGCTACAGGGAAAGGGCAGGGGAGTGGGACTAGTTGACCTGCTCATGCAGAGTCGGCATGAGCTCGACGGGCCGAATGGCCTTCTTCCGTGCTGTAACCATTCTATTAAGGCTTTAAACATTTCCAACAACTTGGATTTATTAAAATACAACAAGTTTTGAACTTTCCCAGGCTAAACTCTAATATTTTGACTCCAATGCTTACCCACTCGTCCATTGCAGCTGCATAAGCGCAGTAGCCAGGTAAAATTCACAAATCGCTGACCCTGCACTGACTGTTTTAATGTCGGCAACGATGATTTTGCTGGTTTCCTGATATTCAATTTGCTGCAAATTCATAAAATTAAAGAGTCGCAGCGATCATTACAGTAAACTAAACCCTCTGATATTTAAGAGTGCACTTTGGCAGAAATAAATCAAAGAGCAAGTTATTATTTAAATGGAGAAAGATTGCAAAGTGTCGCAGTACAGCGGGACCTGGGGGTACTTGTGCATGAAACACAGAAGGATAGTATGCAAGTGATCAGGAAGGCCAATGCTATCTTGGTCTTTATTGCAAAGGGAATGGAGTATAAAAGCAGGGAAGTCTTGCTACAGTTATGATTTTGCTGGTTTCCTGATGAGGCCACACCTGGAATACTGCGTGTAGTTTTGGTTTCCATATTTACGAAAGGATATACTTGCTTTGGAGGCAGTTCAGAGAAGGTTCACTAGGTTGATTCGGGGTGAGGGGATTGACTTATGAGGAAAGGTTGAGTAGGTTGGGCCTCTACTCATTGGAATTCAGAAGAATGAGAGGTGATCTTATCGAAACGTATAAGATTATGAGGGCACTGGACAAGGTGAATGCAGAGAGGATGTTTCCACTGATGGGGGAAGACTAGAACTAGAGGGCAGCATCTTAGAATAAGGGGCCGCCCATTTAAAACAGAGATGAGGAGGAATTTCTTCTCTCAGAGGGTTGTATATCTGTGGAATTCGCTGCCTCAGAGAGCTGTGGAAGCTGGGAGATTGAATAAATTTAAGACAGAAATAGAGAGTTTCTTAAACGATATGGGAATACGGGGTTTTGAGGAGCGGGCGGGGAAGTGGAGCTGAGTCCATGATCAGATCAGCCATGATCTTATTGAATGGCGGAACAGGCTCGAGGGGCCATACGGCCTACTCCTGTTCCTATTTCTTATGCTCTTATGCAACATGTTGAGAATAGTACTGAATATTCAGCAGGATAATGATAACGAAAAGAAAATAACAGTAATGACAAAAATAATGGCACTAAGGAGAGCCACATCTCCAGGACCAGATGGTTTCCATCCCAGGGTTTTAAAGGAAGTAGGTGAGCACATTGCAGATGCTCTAACTATAATCTTCCAAAGTTCTCTCGATTCAGGAACCGTTCCTTTAGATTATAAAATTGTGTATGTCACTCCACTGTTTAAGAATGGTGAGAGAGGAAAACCAGGGAATTATAGACCACTTCACCTAACATTTGTTGTCGGGAAATTACTAGAGGCTATAATTAAGGATAGGGTGACTGAACACCTCAAACATTTTCAGTTGATCAGAGAGAAACTGCATGGATTTGTGAAAGATAGGTCATGCCTGACAAACCTGATTGAATTTTTTGAGGAGGTAACTAAAGTAGTGGACAGGGGAATAGAAACATAAAAACATAGAAAATAGGTGCAGGAGTAGGCCATGTGGCCCTTCAAGCCTGCACCACCATTCAATAAGATCATGGCTGATCATTCACCTCAGTACCCCTTTCCTGCTTTCTCTCCATACCCCTTGATCCCTTTAGCCGTAAGGGCCATATCTAACTCCCTCTTGAATATATCCAATGAACTGGCATCAACAACTCTGAGGTAGAGAATTTCACAGGTTAACAACTCTCTGAGTGAAGAAGTTTCTCCTCATCTCGGTCCTAAATGGCCTACCCTTTATTCTTGGACTGTGTTCCCTGGTTCTGGACGTCCCCAACATTAGGAACATTCTTCCTGCATCGAACCTGTCCAGTCCCATCAGAATTTTATATGTTTCTATGAGATCCCCTCTCATCCTTCTAAACTCCAGTGAATACAGGCCCAGTCGATCCAGTCTCTCCTCATATGTAAGTCCTGCCATCCCTGGAATCAGTCTGGTAAACCTTCGCTGCACTCCCTCAATAGCAAGAATGTCCTTCCTCAGATTAGGAGACCAAAATTGAACACAATATTCCAGGTGAGGCCTCACCAAGGCCCTGTACAACTGCAGTAAGACCTCCCTGCTCCTATACTCAAATCCCCTAACTATGAAAGCCAACATACCATTTACTTTCTTCACCGCCTGCTGTAGCTGCATGCCAACTTTCAATGACTGATGTACTATGACACCCAGGTTTCGTTGCACCACCCTTTTTTCTAATCTGCCGCCATTCAGATAATATTCTGCCTTCGTGTTTTTGTCACCAAAGTGGATAACCTCACATTTATCCACATTATACTGCATCTGCCATGCATTTGTCCACTCACCTAACCTGTCCAAGTCACCCTGCAGCCTCTTAGCATCCTCCTCGCAGCTCAGACCACCACCCAGCTCAGTGTCATCTGCAAACTTGGAGATATTACACTCAATTCCTTCATCGAAATCATTGATGTATATTGTAAATAGCTGGGGTTTCAGCACTGAGCCCTGCGGCACCCCACTAGTCACTGCTTGCCATTCTGAAAAGGACCCGTTTATCCTGACTCTCTGCTTCCTGTCTGCCAACCAGTTCTCTATCCACGTCAGTACATTACCTCCAATACCATGTGCTTTAATTTTGCACACCAATCTCTTCTGTGGGACCTTGTCAAAAGCCTTTTGAAAGTCCAAATACACCACATCCACCGGTTCTCCATTTCCACCCTACCAGTTACATCCTCAAAAAATTCTAGAAGATTTGTCAAGCATGACTTCCCCTTTATAAATCCATGCTGACTTGGACTGATCCTGTCACTGCTTTCCAAATGCGCTGCTGTTTCATCTTTAATAATTGATTCCAACATTTTCCCCACGACTGATGTCAGGCTAAGCGGTCTATAATTACCCGTTTTCTCTCTCCCTCCTTTTTTAAAAAGTGGTGTTACATTAACTACCCTCCAATCCATAGGAACTGATCCAGAGTCGATAGACTGCTGGAAATTGATCACCAATGCATCCACTATGTCTAGGGCCACTTCCTTAAGTACTCTAGGATGCAGACTATCAGGCCCTGGGGATTTATTGGCTTTCAATCCCATCAATGTCTATTGATATTATTTATATGGACTTCCAGAAGACATTTGATAAAGTCCCACATAAGAGACTGTTAACAAAGGTGGAAGCCCATGGAATGGAGGGCAAGTTATTGACCTGGTTAGGAAATTGGTTGAGCGGCAAGAGACAGGCAGTAGGGATAATGGGTAGATACTCAAATTGGCAGGATGGGACTAGTGGTGTCCCGCAGGGATCTGTATTGGGGCTGCAACTATTCACAGTATTTATAAATGACTTAGATGATGGCATAGAAAGCCATATATCCAAATTTGCCGATGACACAAATATAGACGGCATTGTAGGCAGTGTAGATGAAAGCATCAAATTACAAAGGCATATCAATAGATTAAGTAAATGGACAAAACTGTGGCAAATGGATTTCAAATGCAAGGTCATCCACTTTGGACCTAAAAAGAATAGAACAGGATACTTTCTAAATGGTGAAAAGTTAAAAACAGTGGAAGTCCAAAGAAATTTGGGGGTCCAGGTACATAGGGCCCAAAATTGATGATATCGTGCTGCCGCCCATTTCTCGGCAGTATTCGGGCGCCCCTTCATTTTTTACAGCCTGCTGCCGCTGAGATCCTCCAGCGCGAATTTCATGGTGATGTAGCGGGCGGGAGCAGGGTCTAGCTGCCGTTGGCAGGCAGTGCAGGCCACTAGATTCGGCAAAGTTTGGAGGCCGAGTTCTGCGCATCCGCGATTTTTTTTTTCGCCGACCGAGTTCTGCGCATGCGTCCATCAAGCTGCCAACCTGACTCTCCCCCGCTCCGGCCCAGACACAATGAAGGGGCGGAGAGGGGGGTGGAACGGAAAGAGCGAGAGACTGAGAGGGAGAGGGAGAGAGAGCCTGGGGGCGAGGGGGGCGGAAGAGAGGGACATGGGGGAGAGGGAGAGAGCCTGGGAGAGAGAGGCTGGGCGGGGGGAGAGAGAGGCTGGGGGGGCAGGGGGGAGAGAGAGAGACTGGGGAGAGAGGGAGACTGGGGGAGAGAGAGGGAGACTGGGCGGGGTGGGGGGGGAAAAAGAGAGAAACTGGGGGTGGGGGGGAAAGAGGTGAGAGAGCCTGGGAGAGAGAGGCTGGGGCGGGGGGAGAGAGGCTGGGGAGCCGGGGGGGAAAGAGAGAGACTGGGGAGAGAGAGCCTGAGGGGGAGGGGGGGGAAAGAGGGGAGAGAAAGAGCCTGGGGCGGAGAAAGAGAACCGGGGAGGGGGGGGGGGGAGAGAAAGAGCCTTAGGGGAGAGCAAATGAACCTAGGGGTGTTGTGGGGGGAGGGGGTGGAGGGGTGAGTGAGAGAAACAGGGGGGTGGGGAGGGAAGGAGAGAGAGCCTGGGGGCGGTGGGGGGGGGGGGGGAGAGAAAGAGAAACAGAGAGAGCAGGGGGAGAGAGCGCCTGGGGGGGGAAAGAGAGACAGAGAGGCTGGGGGAGAGAGCGCCTGGGGGGGGGAAGAGAGACAGAGAGGCTGGGGGGGGGAAGAGAGACAGAGAGGCTGGGGGGGAAGAGAGACAGAGAGGCTGGGAGGAAGAGAGACAGAGGCTGGGGGGGAAGAGAGACAGAGAGGCTGGGGGGAAGAGAGGCTGGGGGGAAAGCGACACAGAGGCTTGGGGGAGAGTGCAATAGGCTGGGGGGAGAGAGAGAGAAGGGCATGACAGTGAGAGAGAAACGGGAGAGAGAGAGAACGGGGGAGAGAGAGAGAGAGAGACACGGGAGCGAGAGAGAGACACGGGAGCGAGAGAGAGAAAGAGACACGGGAGCGAGAGAGAGAGAGAGAGAGACATGGGAGCGAGAGATATATACGAGAGAGAGAGAGATACGGGCGACAGAGAGGGCACATGGGGAGAGAGGGACGCGGGAGAGAGAGAGACGCGGGGGAGAGAGAGAGAGAGACGCGGGGGAGAGAGAGAGAGAGACGCGGGGAGAGAGAGAGAGACGCGGGGGAGAGAGAGAGAGATGCAGGGGAGAGAGAGAGACGCGGGGGAGAGAGAGAAAGACACGGGGGAGAGAGAGACGCGGAGAGAGAGAAAGATGCGGGGGAGAGAGAGAGAGACACGGGGGAGAGAGAGAGAGACGCGGGGGAGAGAGAGAGAGAGACGCGGGGGGGAGAGAGAGAGACGCGGGGGAGAGAGAGAGAGAGAGATGCGGGGAAGAAAGAGATGGGAGAGAGAGACACTAGTATTAAAACACTCTACCTAAACGTACGTAGCATTCGAAATAAAGTAAATGAGTTGACGGCACAAATCATTACAAATGGGTATGATTTGGTGGCCATTACAGAAACGTGGTTGCAGGGTGGCCAAGACTGGGAATTAAACATACAGGGGTATCTGACAATTCGGAAAGATAGACAAGAAGGGAAAGGAGGGAGGGTAGCTCTGTTAATAAAGGATGATGTCAGGGCAGTTGTGAGAGACGATATTGTCTCTAATGAACAAAATGTTGAATCATAGTGGGTGGGGATTAGAGATAGTAAGGGGAAAAAGTCACTGGTGGGCATAGATAACGGGCTCCCAAATAATAACTTCACGGTGGGGCGGGCAATAATCAAGGGAATAATGGAGGCATGTGAAAAAGGAACGGCTGTAATCATGGGGGATTTTAACCTACATATCGATTGGTCAAACCAAATCGCACGGGATAGCCTTGAGGAGGAATTCATAGAATGCATACGGGATTGTTTCTTAGAACAGTATGTTACAGAACCTACAAGGGGGCAAGCTATCTTCGATCTGGTCCTGTGTAATGAGACAGGAATAATAAACGATCTCCTAGTAAAAGATCCTCTCGGAATGAGTGATCACAGTATGGTTGAATTTGTAATACAGATTGAGGGTGAGGAAGTAGTGTCTCAAACGAGCGTACTATGCTTAAGCAAAGGGGACTACAGTGGGATAAGGGCAGAGTTGGCTAAAGTAGACTGGAAACACAGACTAAACGGTGGCACAATTGAGGGTCAGTGGAGGACTTTTAAGGAGCTCTTTCATAGTGCTCAACAAAAATATATTCCAGTGAAAAAGAAGGGCGGTAAGAGAAGGGATAACCAGCCGTGGATAACCAAGGAAATAAAGGAGAGTATCAAATTAAAAACCAATGCGTATAAGGTGGCCAAGGTTAGTGGGAAACTAGAAGATTGGGAAAATTTTAAACGACAGCAAAGAATGATTAAGAAAGCAATAAAGAAAGGAAAAATAATTACGAAAGTAAACTTGCGCGAAACATAAAAAGAGATAGTAAAAGCTTTTACAGATATATAAAACGGAAAAGAGTGACTGAAGTAAATGTTGGTCCCTTAGAAGATGAGAAGAGGGATTTAATAATGGGAAATGTGAAAATGGCTGAGACCTTAAACAATTATTTTGCTTCGGTCTTCACAGTGGAAGACACAAAAACCATGCCAAAAATTGCTGGTCACGGGAATGTGGGAAGGGAGGACCTTGAGATAATCACTATCACTAGGGAGGTAGTGCTGGACAGGCTAATGGGACTCAAGGTAGACAAGTCCCCTGGTCCTGATGAAATGCATCCTAGGGTATTAAAAGAGATGGCGGAAGTTATAGCAGATGCATTCGTTATAATCTACCAAAATTCTCTGGATTCTGGGGAGGTACCAGCGGATTAGAAAGCAGCTAATGTAACGCCTCTGTTTAAAAAAGGGGGCAGACAAAAGGCAGGAAACTATAGGCCGGTTAGTTTAACATCTGTAGTGGGGAAAATGCTTGAAGCTTTCATTAAGGAAGAAATAGCGGGACATCTAGATAGGAATAGTGCAATCAAGCAGACACAACATGGATTCATGAAGGGGAAATCATGTTTAACTAAATTTACTAGAATTCTTTGAAGATATAACGAGCATGGTGGTTAGAGGTGTACCGATGGATGTGGTGTATTTAGATTTTCAAAAGGCATTCGATAAGGTGCCACACAAAAGGTTACTGCAAAAGATAAAGGTACGCGGAGTCAGAGGAAATGTATTAGCATGGATAGAGAATTGGCTGGCTAACAGAAAGCAGAGAGTCGGGATAAATGGGTCCTTTTCGGGTTGGAAATCGATGGTTAGTGGTGTGCCACAGGGATCGGTGCTGGGACCACAACTGTTTACAATATACATAGATGACCTGGAAGAGGGGACAGAGTGTAGTGTAACAAAATTTGCAGATGACATAAAGATTAGTGGGAAAGCGGGTTGTGTAGAGGACACAGAGAGGTTGCAAAGAGACTTAGATAGGTTAAGTGAATGGGCTAAGGTTTGGCAGATGGAATACAATGTCAGAAAATGTGAGGTCATCCACCTTGGGAAAAAAAAACAGTAAAAGGGAATATTATTTGAATGGGGAGAAATTACAACATGCTGCAGTGCAGAGGGACCTGGGGGTCCTTGTGCATGAAACTCTTTTTGGATCCTTGTGCATGAATCCCAAAAAGTTAGTTTGCTGGTGCAGCAGGTAATCAGGAAGGCGAATGGAATGTTGACCTTCATTGCGAGAGGGATGGAGTACAAAAGCAGAAAGGTCCTGTTGCAACTGTATCGGGTATTGGTGAGGCTGCACCTGGAGTACTGCGTGCAGTTTTGGTAACCTTTCTTAAGGAAGGATATACTAGCTTTGGAGGGGGTACAGATACGATTCACTAGGCTGATTCCGGAGATGAGGGGGTTACCTTATGATGATAGCTTGAGTCGACTGGGTCTTTAGTCGTTGGATTTCAGAAGGATGAGGGGTGATCTTATAGAAACATTTAAAATAATGAAAGGGATAGACAAGATAGAGGCAGAGAGATTGTTTCCACTGGTCGGGGAGACTAGAACTAGGGGGCACAGTCTCAAAATACGGGGGAGCCAATTTAAAACCGAGTTGAGAAGGAATTTCTTCTCCCAGAGGGTTGTGAATCTGTGGAATTCTCTGCCCAAGGAAGCAGTTGAGGCTAGCTCATTGAATGTATTCAAGTCACAGATAGATAGATTTTTAACCAATAAGGGAATTAAGGGTTACGGGGAGCGGGAGGGTAAGTGGAGCTGAGTCCACGGCCAGATCAGCCATGATCTTGTTGAATGGCGGAGCAGGCTCGAGGGGCTAGATGGCCTACTCCTGTTCCTAATTCTTATGTTCTTATGGGAGGGAGAGACACGGGAGGGAGAGATGGGAGAGAAAGACAGACGAGAGAGAGACACGGGAGAGAGAGAGAGACACACGGGAGAGAGAGAGAGAGAGAGAGAGACACGGGGGAGAGAGAGAGAGAGAGAGACATGGGAGAGAGAGAGAGACACGGGAGGGAGAGAGAGAGAGTGAGAGAGACACGGGAGAGGGAGAGGGAGAGAGAGAGAGATACGGGAGAGAGAGAGAGACACGGGAGAGAGAGAGAGAGAGAGAGAGAGAGACACGGGAGAGAGAGAGAGACACGGGAGAGAGAGAGAGAGAGAGAGAGACACACAGGGGAGAGAGAGAGAGAGACACGGGAGAGGGAGAGGGAGAGAGAGAGACAGGAGAAAGAGGAGAGATGGGAGAGAGAGAGAGACGGGAGAGAGAGAGACGGGAGAGAGAGAGAGTGACGGGAGAGAGAGAGAGACGGGAGAGACGGGAGAGAGAGATACGGGAGAGAGAGAGAGACACGGCAGAGAGAGAGAGAGAGACACGGCAGAGAGAGAGAGAGACACGACAGCGAGAGAGAGAGAGAGAGAGAGACACGGGAGCGAGAGAGAGAGAGAGACACGGGAGCGAGAGAGAGAGATGGGATGGGGGAGAGAGACAGAGAGAGAGAGAGAGAGATATGGGCGACAGAGAGGGCACATGGGGAGTGAGAGACGCGGGAGAGTGAGAGACGCGGGAGAGAGAGACAGAGACGCGGGAGAGAGGTAGAGAGAGAGAGAGAGACGCGGGAGAGAGAGAGACGCACGAGAGAGACAGAGACGCGGGAGAGAGAGAGAGAGAGACGCGGGAGAGAGAGAGAGACGCGGGAGAGAGAGACGCGGGAGAGAGAGAGAGAGACGCGGGAGAGAGATGTCATGTATTCAACCAGCATTGTAACCCATGTATAAACTGACCTAAGTTGTACACCGTGAGAACACTAACCACTAGGTGGGAGACAATCCTAACCTGGACCTTCAGGTATAAAAGGGGAAGCTCCACCCACCTTCATCACTACCTTGGCCCCCATGAAAGTGCCAATGCCGGGTTGAAATAATGAGTCAAATTTGTCCAGGATCTGTGAGCATGATACTCGCTCCACAGAGGAGATTGCATTGACATCGCCCCATTTCCAGTTCATGACAGCAAGCCAACTCCTCCCCAGTAGTGCGGGACCGTCCCCTGGGACCGTCCCCTGGGACAATCCAGAGTGGCAACCTGTTCTCTGAATCTTTGTGGGTCACGACTACCGTGGCACTGCCTAGCACCGGAATGATCTGCTTTGTGTAAGTCCATAGCTGTGCATCAATCGGCGATAATTTTGGCCTCCTGGCCTTGGATGCCCACAACTTTTCGAACTGTTTGATACCCATCAGGGACTGGCTGGCACCCGTGTCTAACTCCATTGTCGAAAGCTTCAACAGCCATGACCATCTCAGCACCATGCTCGGTAGCCCCCTCAGTGGTGGCTAGTGGGAGCCTGCTGAGTGAATCAGCGCGGTTTCCAGTGCCCGGTCTGTGCCGAATTGTGTAGTCAAAGGCAGCTAACGCGAGTGCCCACCTCTGTATGCGAGCCGATGCGTTTGCATTTATGGCCTTGTTGTCGGCCAAAAGGGACGTTAGGGGTTTGTGATCTGCCTCCAGCTCAAATTTCCTGCCAAACAGGTACTGGTGCATTTTCTTTACCGCATATACACATGCGAGCGCCTCCTTTTCTACCATCCCGTAGCCCCTTTCTGCCTGGGACAGACACCTGGAGGCATAAGCTACCGGCTGTAACTGACCCTTGGCATTGACATGCTGCAACACACACCCGACACCATAGGATGACGCATCGCACATTAACACAAGTTTCTTACATGGGTCATATAGCGTTAACAGATTGTTGGAACATAACAAATTGCGTGCTCTATTAAAAGCCCTTTCCTGGCTGTCCCCCCAGACCCATTCGCGACCTTTGCGTAGGAGCACGTGTAGCGGCTCTAGCAGCGTGCTCAATTTGGGAAGAAAGTTACCAAAATAGTTCAGGAATTACTATACATTATAAATGCACACGAGGCCCATGCTTGAGAGAAGGTCAGTCTGTGACCTGTCCTTTATTCCTTAGCACTCAAGTGATGAAGGTGGGTGGAGCTTCCCCTTTTATACCTGAAGGTCCAGGTTAGGAATGTCTCCCACCTAGTGGTCAGTGTTCTCACGGTGGACAACTTAGGTCAGTTTATACATGGGTTACAATGCTGGTTGAATACATGACATCACCCCCCCCCCCCAAAGTCTTATTGGGATCAAAGGTTGAGTCTCTCTGGTGGTTTACGCTCCCTTGTAGAGCGCCTGAGTTGGGGCTCGGGTTGTTGGGCGCTGGCCTAAGTGTCTGCTGTTTGTGGTGCCTCAGGCCTGTCCGGACTGCCCACAGTGACTGGGCTCTCCTCCCTTTGGTTCCGGTGTTCGGTCACCTGTGGTGGAATGAACTCTATCTCATGTTCTTCCTCTGCTTCTTCTATGGGGTTGCTGAACCTCCTTTTTGTTTGATCCACATGTTTGCGGCAGATTTGTCCATTGGTAAGTTTAACTACCAGAATCCTATTTCCCTCTTTGGCAACCACAGTGCCTGCGAGCCATTTGGGCCCTGCAGTGTAGTTGAGGACAAAAACAGGATCATTTGCATCAACACATCGCGCCCTCGCATTCCTGTCATGGTAGTGATATTGTGACTGGCGCCTACTCTCGACAATTTCTTTCATGGTGGGGTGTATAAGGGATAATCGGGTTTTGAGCATCCTTTTCATTAGTAGCTCTGCGGGTGGAACCCCTGTGAGCGAGTGTGATCGGGATCTATAGGCCAACAGGAGGCGTGACAAGCGGGTTTGTTGGGAACCCCCTTGGAATCTGAGCATCCCCTGTTTGATTATCTGCACTGCTCGTTCTGCCTGGCTGTTTGAGGCCGGCTTGAACGGTGCCGTTCTAACATGGTTAATTCCATTGCCTGCCATGAAGTCCTGGAATTCAATGCTTGTGAAGCACGGGCCATTGTCGCTGACCAAGATGTCCGATAGACCGTGGGCGGCGAACATTGCCCGTAGACTTTCTATCGTGGCAGAGGATGTGCTTGAATTTAAAATGTCACTTGATCCATTTGGAGTAGGCGTCTACTACAACCAAAAACATTTTCCCCATGAAAGGACCTGCGTAGTCCACATGGATGCGTGACCAAGGCTTGGCGGGCCATGGCCAGGGGCTAAGGGGGGCTTCCCTGGGCGCATGGCCCAGCTGGGCACACGTGTTGCACCTGCGAACACAAAGTTCCAGATCTGCGTCTATCCCTGGCCACCAAATGTTTGACCTGGCAATTGCCTTCATCGTGACAATGCCCGGGTGCCCATTGTGGAGTTCTCTGATGAACACCTCTCTGCCCATCTGGGGCATGACTACGCGGTTTCCCCACAGTAGGCAATCGGCCTGAATCAAGAGTTCATCCTTGCGCCTGTGAAATGGTTTAAATTTCTCAGGGCATGCCCTGTACGTGGCTGCCCAGTCCCCATTCAGGACACATTTCTTGACTAGAGACAATAGCGGGTCTCTATTTGTCCAGACTTTAATCTGACGGGCTGTCACGGGTGAGCCTTCGCTTCCGAAAGCTTCAACAGCCAATCCCATTCTCATCGCCATTGATACGTCCTTACTACACATTATAAATGCACATGAGGGCCATGCTTGAGAGGTCAGTCTGTGACCTGTCCTTTATTCCTTCGCACTCAAATGATGAAGGTGGGTGGAGCTTCCCCTTTTATACCTGAAGGTCCAGGTTAGGAGTGTCTCCCACCTAGTGGTCAGTGTTCTCACGGTGTACAACTTAGGTCAGTTTATACATGGGTTACAATGCTGGTTGAATACATGACAAGCGGGAGAGAGAGAGAGAGAGACGCAGGAGAGAGACGCGGGAGAGAGAGAGAGAGACGCGGGAGAGAGAGAGACGCGGGGAGAGAGAGAGAGAGAGAGACGCGGGGGAGAGAGAGAGACGCGGGAGAGAGAGAGACACGGGGGAGAGAGAGAGAGAGACACGGGAGAGAGAGAAAGGCACGGGAGAGAGAGAGACGCGGGGGAGAGAGAGAGAGAGACACGCGGGGGAGAGAGAGAGAGAGACACGCGGGGGAGAGAGAGAGAGAGAGAGACACGAGAGAGAGAGGGAGAGAGAGACACGCGGGAGAGAGATACACGGGAGAGAGATGGAGACACGGGAGAGAGAGGGAGACACGGGAGAGAGAGGGAGAAACACGGGAGAGAGAGAGACACGGGAGAGAGAGAGAGAGACACGGGAGAGAGAGAGAAAGGCACGGGAGAGAGAGAGAGAAAGGCACGGGAGAGAGAGAGAGAAAGGCACGGGAGAGAGAGAGAGAAAGGCACGGGAGAGAGAGAGAGAAAGGCACGGGAGAGAGAGAGAGAAAGGCACGGGAGAGAGAGAAAGGCACGGGAGAGAGAGAGAGAAAGGCACGGGAGGGAGAGAGAGAAAGGCACAGGAGGGAGAGAAAGGCACGGGAGGGAGAGAGAGAAAGGCACGGGAGAGAGAGAGAGAGAGAGAGAAAGGCATGGGAGAGAGAGAGAAAAAGGCATGGGAGGGAGAGAGAGAGAGAGAAAGGCACGGGAGAGTGAGAGAGAGAGAGAGAGAGAGAGAGAGAGAGAGAGAGAGAGAGAGAGAGAAAGGCACGGGAGAGAGAGAGAGAAAGGCACAGGAGGGAGAGAGAGAAAGGCACGGGAGAGAGAGAGAGAAAGGCACGGGAGAGAGCGAGAGAGAAAGGCACGGGAGAGAGAGAGAGAGAGAGAAAAAGAGAAAGAGAGAGAAAGGCACGGGAGAGAGAGAGAGAGAAAGGCACGGGAGAGTGAGAGAGAGAGAGAGAGAGAAAGGCACGGGAGAGAGAGAAAGGCACGGGAGAGAGAGAGAAAGGCACGGGAGAGAGAGAGAGAGAGAGAGAGAAAGGCACGGGAGAGAGAGAGAGAGAGAGAGAGAAAGGCACGGGAGAGAGAGAGAGAGAGAGAAAGGCACGGGAGAGAGAGAGAGAGAGAGAAAGGCACGGGAGAGAGAGAGAGAGAGAGAAAGGCACGGGAGAGAGAGAGAGAAAGGCACGGGAGAGAGAGACACGGGAGAGAGAGACACGGGAGAGAGAGGGAGAGACAGGCGGGGGAGAGAGGGAGAGACACGGGGGAGAGAGGGAGAGACACGGGGGAGAGAGGGAGAGACACGGGGGAGAGAGGGAGATACGGGGGAGATCGGAGGGGAGGGAACTTAGGGAAGAAGGATCACGTTCTTCCAACCCCCTACAAGGGACTTCACTGGAGTGGATGATATCCAGAAGTCATGACACTGTCACTATTCACTTCATACCCAATAACCCTGTTATACAATGCCCCATCATTGGTGCAGGGTGGGTGAGGAGGGGTGGTGGTGGGGGGAGGGATGTACATGGACTGGGGTAAGGCACCTTGGCTGGAGGAGGCATGCACTTGGACTGGGTGAGGCACTTCGGCTGGGGGAGGGATGTACTTGGACTGGGATAGGCACTTCGGCTGACTCTTGCTGTCTTCCGGGGAGCTCTGGCCTCTGTCGTTTCAGGAAGTCAAAGTGGATCGAGTTACAATTTGCAAAGTCAGTGAGACCTTGGGATGGGCAGATCCAGTGACACATTCCTGTGAAACTTCAGGGTGTGGCTTATCCTCCAAGGGGACCAATCAGAAACAAAGAGTGGAGCATATTGGCCATTTTGGCAGTACCCTAACCCTAACCCTAAATGTCCTTATTTTAAATGGCTGAACTAAACACATTGACATTAAATTGGTCCCATAATTTACCAGGTTCCAACAGGACATTACTTCTGGATATACTCCATGATGCAAAGCAATCTCTGCAAATTGTAGAAGGCAATTCAAGGGTCAAACAACTAAATAGTAATTAAAAAAAACAGCTGGCTTCATATAGCTAATATACCCAAATATTAAAGAAATGTATGGAAATATTGAAGTAAAATTAACAACTTTAATTTCCTCCTTCAAATCAAATAATTTATCCTTTATTCAATTTTATGAAAACTTTCATTTTATGTTGCCAGCTTCAACAATTAATTTTATATATTTCACAGAACAAGGCTCAGCATTGAATCTGGTCATCTTGAGTTGCTGATCAGCCCTGCGAGCACACGATTTGCCTTCATCGACTCTTCCATTCTGTTGGTTACAGGTTGCCAGAGAGATCTGGTCAGCGTTTCCAGAGATTGTTGAACAACATAACCAAAGTACCATAAAAATGTATTACAGGTGACATCTAACGACATATTGTTGATATGGAAATCGCGCACTAGGTCCGTGTAACAGAGCAGGTTTCCAGTCGTCCTTGTTCAATCCTTGCCACTGGATAAAGGCCTAGCTCTGTCGAGCCCATGTGACGGCTGATGTGCAACGGTCACAGGCATCTTCCACCCTCTCAATGGCATCCTCGTTTGAGGGACCGTCTATGATGAGTGAGACAGCAATGACATTGCATGTCGACAATTATAAATACATGTGGCATCATTGTTTTGAAGTTATAGTTGCAACTATAGGATTCCAGCTTCTGTAGTGAATGATACACTACTAAATCAAATGTATGCAACTCAGACCAACAACTTGTTTAATATCATAATCTGTTGAAGTGTTGGCTCGTTTCACTTTTTAAAACACTAAACTATCACTAAATAGCATTGGTCCTTTTAACCATGGCCAATATTTAGTTGCACAGAACAATGTATGTATTCTGTATGCCAAGGCCTTACCTGCACTGCAAGAGTCTGGGTATATTGGCCTCAGTCCATCTTAACCACTAATCTAGTATGCAAATTCTTCAGGCTTGTTTGACCCTCATGTTTCTGTATTGTACATACCTGATAACAAACCGAGTATACATGGCTGAATTAATCAGCAGACTGTTCCGTGAATAAAGGGAAATTAATTTTGCTAGTTTTCTTGGAAGTTGCAAATTTGTTTTGTGATTAAGGAACAAAATAATGAATGATAATACGCACTTACACCTCAAGTTCAGCTTTCACTTACTGCTCTTTTACTGGCCATCACTGCCATACTTTGATTTCTCCACTCCAGTCACAAGTTGCAATAATAGACGGGTGTACAGGGTGAAACGAAACATCAATGCAGGCCTGCTCGTGGGCAGGCAAAGTATGAATTAGTTTTGAATTCAGATAGTTGTAAAAACAGACTGTCCCATCAGCACTTCCTGTGGCAATCAGAGCCCCATCAGTTGAAAATTCACAGCCCACTGCATATCCTTCCACCTGTAAAATATGTAAGAAGTTCATTTACCAAATATAATGATGGTTAATGAAGTCCTGTTAATGCAGATGTTTTCATATTAGTGCTACATGTTGAAGCAACGTTTTACAATTTACTTGAGTTCTACAATATGCAAAACTAAATCAAAATATTTAAGTTGCTACGCATCCATTTAGAAAAATAAAAATGGAAAATTGGGAGTCTGCAATGTCAGTGTGACAAATTTACATGGGCAGTGCTTTTTTATAATTATTTATGGGATGTGGGCATCGCTGGCAAAGCCAGCATTTATTGCCCATCTCAAATTGCCCTCGAGAAGGTGGTGGTGAGCTATTATAAATGTGAACAAAAGAGTGCACATGTATATATTATAGATAGAGATAGAAAAGTGAAGGAGGGAGAATGAGAGAAAGGTGGATAAAAACATTTACAGAAAGAGAAAATATTACAGAAACTGTAGCAAGGGAGGGAAATGAATGGGAGAAGGGGGGGGAGGGGATAACACAGCAATTAGAAAGTGAACAGGACAGAATGTGTGTGTGTGTGTGTGTGTGTGTGTGTGTGTGTGTGAGAGAGAGAGAGAGGAAATAAACACAGGCATCTAGAAAGAAAAAATACTACAGAAACTATAGAAACAAGGACAGAGATAAAATATAGATACCACAAGTAGAATACAGAAATCGGAGACCATTAATAAAACTAGAAAGGAGCAGGAAGAATGTTTGTTGCTGGAGCTCTCGGTGGGCCCAGATTTTAAAACAATGTATCCTCTGACTCACCATGAACAACAAGACAAGAATTCCACTACTATATAATTTCTTCTTTATGCTATCCTATTTCATTCTTATTTTACTTTTCTACTGTGCCACTACTTCTGAGCTGGGAGTTGTATCTTTGCCGTTTGGGGCTAGAATTTCCACTGGCTTATCGCCCGGTTTCTGGGCGGCATTGTCCATTGTGGGCGATAACCAGGTGAGCGAGAAATTGCCCATCTGAGTTATGCCGGTGGTTTCGAGGTACCGCTGGGGAGGGGACTGCCGGTGTGCACGGTCCTCAGATCGCGATATTTGGCTCAGCGGTGACCTATAGGCAAGTATGAAAAAAAACGCCCACGAGACTCAGCGGAGCTGGGTGGTAGGTGAGCAGTTCTGCAAAAAAAAGGTTAGTAGTTGTTTTTTTACTTATTATTTTAAAATTCTGTTGTGGTGATTTAGGTTAAAAAAGCCTGGAGAATGTTCAATGATTTTTTATGTTCTATTTTTTGAAAAAATTATTTTTAGTGCTTTTCTGCTCCTAGGCTCAACCCGCAGCCTCGAGGTAAATTTTTAATGATTTTATTATTTATTGTCCATTTTCTTTAGGAACCGCCCAATTGACCCTAAATTCCACTTTTTCGCCGAGAATCGGGGTGCAACGCCCATTTATTTCGCTGGGCGGATTTTTTTGGGGGGGGAGGGGCAAGTTTTCGCCGGCGATAATCTTGGGAATCTTAACGGTCTTTTGGGCGGCAATCGGGCGCTGGCGGATTGTTAGAAAATTCTAGCCCCGGTCTCTAATTGGCTGAAAACCAATTTTGAATTAATTGATCTTGAAAGCAACCAGTTCAAATTAATGATGATTAAGTTAAGCTGATATAGGACACTTAAGTGCTCAATAATATTTCTTCAGGTGGTCCAGAAATACTGGCTCCACCAAAACAAATTATTCCATTAGCACTGCCTAAGAGTTAACTCAAATAATCAGAGATGATAGACCTAAAGTGATGCCCTCCGTCACTTTAACAGTTTCCAGTTTCCCAGTCCCAACCGTCTCCTTTTCACCATGGATGTCCAATCCCTCTACACTTCCATCCCCCACCAGGATAGCCTGAAGGCGTCCGTTTCTTCTTCGAGCACAGGCCCAACCAGTTCCCATCCACCACCGCCCTCGTCTGCCTGGCTTAACCTGTTCTCACATTGAACAACTTCTCCTTTAACTCCACTCACTTCCTCCAAATTAAGGTGTTGCTATGGGAACCCGCATAGGTCCTAGCTATGCCTGCCTTTTCGTGGGATATGTGGAATATTCTTTGTTCCAATCCTACTCGGGTCCCCTCCCTCACCTCTTTTTCCGGTACATTGATGACTGTATCGGAGCCGTTTCATGCTCTCATCCTGAACTTGAAAATTTCATTCACTTTGCACCCAATTTCCACCCTGCCATCACCTTCACATGGTCCATCTCCGACTCTTCCCTTCCCTTCCTTGACTTCTCCGTCTCCATCTCTGGGGATAGGCTTTCGACCAGTATCAACTATAAGCCCCCTGACTCCCACAGCTACCTGGACTACACTTCCTCCCACCTCGCAACCTGCAAGGACTCCATTCCAGTCTCCCAGTTTCTCCGTCTCTGTCGCATCTGCTCTGACGACGCCACCTTTCACACTAGTGCCTCTGACATGTCTTCCTTTTCCTCAACCGAGGATTCCCTCCGCCATGGTTACCATGGCCCTCGACCGTGTCCGTTCTATTTCCCGCACCTCTGATCTTACCCCTTCCCCTCCCTCTCAGAACCATGACAGGGTTCTCCTTATCCTCACCTTTTACCCCACCAGCCTTTTCCGCCACCTCCAGCATGATCCCACCACCAATCACATCTTCCCCTCCCCACTCAGCGTTCTGAAGGGACCGCTCCCTCCGCAACACCCTGGTCCATTCCGCAGTCACTCCCAGGACCCCTTCCCCTTCCCACGGCACCTTTCTGTGCAAGCGCAGGAGATGCAACACCTGCCCTTTTACCTCCTCCCTTCCCAGGGCCCCAAATACACCATCCAGGTGAAACGGCGATTTACTTGTACTTCTTTCAATTTAGTATACTGTATTTGCTGCTCACGATGTGGTCTCCTGTACATTAAGGAGACCAAACGTAGATTGGGTGACCGCTTTACGGAGCACCTCCGTTCAGTCCGTAAGTGTGACCGTGAGCTTCCAGTTGCCTGTCACTTTAATTCTCCACTCTATTCCCACTCTGACCTCTCCGTCCTCAGTCTCCTCCACTGTTCCAATGAAGCTCAATGCAAGCTCGAGGAACAGCACCTCTTCTTTCGTTTAGGCACTTCACAGCCTTCTGGACTCAACATTGAGTTCAACAATTTCAGAGCGTAGCCGCTGCCCTTTCCACAATCCCCCCCCCCCCCCCCACCTGCACCCGAGAGCCTGTTTCTTTCTTTCTTTTTTTTTTTCCTTGTTTCTAATGGCAGCTGGACATTATCCCACCATTCACACCATATCTTGACTAATGTTTTTCTAACTCCTGACATTACCATATGAATTTGGGCCATCATCCCTTTTGTTTCTCTAATCTCTCCTGTCTTCCAACCTATCACAGACCTTCCCTTTTGTTCTTTCTTCCCCTCTCCCTTTCAGTGCTCGTTAAGAATTAGTTCTTTCCGAACACTTTGCAGTTCTGACGAAATGTTAATTCTGCTTTCTCTCCACAGATGTTGTCTGACCCGCTGAGATTTCCAGCATTTTCTGTTTTTATTCCAGATTCTAGCACCCGCTGTATTTCGCTTTTGTGTAGGTATTTACAGCATCTGATAAAAACTGTTAATATATGTGGCGCTGACTTGAGCAGATCTGTTTAAATCTAACAAATAAAATAATGCATTAAAATGAACTACAGCCATTCCCATTACAAATAGAAAAAACAGATACTATGTGCAGCTGTCCCCTTCCCCCAGTTGATTTTATTCATGTTTGGCCCAATGTCTGCTGGTCTCTTGATGTGCCTGACGGGAGTAAAACAGAATCAATAAAATTTTAATTTGATTTTAAATGTCTAAAGTTTAATTTGTTTATTGTGCCGGTTTTAGTGCCCACCCCCCCACCCCCCCCCGCCCTTTTAGCCAGGGGGCACTTGTATAATTTGTGTTTTCAGTGCCCTAAAAAAAAACCAAAAAAAAACAAAACAAGGGGGCCTTGTTTGAAAGTGTTTGGTGTGCCCCCACCCTCCCCCCCTTTATTCAGGGGGTACTTGAATTAATTGTTTCATTCAAAATAGTTGTAGCAATACACACCAAGGTCAAGCTTGTTTTACAATGTTAGGTTTTAAAAGTCAAACTGTTAACACAGATCGTTAATAATGTAACTATTTAGTGTCTAAATATCACTTCAACTATGCTGAAAAGTATTATGGTTAACAAGTTCTAACCACACCAGAGAAAATGCAAAGTATATACCCTGTAATAAAGAAAATAAAGAGAGACACACACACCAGTAGCAGAAAGTGAGATCGTAGACATTAAGAGCAGACAGAGACTTGCATATAAGGTGACCCTCCTATTTTCAACCCCAGTAATCTATATTTCTTGTCTTATGTGTGAGTATATATAGTGCACGTAGTCCCTTTTCGCGTACATGCTCTGAACAAAAAGTATGAGTTGGCTGCCAGTGTCATGGACCCTGAACCTATTATGTCACACAAGTGGTGGGATATGGGTTGCACTAATGATTTCCCGCAGACTAATTTTGTCTAATGTCTGCCACTGAGGGGAGGCATCAAGTGGAGACGATGCACATCCCCAGAGTGTCGTAAGCAGAATTTAAAAAAAAATTGGGTTGGTGTTTGGATATGAGTTTTGCAAGACCAAAGAAACCTACTTCAAAAGGTCTATTTTTCAAATAGGAATGTCACAATAAAGTTCAAATAGAAATATTATTAATTCCATTAGTCTAACAATTCAAATAAAACAAATGAAAAGAAAAAAAAATCTTGTTTGAGGAAAAATTCTAAAGCACAAAGTCTATCAATAACATCATTACTATTCACTGCTACATCCCAGTGAACATTTAGAAACACAAGAACAACTAATCAGTTTTCACGGCTCAAATTGCAGTACCGAATAAGCTCTGGAAGAACAACCGTTGTTTTCTGTGTTCTAGCAAATGATCTGAGGCACATTCTTTTAAAAGGAGTGGTCCAATAAAAAAAAATGCAGAAATTTCAGGGGATGTTTGAACATCCTGAACATCTCTCCCCCTCCTGCCCAGGCCACTGCTTCCTCCGAATGACAGACGGAAAATCAGAGGGAGTCATATCCAGCAAATAATTTCAGAGCAGTACTGGTGAATATGTTAATATGCATTGTACACATGCATCCTAACAAGAATAATGGAAAAAAAATCTAACTTTAACAAAATAAGTGAAAAAATCTGAATGAGGTCAAACTGGCACTTATGCTCATATGAAGCTACCTGTTAGGCTGTGAAATTATATTCACAGTAAAGTGCAAAATATTAATTTGAAGATCTGCCAGTTGGAAAAGCTGTTTTGTGAACAATTTCTATGCTATGTAGCTGTTACATCTTAGCTGGTTACGTCATCGGGATAACTCACTAATGGTGCTCTTGTTGGATTTTATTGCCAAGTCAGAAAGAGAGGCATTGCTGAACAGAACGATGGTTTCTGTTCAATACTTCTTCTCCAATATTAAAACAATTTATTAAAAAATACCTTATGTCCTTCGTATCGTTTCCTTTTGTTCATCCTGTATGGTCGCTGGGTAGAAAATAGCACCATATAGTTGCCATTGGTTTGAGCAATGAAGACAGATTCTTTGGGATGAACAGCCATGCACGGGATAGTGTATCTTTCCTATGGGGGAGAAAGGGGTTAGAAAATCTCAATTAAATTCTGTGCAAATCCACAATAGTGATGCCTCAAATGGTTTCAGCAATGAAATAAATAAAGACTACAATGGCCATTTTGTTCAGGGACTGTAATCTAGCTGTTTTCGGAGAAATAGGCTGGCAGAATTTCTTTGGTATGCAATAAATATCACTGTCAAACATTCTCACTGGCCTCTTACCATTCTGACAATGAGCTCAATCTAGATTGTAAATGTCAGTAAAAATGTATTTTGATTCCTAGACAATAGCACACCATTTATCTTATTCCTAACAATTAAACTTTCTGGCTTCAAAAGAGTACTTTTCAGCTTTTATAATCTGCACTTGTTATGTTGGATTGCATTCTGGAAAAATAATCTTCTGTCAGTTTCTATTATTAAATACTTCAAAAGTATAATTATCCTTTCACAATGCATGAAGCTAGAATGGATGAATTACTTTCAGTGGTTGCCAAACTTTGGCATGATTTGATGCATGAATAAATACTGGCCCAGATTTTGTTGGAGAGTGGGCATCTCACGGCGTGCCCCGTTAATTAGACTTTTTCCCTCACCCTTCAGCTCGAAAATGTTTCGCCCTGCAAGTTGCTGGAAGTGTGAGCTGATTAAGGTGTGGACAACAGGGCATCTGGGACCTTGCTGAATGACAGGACCAGCAGTCTATCTCCTTAACCAATGAGAGTTAAGGATTGAGAAAGAAACAGAGGAACGACGGAGAAACCCTAACTTTCAGTAGTGAATTTAATTGGTAATTAATGTTAAACTCACAGGGAGGTTGAGGCCGAGCTGCTGTTTTTGTGAGGCTAACAATGGAGCAGATCAAACCGTCCAGCAACGTGTGGCAATTCTCAATTCACCGCGTAGCTTTTCCTCGCCACAAATTGTTGGACGATTTACACATTAATAATGGTGTGCGTATTAAACTCATCGTTATTTTGGCAGAAAAATTTGAGCCATTATCTTGTTAACTTGCTACAACCTGTGGTTTCCTATGCAGTACTGGAAAAGGTAACTGTAATAGTGTATTTCAGATCTCATTAAAAGACAGATTCAATTGAGAACATTTTGCTGCAGTACAACCAGCAGTTGTTACAACTAAATAGACAATTAAAAGCAATAGCTCAGTTGCAGTGCATAACCCTTCATGAACTCCAAGTACCTGTATAGTGTGACTGAGCTGATTGATTCAACTGCTCTCAATACTTAACTGAAAACATACATCTTTTGAGCTTACGTGGAATATCTGATTGGATATTTTTGCGGAAGTCTGGAAATCCCAGGCAATGATTGTACGATCTGCTGAGTCTCTGCTGACAGCATCTGTGCTGGTAAGAAATTCTTTCCCACCCGGAAGAAAAAGAATAGAGAGTGTTTGCTGTATTCCAGCATTGTATTCATTCACTACCTGGAATAAAATAGTGAATACAATTTACAGGCCATATCAAAAACATCCATTTCTTCTCAGCCCAGACACAAGGACAGTGCTGATAAAATAAATTTTCTTTGCAAAGAGTGATCAGAATTTTTTAAATGCATGGTATCTATATATACATAATGGGAGCAGTATAAATATGTTTTCATTTACAAATGAACAAAAATTACATTTTAAATGAGACTGTCTTAACTTTAAAAGTACATTTCCGGCTTCTTAAAATTAATGAACACAAAATCATGGGCTGGGGGGGCGTGCAATGTCCTGATATGTGCCAGAGAATGCACTAGTAGCAAGTTTGCTGACTTATAGTGGCTGATTTTCCTGGGTATAGAGCCGCAGAAGTGACTGAACTGGAGATGCAGAGCACCAGAAAAATAGGTGGAGCCCCATGACACCATGTCTCCACTCCAACTGCGCTACCACAAAGCTCCTGCAACACTATTTTAGAGACCCACATCACTGCCAACAGCAGGAGCTCGAATGTAAATTAAGGGTTATATTGTATTTATGATGTCACAGACATGAGACAAAATTTCCTGATCGTATGATGGTCACAGGTTGTTTGTAAGTTACCCAGGTAAAAAGAAGGTGCTACCAAAAAAAAAGTACTTGGAGGCTTGGGTTTGCAAGAATTTTAAGGTAAAGGAACTTTAGTTACTAATAATACTTTGTTCATGTTCTAGCCATTAAAGGGATTGTATCTCTTATATGCTTTGGCTGTAATAAGTCATCATCATCATCATAGGCAGTCCCTTGAAACAAGGATGACTTGCTTCCACGCTGAAAATGGATGAGTTCACAGGTGGTTCAATCATATTCTAGATCCCAAACTACATCCTGGTATGGAAGATGCCTGTGCATGGATTTTTTTTAACGTTTGATGGCCATTGCACCCCAGCCACCAAACGGGCTTGACAGAGCTAGGTCTTGGTCCAGTGGCAAGCATTAACCAAGACAACTGGAGACCAGCTCTGCTGCATTGAACTAGTGTGCACACATATCGCAGTGTGGGCTGGCCCGTGCTGCCCCTGTAATAAGTACAACTGTGTCAAAGCTACATGATGGGGCTACTGTTTACAATCTCTCTTTACATGTGAAATCTGGCCTAGGAGGAGGAATTGGCAGGAAGCTGTGCAGAATGTACAGTTAGTGAGGCAGCACCAGAGGAGGAGTGCACCAGCTCAGAGGTAACAGAGTTGAGAAATTTTATAGATTGAGGTCAACACTGCTGGACCATAGTGAGGGGCTATGCTTCTGGAGACTTCCGTTTAATAACAAAGTTAGTAAAAAGTCTTGTCACAGGCTGAGAGAGGACCTGCAACCCCAGTACTGAGGTTCCACCATAGTTCCACCTTGATTTTTACACCACTGAAGGCTTTCAGGGAACCACTAGGGACATAGCTTGTATAAGCTGTGTATTGTTGCAGACACTAGGTCATGGATGCCTTTGTTTGTCAGGGCAAATTGATACATTTGTCTTCTGAATGTATGCCAGGAAGCAGCAAGCTCATGTCCTTGACTCTTACTACTTGCTGGTTTGCCCAAGGTGCAAGGTGTGATAGAAGGGACCCATGTAGGCACATGTGCTCCCACAGACAGGAGTGCCTCTTACAAGATTCAAGAGGCATTACTCCATTAAGGTCCAGCTAGTGTGATTATGCAAGTGAATGCCAGGTTCTCTCAGACAATCAACCGTTCCACCTTTGTTAGAAGAAGCAGTTTTACGAAGGCAGGACATGAACTGGCCATCAAATTGTGGACTGGGAAGTAGATGAAGCTTTTTAGACTGAATTGTACTCGGTGGAAAATTGATGGTGGAAAATTAGCATTCTAATAATATACAGGTTGAGCGTCCGAAATTTGGAAACCTCAGGACCGAGGCCGTTCTGGATTCTTGGTATTTCCAGATTTTGGAACGTCTTTGCCTGGGTCGAGGTCGGTGGGCTCTAAGGGGGGAGAAGTGGGGGAGCCGGGTCGGGAGGAGAAGGGGGGAGAAGGGGGGAGCCGGGGCCGGGGCGAGGTCGGGCTGCCAAGGGCTGGGGCGGGCGAAGTCGCGATGCAGTTGGGCCGGAGGTCGGACCATCGAGTGCCGGTGCGAGGTCGGGTCACCGAGAGCTGGGGCGGGCGAAGTCACGGTGAAGTCGGGATGGGCGAAGTCGGGCCACTGAGGACCAGGGCGAGGTCGGGGCGGGCGAGGCGGGAGGAGTTTGGATTTCGGAACATTTTCCGGTTTCCAGATGATCCCACCACGGATCGGCTCGGTGTCCGGATTCCGGAACATTCCGAATTTTGGAACTCCGGATTTTAGACGCTCAACCAGTATGATATTAAATATAGAAAAAAGATGCAAAGTAACTTGTACTATTTATTAAATTCAACTTACATTAAAATGTCTTCATACAAGTTTGCTACCACTTGTAAAAACTGGTGTGTGTGGACTTGTGCAAGCATGAATTCTACCGGTCAGGGTATATTTAGAGAACCCATTTAAACATTCCTGGAAGGGGACATACTTTACATTGAAAGTACTATTCTCCCACTTCCCAAGGTAACATTCCCTTTAAATGAGGAGTCCTATATTGAATCTTGCCAAAATAACAGTTACAAATAAATATTTAAATGTGCCATTTACCTACTTCCCTGAAGTGCCTCAAGTTCAAACCACATGGCATTTAACTTTTAAATAGTGGCATTTGGCAGATATATAATATAAATGTATTTGCCTTAATTCATCTCTCTACTCAAACTACTATTGAAAATGTGATTGAAAAATAACTATGCGGAGTTATTAAAAATATATAATTTTGTACCCCAAATCTGAAAATTGTGGACCTAGGCAGATAACCGAGTTTAAAGCAATAATTAAAACCTGATGGTATATTAAATCTCACTCCATCCTGGCAGCTTTAAATTGCTTCAGGTCAAAAAATGTGTGTAAGTCGTGAAATATTACTGTACCTTGCAACTTCTTGTATCCCATGCTTTCACTGTTGAGCTGAACCCTCCACTCAAGAAGACATTTTGGTTCACAGGATTGAATGCCAAGCAAGTGATTTGAAATTCATTACGAAAACTGATGATTTGTTTACCTGTATTAACAAAAATGAGATTTTATTAAGAGCAAATCAAGAACTTAAAAAATCTTCTGTGGTTTAATGATCCCATTTTTATTATTTTGAAAGCACAAGTATAACAAAACTGGATATTTATGTTAATAAGATGTTACTATATGTGTGGCTTCCCTAATGGTTTAATTGGTAATAAACCATGTTGCATGGCACTGAAGAAGAAAAAAATTGGTACGGTTCCAGGTTTGATTCTGTTTTGCGTTGATTTAACTAATTTTAACCGGGTGGAGATGAGGGTAGAGGGGAACAGAGTTTTCAAAAGAACATAAGAAAGAGGAGCTGGGGTGGGCCATTTGGCCCTCCGAGCCATTCAACAAGTTCATGGCTGAGCTTCTACCTCAACTTCTTGCACTATACCCACTTCCCTTAATTCCCCAAAATTAATCGACCTCGGTCTTGGATAATACTCAATGACTGAGCATCCACAGCTCTCTGGGGTAGAGAATTCCAAAGATTCACAACCCTTTGAGTGAAGAAATTTCTCCTCATAGTCCTAAATTGCCTATCCCTTATTCTGAGACTGTGACCCCGTGTTCTAGATTCTCCAGCCAGGGGAAACATTTTCTCAGCATTAACCCTGTCAAGCCCCTTAAGAATCTTATATGTTTCAATTAGATCACCTCTCATTCTTCTAAACTCTAGGGAATATAGGCCTCTCCTACTCAATCTCTCCTCATAGGGCTATCCCCTCATCCCAGAAACCAGTCTAATGAAACTTTGTTCACTCCCTCTAAGGCAAGTATGTCTTTCCTTAGGTTAGGAGACCCGAACTGTACACAGTACTCCAGGTGTGGCCTCACCAATGCCTTGTATAATTGTAGTAATACTTCTTTACTCTTATACTCTAATCCCTTTGTAACAAAAGCTAACATACCATTTGCTTTCCTAACTGCTTGCTGTACCTGCATGTTAATTTTCTGTGATTCATGTACAAGGACACAGAGGTCCATCTGAAGGTAAACATTTCCCAGTCTCTTACCATTCAAAAAATATTCTACTTCTTTGTTTTTCCTACCAAAGTAGATAACTTCACACTTCTCCACGTTGTATTCTATTTGCCATATTCTTGCTTATATTTCTCTGCATCCTCCTCACAGCTTACTTTCCCACTTCGTGTCATCAGCAAACCTGGATACATTAATGACTTTGATGAAGGGACTGAGTGTAATGTTATGTCCAGAATAAAGTAATGTGATTGAGTACTGTAGACGTGAGTAAGTGTGACCTTAGTATCTTTAATCTAACTCCAGAGTGTTGGTACAGCATGGGAGGCCTGCTTATATACAGTGCTCCCAAGGGATGCTGGGATCCCTTGGGACTCCAACAAATACGCCCTCTAGTGGCGGTAGAATGCTGGTTACATAGGGTTGCATACATAACATCACTCCCTCCCAAAGTCAATTGTACACTTATTTGCAGGGTGAGACGATCTGGGGCTTTTTGCTCCCTAGTCGATCGTCTCGGTACAATGCAGGCGCAGGTGAGTTGGTTGGTTCTTCACTGGGCTGCTGCGCAGCTGGCCTTGCTGGGCTGCTGGGGATGATGAGTTCAGCTTCGTGGTCAACAGTGATGTCCGGTTGCAACTGGTGTGTATGTCGGAGGGTTGAAGTTGGTGGTGTCCTCTTCAGGTTGCTCGTGGCTGCCTGCGAATCGCAGTTTGGTTTGGTTCAAATGCTTTCTGCAAGTTAGTCCATTTGCGAGTATGACCTGAAACACCCTACTCCCTTCTTTGGCTATGACAGTACCCGCAAGCCGTTTGGGACCATGTTCATAGTTGAGTACAAATACAGGGTCATTAACTTCAATATCGCGTGACAAATTTGCACGATCATGGTACATGCTTTGTTGATGCCGCCTGCCCTCGACGTGATCATGGAGATCAGGGTGGACGAGAGAGCCTTGTTTTGAGCACCCTTTTCATGAGCAGCTCGGCTGGGGGAACCCCGGTGAGCGAGTAAGGTCTGGTGCGGTAGCTGAACAGGACTCGGGACAGGCGGGACTGCAGGGAGCCTTCCGACACGCGTTTCAAGCTTTGCTTGATGGTTTGGACTGCCCGTTCTGCCTTGCAGTTAGATGCAGGCTTGAACGGGGCAGATGTGACGTGCTTGATCCCATTGCAGGTCATGAATTCCTTGAATTCAGCGCAGGTGAAGCACGGCCCGTTGTCGCTGACAAGGACATCAAGCAGGCTGTGCATGGCAAACATGGCTCGTAGGTTTTCGATGGTGGCAGTGGACGTGCTTACAGACATTATTAGACACTCAATCCACTTTGAATAAGCATCCACAACAACCAAGAACATTTTGCCTAGAAACGGGCCAGCGAAGTCAACGTGGATCCTAGACCACAGTTTGGAGGGCCATGACCACAAACTTAGTGGTGCCTCGCTCAGTTCAGAGCAAGTGTTGCATTGGCGCACGCACGACGCCAAATCTGAGTCGATGCCGAGCCACCACACATGGGATCTGGCTACAGCTTTCATCATTACTATGCCTGGGTGGGTACTGTGCAGGTCGAATATGAACGTTTCCCTGCCTTTCTTGGGCAAAACCACGCGATTACCCAGCTTGTATGGACATTTCGTCTTTACACCGATGGAACGGCTTGATCTCTTCATGCATCTCCACTGGGATGCTGGACCAGCTCCCATGGAGGACACAGTTTTTTTTTACAAGGGACAGTAAAGGATCCTGGCTAGTCCAGGTCCTGATCTGGCAGGCCGTAACGGGTGACTTTTCGTTTTCAAATGCATCCAGCACCAAAAGCAAGTCTGCAGGCTGTGCCATTTCCATCTCGGTGGTGGGCAATGGTAGCCGACTAAGGGCGTCAGCGCAGTTCTCTGTACCTGGCCTGTGGCGAATTACATAGTTAGATGCAGACATCGTGGGCGCCCATCTTTGGATGCGAGCAGAGGCATTGGTATTGATACCTTTGCTCTCTGAGAATAGCAATATGAGCAGCTTATGGTCAGTTTCTAACTTGAACTTAAGCCCAAACAGATATTAATGCATTTTTTTAACCCCGTAAACGCATGCCAGAGTTTTTTTTTCAATTATCCTGTAGGCCCTTTCAGCCTTGGACAAGCTCCTGGATGCATAAGCGACCGGTTGCAATGTTCCCGATTTGTTTGCTTGTTGTAACACAGACCCGACCCCGTACGAAGACGCATCGCAAGCTAGCACTAAACTTTTACAAGAATCATACAGGAGAAGCAGTTTGTTGGAACATAACAGATTTTGGGCTTTCTCAAAAGCTGTCTCTTGTGATTTCCCCCATACCTAAGTCATCTCCCTTGCGTAGCAACACGTGTAGAGGTTCTAGCAAGGTGCTTAAGCCGGGTAGGAAATTACCAAAATAATTGAGGAGTCCCAGGAACGACTGCAGCTCCGTCACAATCTGTGGTCTCGCTGCTTTCTTGATGGCCTCCGTCTTGGAGTCGGTGGGTCTGTTGCCGTCTGCCGCGACTCTTCTCCCTAAAAACTCGATCTCTGGCGCCAGGAAAACACACTTCGAGCATTTCAACCTGAGTCCCACACGATCTAACTGACTTAGAACCTCTTCCAGGTTTTGCAAGTGTTCGATGATGTCCCGACCTGTGATCAATATGTCGTCCTGGAAAACCACGGTGCGCGGAACCGACTTTAGCAGACTCTCCATGTTCCTTTGAAAAATAGCCGCGGCCGATCGAATCCCAAACAAGCATCTATTGTAGATGAACAGACGTTTGTGCATGTTGATCCAGGTGAGGCCTTTCGAAGATTCCGCCAGATCCTGCGTTATGTAGGTCAAGGTCAGGTCCAACTTGGTGAACATCTTTCCTCCTGCCAGCGTCGCAAATAGGTCATCTGCCTTGGGTAGCGGGTACTGGTCCTGCAGCGAAAATCGTTACTTTATAGTCCCTACAAATTCTGACTGTGCCATCGCCCTTGAGAACCGGAACAATTGGACTGGCCCACTCGTTGAACTCCACCGGCGCGATGATGGCCTCTCGTTGCAGTCTGTCTAGCTCGAGCTCCACTTTCTCTCGCATCATATATGGCACCGCCCGTGCCTTGTGGTGGTTGGGTCGTGTACCGGGAATCAAGTGGATCTGCACCTTCGCCCCCGAGAAACCTCCGAGGCCTGGCTGAAACAACGACGGAAACTTGCTCAGAACCTGGGTACATGAGGCGTCGTCGATGGACGAAAGCGCTCGGATGTCATCCCAGTTCCAACGGATTTTTCCCAGCCAGCTTCTGCCGAACAGTGTGGGGCCATCTCCTGGTACTATCCTTAGTGGTAGTTCGTGCACTGCTCCATCATAGGAGACTTTTACTACTGCACTGCCAATTACAGGGATCAGCTCTTTAGTGTACGTTCTCAGCTTGGTATGAATAGGGCTCAGCTTGGGCCTTTGTGCCTTGTTACACCACAGCCTGTCGAAGGCGTTTTTGCTCAATGGACTGACTCGCACCTGTGTCCAATTCCATGGATGCTAGAATTCCATTCAGTTCAACTTTTAGCATGATCGGTGGACATTTCGTGGTGAAGGTGTATACCCCGTACACTTCTGCCTCCTCGGTTTGAGTCTCTAGTTCAGTTTGATCTGCCATGGATCGGTCTTCCTCTGCAACGTGGTGGTTTGCAGGGTTGCAGCTTGTCTGCACATTTGCTGGAGGTGTCCCATTGTTCCACAGCCTTTGCACGCATAGTGTTTGAAGTGGCATTGATGGGCTCGATGATCACCTCCGCAGCACCAACAAAGTGTTAACTGCCTCGCATTAACGCTTGATTGCGGACTCTGAGTCATCTGAGGTCGTACAGCTGCAGGCGTGTACGTTCTGCCATATGCATTCCTGCCTGAAAACGACGTTACTTTGTGTACAGTACTTGCCGAAACATCTTTATGCTGAGAAATTTGTTTGGTGTTATCGCTGGTGGACATAAATGCCTGGGCTATCGTTATGGTTTTGCTCAGGTTCGGTGTTTCAACAGTCAATAGTTTGCAAAGGATAACGTCAAGGCCAATGCCAAGCACAAAAAAGTCTCTTAGCATTTGCTCCAGGAATCCATCAAATTCGCAACATCCTGCAAGGCGCCTTAGTTCGGCGACATAGCTCGCCACTTCCTGGCCTTCAGACCGTTGACATGTATAAAATCGGTACCTTGCCATCAGAACATTCTCCTTCGGATTTAGGTGCTCCCGGACCAGCGTACACAGTTCTTCATACGATTTGCTTGTTGGTTTCACCGGAGCAAGAAGATTCTTCATGAGGCTGTAGGTTGTTGCCCCACAGATGGTGAGGAGGATCGCCCTTTGTTTGGCAGTGTTCACACTCCCTTCCAGCTCGTTGGTTGAATATTGGTCAAGTCACTCCACGAAGGCCTCCCAATCATCCCCTTCTGAGCATTTCACTAGGATACCAACAGTTCTCTGCATTTTCGCGTGATGGTTCATTATCTCGTCGCCAGATGTTATGTCCAGAATAAAGTAATGTGATTGAGTACTGTAGACATGAGTAAGTGTGACCTTAGTCTCTTTAATCTAATTCCAGAGTGTTGGTACAGCATGGGAGGCCTGCTTATATACAGTGCTCCCAAGGGATGCTGGGATCCCTTGGGACTCCAACAGATACACCCTCTGGTGGCGGTTTAATGCTGGTTACATAGGGTTGTATACATAACAATTAATATCAAAGAATCATAGAAATTTACAGCACGGAAGGTGGCTATTTTGGGCCGTCGTGTCCGTGCCAGCCGACCAAGAGCTATCCAGCCTAATCCCACTTTTCAGCCCTTGGTCCGTAGCCCTGTAGATTACGGCACTTCAAGTGCACACCCAAGTATTTTTAAAATGTGGTGAGGCTTTCTGCCTCTGCCACCCTTTCAGGCAGTGAGTTCCAGACCCCCACCGCCCTCTGGGTAAATACATTTCTCCTCTATACCAATATAGATTGTAAATAGCTGAGGCCCAAGCACTGATCCTTGCGGAACCCCGTTAGTTACAGCCTGTCAAACTGAAAAAGTCCTGTTTATTCCTACTCTGTTTTCTATCCATTATCCAATCCGCAATCCATGCTAATACATTATCCTCAATCCCATGAGTCCTAATTTTGTGTAATAACCTCTTGTGGGGCACCTTATCAAATGCTCTTTGAAAATCCAAATACACTACATCCATTGGTTCCCTCTTAACCATTCCTACCAGTTAAATCTTCAAAAAACTCTATAACAGATTTGTCAAACACTATTTCCCTTTCATAAAATCATGTTGACTTTGCCTAATCATATTATGATTTTCTAAGTGTCCTATTACCACGTCCCTAATAATAGAGTCTAGCATTTTGCCTACTACTGATGTCAGGCTAACTGGCCTATAGTTCCCTGTTTTTTTCTCTTCCTCCTTTATTAAATAGCGGGGTTATGTTTGCTACCTTCCAATGCTTGAGAACTGTTCTAAAATCTAGGGAATTCTGGAAGATTAATACCAGTGCATCCACTATCTCTGCAGCTATTTCTTTTAAAACCCTTAAATGCAGGTCATCAGATCCAGAGGATTTCAGAACATAAGAAATAGGAGCAGGAGTAGGCCATTTGGCCCCTTGAACCTGCTCCACAATTTAATAAGAACATGGCTGATCTGGTCATGGACTCAGCTCCACTTCCCTGCCCGCTCCCCATAACTCTTTATTCCCTTATCGCTCAAAAATCTGTCTATCTCCGCCTTAAATATATTCAATGACCCAGCCTCTTTGGGGCAGAGAAATCCACAGATTTACAAACCTCTGGGAGAAGAAATTCCTCCTCATCTCAGTTTTAAATGGGCAGTCCTTTATTCTGAGACAATGCCCTCTAGTTTTAGTTTCCCCTATGAGTGGAAATATCCTTTCTGCATCCACCTTGTCGAACCCCCTCTTTATCTTGTATGTTTCGATAAGATCACCTCTCATTCTTCTGAACTCCAATGAGTATAGGCCCAACCTACTCATACCTATCTTCATATGTCAACCCCCTCATCTCCGGAATTAACCTAATGAACCTTCTCTGAACAGCGTCCAATGAACGGCTTTATCTCTTCCTGCATTTCCACTAGGACACTGGACCAGCTCCCGTGAAGCACACAGCTTTTGACTAGAGATAATAAGGGGTTCTAACTTGTCCAGGTTTTGATCTGCCGGGCAGTGACAGGTGATTGCTCACTCTCAAATGCTTCCATAACCATGGCTAGATATGCGGGCTGTGCCATTTCCACCCCCGTGGTGGGCAATGGCAGCCTACTGAGAGAATTGGCGCAGTTTTCTGTGCCTGGCCTGTGGCGGATGGCATAGTTGTATGCGGATGTTAGCGCCCATCTCTGGATGCGGGCCGATGCGTTGGTATTAATCCCTTTACTCTCGGAAAACAGGGATATAAGTGGCTTATGGTCAGTATACAATTCGAATTTTAGCCCAAACAGGTATTGATGCATTTTCTTTACCCCATAGACACACGCTAACGCTTCTTTTTCAATCATGCTGTAGGCTCTCTCGGCCTTCGACAGACTCATGGATGCATAAGCAACCGGTTGCAGTTTCATGAAATAATTAGCCCGACGCCATATGACGACGCATCACATGCTAGTACCAAATGCTTAAATGGATCATACAACACAAGCAATTTGTTTGAGCATAACAATTCTCTCGCTTTTACAAAGGCATTTTCTTGGCTTTTGCCCCAAACCCATTCGCCCCCTTTTCGTAGTAAGACATGTAGTGGTTCTAGCAGTGTGCTGAGACCCGGTAAGAAGTTACCAAAGTAGTTCAAGAGTCCCAGAAACGACTGCAGCTCTGTCACATAGAAACATAGAAAATAGGTGCAGGAGTAGGCCATTCAGCCCTTCGAGTCTGCACCACCATTCAATAAAATCATGGCTGATCATTCACTCAGTATCCTTTTCCTGCTTTCTCTCCATACCCTTTGATCCCTTTAGCCGTAAGGGCCATATCTAACTATCTCTTGAATATATCCAATGAACTGGCATCAACAACTCTCTGCGGTAGGGAATTCCACAGGTTAACAAGTGAAGAAGTTTCTCCTCCTCTCAGTCCTAAATGGCTTACCCCTTATCCTTGGACTATGTCCCTTCGTTCTGGACTTCCCCAACATCGGGAACATTCTTCCTGCATCTAACCTGTCCAGTCCAGTCAGAATTTTATATGTTTCTATGAGATCCCCTCTCATCCTTCTAAACTCCAGTGAATACAGGCCCAGTCGATCCAGTCTCTCCTCTTATGTCAGTCCTGCCATCCCGGGAATCAGTCTGGTGAACCTTCGCTGCATTCCCTCAATAGCAAGAATGTCCTTCCTCAGATTAGGAGACCAAAGCTGAACACAATATTCCAGGTGAGGACTCACTAAGGCCCTGTACAACTGCAGTAAGACCTCCCTGCTCCTATACTCAAATCCCCTAGCTATGAAGGCCAACATACCATTTGCCTTCTTCACCGCCTGCTGTACCCGCATGCCAACTTTCAATGACTGATGTACCATGACACCCAGGTCTCATTGCACCTCCCTTTTTCCTAATCTGCCGCCATTCAGATAATATTCTGCCTTCGTGTTTTTGCCACCAAAGTGGATAACATCACATTTATCCACATTATACAGCCATGCATTTGCCCACTCAACTAACCTGTCCAAGTCACCCTGCAGCCTTTTAGTGTCCTCCTCACAGCTCACACCGCCACCCAGTTTAGTGTCATCTGCAAACTTGGAGATATTACACTCAAGTCCCTCATCCAAGTCATTAATGTATATTGTAAAGAGCTGGGTCCCAGCACTGAGCCCAGCGGCACCCCACCAATCACGTTGTGTAGCCTTGGGTGCATTCTCGATTGCCTCTCTTCGCGTTGGTGGGCCTGATGCCATCCGACGCAATCCACCTTACCAGGAACTCTACTTCAGGCGGCAGGAAAATGCACTTCGAGCATTTTAACCTGAGCGCCACGCGGTTGAGTCGGCTAACAACCTCCTCCAGGTTTTGCAGATGCTCGAATGTGTTCCGACCTATGACCAAGATGTTGTCCTGGAAGACCACGGTGTGCGGGACCGACTTCAGTAAACTTTCCATGTTTCTCTGGAATATCGCCGCTGCAGATCGGATTCCAAACGGGCATCTGTTATAAACAAAAAGACCTTTGTACGTGTTGATGCAGGTGAAGGCCTTCAATGATTCCTCCAGTTCCTGCGTCATGTAGGCCGAAGTCAAATCCAGCTTCGTGAACGTCTTTCCTCCCGCCAGCATTGCAAAGAGGTCATCTGTCTTTGGTAGTGGGTATTGGTCCTACAGGGAGAAACGATTGATAGTTACTCTGTAATCACCACAGATTCTGACGGTGCCATCTCCCTTGAGGACTGGGACAATAGGACTGACCCACTCGCTGAACTCGATCGGTGAAATGATGCCCTCTCGTTGCAGCCGATCGAGCTCGATCTCTACCCTTTCTCTCATCATGTACGGTACTGTTCTCGCCTTGTGATGGATGGGTCGCGCCCCCGGAATTAGGTGGATCTGCACTTTTGCTCCTTGGAATTTCTCGATGCCTGGTTCGAACAGCGAAGGAAATTTGTTTAAGACCTGGGCACATGAAGTGTCGTCAGTGGGCGATAGCGCTCGGCCGTCGTCCCAGTTCCAGCATATCTTTCCCAACCTGCTCCTGCCAAGCAGCGTGGGACCATCCAGAGTGGTAGCTTGTGCACCGGTCCATCGTAGGAGACCTTTACAGTAGCACTGCCGATTACAGGAATCAGTTGTTTCGTGTAAGTTCTTAGTTTCGAGTGAACTGGAGTTAAGACTGACCTTGAGGCCTTGTTGCACCACAACCTTTCGAAAGTCTTTTTGCCCATGATGGACTGGCTCGCACCCGTGTCCAGCTCCATTGACATCGGGAGTCCATTTAGTTCAACATTCAGCATTATCGGGGGACAATTCGTGGTGAATGTGTGCACCCCATGTACCTCTGCCTCCTCTATCTAAGGCGCTGGTTTGTCGTGATCTTTCATGGATCTGTCCTCCTCTGCAACATGGTAGTTTGCAGGTTTAACAGGCTTTGCAGCTCGCCTGCACACTCGTTGGAGGTGTCCCATTGTTCCACAGCCCTTGCAAATGTACTCTTTGAATCGGCATGAATGGAAACGATGATCACCCCCACAGCACCAACAAGGTGTTAATGGCCTTGCATTCATCACCCTTGATGGTGGACTCAGTCATCTGCGGACGTGCAGCTGCAGGTATGTGTGACCTGCTCTGTACTTTACGATTCGAAAACAACATCACTTTGTTCACAGTATTTGTAGCAGCACTTGCGTGCTGAGAGATTTGCTTCGTATTGTCACTGGTGGCAATGAACGCCTGGGCTATCGCTATGGCCTTACTCAAGGTTGGGATCTCTACAGTCAACAGTTTGCGAAGTATGGTTTTGTGGCCAATGCCAAGTACGAAAAAGTCTCTGAGCATATGCTCCAAATGTCCTTCAAATTCGCAATGTCCTGTAAGGTGTCTTAGCTCGGCGACATAACTCGCCATTTCCTGACCTTCAGCCTTTTGTAGGTATAGAACCGGTACCTCGCCAACAGAATACTTTCCTTCAGGTTCAAATGCTCTCGGACCAGTGTGCACAAATCGTCGTACAATTTCTCCGTGGGTTTCGCTGGAATGAGCAGATTCTTCATGAGGCCATACGTTGGTGCCCCACAGATGGTGAGGAGGATCGCCCTTCGTTTTGCAGCGTTCTCTTCCCCATCTAGCTCGTTGGCCATGAAGTATTGGTCGAGTCGCTCCACAAAAGTTTCCCAATCATCACCCTCCAAGAATTTCTCTAGGATGTCCACTGTTCTCTGCATCTTTGGGTTCGCTATTTGTATCTCATCGCCAGTTGTTGTGTATGGAGAAACAGTCAGACTGAACACTGTGAGCTCAAAGTAAAGTGTGACCGTAGTCTTTTATTGCAGGTCTCCAGAGTGCCTCTCCAACCTGTGAAGCCTCCTTAAATACCTGTGCTCCCAAGGGATTATGGGATCCCTTGGGACTCCAGGGGATGAGCCCTCTGGTGGCTGTACAGAGTAAATACAAGTCCATATACATAACACTAGCTTTTTGTGTTTCATGCACAAGGACCTCCGGAACCTCTGCACTTTACAATTTTTTTCCATTTAAATTATAATTTGCTTTTCTATTTTTTCTGCCAAAGTGGATAACCTCACATTTTCCCACATTATATTCCATCTGCCAAATTTTTGCCACTCACTTAGCCTGTCTATATCCCTTTGCAGATTTCTTATGTTCTCCTCACAATTTGCTTTTCCACCCATTTTTGAATCATTAGCAAACTTGGCTACATTACACTCGGTCCCTTCTTCGAAGTCATTAATATAGATTGGCCCCAGCACCGAACCCTGCAGCACCCCACTAGTCACTGTTTGGCAACCAGAAAATGACCCATTTATCCCGACTCTCTGTCTTCTGTTAGTTAGCCGATCCTCTATCCATGCTAGCATATTACCCACAACCCTGTGAACTTTTATCTTGTGCAGTAACCTTTTATGTGGCACCTTATCGAATGCCTTCTGGAAATCCAAATACACCACATCCACTGGTTCCTTCTTATCCACCCTGCTCGTTACATCCTCAAAGAACTCCAGCAAATTTATCAAACATGATTTCCCTTTCATAAAACCATGCTGACTTTACTTGATTGAATCATGCTTTTCCCAATGTCCTGCTACTGCTTCCTTAATAATGGACTCCAGCATTTCCCCAATGACAGATGTTAGGCTAACTGGTCTATAGTTTCCCGCTTTCTTTCTGTCTCCTTTTTTTTTAAATAGGGGCGTTACATTTGCGGTTTTTCAATCTACTGGGAACTACCCAAATCCAGGGAATTTTGGTAGATTACAACTAATGCATCCACTATCTCTGCAGCCACTTCTTTTAAGACTCTAGCATGCAAGCCATGAGGTCCAGGGGTCTTGTCCGCCTTTAGTCCCATTATTTTACCGAATACTACTTCTTTAGTGATAATGATTGTACTAAGTTCCTTGTCGCCACTTAGTCCCATTAATTTTGTCAGTACTATGTCTTACTTATACTTTCATAATAGGGAAGGGAAAATAAAAATCCACTCCTGACCATTATCCAATAACCTGTATGCAGATGTGGATGTCAGACTTGGCTGTAACACCCCTTGAATGAGTATGTTGAGGCTCACACACAAGGAATAGTTACTTCAGTGACGTATCAGAGGGCTGCCAGAATCTATTGAATTGTACACCAACTGTGTGTATTGAATGATGTCTACAGCAAGTAGTCAGTTGTAAAGATCTCAACTGCGAGAAGGTTGTGGCTTCGCTCACAACTGGGGAACGGGGATGGAGTTTTGATACATCTAATTAAGCTACCTAGAGTGGGTAGAAAGTAAATACACTCCATTGATAGTTAACATTTAAATGCAAACAATCCATCATTGTGCAAGTTGCTTTGATGCCACTGTATAGAGTCTAAAGCTGCAATTGGATTTTTTTTTAATTAAAATTTTGTGTAAAGTTAAATCTGGTAGAAATATTTCCTCTGTTAATTTTACTGTAAATATGGTGATTGATATGTCAAGATAGGGACATAAATTGTACAGAGGAATTGCTGGGTGGGGTTTGGAGCACCCAAGATAGAATAAGTAAAGCCATGGAATCATTATCTGCAGCTCTAGATGAGGAAATTAAATCAATGATAGGGGTTGGGGGAGCTCTGTGACAATTACCCCGACGATAAGTGCTGTCGCTGGATTGGCCCATTTGATATGGGAAACCAGATAATCTCCGGTAGAAACCTGTTAGAAGCAATAATTGTCACTGCAATAATCACTGCCCTGTCAAATATCTGTATGGAAAGAAGGAGCTCACTATGTTGAGCATGCAATAATGGAGCACAGTCTCCCAGTGACTGGCTACATTTTAGATGTCAATATATAAGGAAAGATGAGGAAAAGTGATACCTGGATAGATTTCCAAACCTCTGGAAGGGGAACCTCACCAGTGGTTTGCAGTAAGTAAAAGTAGGTCTGGTGAATTCTCTCTATTGTACAAACAAGCTTTCTAAACCCCGGGGTGGGATAACCATATCATAGAATCATAGAAATTTATGGCCCATTGTGTCCGCGCCAGCTAAGTTCATTTTCCTGTTGAGCTTCATTATGATACCTTGTGCTAGTGTAATAAACACCTCTTCAACATTTAAGCTGGATTTTGCACTGGTCTCCAGGAACTTTATTCCATAATCTATCATTAACTTCTCCCCTTGTTCTTTTGACACCTGCCTTTTCTCATTCATATCACACTTTTTGCCCTGAATCATCCTTTCCATGTCTGAAGATGCATGCTCTTCAATATTACTTATCCAGTTCTTTGGGCCCAAGTTTCCACATGATTTGCATCTGATTTTTAAGAGCAACTGGTGGAGAACGGACTATCTTAGAAATCGCAATTCTCCATATTTTTTTTTCTGCAGTACTAGTCAGATAGAACAGTTCCACTTTGGAACAGAATTTTTTCTTCAAAAGTTTCCACAGTGAAAACGTACTCCAAACTAAGTTAGAATGGAGCAAGTGAAGATTTTTGTAGAACTGAAAAAACCTTGTCTACACATTAAAAAATCAGGCGCAGGTTACAAATTAGGCGTCCAGAACGAGGTGGGGGGGGGAGGGGGGTGGGGGGGGGGGGGGAAAGAAAGTCATTAAATTCTACAATAAACCCTTATTTATACTTATACAAATATTATACAAATAAATCCAACCTGAATAAAAATTTATAAGCAAAGAAAAGATTAAATAAACCATGTTCCTACCTGTGTGAAAGGCAGCAGTTTGCCGTCGGGACCGAAGGCCTAACGGGCCAGGCCCGAGACTTCAGGCAGGGCCCGTCCCCAGCACCAGATTTACAGGTAGGTGGCGTTGGGTCGGGTCGGGGAGGGAGGTTCGGTTCGGTTCGGGTTGGTGGTTGGGGGGGGGGGGGGAGGAGAGGGAGGGAGGGAGAGAAGGAGGGAGGGAGAGAGGTCGGGGAGCGGGAGGTCGGGGAGGGGGAGGTCAGGTCAGATCCAGTCCGGGGGCGGGGGCGGGAGTAGAGTCGGGTTGAGTCGGGGGGGAGCGGGAGCGGCAGTCGGGTCTGGTCGGGGGGGGGGGGAGCAGGAGAGGCAGTCAGGTCGAGTCCGGTCCGGGGGGGGGGGAGCGGGAGCGGGAGCGGGAGTCGGGAGGAAGCAGGAGCTGGCCGTGGGAGGAGCCTTATTCACGCAGCCCCAGTGAGGCCATTCGGCCAGGGCTAGGGGCTGTGTGCTTCGGGCCCCTCCCACACAGTTTTGGGCGCCTGGAGCTACTGTACTTGCGTGCCCACTGTAGCGCGCATGTGCAGAGGTCCCGGCACTGTTTTCAGCAAAGGGACCTGGCTCCGCCCCCCCTACAGCTCCTGGTGCACTGCGCCGAGGGTCAGAGGGCCTGCAGGGAGGTGGAGAATACGGAGGTTTTTTTTAGGCGCACTTTGTGGCGCGAGAAATGGCCATCCAGGTCGGGACTGCGCCGTTCTAGGCACGGCTCGAAACTTGGGCCCTTTATGTTGTCAAAAGACTGCTCATTTGTGATGACCTAAACCAACATTATTCACAAAGCTCCCCTGTAGTATGCTGTTGTGATGGTACGAAATCTTTCTTGACCTACTGTGTCCCATATCTGTAGCTTGATTTTCTTCCCATCTAGTTCTTCTGTTTGTATTTTGAAATCAATTCCTATGGTGGGTATATCTGATGGGAATTCCTAACAAGAAGGACTCACTACCTATACTTGTGTGCTCCATGTGATGCAGTGGAGAGATATACAAGAGATCAAGGAAGCACATAATGAAAACAATGTGGTCATAACAGAAGATTTTCATTTTCTCATAGACTGGAAGAAGCAGAACAATTCAAGTAGTAAATACAATGAATTTCTAGAATATATTCAGGAAAGTTTTCTCGAACAATATGTTTTAGAACCAACAAGGGGACAGCCCATACTAGATTTAGTGATGAGTAACAAACCAGAATTAATTACCAATCACATGGTAAGGGGTTATCTTGGGAATAGTGACCACAATATGACTGAATTTTATATTAAGTTTGAGGGAGACTCACAAAAAAGATTTTACTGAAGCAAACTTCAAAGGGTGAGAAATAATTGACCATAGTAAACTGAGCTGAATTGCTCATGGATGAGTCTACAAACAGCAGGAAGTAGTCAAATAAATATTTGGTATGATACAAAACACAAAATGTGAGGAAATTAGAGATGCACTCGTCATAAATTATAATGGCTGCACTTGTGTAGTTAAGCAACCACGGTCAATAAAAACAGTATCAAGCTAAAAAGAAAAGCTTACATAAATGCAAGGAAAAGTGTAAATCCCAAAAAATCTAGGAGAGCTATAAAAGACAAAAAAGGGATACAATGAAAGTAATGAAGTGCAAAAAAGGAATATGAAAAAAGAACTTGCAAGCGATATCAAACAACAAAGGTGTTTATAAATATATCAAGAGAGTGGTAAAGGTGAATATGAGCCTATTAAAGACAGATGTAGGTAATACTATAATGAACAATAAGGAAATGGCACACGTGTTAAATTAGTACTTTGTATCCGTTTTTACAGTGGAGAAAAAGCACACAATACTGGCGATACAAGGTCACCTAAAAATAAGTCAAGGGGAGGAACTTAGTAAATTTAATATAAGTTTAAAAAATGGTATGGAGAAAATATTGGGACAAGATAGACAAAGCTCCAGGACCTGATAGTTTCCACCCTCGGGTATTAAAAGAAATGTGAGGGAATTGGAGATGCATTAGTCATCATTTTCCAAAACACTCTAGATTCAGGAATTGTGCCTTTAAAATGTCAGTTTAACATCAACTGTGGAGAAATTACAGGAATCTATCAGAGTGACTGAATACTTGGAAAGGTATCAGATGATTTTTGAGATCACTGGTGTGGTGGAAAGGGGGTGTTTAATAGATGTTGTCTATATGGACCTTCAGAAGGTATTCGATAAGGTTGGAGATATCCCAGTGACCTGGGTGGGCAATTAGTTGGGAGGCAGGAGACAGAGAGTAGGGATAAAGCGAATAAAGATATGTTTCCCAGGGATCTGTACTGGGGCCCCAGCTTTTCAGCATATCATAGAATCATAGAATGGTTACAGCACAGAAGGTGGTCATTTAGCCTGTCATGCCAGCTCTCTGCAAGAACACTTCTGCTAGTCCCACTCCCCTGCCCTTTCCCCGTAGTCCTGCAAATTTTTTATATATACCAATGACTTAGATGAATAGATAGAAGGTTGTATATCCAAGTTTCCAGGTTTATAGTTATGTAGCTGGGAGCAGGACGTTACAAAGAGATATTGGGCTAGATTTTCCACTTTTGTGCAGATCGCCCAAAAATGGGCTTAATTCCGGCGTGGGCGGTAAATATGGGTTTTCAGATCGCTGGATTGTCGCCCATTTTCAAAGCCCCTAGCTTCCATTTTAAAAATTGGGCATTACCGCAAGCGATCTGAAATGGGCGTTAGCGTTAAATCTCTGTGACCTTCTGCCGTAAAATGTCGCCATCCTTAGCCACGGCATGGCAACGCTCGTTTCCTGTGATTCAGGTCGTCAGGGGTCATAATTACATGTGCATAAGAGACAGAGAGAGAGGGAGCAGAGAGGGAGTGAAGGCGTGTGTGGGTGTGATGTGTGCTTGCTTGGCTGTTGTGGGAGGCACGAGGGAGATACACCAGCAGCAAAAGCCTACTAAGCACCAAGAAGATAGTTGGAACTGAGTTTCGAGCTTTATAGCAAATTGTGCAAAAAAAGTTAGCTGTTACCAGCCAGATATTTTCACGAATTTGGTGCCTATAATGGAGGAGGCGACCTAGCATGCTGTGGAGACTGACCCTGGTGAGAGCAATGAGCTGGGAGAGGAACAAATGGGAGGACGAAAGAGAGCAAGGAGGTTCTCGGACGAAGCAAATGCCTCTCTCATACAGGAGGTCGAGTCACGCTGGGGTGATGTGACCCAGGGAGGGGGTGGGAAGCCCACCCCAAAGGCCTACCAGAAGATATGGGCCGAGAAAGCAGAGGTGGTCTCGTCGGCGACCAACGAGGTATAATGCCGCAAGCGATGGAACGACCTTGTCGGATCCGCAAAAATAAGTATTACATTTATTTACATGTACTTATATATTTAAATAATTTGATTTGTAAGAGTTATGAGTGACTATAATCAAATGTGAGGTCTTTCACTTTTACCGGGAATGTTGTACTCAAAGCCTGTGGTCACGGTGTACGTCTTTAGGTAAAGAATGATAATTATTATAATAATCATGATTACATCTGTCGGTTATGTGTTGTATCAGTCTCTGTGACAGTACCTAGCAATGATGTCACACACAATGATCTCATGTCATATCGTCCTGTTGTTACTTTTTACAGAAGCTGCTTTCGAGTAATAGGTCCGAGCAGAGGCGAACGGGTGGGGGGCCACCAGTCATCAGCGACCTCACTGACATCGAAGAGCGGGTGCTCTCACTTGTGGGAACCCACCCCCGGACGGCCACGCAGGCAGCTGCAGAACCTGAAGTGATGCCACGTGAGTAAAGTATACACCATTGCGTGATGTGAAGTCAATAGATGCCACACCCACTCATCCGAACAATAATATATGATAAATGATTGCTAAAAATGTTCTCTAAATAATGCTAGCCTCATGAGAATCATTGCAATGCAGAATGTGTTGATGGTCATGAAATGTGATGTCTGTGATGATTTTGATCGCGATGGTGCTTTTGTCGTGCATATGCTGTGTGTAACGCTGGACTCACCTTGTGACCCTAGCACCCCCTTCTCCTCTAATAACCTCATTTGTGTTTTGCAGCTCAGCCAGCAGTGCGTCCCAAGGCAAGACCACTGAGCCCAGAAGATGGGGGCGCGGGGCCAGACTCGCAGGACTCTCTTACATCTCGTGCTGAGGAGCTCCGATTCTCGCCCGTCAATCTGCTGGGTCCGTTCTCTACGGATGACAGCGCGGACTTTGAAGAGCCTGCATTGCCAGGCTCCAGAAGGCATTTGACCCCAACAATATCTAGTGCTCCTCCAGCCATTCCCACCTCCACAGTGGACCGGGCCCAAGCAACTCGCCACAGGACACCCCAGGTGTCCCCAGGATGATGCCAACCTCGTGGAGGTTTCGTAGACAGAGCAGGTCTGCTCCACGAGCGCCAGATGAGAGGGACGACATGGTAGAGTTGTCCAGAAGGACTATCGACATAGGTCACCAGATCCTACAGGCATTGGGGGGCATATCTCAACAGCTGGCCAGCATCTCCAGCACCATGACGGAGTACACGTTCCGCGGATGGCGAAAGCCCTGGAGGCGATAGCCAGGAACACTGGTGGCACAAGTCTCCCAGTGGTCCTGGAGTGCGGCATTCCACCCCTAGGTTCCGCACCCCCAGTGCCAACAACACGAGAGGCAGGAGCAAGATCTTGCTTCTGGATCCGAGAATGTTCCCACCTCGGTACCCCCCACTCCCATATCCATGCAACCACCGGCTCTGCCTTCATCCCCCGCAATGAGGCATCGCCTGAGGAGTGCCTCAGCGAGGCAGCGTGGAGCAAGGAGGGGAAGGGGTAGAAGGGGGAGGAGAAGGGGAGGGGGGGGGGAAGGAACGTGAGATGCATGTCTGCAGATGATGACTTTGTTATATCTCTATCTCGGTGTATGCAATTTGTTGTAATGTATGCGGGGAGGGGGCCGTCCTGTTGGTTTGCATTGTGTTCTGTGTTGCTGGACATGTTGACCATTTGATTGATGACAATGTTCTAAAAAATGTTGTGGGGTGGGGTGGGGGTGGGGTGTTTTTGACCGTTATACTTATGATTTCAGACCAATGATCGTATTAAATGTTTTTTTATTTAACATAACCTTGTTGCGTATTGTCTCAGATAGCTGGACCGTTACACACTGGTGATTCCTTAACATGAAAGACTTTAATTAAACTCAACTTCAATCAACATAAACTTTAACTGGCACCAAGGTGATGTCCACCATTGATGTCTGAGCTGCACACACTACAGTGTGTCAGCTTTGTCAATAACAGCAACATTCTTTCAGGCAAAGTGCTCATTTATGAGCTGCTGCCATAAGAGTCTTGCATCTATGTAGCCACCACGGGCCCTTTCCTGGAGGGGAGCATGGGTATGGTTGCATAGTCACAGCCTGATTGTCTGGCCCTAGATCAGCGTCCAGCCCCTCCTCCTCTTCCTCTCTCTCCTGAGGTGGACCATCAGTTCCTTCTGGCAATTCTTGCCCCCTCCTGATAGCCAAGTTGTGCAGCATGGAGCACACGAATTGAGCTACCTGATCAAGGTTGTATTGTAGCTCCCCTCCTGAGTGCTCCAGGCATCTAAAGCACTGATTAAGCACACCAATGGTATTCTGGACCACATTGCGTGTGGCTCTGTGGCTCTCGTTGTATTGCTTCTCGGCCTCGGTGTGGGTGTTACGAAGGGCGGTCATCAGCCAGGTGGCTAGGCCATATCGTTTGTCAACAAGCATCCAGCATTGACCTTATGGCTGACTGGTAAACATGTCCAGTGGCAGCGAGAGGCGGCGGCAGTCCGAGAGGCGGGAGTGCGTGATTGGTGAGGCCTATAAAAGGCCCAGCGGCAGCGAGAGGCAGCGGCAGTCCGAGAGGAGGGAGTACATGGTTGGTGAGGCCTATAAAAGGCCCAGCGGCAGCGAGAGGCGGCGGCAGTCCGAGAGGCGGGAGTTCGTAGTTGGTGAGACCTATAAAAGGCCCAGCGGCAGCGAGAGGCGTACTTGTGCAGCTGCAGCGGGGAGAGAAGGCAAAAAAGAAGTAGAAAGAAATCAAAAGGTGACGTCACAGCTAAGGGGGTAAGTGATTAGCTGGTGATTGGTGAGTAGCTTTTCCTTTTATTTTTTATATCAGTTAGTAACCGTTTAACATTGTTGTTGCCAATTTAAGGGTATCTAAGGGTTAAGTCATGGCAGGGGAGCTCGGTCATGTGATATGCTCCTCCTGTACCATGTGGGAACTCAGGGACACTGGACGACTACGTGTGCGGGAAGTGTATCCACCTCCAGCTCCTGACGGACCGTGTTGCGGAATTGGAGCTGAGGGTGGATTCACTCTGGAGCATCCACGATGCTGAGAATGGCGTGAGTAGCACGTGTAGCGAGTTGGTCTTACCGCAGGAGAAGGGTCCACAGCCAGCTAGGGAATGGAAGACCAGCAGGAAGAGCAGTGCAAGTAAGATAGTGCAGGGGTCGCCTGCGGTCATCCCCCTGCAAAACAGATACACTGCTTTGAGTACTGTTGAGGGGGATGACTCATCAGGGGAGGACAGCAGCAGCCAAGTTCATGGCACCGTGGCTGGCTCTGTTGCACAGGAGGGCAGGAAAAAGAGTGGGAGAGCAATAGTGATAGGGGATTCAATTGTAAGGGGAATAGATAGGCGTTTCTGCGGCCGCAACCGAGACTCCAGGATGGTATGTTGCCTCCCTGGTGCAAGGGTCAAGGATGTCTCGGAGCGGGTGCAGGACATTCTGAAAAGGGAGGGAGAACAGCCAGTTGTCGTGGTACACATTGGTACCAACGACATAGGTAAAAAAAGGGATGAGGTCCTACGAGATGAATTTAAGGAGCTAGGAGCTAAATTAAAAAGTAGGACCTCAAAAGTAGTAATCTCGGGATTGCTACCAGTGCCACATGCTAGTCAGAGTAGGAATTGCAGGATAGCGCAGATGAATACGTGGCTTGAGCAGTGGTGCAGCAGGGAGGGATTCAAATTCCGGTTCTGGGGGAGGTGGGACCAGTACAAACCGGACGGTCTGCACCTGGGCAGGACTGGAACCAATGTCCTAGGGGGAGTGTTTGCTAGTGCTGTTGGGGAGGAGTTAAACTAATATGGCAGGGGGATGGGAACCAATGCAGGGAGACAGAGGGAAACAAAAAGGAGACAAAATCAAAAGACAGAAAGGAGATGAGTAAAAGTGGAGGGCAGAGAAACCCAAGGCAAAAAACAAAAAGGGCCACTGAATATAAAGGGGCTGCAGGAGGGGTCAAAACTAAAAATCATGGTTTAAAAACTAGGATTAAAACACTATCTAAATGCACGCAGCATTCGAAATAAAGTAAATGAGTTGACGGCACAAATCATTACAAATGGGTATGATTTGGTGGCCATTACAGAAACATGGTTGCAGGGTGGCCAAGACTGGGAATTAAACATACAGGGGTATCTGACGATTCGGAAAGATAGACAAGAAGGGAAAGGAGGTCGGGTAGCTCTGTTAATAAAGGATGATATCAGGGCAGTTGTGAGAAATGTATTTTGGCTCTAATGAACAAAATGTTGAATCATTGTGGGTGGATATTAGAGATAGTAAGTAGAAAAAGTCACTGGTGGGTGTAGTTTATAGGCCCCCAAATAATAACTTCACGGTGGGGTGGGCAATAATCAAGGGAATAATGGAGGCATGTGAAAAAGGAACGGCAGTAGTCATGGGGGATTTTAACCGACATATCGATTGGTCAACTCAAATCGCGTGGGGTAGCATGGAGGAGGAATTCATAGAATGCATACGGGATTGTTTCTTAGAACAGTATGTTACAGAACCTACAAGGGAGCAAGCTATCTTAGATCTGGTCCTGTGTAATGAGGCAGGAAAAATAAACGATCTCGTAGTAAAAGATCCTCTCGGAATGAGTGATCACAGTATGGTTGAATTTGTAATACAGATTGAGGGTGAGGAAGTTGTGTCAGAAACGAGCGTACTATGCTTAAACAAAGGGGACTACAGTGGGATGAGGGCAGAGTTGGCTAAAGTAGACTGGAAATACAGACTAAACGGTGGCACAATTGAGGAACAGTGGAGGACTTTTAAGGAGCTCTTTCATAGTGCGCAACAAAAATATATTCCAGTGAAAAAGAAAGGCGGTAAGAGAAGGGATAACCAGCCATGGATAACCAAGGAAATAAAGGAGAGTATCAAATCAAAGACCAATGCGTATAAGGTGGCCAAGATTAGTGGGAAGCTAGAGGATTGGGAAAATTTTAAACAACAGCAAAGAATGACTAAAAAAGCAATAAAGAAAGGAAAGATAGATTTCGAAGGTAAACTTGCGCGAAACATAAAAAGAGATAGTAAAAGCTTTTACAGATATATAAAACAGAAAAGAGTGACTGAAGTAAATGTTGGTCCCTTAGAAGATGAGAAGAGGGATTTAATAATGGGAAATATGGAAATGGCTGAGACCTTAAACAATTATTTTGCTTCGGTCTTCACAGTGGAAGACACAAAAACCATGCCAAAAATTGCTGGTCACAGGAATGTGGGAAGGGAGGACATTGAGACAATCACTATCACTAGGGGGGTAGTGCTGGACAGGCTAATGGGACTCAAGGTAGACAAGTCCCCTGGTCCTGATGAAATGATTCCCAGGGTATTAAAAGAGATGGCGGAAATTATAGCAGAAGCATTCGTTATAATCTACCAAAATTCTCTGGACTCTGGGGAGGTACCAGCGGATTGGAAAGCAGCTAATGTAAGCCTCTGTTTAAAAAAGGGGCAGACAAAAGGCAGGTAACTATAGGCTGGTTAGTTTTTAACATCTGTAGTGGGGAAAATGCTTGAAACTATCATTAAGGAAGAAATAGCGGGACATCTAGATAGGAATAGTTCAATCAGGCAGACGCAGCATGGATTCATGAAGGGGAAATCATGTTTAACTAATTTACTAGAATTCTTTGAGGATATAACGAGCATGGTGGATAGAGTTGTACCGATGGATGTGGTGTATTTAGATTTCCAAAAGGCATTCGATAAGGTGCCACACAAAAGGTTACTGCAGAAGATAGAGGTACGCGGAGTCAGAGGAAATGTATTAGCATGGATAGAGAATTGGCTGGCTAACAGAAAGCAGAGAGTCGGAATAAATGGGTCTTTTTCGGGTTGGAAATCGGTGGTTAGTGGTGTGCCACAGGGATCGGTGCTGGGACCACAACTGTTTACAATATACATAGATGACCTGGAAGAGGGGACAGAGTGTAGTGCAACAAAATTTGCAGATGACACAAAGATTAGTGGGAAAGTGGGTTGTGTAGAGGACACAGAGAGGCTGCAAAGAGATTTGGATAGATTAAGCGAATGGGCTAAGGTTTGGCAGATGGAATACAATGTCGGAAAGTGTGAGGTCATCCACCTTGGGAAAAAAAAACAGTAATAGGGAATATTATTTGAATGGGGAGAAATTACAACATGCTGAGGTGCAGAGGGACCTGGGGGGTCCTTGTGCATGAATCCCAAAAAGTTAGTTTGCAGGTGCAGCAGGTAATCAGGAAGGCGAATGGAATGTTGGCCTTCATTGCGAGAGGAATGGAGTACAAAAGCAGGGAGGTCCTGCTGCAACTGTATAGGGTATTGGTAAGGCCGCACCTGGAGTACTGCGTGCAATTTTGGTCACCTTACTTAAGGATGGATATACTGGCTTTGGAGGGGGTACAGAGACGATTCACTAGGCTGATTCCGGAGATGAGGGTGTTACCTTATGATGATAGATTGAGTAGACTGGGTCTTTACTCGTTGGAGTTCAGAAGGATGAGGGGTAATCTTATAGAAACATTTAAAATCATGAAAGGGATAGACAAGATAGAGGCAGAGAGGTTGTTTCCACTGGTCGGGGAGACTAGAACTAGGGGGCACAGCCACAAAATACGGGGGAGCCAATTTAAAACCGAGTTGAGAAGGAATTTCTTCTCCCAGAGGGTTGTGAATCTGTGGAATTCTCTGCCCAAGGAAGCAGTTGAGGCTAGCTCATTGAATGCATTCAAGACACAGATAGATTGATTTTTAACCAATAAGGGAATTAAGGGTTATGGGGAGAGGGCGGGTAAGTGGAGCTGAGTCCACGGCCAGATCAGCCATGATCTTATTGAATGGTGGAGCAGGTTCGAGGGGCTAGATGGCCTACTCCTGTTCCTAATTCTTATGTTCTTATGTCAGATACAGTGCTCTGACGCAGGCTGTGAGCCTCATCAATGCTGCCCGGATATTTGGCATTTACTGCCATAATTATCTGGTTGTGGTCGACAACGAGTTGGACTTTGAGAGTGAAATCCTTTTTGGTTGCGAAAAATCTCTGCGTCCTGAGAAGGTACCCGCATGGCAATGTGCGTACAGTGTATTGCTCCCTGCATCTTGGGGAAATTAGCAATTTGGTAGAATCCTAGAGCCCAGTCAGTCTGAGCCTTGGTGGTCATAATGAAGCTGATAAAGGCTATCCACGTGCATTTAGGGCTTCAGTGACCTGTCTAATGCAACAATGTGTCATCATCATCATCATCATAGGCAGTCCCTCAGAATGAAGGAAGACTTGCTTTCACTCTTAACATGTGTTCTTAAGTGGCTGTACCGTCTAATACGAGAACCACAGTCTCTGTCACAGGTGGTTTGAACTGGTTTGCCACACGCTCTTTCCACTGCCTGCGCTTGGCGATGAGACTCGAGGAGCTCAACGCCCTCCTGGATGCAGTTCCTCCATTTCGGGCGGTCTTTGGCCAGGGACTCCCAGGTGTCAATGGGGATGTTGCACTTTATCATGGAGGCTTTAAGGGTGTCTTTGTGACGTTTCCGCTGCCCACCTTTGGCTCGTTTGCCGTGAAGGAGTTCCGAGTAGAGCGCTTACTTTGGGAGTCTCGTGTCTGGCATGCGAACTATGTGGCCTGCCCAGCAGAGCTGATCAAGTGTGGTCACTGCTTCAATGCTGGGGATATTGGCCTGGACGAGGACGCTAGCGTTGGTGCGTCCCAGGGGATTTGTAGGATCTTGCGGAGACATCATTGGTGCTATTTCTCCAGCGACTTGAGGTGTCTGCTGTTTCTGAGCCATACAGGAGGGCTGGTATTACTACAGCCCTGTAGACCATGAGCTTGGTGACAGTTTTGAGGGCCTAGTCGTCAAACACACTTTTCCTCAGGCGGCCGAAGGCTGCACTGGCACACTGAAGGCGGGATTGGATCTCGTCGTCAATGCCTGCTCTTGTTAATAGGAGGCTCCCAAGATAAAGGAAGTGGTCCACGTTGTCCAGTGCTGCGCCGTGGATCTTGATGACTGAGGGGGCAGTGCTGTGTGGAGAGGACAGGCTGGTGGAGGATCTTTGTCTTACTGATGTTTTGTGTAATGCCTATGCTTTCGAACGCCTCAGTAAATACGTCGACTATGTCCTGGAGTTCAGCCTCTGTGTGCGCGCAGACACAGGTGTCGTCCGCGTACTGCAACTCGACAACAGAGGTTGGGGTGGTCTTGGAGACGGCGAAGGTTGAACAGATTCCCACTGGTTCTGTAGTTTAGTTCCACTCCAGCGGGGAGCTTGTCGACTGTGAGGTGGAGCATGGCAGTGAGGAAGATTGAGAAAAGGGTTGGGGCGATGACCAGTGATCGTGACCATCTTTAAAAGGGGGACAAGTCCGACTGCGGCAACTACAGAGGAATCTCCCTGCTATCAGCCACTGGGAAAGTCATCGCTAGAGTCCTCCTCAACCGTCTTCTTCCCGTGGCCGAAGAGCTCCTCTCGAAATCGCAGTGCAGATTTCGTCCCCTACGGGACACAATGGACATGGTGTTTGCAGCAATGTGTGGCATGCTGAGGTATAGCACAAATCGACCATGGAGGCCTGAAAGGAACCAGACGCATAGAACGACAATGCCGCAGTGACCTTGGCCTCGACGGACAGTGATGTCCTGAAGGTGCCGGCAGGCTGCAGATCTGCCCTGATGGGCTGGCATGTCTCACTGATAACCATTTTGTGGAAGCGCAGTCTCCGAAGGCAGGTGTTCTCGGATAAGTCGAGGTAAGACTGCTTCTCCCTGTAAGTGCGGGGGTGTATGGTCTGGTCCTCCTCATCAGTCTGGCACGTCTTAGATTGGGCACATAATGCTGTGGATTAGACATTGTGCCATTTGCATTCTGCAGCATCTGCGTTGTAATTGCTGCAGGCTGAGAAATGGCTTGTCCCATTCCAATAACTATAAGTATAATGCCAATTGTTCACAAGCAATAAATTTCCCCACTAAGATACCTAAAGTAAAATTCATCGTCCACAGTATGATAAGATGTCTGTTCAGATGGTCACATCAGCTGAAAAGAACTCCAAAGTACATCCAACTCCCCTGAAGTTGAAGCAGCCTTTTCAATGAAGCGACCTGCGATTTATAAAATGGCGTCCACACCGCTGTGATTAGTTCAGATCAGTTCAATTTTTTTAACCAGTTTTTTCGGCGAGTGAGATTGTGGGCGATGTTTGTGCTAGATGCTGAAAGTGACGCTGGGCGATATACTGGGCATTAGTTTCAGCAAATGTGATCTTTATGACAAAAAAAAAGTGGGCGGTCGGTATTATTGAATCTCAGCGTTATGTACATGCCAAAAGTAACGCTCGGCGATAAGTGACCGAGAAATGGGTGTCAGTTTCCATTTTGTGGCTAAATGGGCGATATATGGGGATTTTAACCTCATTTCAGCGTTAAAATGGACATTAAGTGGGCGGTATGCATGCAAAAATAATGGAAATTCTAGCCCATAGACAGACCAAACGAATGAACAAAACAATAGCAGATGGCGTTCAATGTGGAGAACTGTGAGATCATCCACTTTGGATCCAATAAAGACAAATTGGAATATTTTCTTATTGGGGAGAGATTAGGAGGTGTAAAGGGATTTAGGTGTCCATTTACAGAAATCACCAAAAGCTAGTGCACAGGTACACAAAGCAATCAAAAAGGTTAAAGGAATGTTGGATTTTATCTCAAGGGGGTTGAAATACAAAAGTAAAAAAATTATCCTTCAGTAGTACAGAGCCCTGGTCAGCATCCATCTGAAGTACTGAGTTCAGTTTTGGGCACTCAACATCAGGAAAGATATAAAGGCCTTGGAGAGCGTACAGTACAGATTCTCCAGAATTATACCAGAGTTTAAACAATTAAATTATGATGACAGGTTGCATAAACTTGGTTTGTATTCCCTCGAGTTGAGAAGATTGAGGGGTGATCTAATTGATAAATTTAAAATGGTAAAGTGATTCAATAGAGTGATGCAGATAAATTATTCCTTCTATTTTATCTCACAAAAAGTAGTCAAAATCTAAAATCTTCTCTCCCCAAATGGCTGTGGAAGCTGAACCAATTGACAGTTTCAAGATTGTGATCAATAGATGTTTGTGAAGCAAGGGTATCAAGTGATGTGGAGAAAAGCCAAGTAATGGAGTTGACCTACAGATCAGCCATGATCTAATAGAGTGGCGGTACATGCTTGAGGAGCTGAATGTCTTCCTGCTGTTCCTGTAGTATCCCACTTTGGAAGCTTGTTGTCACACCTTACAAAGTAAGAATGAGTCTCAGTAATTCTGAGAGGGCTCATCATAAAATACCAGATTGCACTGGGGTCTGTGGCTTCAACAACCTCTAAGGTTACGCAAAAGAAAAAAGAAAGACTTGCATTTATATCACGCCTTTCACGACCACCAGATGTCTCAAAGCACTTTACAGCCAATGAAGTACTTTTGGATTGTAGTCACTGTTGTAATGTAGGAAAAGTGGCAGCCAATTTGCTTCCACAAACTGCAATGTGATAATGACCAGATAATCTGTTTTTGTTATGTTGAATGAGGGATAAATATTGGCCAGGACACCGGGGATAACGCCGCTGCTCTTCTTTGAAATAGTACCATGGGATCTTTTATGTCCACCTGAGAGAGCAGACGGGGTCTCGGTTTAATGTCTCATTGAAAGGCGGCACCTTCGACAGTGCAGCTCTCCCTCAGCATTGCACTGGAGTGTCAGCCTAGATTTATGTGCTCAAGTCCTTGGAGTGGGACAGAGGTAAGTGTGCTATCGACTGAGCCACAGCTGACAGGGAGAACTGGCACTTAGTGAAGTATATTACATGCAAAAAGGTTGAACATCCCAGGGTAAACTGCCAGACAATTGGTCATATTCTATGCATATATGTTTCTTCAATGTTCCTCAATGCTGGCACTGATATATATTCTATTTAGGCAAAGCTTATGAAAATCTAATGTTTTGTGTTTATGTGACACCATATACAATTATACATGCTGATGGAGAGTCACCCATTTAGTGCAGGAGTGTTACTTATCAGCTGTCATTGGTACGAGCAGTACTGATGTAGCCTGTAGCATAAGCCAATGCTGCAGCACTACAGCAAATTTAACAGCATCTTTTTTTGTAATGTTTATTCAAATTTTAAAAAGCTACTCTCTGACAATCTCTGATCAAAGTTGTTATTTCACGTGTACAAGCCTGGGGAGCAAGCAGTAACCACAGCTGGCTATTTAGTCATGGAGGTAACACAGCTGATCTGATCCTGTCATCACTCATTATCCACATGAGCAGACTCTCTAGCAGCCAGGGATCAGTGTATAGTGGTCAGTAGTGAAAACCCTGGTTTATTCCACCCCTCCAGTCCCACCCTGCCCCAGCTCCCCACCCACCCTCCCTTGTTCGATCATGCTGGGGAATTTTATTTTTTAAATTAGAAGTGAACCAAACCATTGTGAGAAATATGAAAAACTAAACATGCATGAAAGCTGCCAGAACACTTTGCTGAATAAAAAGATTTTATAGAGATTTCATCTTGAATTCAGGGAATCTCCAGCACAAAACTCCTGAGGTTATTGTAATATAAGCACTGCCTCTTTTTAGTCAGCAATCCAACTACATCAGCAAACACCAAGTTTGTTTATTTTCCCTCAGGAACAGTTAACATTTGTGATATAAATTAATTAGATCATTAATGAGAAACTTGGTGTTCTTTTTAATATAATTTTTGCTTTTAAGTTTAATTTACTACAAAAACAAAATAAATTTCTATAACAATGACTCTAACCATGCAATACAGTTTAGTGATGATCACAGTATCCTAATCCAGTGACGTATGGTACTTAATCATATCTCTTCTACAATTAGGTCCTTCTTGTAATTTTCCTTTCAAGTACCATTATCATGAGCATAAGCACACTTCCAGATGCTGTTCTTTACCTTGAAAGTAATAATTTCCTCTAGAGAAATAACCTATAAAATAACTTCATCGTGACAAGAATGAGTCTGACTACTGATCTCAAGCCAAGCTATTGTAACTGAATGAGTATCACGAGAAGTTATGAAAAAGCATTTTTCAAACTAGCTGTGCAACATGTCCCTGCTTCCAAACTAGTATACTGATTAACAAGAAGCACTTGTTCTGAATGACTAAATTCACATTTGTTTCAAAATGATGCAATGTGCTACATTTGGTAAACACTAAATGTATAAATCAATGAAAGCTAACAAGAAGCATTTATGATATATATTAACCATATTCTTCATATCAAATCTGAGATGAATTACTGATAAAGCACAAGTAGAGAACCAATCGAATGAAGCATAGGAGCCAAGAATGGAGAGCAGAAGGCTCACGCCACGAGAAGAGATGTAAAACTGCCCATGATAAGGTGACTTGAAAAGAAAGAAGAAACTCACATTTAAATAGCACCTATAATTATTAGTTACTAAGCCCTTAGCTCTTCAGGTCCCTGAAGGCTGTACTATAATCTAAAATGCAGACTATAGAGAACATATAAACAAGAAGATTGCATCTCTAGAATATATGACGGTGACAGACAGCCTGTGGGTTGTAGAATGGACTAAAAGGAAATTGAAGGATAGAGATCCTGCCAAGAAATTGCCCTTTTAATCCTTTCATACCGATGGAGAGAAAATATCCACAGTGATCAAACCTGCCAGGCAGATGTGGTTTTCAAACTATAATTACATTTTTAGAATTTCACAGTTCAAGGCATCAATCTCAAAAAGTCAGGGATGGAAATAGAACAAACCCAGGTTTGGAAGAAAAACAAAGTCTGATAGGGAAATATGTATGTGTGACCTTTCACTTCCTCCTTCACAGTCTTAATTTGCTTAATTGGAACTACATCCAAGATTAACATGAAAACATCTGAAAATTAGTTAAAAAAAAAGCTAACAGCACTGTACCTGTTTCAATATCCGTCAGATGAAGCATAGAATCAAATCCACCACTGAGGATCTGTCTTCCACACAAAGACCACTGAGCATCACGAACTGCCCCTGAATGGCACAAGTAAGTCTTTAAGCACCTGCTTGTTTCAATAGCATCCCATATCTATATGAAGGGCAACCAAGAGATTAGAAATAGATTTTTTTTTTGAATTGCATCTATTTTTACAACCAGCTTCAAACCCACTTAAAACAGACCCACATAGATAAGATTTGGAGTACAATAGGATAAATCAATTTTAAAGTAAACTTGATGATAACTGTAAATATAGCTCCAGATTCTCTGACAAAACACATGAATATCTGCCTAGGCAACTGTGAAGATATTTGTAGGAACATGGAAAGAGAGTACATGTGAATTGCTGAAATTCTTAGTGCAGTTAAGAGGACAGAATTTGGGAAGCCTTATGAGAAAGCAATAAATTATGGTCTCAATGATACATTGTATATTGTTCTGCATATCTTAACCTCAATGCTACCCTGTAACCTTGAGCTGGTTAAGAACCATATTGCAAGAGCAACCGTTCGATGAGTGATCGTGGAGTGACGTGATCGGGGCCCAGGAGAGGCGTGAGTTCAGGACCCAGAAGAGGCGAAGGTCCAGGGGCAGTACGGGCCAGCCCACACTGCAATATGTGCACACACTAGGTCTGTGCAGCAGAGCTGGTCTCCAGTCATCTTGATTAATCCTTGCCACTGGAGCAAGACCTAGCTCTGTCAAGCCCATGTGGTGGCTGGTAAAAAAATCCACGCACAGGCATCTTCCACCCTTCAACATGTAGTTCGGGACCTGGAATATTAGGTCCTTCATTGAAACACCTGTGAACTCATTTCTTTTTGGCATGGAAGCAAGTCATCCTCGATACGAGGGACAACCTATGATGATGATGATGTGCTGCAAGAAGCATACAGGGCAACACAGAGAACGTGGAAAAGCTGACGAACAGCTTAAAAAAGTGACACAGCCCTAAAACTTTGTCAACTCAAAAAACAAGATACAACTGAAAAACAGCCATAAATATAGGTCTTTGACCAATGTCACTGCATGAAAATCCCTGATAACAAAGCCCACAATGGCTTTCACAGCCTCAAAGCTTTAGCTAAGGAGATGTATAATTCCAGTCTATTCAATTGCTGCAGAGTGAAACCTGTTTTGGTCTCAGACATGTAGTATAATGGCATCTGATGAGGCTCTTAAAAACCTTTGAGGCTTTTTATAAAAAATGTTCCCAAATTGAAGTTTTTCAGTAATTTTCTTTTACCAACATTCAGTGTTTGTTATTACAGCTGAATGAGATGCATATGGTAGCTCCTGACTTACAGAGCTATTACTGAAATCCATGATCTATTTTGCAGGCAGTTAATTACTTTACTACCTGGGAGACGGCAAAAACTATTTGCGCCTTTATTATCAGCCTCAAATGCTACAGTAAGATGCTATCCTTGAATTATGTAGACATGCTGTTTTCTGCCACGGTAACATTATTCAAACACCAAATTAAGGATGTGCTGCATTCAACATGACCTCAGTGTAGTATAGACAAGTCTGTTAAATTGGCTTCCAAGCACAAGAAGTTTGATCTTTAGGTCATAAATGAGTTTTCCACTTGGATGGAAGTTCTGTCAGCTATAAATCATTCGGTTTTGCTACTTACTAATTTAAAAGCTGTATAATGTTTGAAAAATGAGCTCCTACACTTTTAAAATATGGTACATCTATGCAACAGTTCTTTTTTAAAATTGTGGAAAACAGAATCCCCAATGTTTCAGTGGGTAAATGTAGCACATGGCATGGTACTGAGCCTGTCCAAGGAAGTCCCAGGTTTGATCTTGGGTCTGTGCTGAGGTAGTATATCTCAGCTGAAATAGATGTGGAGGTGCCATAATTGGCCTTAGAGCCCTGGGATAAGGGACATAAACAAAAATCAGCCACATTACCCACTCCTGACTGCTATTCAGTAAATCATGTTGGAAAGTGTGCTTGTGTATATCACATTAGGACAGGATTGGGCTCAGTTGAGAACACCAGCAATTATTAATTGATGACAAATAGACCCCACAGTATAAGCGATGGACACTCACAGCAAGGGAACTGGGTCATGTTGTAGAAACAATTCAAACAGAAGGGGCTTGCTAATATAAATGTGTTATTACCAAAATTAGAAACTTCAAAGAGTTAATGTTTGAGGTTGATGATCAACCAGAAATGTTAACTCTATTTGTCTCTCCACAGATGCTGCCTGACCTGATTATTTCCAGCATTTTCTGTTTTTATTTCAGATTTCCAGCATCCGCAGTATTTTACTTCATAACAGATGGCAACTCAATTAAGAAATAATCAGTGCAAATCTGCTTGAGACATGTCCTGTATGACAAAATGCTGGAGTACCTGCAATCATAAATACCACGATCGATTTAAATTAGTGACTGAAGGCTCCAAGCACAAGTTTAAAGTTATTTTTTTTAACAACTGAAATCAAAGTTCAATTTAACTGCAACTGAAGCACATGCTCAATTATGTGGATTTATCACAAGTGATAGACTGCCACACGATTTTCTTAAAGGAATGTAATGATCATGCTCTCCACCTTTTTCAGAAGTGGGGATCGACTCCAAGAGCATCTCCATAGACAGTCACTATCACTTACTCATTGGTTACTTTTCTAGGACACCCATTTAAACAGAGCAGGAAGGGTGAAGAATTTTCTCCATGGGCTAAACTGAAATTTTCCTCAAGTTGGTTGAGTCTGCAATCAGACATGGCAGCCGTCAGCGATTCCCGACTTGTGTCTGCATACCAGTGTTGACTGTCAAAATTCATAGCAACATAGCAACAAGAGTAGGCCATTTATCCCCTTGAGCCTGTTCGCCATTCAATGAAATGATGGCTAATCTGCAACCTAACTCCATATACCCGCATTTGGCCCAAATCCCTTGATACCTTTGGTTAACAAAAAGCTATCAATCTCAGATTTAAAATTAACAAATGATCTACCATCAATTACGGAAGAGAGTTCCAAACTTCTACCACCCTTTGTGTGTAGATGTGTTTTCTAATTCCATTCCTGAAAAGTCTGGCTCTAATCTTTAGACTATGACCCCTAGTCCTAGAATCCTCAGCTAGCGGAACTAGTTTCTCTCTATTTACTCTATCTGTTCCCCTTAGTATCTTGAAAACATCAATCAGATCACCCCACAACCTTCAAAATTCTATGGAATATAACCCTAATTTGTATAATCTCTCCTCATAATTTAAACCTTGGAGTCCAGGTAACATTCTGGTAAACCTATGCTGCACTCCCTCCAAGATCAATATATCCTTCCAAAGGTATGGTGCCCAGAACTGCTCACAGTACACCAAATGAGGTCTGACCAAGGTTTTGTATAGCTGCAGCATAACTTCTATTCCATTGTATTTTAGTCCTCTAGATATAAAGGCCAGCATCCCATCAGCCTTCTGATTATATTCTTTATCTATTCATGACATTTTAACGACCAATGTACCTGAACCCCCAAGTCTCTTTGGAGCTCCACTGTTTTTAACTTTTTACCATTTCGAAAGTGGACGACCTCACATTTGCCTACATTGAAAACCATTTGCCACAGTTTTGTCCATTCACTCAATCTATCAACATGCCTTTATAATTTAATGCTTTCATCTACACTGCCCACAATACCGACTATCTTTGTGTCATTGGCAAATTTGGATATATGGCTTTCTATGCCATCATCAAAGTCGTTAATAAATACTGTGAATAGTTGAGGCCCCAACACAGATCCCTGTGGGACACCACTAGTCACATCCTACCAATTCAAATACCTACCCTTTATCCCTACTCTCTGTCTTCTGTCGCTCAGTCAATTATGTGGGACTATATCAAATGCCTTCTGGAAGTTCATATAAATAACATCCATAGACATTCCCCTGAACACTACTTTAGTCACCTCTTCAAAAGGGATCAGCGCATCCAGCACAGCATGGCCCATCTTTTGTCGGCCCCTTCCCCACCCTGAATGCCTCACAATTTGATTCTGCCTTCCCACCAAAAGGAGCTTGTGCGCATCTGCAATGATCTGTGTCCCTTGCTGTCTGTCTCCTGTTCAAAAGTTATTCCAGAATGCACATAATTGTGTTTTGCATATGCATAATCATGTGACTCCTGCGTTAACTCAGCCGTAAAGCACCAGGAATTATCAAAATGCCAGGAGCTGCTGGGAAGTAACTCATTTTTTTAGGTGGCCATCATGGTGATGTTGTTTCAAATAGCCACTTTTAAAAGAACTGTCCTCATATCTGCATTCACCTGCATTCTCCCCATAACATTTAACCGATGTTCATTGAAATGTGCTCTAATATAAAAAGATAAAATATTGCTGCTCTTTCTATTCTCGTTCAGTGTAAGGGATTAAAAGAATGTTGTGGATACACGCCTACCGGCCGAGTGCCTGCACCATTTTTATGCAACTGGGGTTTCCACTTCAGTGGGGAGAAGGAGACACTCTGGTGTTCACAGCTCCCACTCTAAATGATTCCCTGCCCACCCAATATTCAGCATGGGTTGTCATGCTTGGCGGGTGCTCGGAGGTTGTCACAGAATGAGACAGGAATATCAACTGCACACATGCAGAAATTGAGCACATGCATAGAACCTGTGTGCTTGTCTGACAGGCAATTAGGTCACGCTGGCTTGTGATGAGGGGCACCCAGTAATGTTGAAGTATTTTAAGCCTTTAGGAGGAGATAGATTCAGAGACTGATCATATAAATTGTACTGAAAGACTATATGATATAAAATGTATCAAGACGAAAAATGCCACATTTGTAAAATGTATTGAAAAGTGATGTAATCTGCACAGTTCGGGATGTGACATATATGCCGTGTTAAGATTACTGCTCTAGGCAAGGGAGGGGAAAATGGCAATAATCTTGGGAGGACAATGGCAAGAACCGTGGATTTGCTTTGCAGCTAGCTCTTGTGAGGCTGGTAAATAGGACTTCTGTTTGAAGTACACAATCTTTGATCTAGAATCATCGTCATCATAGACAGTCCCGCGAAGTCGAAGATGACTTGCTTCCACTTCGAGGGACTGTCTATGATGACGATGATTCTAGATCAAAGGTTGTTCAGATGACTGAGGAGTCCAATGCGGGACCTACAGTCTCTGTCACAGGCGGGGCAGACAGTGGTTGAAGGAAAGGGTGATCGAGGAGCCTGGGTTGACGCATGCTCCTTCCGCTGTCTACTCTTGGTTTCTTCATGCTCTCGACAATGAGACTCGAGGTGCACAGCGCCCTCCCGGATGCTCTTCCTCCACTTTGGGCGGTCGTGGGCCATGGATTCCCATGAGTCGGTGGGAATGTTGCACTTTGTCAAGGAGGCTTTGAGGGTGTCCTTGAAGTGTTCCTCTGCCCACCTGCTTGTCGTGTCGAAGCTCCACATAGAGCATTTGCTTTGGGTGTCTCGTGTCGGGCATGCGGACGATGTGGCTCACCCAGCGTGATCAATCCTTCGATGCTGGCGATGTTGGCCTGAGCAAGAACACTGATGTTGGTGCGTCTGTCCTGCCAATGGATTTGCAGGATCTTGCGGAAGCAGCGCTGGTGGTACTTCTCCAGTGTTTTGAGGTGTCTGTTGTATATAGTCCACGTCTCTCAGCCTTATAGGAGGGCAGGTATCACTACTACCCTATAGACCATGAGCTTGGTGCCGGATTTGAGGTCCTGGTCTTCAAACACTCTCTTCCTCAGGCAACCGAAGCCTGCGCTGGCACACTGAAGGCAGTGTTGGACATAGTCATCAATGTCTGCTCTTGCTGACAGTTGGCTCCCGAGGTATAGAAAATGGTCCACTTTGTCCAAAGCCTCATCGTAGATTTTGATGATCAGGGGGCAGTGCTGTGTGGCGGGATCAGGTTGGTAGAGGACCTTTGTCTTACGGATGTTTAGCATAAGGCCCATGTTTTCGTATGCCTTGGTGTTGATGATGGCTTGGAGTTCAGTCTCCGAGTGTGCGCAGATGGAAGCGTCATCTTTCAATGACAGAGGATGGGACGACCTTGGATCTGGCCTGGAGGCAGCGGAGGTAAAACAGATTCCCATCTGTTCTATAATTTAGCTCCACTCCGGCGGGGAGCTTGCTAAGGGTGAGATGTAGCATTGCTGCTTTCTTGCTCTCATATTGGGTTGCTGTTTTAAGTTCAGAAATGCCTTGCGCTTGTGGCTAATTAGCTCCTGGATCTCCTGCTTGTTCTCGTCAAACCAGGCTTGGTGTTTCCTGGTCGAGTGACCGAGCGTCTCTTCGCAGGTGCTGATTATGGAGGCCTTGAGGGCGGACTTGTCGCTGTGGGCACTCTGCGTCTTTGGCTTATCAAGGGTCGCCAGGTTGGCAGTGAGGCGCTGGCTGAATAGGGCTTTCTTAACAAGGTCTTTAAGTGCCTCTGCGTTGATTTTCCTGCGGCATTGTTGTTGTTGCCTTCATTGTTTTGGGGCTATATTAATGTTAATGACAGAGTGGATTAGGCGGTGGTCCGCTCAGCAGTTGCCCGCTCCTGTCATGGCGCGGGTGATGCGCACGTCCTTCCGGTTCCTCAATCGGACGATGACATAGTCGAGCAGATGCCAGTGCTTGGAGTGAGGGTGCTGCCATGATGCCTTGTACTTGTCTCTCTGATGGAATAAGGTCATGGTGATGACAAGGCCATGTTCTAAGCATTTCGTCAGGAGCAGGGTGCTGCTGGAGTTAGTTTACCCTATGCCCTCTCTGCTGATCACACCTCCCCAGAGGTCTGTGTCCTTTCCGATTCTGATGTTGAAATCGCCAAGAAGGATCAGCTTGTCGTCCGTTGGTGCTCGGGACAGGGATTGTTCGAGGCTGGAGTAGAATTCCTCTTTGGTCTCCTCTGTAGCATCCAGCGTTGGGGCGTATGGGCTGATGATCGTAGCGCACTGGTTCTGGGCTAGGGTGAGCCGGAGAGTCAAGAGACATTCGCTTATCCTGCAAGGGGAGTCTCTGAGTTCGTTCTTGATGGCGAAGCCAACTCCATGGAGGCGGCGTTCTTCTTCTGCTTTGCCTTTCCAGAAGAAGGTGTTACCACCACCTTGCTCTTTGAGCTGGCCTTCCCCTGCCCACAGAGTCTCACTTAGGGCGGCGATGTCAACGTCGAAACGTCTGAGTTCCTGGGCAACGATAGCAGTGCAGCATTCCGGTCTGTCACTGTTGGGGTTGTCCATGAGGGCCCTGACGTTCCAGGTCCCGAACTTCATTTTGAAGGGTGGAAGATTCTTGTGCGCGAGTTCTTTAAATGTGGGGTGGCTGTTGCACACCAGCTACCACATGGGCTTAGCAGAGCGAGGTCTTAGGCCAGTGACAAGGGGGTCCGAGACTGGAGACCAGGCTCTACTGTATGGACCTAATTGCATACGGTGGGATGTGAGCCGTAAGCTCGCCGCTCAGCAGCGCCTTTCTGGGAGATGGTGAGATATCCGAGGTGTGGAGCGTGGGACTGAGAGATTTGAGGCAGTGCTTCCCTCTCCCAGGTATTAGCTCCCGGCTAAGGGCAAGCATTGGGATGGCCAGAGATCCAGTTCGTAGGAGGAGGAGAGGTCCGAGTGGCCACCGCCAGTGCACGCACCACATGTTCGACAGGAGCTCCGCCGCAGTTGAGTGGGACCGGCAGCCGGAGGGAGGCCAGGACGTCACCGGAGTCGGATGCGGAGAGAGAGGCTAGAGCCGGGGCGCCAACAGAGTCGGGTGTGAGGGCAGAGAGGGTAGGGTCCAAATCTGTGGTCGGAGCTGATCGGAGGCTCCCCAGACGCCATCGGAGATCAAGAGGAGCAGCTTAGTTGGCCGTATCCAGTGGGGGAGCGAAGGTCCGATAGGCTGGAAGATCGAATTGGGTGGTAAATCCAGCGCTCACTAATGGAGGTAAGGAGCAGGCATGGTTGGGGGATGGGCAGTGGGCTCAGGTAGTTGCCCTTGCAGCATGGATTTTATGGGTAAGGAATGCACTTGAGGGGTAAGAATTGCACCCACTATTAGGGCCAGGGGAAACTTTGACAGTTGGGGGGGGGGGGGGCGGGGGGAGATTGGGGGGAGAAAAGAATGAAGGATGGTAACGGATAGCAAGAGATAAAGTTGTTCAGAGAGAGTTCCCGAGGGAGCTGCCATCCCGGAGTCCATCTTGGATACTCACATCTAGAATACAACTGTGATGTCTATCCACAAGAAGGGAATTCCTAGCGAGACCAAAAACTACCAAGGAATCTTGCTGATATCAGTGGCCTGTAAAGTGATTCTACATTTCATCCTATCTTGTCGATCAGATGTTGGAGAGGCTTGCAGAATAATCAAAGAGGGACACATGGTATTTTGCTCTTCTGACAAAAGTTGTGGTTTTATACAAGATCATGGAGTGTTTCACTCGAGGAGCGCTTGCAACCCTGAGGAAACAGCAAGAAACTATGGGAATTGATGGCCAAATCTTGGATGTAGTCTTACTCCAGCTTCAAGATTTGTGTATAGATAGATATTTACGTGAATTTGTCTCTTCCAAAAGATAGTCTATTGTCACAGTTTATTCAATGTCTTTATCAATGATGATCAGCCATGATCTTATTGAATGGTGGAGCAGGCTCGAGGGGCTGTATGAACAGTACTCCTGTTCTTCATCATAGTCAGTCCCTCGAAATCAAGGAAGACTTGCTTTCACTCTAAAAGCGAGTTCTCAGGTGACTGTACAGTCCAATTCAAGAATTACAGTCTCTGTCACAGGTGGGACAGCCAGTCGTTGAAGGAAAGGGTGGGTGGTTCTTATGTGATGGATGGCAGCCTTTAAGTATTTGATCGAGACATTTCTGTAATATGCTTCTTTTCGCAGATTATATTGCATTGTTGGCAGACTCTGGCAGATCTAATGCATTCTACTCATTTTTGGCTTCAAAAACAATACAGTAACTGGAAATGCTGGATATCAGAAATATTTAATCCTTCATAATACTTAATTCATGAAAAGACTTCTTAAATTTTAAAAGCATTTCAAACTATACTACAGCAGTATATGACATGTATTACAGTAACCTAAATAATTGTAATGCAGCTTTTCTGATGTTTTCCAAAATATATATTTAGACGGTGAAGTCTCCTTAGATTTGGATTAGTATTAGGCTGTCCCTCATAACAAGGATGACTTGCTTCCACACCAAAAAGGAATGAGGGACCTGACAATCTAGGTCCCGAACTACATACCAAAGGGTGAAAGATGCCGGTGCATGGATTCTTTGAACATGGGGTGGCCGTTGCACACCAGCCACTACATGGGCTTGACAGAGCTAGGTTTTGATCCAGTGGCAAGGGTTAACCAAGACGATTGGAGACCAAGCTGTGAATCCTGAGTACCTTAATCTATAGTATCAAGAATGTTCTAACATCTACTAAAATTGTGTTAGAAAATTACAAACCTTCCCAAAAGTTTGATTTACTCTCAGCAGATTTAATTTATATTTTAAACATAAAGGGCCGAAATTGCCCCTTTTTATAGCCCCGTTACCGTCTACAGGGTGCGCAATGTAGTTTTCGCCCTTAGGAAGGGGGCCTCTGGGGAAATTGCCCTGGAAGTTTGGATGACGTTATCGCCCATGCGCAACGACCCCCGCGCCGACTCATTTGCGTCTCGCGGGGCACAGGCGGATGTCAACGCCAGCTTCGCAGGTTACTCCACGATCACCCAACCAGCAGTTGCAAGTTAAGCTGGAGTTGCTAATCACCCTGTAACTCTCCCATATGGCAGTGCCATAATTCATTCATAAACTTGGCCCAAAATTGTTTAAAATGCTGGACTCTGTAATTCTGCATGTTTGTGGCTCAACCCATTACTTCTTGGGTGGGAGGTTAAGTGATTTAATCTCTTGCTCTGCAGCGTTACATTTTATAACCTGAACTGATTAGCAGCCTTAATATGATTTTGATTCAGACAACCCATCTCTCCCAACAAATACACTTTCAGGTATATGCTATCAGTAATTAAACTTCCCCACATTCTAGCATACAAATTGAAAGAGCAAGTACTTTGTGATACCTGGTTGCAATTCCCAACTTTGATACCAGAAAAAAATTACCACAAAAGCTGCAGGATTGCCTTTTAGAAACCCAACTGGCTCACTAATGTCCTTCAGGAGAGGGAACCTGCTACCGCTACACAGTCTATCCTACACGTGATTCTACTCCCAGAACACGTGGCTGACTCTTAATGTCTTTAGAAAAACTAGAGACACATGTTAAATCCGCCTCACTAGCATCGCCCACATCACAAGAATGAAAACATGGGACTTCATGTCAAGCCCAATCCTGTCCTCAACAAATATCCACAGCTCACTTTAACCCAGGAGTACTGTGGCCATTGCAACACCATTTCCGCTGGCCAAATTGAAATCAGCTAACTCAGCACAGACTCTGGATCAAACCTGGGACCTTCCTGGGTTGAATGGTTCAGGTACTCACTGATTTATCAAGCTGAGAGAACAACTGAACATGATTTTAAAGAAGGAACAGTTTATACTTTTCCATCAAGGTCAATAGGCCGTTCAAGAGATACTTGTAGGTGTAGATTTCATAAATGCTTAGTGCCCCAGACTATTTTTGTGCTGATGCATTTTAATACTCAGTGTTTGCACAGAAGAGAAACTGTTTTACAACACATAATTAGGGTAAATTAATAAATGATATAATTTAATTAGCAATGAGAAGCACACTAAATATACACAAGGAATTAATAAAGGTTAATAATAAAGATATTTTAATAAGAAATCAATAAGGATACTTTTATGTTGGTTTTACATGCTTAACATCTGAAGATCTGGGCTTCAGGCAACAAAATTAAATAAAGATTGGGACTTCTAGGGAAAATTAGAGATCGAAACTTCTCTGGGGAAAAGAAATTAAATAACGATCGGGGCTTCACTCGGGAAAATTAATAATAAATTGGCGATTCTTTGAGGAAAATTAATGAAATACAAGACCATTGATACAAATACTTTATTTATTTATTCTTCCTCCATTCCCAAAATCTTTTTCTCAGTTATTTACATGACTATAAGAGGTACCCCCAACCATTTCTTCCACAGCCCTTTCGTAGTTCTTAGCATTGCACTATACCAAGGAAGTTTTTCCCACCTCCAATTTCCAGCATGCATTGACTTGAGCAGGTGTTCAATTTCCAAGATCTGGACATAGCTAACTGGTTGAGCCCCACAGCTTCAAGCTGCTGAGGCCTTGCTACAAACATAAGTCTTCCTTTACAACACAAAAAACTCACCCCAAACACCTTTAACTCCAAATTCATATTTGACAGCTTAAATTGTATAAAAATTTTAAAAATAATTACGCTGATTTTCTTTGACATCCGTGCCTCAACCTTCTTTGTAAATCTTTAGTTGTAAATCTGCGTAGTCAGCAAGGTGCACCCAGAGTATTGTAATTCCATAGCACTAGGATGGAATCTACAATGCTTCGGATGCATCTTTCCCTCGCACACAGAATTTGTCCACAGGGCTGGCAATTTCCAGCAACAAAGGCTTGGGTGATATATCTGACTCTGGAACTGAAGCAGAACTCCAACCACAGGCTGCAGAGAGAACAGCAAATCTCTGTGGGGGACATTTCTAGTTGGGTTTTTATGGGGAGTTTTTGTGATTTTGTGCAAATGATTTATTTCTACATGTTTAAATTGTAAATTATATTTAGAACTATATGTTCTGCTTGGATTAGAAATCCAAGATGGTGGCTGGAAGCATTTTGGAAAAATAAACCGAGCACTGCAATTTTAGTGGGATCTTTTTCTGATCTATATGGAAGCAAATTAATATAACTAACTTCCTTATTTGAACTAATCATCAAAGTATAACCATTTTTAATGAAAATTTAATGTCCTTCCTAAATATTTTATATAACATCCTACATATTTAATGTAATGCACCTTATGCATGACTATCAATTATGCAGATTTTGGTCTTCGTGGGACCTTGCTATGTGCAGAATGGTTACCATATGCACCTACTTCAGGTACTACACTTCAAAACTATTTAATTGATTGTGAAGAACTTTGGGACATCCAACGGTGACATGTAAAAGAATTTCTTCCTTCAGATAGATGGATGATTAAAAAGGGCTAAACTGTATAGTAGTTGGATATTCTCAGATGCTACATTTAAAAAAGGAGTCTAGAGGCAGTAATTTTTCTCCCTTTTTCTACAGCATACTTACAGCTGAGAAGATGATGGAGGAGGAAAGCAGGAAAGGGGTACTGAGGGAATGATCAGCCATGATCTTATTGAATGGTGGTGCAGGCTCAAAGGGCCGAATGGCCTACTCCTGCACCTATTTTCTATGTTTTTTTTATATTGGAAAAAAGTGAATTCTTTCCTAATTTTCTGTCCTTCACTACAGTAAAGTACGTGGCTTCCACTTATCACTCCCCAGTAATGGCACAGATGAGATTAGACACTCAATACATTAAAAATAATGCACAACCTGCCCAGTGTACTGTGTTACTGCACTAGCCTGTTTTCAGTTTTTCATTTTTCAAATTAAATATTCAGGAAGCCCACAACAACACTTTCAGTTAAAGACATACATTTATAAAATTCCTTATCGTGTATCTAAGAAATGTCTCAAAGTACTGCACATATAAGTTACTTTGACAAGCAATGAAAGATGCAGGCAAATAGTTAATTTGATATCACTGTACTTATATGGAAAGATATTAATACAGCTGTGAGAAGCATCAGATCTGCAACAGGCAATTTTTTTTTTATGTGTAGAAAGTTGTATTAATACTGGAGTATAGTAATGTTGGTAAGACACTGGGACAGAATTTCCGATGTCCTGGGCCCGTACGAAGTTTCTACGGACCCGGGAAGGCATCGGAAAAGCCGATTTTCAGCGCGCAATGCGCATGCACTGAAAACCGGCTTTTCCGATCTGTCAAACTGGAGCTTGACAGTGATCCACAGATCGGGAAGCGAGGACATTTGTACGTGCAAGATTGGGCTATTTACCCATATCTTGCCCAGCAAAAGTCCTCAAAAATCTTGCGCCTGAAAAAGCAAGCGCATAGCCTACTTTTACAGGCGCAAGAGTTTTAAAACACACAAAAAGAATTGTAAAATAAAATTATAAACACATAGTTTATTGTCTAAAAACCCTCCCCACTATGGTAAGTTTATTTTTAACCATAATTAAAAAAACTTTTTAAAATATTGGGAAAATATTTTATTTTTATAAGACATCATAACTTTAATTTCAATTAATTTTAAATATGCGAGGTCTGTTTTTTATTTTTTATTATTTTGTGTGATTGCTTTTGTTCCCATTAATAGCATTGAGAACTCGTAATTACGCGAGTCTCAGTGCTATTAATGGGAATCTGTGAAATACTTACCTGATTGGCTGAGCAGTCACACATGACTGCATCTTCTGCGTCGGGACCCTCTGTATGGGAGTAGGCCTTCCCATCGGAAATCCGGACACCTCCTCCTAGACCACCTGGTAAATTCGTAAAAAATATCCAGCGAGGAGGCAATTGCCCGCGGGAAGACCCCCAGAGGAATTTCTGGGCCAATGTTTTGGGTTCCTGCACTGCAGGAATAACAAACAGAATGCCCCCACATCGTCTGAATACTTGTGCGATGTGACTAACAGTTCTTCACTGGTAACTTTATTGTAAAATAATATTTTCCAAAAAAATGTACAACTTGCTACATAAAATTTCTATAATGCTCCAACACCAAATTTTACCTATGTAGTTACTAAGGCTGTTAGAAATCTTATTCATATAACGACAATGGTTATAAACAGGAGTATAGTAGCAGTACCTTTTTGGACTTCATTAAAAAAAATCTTAACTTATTTAACTGATGCAAAGTAACTTGGCCTTTAGTCCCACTGGGCTACCATGTACTCTCACTTCACAAAACATACATAGAGATTTGTGGCCAAACACTGATAATCTGGCTATACAGATACCTGCACATCAACTCTCATGAACTGTTTGAAGAAAGAAAAATCTTTGGTTACATAGGGTTGTAACAGTAATAGTAATTTAAGCCATCTAGTACATTCCAGCCAGTTACAATATTTGTTCTTTTAGCAGGTCAGATGCTACTCTGGAGCTTCTTTACAATCCACTATTTGACATTCTAGTCAGAATAACATCAATATCCGCCAGACTTTGTCATTCAAAAATAGGACACCAATATAAAAACAAAATAATGCGGATGCTATAATCTGAAATAAAAACAGAAATTGCTGGAAATACACAGCAGGTCAGGCAGCATCTGTGGAAAGAGAAACAGAGTTGACGTTGCATGACCCCGAGCTTCTGGTCGCTTGTCATTTTAATTCTCCGCCCCATTCCCACTCTGATCTCTCTGTCCACAGCCTCCTACGCTGTTCCAATGAAGCCCAATGGAAGCTTGAGGAACAGCACCTCATCTTTCGATCAGGCACTTTACTGCCTTCCAGACTCAACATGGTGTTCAACAATTTCTGATCATAACCACTGCTCCCATTTTTTCACATGGCAGCTGTTGCTGATAATATTGCTATTCCCATTTACACCTCCTCTAGACCCATCTTTTGTTTCTTTGCCTGTCCCATCACAATCCCCTTTTGCCTTGCACCATCATGCCTTGTGTCATTTATTCTCTCCTACCTTCCACCCTATCACAGACCTTCTCTTTTGTTTTTTTTCTCCCCTCCCATCTTTCCCTGTCTCTTTACTTGCTTAAAACCTGTTACATCCCAGCACCGACCTGTCCAATGTGATTTTGATCAAAACTAAGAATAGGTCTTCTTCAAGGGAAAACCCCAAAGCACAATTGCTTGAGTCAGAACCAATGGAACTCTTTATCCCCAATCAGAACATTTTCTCTCAATCATTCTATATTCCCAACCTCCTTCTTGCTCCTTCATTGACTCATTCACTGTATCGCCAACATCCTTTATCTTGAATGTTCAGTTTAAAAAAAAATATGCCCCATAGAGAAAAGTTATGAATTACCACAAGAATTCAGGAATTCTACTGGACTAGAGCAAGCACAGAAGCTGTACAGTAGTGTAGTGGCCATATTACTGGATTAGTTAACCCAGAGATCTGGACTAAATGCAGAAAATTTGAGCTCAAATCCCATGAGTTCCAGAATTTGAATTTAGTTTTAAAAAAAGTCTGGAAATCAAAAACTGATATCAGTAAAAACAATCAAGGTTGTTCAATTGTTGTGAAAATCCATCTGGTTCACTAATGCCCTTTAGGGAGAGTAACCTGCTGTCATTATCTGGTCTGGCCTATATGTGACCAGTCGCACGCCAACATGGTTGATTCTTAACTGCCGTCTGATGTATCATGGCAAGCAACTCAGTTCTATCAAACTGCTACCTAACAACATTGTGGTAGCTTCTTCACCACACGGACTGCAGCAGTTCAATGCGGTGGCTCACCACACCTTCTGAGGGCAATTAGGGATGGGCAATAAATGTCCTCATCAGCGATACCCACATCCTAAGAATTAATGTAAAAAAATGAAAGCTGTGAGTTCCTGCTCATTGGGGAAATAGGGCTTAATTTCCTCCAACACAAATTGCAGAAAGCTGTTTACTCTCCAGGCAGCATTTCTAATTTAGTTGAGGAAAATTCATGATTATAACTCTGAAACAAAATAAATAATTTCCTGTGAGCCAAGACAGACGCCAGAATGTCGCAAAAAGGAAGCTCTGGATAGCATTACAATGACTGATGAAACACTTATTCCCACAATGCCATTTAAGAGCTGCTTTAGCCAACACAGTCACACTAAACAATGGCAGGAAAGATGATTAATGATGTGACATTTAAAGAAAATGAGGTGTTTCGGACTTCAATGTTAACAACATATCTGACCTTGACCATATGAATATAAAATGCAAAGCATTATTCACTGATGTTCATTGAACTACTGAATATCTTAGAGATAATAATTTATATTTGCAACTCTGATAAGAATAAGAACATTAAAAGGCTTTTGATATTTTAATGCTGTTGTACTAAATAAAACAAGTCACTGGTTACATAACAATCTATCTTAACACACTATGCATGGATGAAAGAAATCCCCCTGCAAAACAGATACACCGCTTTGGGTACTGTTGAGGGGGATGACTCATCAGAGGAGGGCAGCAGCAGCCAACTTCATGGCACAGTGGGTGGTTCTGCTGCACAGGAGGGCAGGAAAAAGAGTGGGAGAGCTATAGTGATAGGGGATTCGATTGTAAGGGGAAAAGATAGGCGTTTCTGCGGCCGCACCCGAGACTCCAGGATGGTATGTTGCCTCCCTGGTGCAAGGGTCAAGGATGTCTCGGAGCGGGTGCAGGACATTCTAAAAAGCGAGGGTGAACAGCCAGTTATCGTGGTGCACATAGGTACCAACGATATAGGTAAAAAATAGTACACTGTCCTTTCTCCTCTTGGATCTGGGTTTCAATCTAGTTTTGAATGATGGTATAAAAGTTTTTTTGAAATTCAATTTTTTTTTAAGTAAAACAAAATAGACTTGACAACCAACAAAAAATTTGCATTATTCATACAGTTATCTTCCCTTAAAGTTTGATCAAGTGTTCTTTCTTTTCAATGGTGTAAATTAATTTTAGTTATATCCAAGACTAATTTAATTTAGCAGGTCCTTGTAGAGCTCATTAAAAAGACTTCAAAGTGGATGGAGCCAGTAGAATTTATACTGCTCTAAAATTAGACATCTCACATTACATTAGCTTACCAGACTTCTGGAAACAGTAGCCATGATGGTACATTATAGTCACGTCCACTAGTACGGCACAGTGTGCAGATCTTGCAGAGATGATCAAATAAACAAAGAGATAAAGAAATAATTGCGTTTTGTTTCTCTGTTTATGCCAAATTTATGGCCATAGCAACATACATTTGGCTTGCAATCTCATCCTGTGCTACAATATAGCGTGCTTTTCTTCATTTGAGTCATGATCAATGCACCAGACAACTAGTGGATGTGGTGTATTTGGACTTTCAAAAGTTTTTTGACAAGGTCCCACACAAGAGGTTGGTGTGCAAAATCAAAGCACATGGTATTGGGGGTAATATAATGACGTGGATAGAGAACTGGTTGGCAGACAGGAAGCAGAGAGTTGGGATAAACGGGTCCTTTACAGAATGGCAGGCAGTGACTAGTGGGGGGCCGCAGGGCTCAGTGCTGGGACCCCAGCTCTTTACAATATACATTAATGATTTAGATGAAGGAATTGAGTGTAATATCTCCAAGTTTGCAAATGACACTAAGCTGGGTGGCGGTGTGAGCTGTGAGGAGGACGCTAAGAGGCTGCAGGGTGATTTGGACAGGTTAGGTGAGTGGGCAAATGCATGGCAGATGCAGTATAATGTGGATAAATGTGAGGTTATCCACTTTGGGGGCAGAAACACGAAGGCAGAATATTATCTGAATGGTGGCAGATTAGGAAAAGGGGAAGTGCAACGAAACCTGGGTGTCATGGTACATCAGTCATTGAAAGTTAGCATGCAGGTACAGCAGGCGGTGAAGAAGGCAAATGGTATGTTGGCCTTCATAGCTAGGGGATTTGAGTATAGGCGCAGGGAGGTCTTACTGCAGTTGTACAGGGCCTTGGTGAGGCCTCACCTGGAATATTGTGTTCAGTTTTGGTCTCCTAATCTGAGGAAGGACGTTCTTGCTATTGAGGGAGTGCAGCGAAGGTTCACCAGACTGATTCCTGGGATGGCAGGACTGACATATGAGGAGAGACTGGATCAACTGGGCCTGTATTCACTGGAGTTTAGAAGGATGAGAGGGGATCTCATAGAAACATGTAACATTCTGATGGGACTGGACAGGTTAGATGCAGGAAGAATGTTCCCGATTTTGGGGAAGTCCCGAACCATGGGACACAGTCTAAGGATAAGGGATAAGCCATTTAGAATTGAGATGAGGAGAAACTTCTTCACTCAGACTTGTTAACTTGTGGAATTCCCTACCGCAGAGAGTTGTTGATGCCAGTTCATTGGATATATTCAAGAGGGAATTAGATATGGCCCTTATGGCTAAAGGCATCAAGGGGTATGGAGAGGAAGCAGGAAAGGGGTACTGAGGTGAATGATCAGCCATGATCTTATTGAATGGTGCTGCAAGCTCGAAGGGCCAAATGGCCTACTCCTGCACCTAATTTCTATGTTTCTTCAAGCCTGCACCGCCATTCAATAAGACCATGGCTGATCATTCCCTCAGTACCCTTTCCTGCTTTCTCTCCATACCCCTTGATCCCCTTAGCCATAATGGCCATATCTAACTCCCTCTTGAATACATTCACTGAACTGGCATCAACAACTCACTGCAGTAGGGAATTCCACAGGTTAACAACTCTCTGAGTGAAGAAGTTTCTCCTCATCTCAGTCCTAAATGGCCTACCCCTTATCCTAAGACTGTGTCCCCTGGTTCTGGACTGCCCCAAAATCGGGAACATTCTACCCGCATCTAACCTGTCCCATCCCGTCAGAATCTTATATGTTTCTATGAGCTCCCCTCTCATCCTTCTAAACTCCAATGTATAAAGGCCCAGTTGATCCAGTCTCTCCTCATATGTCAGTCCTGCCATCCCGGGAATCAGTCTGGTGAACCTTCGCTGCACCTTCAATAGCAAAAACGTCCTTCCTCAGATCAGACGACCAAAACTGAACACAATATTCCAGGTGAGGCCTCAGCAAGGCCCTGTACAACTGTAGTAAGACCTCCCTGCTCCTATACTCAAATCCCCAGCTATGAAGGCCAACATTTGCCTTCTTCACCGCCTGCTGTACCTGTATGCCAACTTTCAATGACTGATGAACCATGACACCCGGGTCTCGTTGCACCTCCCCTTTTCCTCATCTGCCACCATTCAGATAATATTCTGTCTTCGCGTTTTTGCCCCTAAAGTGGATAACCTCACATTTATCCACATTATACTGCATCTGCCATGCATTTGCCCACTCACCTAACCTGTCCAAGTCACCCTGCAGCCTCCTAGCGTCCCCCTCACAGCGCCACCCAATTTAATGTCATCTGCAAACTTGTATTTACATATTTATATAACTTTAACAGAGTAAAAGGTCGCAAGATGCTTCACAGGAGAATTATACAAAAATTTGACACTGAGCCACATAAGGAGAAATTAGAGCAGATTACCAAAAGCTTGGTCAAAGAGATAGGTTTTAAAGAGCATCTTAACAGAGGAGAGAAGTGAAGAGGCAAAGGGGTTAGAGAGGCAATTCCATAGCATTGGGCCTTGGCAGTTGAAAGCACGGCCACCAATGATGGAGCGATTAAAATCAGGGATGCTTAAGAGGACAGAATTAGATGAGCGCAGATATCTCAGGGGGGTTGTGGGGCTGGAGGAGATTACAGAAATAGGGAGGGATGAGGTCATGGAGGGATCTGAAAACAAGGGTGGGCATTTTGAAATCGAGGCATTGCTTAACCGAGAGCCAATGTAGGTCAGCGAGCACAGGGACGAGTGAACAGGACTTGGTGCGAGTTAGGACACGGGCAGCCAAGGTTTGGATGACCTCAAGTTTATGTATAGTAGAATGTGGGAGGCCAGGCAGGAGTGCATTGGAATAGTCAAGTCTAAAGGTAAGAGAGACATGGCAGAGATGGGCGATGTTACGGAGGTGGAAATAGATGGACTTAGTTATGCTGCGGATATGGTCAGAAGCTCATTTCAAGGTCAAATATGACACCGAGGTTGTGAACAGTGTGGTTCAGCCTCAGACAGATGATAGGAATAGGAAAAGAGTCAGTGGCTAAGGAACGGAGTTTGTGGCAGGAACCAAAAACAATGGCTTTGGTCTTCCCAATATTTAATTGGACAAAATTCTTGCTCATCCAATACTGGACAGACGACAATTTAGAGACCGTGGAGGGGTCAAGAGAAGTGGTAGTGAGGTAGAGCTGGGTGTCCCTGGAATCCAACATTATTAAGACCACAGGAGGGGGAATTTAAAATTTGCCCAACCAACTTCAGCAATGTAATCAAAGGGCAATCAATTTCGCTTTTCCCCTTCCTCACCGAGCCCCGTGGGATCACAAATAGTAAACAAGATGCGCTGCAAAATTCCTCCCCCATCCATTTAGGTAAATAACCAGTTGAATCAGCCTGGTAGGTACATCCACCCATCACACTTAAATTCCCCAAATCCCAGGATTTCTGTTGGCGTCAGGGACTTCAACACTGGGTGGGCAATTACACTCCGTTCCAGATCCGCTCCTACGGTTTCCTAGGAATATCAGGGTCTTATGAGTTTCTGCAGGGAGTGGAACATAGACTACACAAGTGAGGTCATAGATTTTTAATGCACCTCACTGTGCTACCTTAAGTATAACATCAGCATTAAATATATGGTACTGAGCATTGATCCTCTGTGAAAACACTCTCCAATTCTTAAGAAAATGTCAGTCTAAATTGGTACAATATACTACCTTCGAACAACTAAATAACTGTTTTAATTTGCTTGCAACTCAAACAGCATTTCTCTGGAATCCTTTAATGTAGAAAGCTTGGAATACAGATTTGATAAAATTAGGCTCGAGTCAATAAATCTGCAAACATACATCATACTTCACCATGATTAGGAATATTGGGCCCAAGTTTGCCCAGGAGTTGTTCCATTTTTTTGGAGCAACTAGATTTTTTTTGAGTATCTTAAAAATCACAATTCTGCCCATTTAATTTGCTCCAGTGTAAGTGAGTTAGTTAGGTTTTTTTTTAAAGTTTAGTTTTTTTTCCAAAAGGGTGCGTTACCAGCCACTTATGCCTGTTTTGGCAATTTAAACAAGTTTAGACAGCTAAAAGTTACTCCAAACTAACTTAGGCCAGCGTATGTGGCCACTTGTGGCCACACAGAAAAACCTTGCCGTGAATTAAGAAATCAGCGCAGGTAGCCAGATATGGGGGGGAGAAGGGAACTGAGAGGACTTTGCAAAGCACTAACACCTTCACAACAACATTAAAGAAGCATAAGTACATTTAAAGCACCAAGCACTAAACAAAGCATAAAAAATAAGCATTCATTAACAAATAGAAAATACAAGGAAGCTGAGAGGACCTGCATCTAGCACCAAGACTTACAAAGCACGAAACAACTAGATCTGTACTCCAGCATTTTCTGTTATGATTTAAGATAAAAGGTCTCTGAAACAAATCTAAATGATGCGCTATCTGGTTGTGGGTAAAAGATCGCCTTTCAACCTGACCACCAAACTGTTACTTGTATCTCAGGGAGAAAATTAAGAAATCAACGAAAATTGTTCACAGGAGGGAGATTGCATTTCAGAAAGGTTAGCTTGTAGACACCAAATTGCTTATCAGTAATCTGCAGAACAATTTGCACATCTATTGTCCAAACTGTGCATTAGTGGTCCGGTCTGCTGGAGCAGCTCTCTGCACTCACCCTGATTATGAAATGTATTTGAAGTTTATTGTGTGCAGGATCATCTTAACTTTCATGCTTTGGTATCTCTTTTGATTTAACCTCAGCTTTCTCCCCTCCTCTCCTAGAGGCAAAATTTAATTTTGGTGGGGGCGCAGCTCTGCACACTCTGGCCGCCGATGAGGGAGCCCATTCGGCCAGGGCTAGGGGCGGCATGCTTCTGGCCCCTCCGACACAGCCTGCAGCTCACGCAGAGATTGTGGGGGCGAGGAGCTACAGCACATGCGCGCACACTCTAGCGCGCATGTGCAGAGGTCACGGCACTGTTTTCAGTCCCAGTACCTGGCTCTGCCCCCCACTACTTGTGCTGCGCCATGCCAAGGGCCTGCAACATTCCAGGAGCAGGGAGAATACCGAGGTAAGTTTTCGGCGCAATTTTTCTTCTACAAAGTTGCCGCACCTCATGGAGGTGCGCCGCTTTAACCGGGGAGGGGGCAAACTTGGGCCCATTAATAGTACAGTAGAAGCAAAGTTTAAAATCAATATATCAGATTAACATACCAAATTCATCTGAAACTTTTGCATTGAAATAATGGGAGAGAGATATTGCTTACTGAAGTAAAGAATGAGTGCCAGTTCTGATTATTATTAGATATTAGAATTCTTTAAATTTCTAATTTTGCATCACAGGCTGTATAATTTATTAACATAGGAAAATGGCAGCTGTTTGTTAATGACAGGGTATCATACTTTATTCCATCAGTTGCAATCTCACACTGAACAAATATATAACAATCGTTGCAATAGACAGAAATAATCTGTGGCACAATGCAACAGCCCTTCCTTTTATTTCATTACGTAAGGAGTAACTTGCCTTTATACAGCATCTTTCACATCCTCAGGATTTCGCAAATGATTCATAGTTAATTCATTACTGTAGTTGCTGTTATTGTGAAAGCAAATGTGGCAGCTGGTCACGTAAACAGTAGAGATAAATGACCAATTAACTTACTTCTGTGGTATTTGTTGATCTCCCAGGCTGCTCTTCAAATAGATCTTTTACATCCACTCGAACATGGAGACAGGGCCTCAGAATAACATGTTAGTACTGAGACTGAAATATTAATCAGCATTATGTGCTCAAGTCCAGCAGTAGGAGGTTACTCACAACTTTCTGGCTCAGAGCTAAGTTGGCATTTGATTACCCAAGGGATAGATTGGTGAAATTTTTATATAATCTCAAAATAAGGTGAGAATTAGTCTAATACATTACATAAATCCTATGTTTTGAACCTTGATAATGTAGAGCTTTGACTTTTAATAAATTACTGCTGCTTTTATTTTGTTGTGAATATAGCTCAACATCTTTCTGTTTGGCTGTATTTTGTGTTAGTACACTAACCATTTTGGAAACATATCTTTTAATTTTTCTTACAGCAAGTCTATTTCTTCTTATGTTTCTTCATCAAATTATTTTACCTGAAAGCTTTCTTTGACTAATTTTCTTTATTCTATAACTTGCATTTTAAATGTTTTCTACAAGCAGTTTTAATGGCAAATCTACTTTGCATTTTTACTGAGGCCTGTCAGATTAAACTGTTAGCATTGTCTTATTAACCAGGGTCTATGTAACAGAGTTTATAATGGAGGTTGATAATGGCCAGTGTATTGAATGTGCATCATCAACAAAAATAAGCCAGAGTGAAAATATTTTGCACAATGTTTGCAAGCTTGTTCAGGCAACTCACAAGATGCTGTATTCAATGAATTTTCATTTTTCAATCCTTCATCGTATTTATACCATATGCATTTTACAAAATAGTAACTTTCAATACATACTATGTGATCACCCATAAAGTGGTTCATGGGTATACAGGAATCTGGAGCAGTGCAGTGATTTTGGCTGCTAGGTGGGTCTGTAATTTCAGGGGACCTTTCCCATTAAGGCTCAACAATTGTTTTTTTAGGATTTGTCAGTTGTAACTGATTGCTATTTTATAAATTACATTTTAACTAATCGGGTACATGTTTAATAGTGTGTGATACTTTTGAGATGAGATGGACACAAAACTTTATTTATATACTGGCAGCTCTCACATAGCATTGCTCAGGGTGAGTCAAAGGGTACACTGTAACTAGGATAAGGAGGGTGTATAACTCCACTGATAAAATTTTGGGGGAAAAATCTAAGCGATCTCTTCCAAGACATTGAAGCAAGTGTTTTTTAATTGAATCTTGCTAAATAAATACCACTGTTACATCAGTAAATGTCACTGAACAAATCAGATTTTTTTGAATTCTCAGTATAAACAAAAAATAGGCAGGTGTTGTAACCAGTCAGAATACATTATAAAGTACTCTGGGATTACATTTCCCCAGCCGCCTAGAGCGGCGCAGTTAGGGGTGGCACGCCGACTTTCTAAGCCAAGAAAAGCGTCAAAAACGTACCTTCCACTGTGGCCGCTCCCTCGTCATCCAGATCCATTGGCGTAGGGCTGCAGAGCCTGCGGGGAGCAGAGCTTGGGTCCAGCGTTTTGTGGAGTGCCGGCAGGGGGAAGCATGTCTGTTTGAGCGTGCGCGCATGCGCAGTGCAACAGGAAGCTTGGCAATCGGCCAATTAAAGGGAGCGTGTCCTCAGTATCATTGGTAATGGAGCATATATAAAGGTAAGGTTTAAATATTGATTTTTGTGTGGCTGAGGGAGTGAAAAGGCGTGCTGGATAGGAGGAAGAAAGGTGTAAGTGTGATTTTTGAACATTACCTGAGTGTAAGTCCAATACACGAATAGCGCAAGAGCGTGCAACATGAACAAAGAATTTCCTCCATAAGGAAGTGGAGAAGCTAGTGACTGTCATTGAGAAATGACTGGAGCTCGATATCAGCAAAAGTGGTCGTCAAAAGTTTCACCCAAGGAAATGAGAAGAAGATGGAACCTAGTTGCAGAAGAATACTCCACAGGGGTCAATACCACAAGATCTGGAAGCCAGTGCAAGAAAAAATGGCAGGATGTTGGTCAAGTAGTGAGTGCAAGTAATATCTTCATCTTTAAATTGAATGACAATTGAAAATGTGACCATCTGTATGTGTCCCACCCATCAGAAGCGCACCATGTGTGAAACTTAATATTTTCATCTTTGCAGAAGAAATTGGCCCACAACAAAAGGGAAAGACTTAGAACAGGAGGAGGTCCGCCAAATCTGCACCAACCGTCACCCCTGGAACAGGGGGTTGCTGCCTTGCTGAGTCGCATGGGTAGAAAAAGAATCAGCTCTGCACAAGCTGGACCCACATGCAAGGGTGAGGGTGAGTCATTAAAATGCATAGTCACCCTTCAAATCAACCAGCTAACTGGCCTGCTACGCATCAGACTACTCATGCCACCCATCCTGCCCCCTCCTGTGCTGCTAACCATTTGACTGTCCTGTTGTATTTTGCAGAAGAAGTCGTCATCCTGAAGATGCTCAACATCCTGAAGATCCACCAGAAGATCCAGATGCATGTGCTCCAGACCAAGGTGGGGGGGCGGTGGAGGGGTCCATGGAAATGTGTTCACGGGAGAATGCTGGCCACGATATGGATCAGTCCATAGTACAGGGCATCACACTGCCAGAAACCTGCATGAGCTCCTCGGCAACATTCTATGGTTTCATACCTTCCAATGTCACGGGTGCCAGTGGTGGTCGTGAAATGCATGTTGGAATACCCAGTGCCCCACCGTCCCAGCCTGCACCTCACACTGGAGGGGTGCCACGAGGCAGACCCACGGCGAGGGGAAGGAGAAGCCGACCAGTCTCTCCTGAGATGCAGCTTTCAGCAGAGGTTAATCAGGTTCTGTCATTGGGTGAGGAGACCAGTGTCCTCACAAGATCACTCGTGGCAGCCGTCAGTGGGGTGCATGATGAGGTAGCAACACTGTCAGGTGAAATCTCAGCACTGAGACGGGAAGTGAGGGCGGGCATTTCAGAGGGGTGCAAACGATGGCAGATGCCATGAGGGAGCTAGCTTCTGCAATAAGGGCACAAAGGCCAGATTCTCAAATGCCACTCCCACTTCAATCCACGCACCAGCCACCGGTGAGACACAAGCCGGGCCCCCAACCACCCCAACCACGACTACCCCCACCACCACCACCGACCCTATGAAGAAGTGCACTTTCCCCGAGATGTGGGTGAGGGATGGGTGCAGCCTTTCTTTGCTGTTGTTGTCGTTGAAGTGCACGGTAAAATATCCAATAAAAGATATTTTGCATTAAAACTGAATCATGTTCCATTAGGACCACACAACATTTAGGGACAACTGTAAAAAGTAAAAATCCCTCATCCCTACAGTCATGTGTGCCTGCCACCCCTAGCCCTGGCGGGAGAGCTAGCCAGTGCGTTCTGCAGTCAGCAAGGTAGGACTGCTCTATTTTCAGTAGCTGATTTATCTTTCATTTTTTTTGATGATGTTGTGCTGAAGATGTTGTAATGTTGTGCTGATGTTGTGAAGGTCTTTAGTGCTTTGGAATCCTCTCACTCACCTTCCCCCCAACGCGCCCCCCCCCCCCCACCCCGCGGCTACCGGCGTTGATTGTCAGGTTTTTCTGTGCCTACAAAAGTGGTCACATACACTGGCCTGTTAGTTTGGAGTAACTTTCAGCAGGTCAAATTTGCTTCTATGGCCAGAAGAGGCGTAAGTGGCTTGCCACGCCCTCTTTTGGAGAGAACAAACTAAACTAGAAAAACACCCAACTAACTGACTTACACTGGAACAAGTTAAATGGGGAAATTTGCGATTTTTAAGTTACTCCAAAAAAAGCTACTTACTCCAAAAATAACGGGGCAGCTCCTGAGGAAATTTGAGCCCATTCCCACTTTTTAAATATTATTTTGTCAAATGTAACCTGCTGTAAATAATGCCCAAATATAGTTAACTAAATTTTTTCAGCAAAATTACCCTGGAAGATGATGAAACAGTTATGCCTTACCTGGAGGAAATGGAATGTGGCAGAAACTCATCAAAAAAAACGCACGGTTGTTTTTATAAACAACAGCAACAACTTGTATTTATATAGCACCTTTAACATTGAAAAACCTCCCAAGGCGCTTTAGAGGAGAATTATAAAACAATAAAATTTGACACCGAGTCATATAAGGAGAAATTAGGTCAAAGAGGTAGATTTTAAGGAGCGTCTTAAAGGAGGAAAGAGAGGTGGAGAGGTTTAGGCAGTGAATTCCAGAGCTTAAGGCCATGGGCATCAAGGAGCCTTAGTAACATTGAAGTCAATGGGAATGAGGGGGAAAACTCTCCACTGGCTACCTAGCACAAAGGAAGATGGTTGTAACGGAGGACAATCATCTCAGCCCCAGGACACCACTGCAGGACTTCCTCAGGGCAGTGACCACGGCCCAACCATCTTCAACTACTTCATCAATGACCTTTCTTCCACTATGTCAGAAATGGGGATGTTCGCTGACAATTGCAATGTTCATTTCCATTCGCAACTCCTCAGATATTGAAGCAATCCATGCCCGCTTGCATTCGTTGTCGGAGAGGCCAGAGGGAGGTCGGAGGGAGACCGATAAAAGGCCCAGCAGTCGGAGTGGCGGGAATTCGTCATCGGAGAGGCCAGTAAAAGGTCGGTGGGAAGCCTATAAAAGGCCCAGCAGTCGGAGCGGCAGGAGTTCGTCGTCGGAGAGGTCAGAGGGAGGTCGGAGGGAGGCCTATAAAAGGCCCAGCAGTCGGAGCGGCAGGAGTTCGTCGTCAGAGAGGCCAGCGGGAGGTCGGAGGGAGGCCTATGAAAGGCCCAGCAGTCGGAGCAGCGGGAATTCGTCGTCGGAGAGGGCAGCTGGTGCAGCTGCAGGGAGAGAAGGCAAAAAAGAAGTAGAAACAAATCGAAGGGTGACGTCACAGCCAAGGGGGTAAGTGATTGGCTGGTGATTGGCGAGTAGTTTTTCTTCTTCTTTTCCTTTATCAGTAGATAACCTTCATCATTGTTGTTGCCAAATTATCTAGGGGTTAAGTCATAACAGGACAGCTCGGACATGTGTCATGCTCCTCCTGTGCTATGTGGGAACTCAGGGACGCTTCCAGTGTCGCTGACGACTACATGTGCGGGAAGTGTATCCTGCTGCAGCTCCTGACAGACCGCATTGCGACACTGGAGTTGCGGGTGGATTCACTCTGGAGCATCCGCGATGCTTAGGATGCCGTGAATAGCACATTTAGTGAGTTGGTCAGATCGCAGGTAAAGGTTACACAGACAGATAGAGATTGGGTGACCAACAGGAAGAGCAGTGGAAGGAAGGTAGTGCAGAGGTCCCCTGCGGTCATCCCCCTCCAAAACAAATACACCGTTTTGGGTAATGTTGGGGGGGATGACTCATCAGGGGAGGGCAGCAGCAGCCAAGTCCATGGCACCATGGGTGGCTCTGCTGCACAGGAGGGCAGGAAAAAGAGTGGGAGAGCTACAGTGGTAGGGGATTCTATTGTAAGGGGAATAGACAGGCGTTTCTGCGGCCACAATTGAGACTCCAGAATGGTATATTGCCTCCCTGGTGCAAAGAGCAAGGATGTCTCGGAGCGCCTGCAGGACATTTTGAAGGGGGAGGGTGAACAGCCAGTTGTCGTCGTGCATATAGGTACCAACGATACAGGTAAAAAACAGGATGAGGTCCTACAAGCTGAATTTAGGGAGCTAGGAGTTAATTTAAAAAGTAGGACCTCAAAGGTAGTAATCTCAAGATTGCTACCAGTGCCACGTGCTAGTCAGAGTAGGAATCTGAGGATAGCTCAGATGAATACGTGGCTTGAGGAGTGGTGCATAAGGGAGGGATTCAAATTCCTGGGACACTGGAACCGGTTCTGGGGGAGGTGGGACCAGTACAAACCAGACGGTCTGCACCTGGGCAGGACCGGAACTAATGTCCTCGGGGGAGTGTTTGCTGGTGCTGTTGGGGAGGGGTTAAACTAATATGGCAGGGGGATGGGAACCTATGCAGGGAGACAGAGGGAAGGAGAATGGGGGCAGAAGCAAAAGATAGAAAGAAGAAAAGTAAAAGTGGAGGGCAGAGAAACCCAAGGCAAAAATCAAAAAGGGCCATATTACAACAAAATTCTAAAGAGGCAAAGTGTGTTAAAAAGCCAAGCCTGAAGGCTCTGTGCCTCAATGCGAGGAGTATGCGTAACAACGTGGATGAATTAACCTCACAGGCAGCAATTAATGAATATGATATAATTGGCAGCACGGAGACATGGCTCCAGGGTGACCAGGGCTGGGAACTCAACATCCAGGGGTATTCAACATTCAGGAAGGATGTTGCTGGTTAAAGAGGAAATTAACGCAATAGTAAGGAAGGACATTAGCTTGCATGATGTGGAATCTGTATGGGTGGAGCTGCGGAATACCAAAGGGCAGAAAATGCTAGTGGGAGTTGTGTACAAACCACCAAGCAGTAGTAGTGAGGTTGGGGACAGCATCAAACAAGATATTAGGGATGCGTGCAATAAAGGAACAGCAGTTATCATGGGCGACTTTAATCTATATATAGATTGGGCTAACCAAACTGGTAGCAATACGGTGGAGGAGGATTTCCTAGAGTGTATTAGGAATGGTTTTCGAGACCAATATGTCGAGGAATCAACAAGAGGGCTGGCCATCCTAGACTGGGTGATGTGTAATGAGAAAGGACTAATTAGCAATCTTGTTGTGCGAGGCCCCTTGGGAAGAGTGACCAGAATATGGGAGAATTCTTTATTAAGGTGGAGAGTGACACAGTTAATTCAGAGACTAGGGTCCTGAACTTAAGGAAAGGTAACTTTGATGGTATGAGATGCGAATTGACTAGAATAGATTGGCAAATGATACTTAAAGGGTTAACGGTGGATAGGCAATGGCAAACATTTAAAGATCACATGGATGAACTTCAACAATTGTACATCCCTGTCTGGAGTAAAAATAAAATGGGGAAGGTGGCTCAACCGTGGCGAACAAGGGAAATTAAGGATAGTGTTAAATCCAAGGAAGAGGCATATAAATTGGCCAGAAATAGTAGCAAACCTGAGGACTGGGAGAAATTTAGAATTCAGCAGAGTAGGACAAAGGGTTTAATTAGGAGGGGGAAAATAGAGTATGATAGGAAACTTGCTGGGAACATAAAAACTGACTGCAAAAGCTTCTATAGATATGTGGAGAAAAAGATTAGTGAAGACAAACGTAGGTCCCTAGCAGTCAGATTCAGGTGAATTTTAATGGAGAACAAAGAAATGGCAGACCAGTTGAACAAATACTTTGGTTCTGTCTTCACGAAGGAAGACACAAATAATCTTCCGGAAATACTAAGGGACCGAGGATCTAGTGAGAAGGAGGAACTGAACGATATCCTTATTAGGCGGGAAATTGTGTTAGGGAAATTGATGGGATTGAAGGACGATAAATCCCCAGGGCCTGATAGGCTGCATCCTTAGAGTACTTAAGGAAGTGGCCCGAGAAATGATGGATGCATTGGTGATCATTTTCCAACAGTTTATCGACTCTGGATCAGTTCCTATGGACTGGAGGGTAGCTAATGTAACACCACTTTTTAAAAAAGGAGGGAGAGAGAAAACGGGTAATTACAGACCAGTTAGCCTGATATCAGTAGTGGGGAAAATGTTGGAATCAAATATTAAAGATGAAATAGCAGCACATTTGGAAAGCAGTGACAGGATCGATCCAAGTCAGCATTGATTTATGAAAGGGAAATCATGCTTGACAAATCTTCTGGAATTTTTTGAGGATGTAACTAGTAGAGTGGACAAGGGAGAACCAGTGGATGTGGTCTATCTGGACATTCAAAAGGCTTTTCACAAGGTCCCGCACAAGAGATTGGTGTGAAAAATCAAAGCACAGGGTATTGGGGGTAATGTACTGATGTGGATAGAGAACTGGTTGGCAGACAGGAAGCCGAGAGTCGGGATAAACGGGTTCTTTTCAGAATGGCAGGCAGTGACTAGTGGGGTGCCGCAGGGCTCAGTGCTGGGACCCCAGCTATTTACAATATACATTAATGATTTAGATGAAGGAATTGAGTATAATATCTCCAAGTTTGCAGATGACACCAAGCTGGGTGGTGGTGTGAGCTGTGAGGAGGACGCTAAGAGGCTGTCAGGTGATTTGGACAGGTTAGGTGAGTGGGCAAATGCATGGCAGATGCAGTATAATGTGGATAAATGTGAGATTATCCACTTTGGGGGCAAAAACATGAAGGCAGATTATCTGAATGGTTGCAGATTAGGAAAATGGGAGGTGCAACGAGATCTGGGTGTCATGGTACATCAGTCATTGAAAGTTGGCATGCAGGTACAGCAGGCGGTGAAGAAGGCAAATGGTATGTTGGCCTTCATAGCTAGGGGATTTGAGTATAGGAGCAGGGAGGTCTTACTGCAGTTGTACAGGGCCTTGGTGAGGCCTCACCTGGAATATTGTGTTCAGTTTTGGTCTCCTAATCTGAGGAAGGACGTTCTTGCTATTGAGGGAGTGCAGCGAAGGTTCATCAGATTGATTCTCAGGATGGCAGGACTGACATATGAGGAGAGACTGGATTGACTGCGCCTGTACTCACTGGAGTTTAGAAGGATGAGAGTGGGTCTCATAAAAACATATAAGATTCTGACAGGACTGGACAGGTTAGATGCAGGAAGAATGTTCCCGATGTTGGGGATGTCCAGAACCAGGGGACACAGTCTAAGGATAAGGGGTAAGCCATTTAGGACTGAGGTGAGGAGAAACTTCTTCACTCAGAGAGTTGTTAACCTGTGGAATTCCCTACTGCAGTGAGTTGTTGATGCTAGTTCATTGGATGTATTCAAGAGGAAGTTAGATATGGCCCTTACGGCTAAAGGGATCAAGGGGTATGGAGAGAAAGCAGGAAAGGGGTACTGAGGTGAATGATCAGCCATGATCTTATTGAATGGTGGTGCAGGCTCGGAGTGCCAAATGGCCTACTCCTGCACCTATTTTCTATGTTTCTAAGACCTGGATTACATTCAGGCTTGGGCTCATAAGTACCATTAACATTCACGCCACACTTGTGCCAGGCAATGACCATCTCCATCAAGCGAGAGTCTAACCACCGCCCCTTGACATTCAATGGCATTACCATCGCTGTAACCCCACCATTAACATCCTGCGGGTCACCATTTTCCAGAAACTAAACTGGACCAGCCACATAAATACTGTGGCTACAAGAGCAGGTCAGAGGCTGGTATTCTGCAGCGAGTGTCTTACCTTCTGACGACCCAAAGCCTTTCCGCCTTCCACAAGGCACAAGTCACGAGTGAAATGAAATACTCTCCACTTGCCTGGTTGAGTGCAGCTCCATCAACATTCAAGAAACTTGACATCATCCAGGACAAAGCAGCCCGCTTGATTGGCACCCCATTCACCACCTTCAACATTCACTCCGTCCACCAACGGCGCAGCGTAGCTGCAATGTGTACCATCTACAAGATGCACTGCAGCAACTCGCCAAGGCTTCTTCGGCAACACCTCCCAAACCCACAACCTCTACCTTGAAGGACAAGGGCAGCAGGCGCATGGGAACACCAGCACTTGTAAGTTCTCTCCAAGTTGCACTCCATCCTGACTTGGAAATATATCGCCATTCCTTCGTCGCCACTGGGGCAAAATCCTGGAAGTCCCTCCCTAACAGCACGATAGAAACATAGAAATTTACAGCACAGGAGGAGGCCATTTCGGCCAGCCGACAAAGAGCCGCACGGCCCTTGGTCAGCAGCTCTGAAGATTACATATAAACCTATGAACAATGACGGAAAGGCAAAGAGCACCCAGCCCAACCAGTCCGCCTCACACAACTGTGACACCCCTTATACTGAAACATTCTACACACCACCCTAACCGGAGCCATGTGATCTCCTGGGAGAGGCAAAAACCAGATAAAAACACAGACCAATTTAGGGGGAGAAAAAAAGCTGGGAAAATTCCTCTCCGACCCATCCAGGCGATCGAAACCAGTCAGATCACCCTGGCCATATTCTATTCCCTGCAGTACTTACCATTATATCTGCGCCATCCAACAAAAGGTCACCCAGTCTAATCCCAATTACCAGCTCTAGATCCGCAACCCTGAAGGTTACTGCACTTTAAGAGCCCATCCAACCATCTCTTAAAAGTGGCGAGTTCCAGATCCCCACAACCCTCTGCATAAAGAAGCCACCCCACAAATCCCCTCTAAGCCTTCCACCAACCACCTTAAAACTATGCCCCTTCATAATAGGCCTCTCCACCAATGGAAATAGACCCTTACTATCCACTATGTCCAGGCCCCTCAATATTTTGTACACCTTGATGAGGTCTCCTCTCAACCTCCTCTGTTCCAATGAGAATAAACCCAGCCTATCCAATCTGTTCTCATAACTAAGATTCTCCATTCCAGGCAGCATCCTAGTAAATCTCCTCTGCACCCTCTCGAGTGCAATCACGTCCTTCCTATAATACGGTGATTAGAACTGCACGCAGTACTCCAGCTGTGGCCTAACCAAAGTATTATACAATTCAAGCATAACCTCCCTGCTCTTATATTCTATGTCTCGGCCAATAACGGAAAGCATTCCGTATGCCTTCTTAACCACCTGGCTTGCAACTTTCAGGGATCTGTGGACAAGCACTCCAAGGTCCCTTTGTTCATCTACACTATTAAATGGCCTATCGCTTAATGTGTATACCCTTTCCTTATTAGCCCTCCCAAAGTGCATCACTTCACACTTCTCAGAATTAAATTCCATTTGCCACTGCTCTGCCCACCTGACCAGTAGATTGATATCCTCCTGCAGCCCATGACTTTCCTCTTCATTATCAACCACACAGCCAATTTTAGTGTCATCTGCAAACTTCTTAATCATACTCCCTATATTCAAATTTAAATCGTTGATATATACCACAAAAAGCAAGGGACCCAGTGCTGAGCACTGCAGAACCCCATTAGAAACATCCTTCCAGTCACAAAATCATCCATCAACCATTACCCTTTGCTTCCTACCACCAAGCCAATTTTGGATCCAACTTGCCACTTTGCCCTGAATCCCATGGGCTTTAACCTTCATGACCAGTCTACCATGTGGGACCTTATCAAAAGCTTTGCTAAAGTCCATATACACTACATCGTACGCACTACCCTCATCGACCCTCCTGGTTACCTCCTCAAAAAATTCAATCAGGTTGGTCAAACACAATCTTCCCGTAACAAATCCATGCTGACTGTCCCTAGTTAATCCTTGCCTTTCCAAATGTAGATTCATCCTGTCTTTCAGGACTTTTTCCAATATTTTTACCACCACTGAGGTTAGGCTGACAGGCCTGTTATTACTCGGCCTATCCCTTTCTCCCTTCTTAAACAAGGGTACTACATTAGTAGTCCTCCAATCCTCCGGCACCATGTCCAAATCCAAAGAGGACTGGAAAATGATGGTGAAGGCCCCTGCTATTTCCTCTTTTACTTCGCTCAACAGCCTGGGATGCATTTCATCCTGGCCTGGGGACTTATCTACTTTCAAAGCTGCTAAACCCCTTAATACTTCCTCTCTCACTATAGTTATTTCATCCAGAATATCACACTCCTCCTCGATAGCAGTATCTGCATTTCCCCTTTCCTTTGTGAAAACAGACGCAAAGTACTCGTTAAGAACCCTACCAACATCTTCCGCCTCCACACAAAGATTACCCTCATGGTCTCTCATAGGCCCTACCATTTCTTTAGTTATCCTCTTGCTCTTAACATATTTTTAGAACATCTTAGGGTTTTCCTTAATTTTACTAGCCAAGAATTTCTCGTTCTCTCTCTTAGCATTCCTAATATCCTTTTGAATTTTGCCTCTTAACTTTCTATATTCCTCTAAAGATTCTATAGTATTTAGCCGTTGGTATATGACATAAGCGTCCCTTTTTTTCTTTATCTTCCCCTGTAAGTCCCTAGAGGTCCAGGGGGCTCTAGAATTCCTAACTTTTTTCTTTAAGGGCAAGTAAGGTGACCAAAACTGCACGCAGTACTCCAGGTGCGGCCTCACCAATACCCGATACAGTTGCAGCAGGACCTCCCTGCTTTTGTACTCCATCCCTCTCGCAATGAAGGCCAACATTCCATTCGCCTGAGCCTTCTCCTCCTTGAATGCCTCCCACTGTTCCAACACTGTTTGACCCATAAGTAGCTGTTTCCAGTCCACTGTGGCCAAATCACTCCTTAACTTAGCAAAATTAGCTTTTCTCCAATTCGGGACTTTTATTCCAGGCCTATCCTTGTTCTTATCCATAACCAACTTGAATCTGACTGAATTATGGTCACTGGCGCCCAAGTGCTCTCCCACGAATACCCATTCAACATGCCCAGCTTAATTCCCGAAAACTAAATCCAAGATCGCCCCCTCTCGTGTTGGGCTTGCTACATACTGACTAAAAAGTTCTTTTGAATGCATTTCAAGAATTCCACACTCTCTATACCCTTCACACTATATTTGTCCCAATCAATATTTGGATAGTTAAAATCCCCTGCTATTACTACCCTATGGCTTTTGGACTTCACAGCAATTTGCCAACATATTTGCTCTTTTATCCCCCTCTCACTGTTTGGGGGTCTATAATACACGTCTAGAAGTATGATCGCTCCTTTTTTATTTTTTAATTCAACCCATATGGCCTCATTTGATGATCCCTCTAACATATCATCCCTCCTCACCGCTGTAATAGTTTCTTTAATCAGTACCACAACACCTCCCCCCCCTTTTTATCCCCCTCTCCATCTTGTCTAAAACTCCTGTAACCAGGAATATTGAGCTGCCAAACCTGCCCCTCTTTCAGCCATGTTTCTGTAATGGCTATAGTGTCATACTCCCAAGTGTCTACCCTGTGCTCTTTGCTCATCTGCCTTATTTACTATACTCCTTGCATTAAAGTATGTACCATTTAGCACAGGAAGACCTCCTTGCTTACGACATACTAAGCCTTGTTTCCTCTGTTTTACAGATTCACTTTCTTGATTCTTGCTATCCAATTCCTGCTTTACTTCCTTTCTTTTTGAATTTGTTCTCAGGTTCCCAACCCACTGCCAAGCTAGTTTAAACTCTCCCCAACAGCACTAGCAAAACTCCCCGTGAGGATATTGGTCCCGGCGCTGTTGAGGTGCAACCAGTCTGGTTTGTACAGATCCCATCTGCCCCAGAAGCAGTCCCAATGCCTCAAGAATTTAAAGCCCTCCCTCCGACACCAACTTTCCAGCCACGTGTTCAACCTCTCTATCTTTCTATTCTTGTACTCATTAGCACGTGGCACTATGGGAGTGCCTTCACCACAAGGACTGCAGCAGTTCAAGAAAGTGGATTGCCACCGCCTTCTCAAGGACAATTAGGGATGGGCAATAAATTCTGGCCTTGCCAGTGACGCCCTGATCCCAGGAATGAATTTTTTTTTAAACTCAAGAAAGCTGTGAGTTCAGGGCTAGAGGAAGTTTGCCCCAGTGGGCTAGGGTAAGTGGCAGAGGCAGCTGAACAGGTATCAATCTTAGAGACAAAAAAGTCCACGAACTCCTCACACTCGTTGTCGGAGGTGAAGGTGGAGGAGATAGAGGAGAGGGGTTGAAGACGACGGTTAGCGGTGGAGAATTGAAGCCGGGGTTTATCTTTGCATTCCAGAATGATTCTGGAATAGTGAGCAATTTTGGCAGTCGAGAGTAGGACCCGATAATGCTTTGTGTGGTCCAGCCAGATCTGGTGGTGAATGACTAAACTAGTTGTCCGCTATATCCGTCTGCATCCCTTGGACTTAAGGGAGTGAAGATGAGTGCGAACCAGATGGGATGGCAAGGGTGAGTGAGAGTAGTTGTTTTAATACGGATTAGGGCATCAAAGGTGGTGGTGATGGTGTGGTTGAGCAGATTGGTAACTGCAGAAATGTCATGGTAAATGGAGAGCCAAAGGCTGGACAGTTGGGATTTTGGTAAGTGCAGCTGTAAAAGAGTTGGGAGTGAGATTTTTTCCAGGGGCGGACACAGAAGGAAGTAGGGTTTCAGGGGGTGGGGGGTAAGATAGAGTGGAACATAAATTAAACAATGAAGTAACCCCTTAAATAAAGTTATTTACACAATTTACCTCAGAAAAAGTCAGAAGCTTCTAGAATATGTTGTTCTCAGTTTTTTAAATACAAAATAAATCCATTACCTCATAGGTTGCCAGGCTTTTCCACTGGAATCATCATCATAGGCGGTCATGGAAACATAGAAAATAGGTGCAGGAGTAGGCCATTCGGCCCTTCTAGCCTGCACTGCCATTCAATGAGTTCATGGCTGAACATGCTTCAGTACCCCATTCCTGCTTTCTCGCATTACCCCTTGATCCCCCTAGTAGTAAGGACTTCATCTAACTCCTTTTTGAATATATTTAGTGAATTGGCCTCAACAACTTTCTGTGGTAGAGAATTCCACAGATTCACCACTCTCTGCGTGAAGATGTTTCTCCTCATCTCGGTCCTAAATGGCTTACCCTTTATCCTTAGACTGTGACCTCTGGTTCTGGACTTCCCCAACATTGGGAACATTCTTCCTGCATCTAACCTGTCTGAACCCATCAGAATTTTAAACGTTTCTATGAGGTCCCCGCTCATTCTTCTGAACTCCAGTGAATACAAGCCCAGTTGATCCAGTCTTTCTTGATAGGTCAGTCCCGCCATCCCGGGAATCAGTCTGGTGAACCTTCGCTGCACTCCCTCAATAGCAAGAATGTCCTTCCTCAAGTTAGGAGACCAAAACTGTACACAATACTCCAGGTGTGGCCTCACCAAGGCCCTGTACAACTGTAGCAACACCTCCCTGCCCCTGTACTCAAATCCCCTCGCTATGAAGGCCAACATGCCATTTGCTTTCTTAACCGCCTGCTGTACCTGCATGCCAACCTTCAATGACTGATGTACCATGACACCCAGGTCTCGTTGCACCTCCCCTTTTCCCAATCTGTCACCATTCAGATAATAGTCTGTCTCTCTGTTTTTACCACCAAAGTGGATAACCTCACATTTATCCACATTATACTTCATCTGCCATGCATTTGCCCACTCACCTAACCTATCCAAGTCACTCTGCAGCCTCATCGCATCCTCCTCGCAGCTCACACTGCCACCCAACTTAGCAAATTTGGAGATACTACATTTAATCCCCTCGTCCAAATCATTAATGTACAGTGTGAACAACTGGGGTCCCAGCACAGAACCTTGTGGTACCCCACTAGTCACTGCCTGCCATTCTGAAAAGTACCCATTTACTCCTACTCTTTGCTTCCTGTCTGACAACCAGTTCTCAATCCATGTCAGCACACTACCCCCAATCCCATGTGCTTTAACTTTGCACATTAATCTCTTGTGTGGGACCTTGTCGAAAGCCTTCTGAAAGTCCAATTATACCACATCAACTGGTTCTCCCTTGTCCACTCTACTGGAAACATCCTCAAAAAATTCCAGAAGATTTGTCAAGCATGATTTCCCTTTCACAAAACCATGCCGACTTGGACCTATCATGTCACCTCTTTCCAAATGCGCTGCTATGACATCCTTAATAATTGATTCCATCATTTTACCCAATACTGAGGTCAGGCTGACCGGTCTATAATTCCGTTTTCTCTCTCCCTCCTTTTTTAAAAAGTGGGGTTACATTGGCTACCCTCCACTCGATAGGAACTGATCCAGAGTCAATGGAATGTTGGAAAATGACTGTCAATGCATCCGCTATTTCCAAGGCCACCTCCTTAAGTACTCTGGGATGCAGTCCATCAGGCCCTGGGGATTTATCGGCCTTCAATCCCATCAATTTCCCCAACACAATTTCCCGACTAATAAGGATTTCTCTCAGTTCCTCCTCTTACTAGACCCTCTGACCCCTTTTATATCCGGAAGGTTGTTTGTGTCCTCCTTAGTGAATACCGAACCAAAGTACTTGTTCAATTGGTCTGCCATTTCTTTGTTTCCCGTCATGACTTCCCCTGATTCTGACTGCAGGGGACCTACGTTTGTCTTCACTAACCTTTTTCTCTTTACATATCAATAGAAACTTTTGCAATCCGTCTTAATGTTCCCTGCAAGCTTCTTCTCGTACTCCATTTTCCCTGCCCTAATCAAACCCCTTGTCCTCCTCTGCTGAGTTCTAAATTTCTCCCAGTCCCCAGGTTCGCTGCTATTTCTGGCCAATTTGTATGCCACTTCCTTGGCTTTAATACTATCCCTGATTTCCCTTGATAGCCACGGTTGGGCCACCTTCACTTTTTTATTTTTACGTCCCTTGAAACGAGGATGACTTGCTTTCACGCCTAAAAGGGTGGGACTTACAAAAAGTAAATCCTGGCATGCTCATTCAAAATGTTCATTAACTCAGCAGAAAAGGATCCTTAATCATTTTCTGAAGCCAAAGCGGAGAACAATGTCAGCCCTGGATACTTGTGTCTACTTAGATGACAAACATCAGTGAACACTTGGTGCAAGAGCGATACAGATGCTGCTTATTCATCTCAAAAACTGATCAACATTACAAGATATTCCAAGACAGATGATGATTCCAGCAACTCTACATTATCAATACTATCATCTCACTTTTTTGTATCAAATTTTGGTTATGTGGCCTTGACTAGGAAAATAGATTAAAGTATTGGACGGTTGATGAGCAGTGGCAGACATTTAAGGAGATATTTCAAAACTCACAACAAAAATATATCCCAATGAGAAGGAAAGACTGTCAGAGAAGGGATAAGCATCCGTGGCTAACTGAGGAAGTAAGGGATGGTATCAAATTGAAAAGGCACACAATGTGGCCAAGACTAGTGGGAGGCCAGAGGATTGGCAAACTTGGAAAAGCCAGCACAGAACGACTAAAAAAATAACAAAGAGGAGGAAAATAGATTATGAAAGTAAACTAGCATAAAATATAAAAACAGATAGTAAGATTTTCTACAGGTAGATAAAAAGGAAAAGAGTAGCTAAAGTAAATGTTGGTCCCATAGGGGATGAGACTGGGGAATTAATAATGGTGAACAGGGAAATGGCAGAGATGTTGAACAAATATTTTGTATCGGTCTTCATGGTAGAAGACACTAAAAACATCCCAATAGTGGATAATCAAGGGGATATAGGGAGGGAGGAACTTAATACAATCACGATCACTAAAGAAGTAGTACTTGGTAAATTAATGGGATTAAAGGTGGACAAATCCCTTGGACCTGATGGCTTACATCCAAGGGTCTTAAAAGAAGTGGCTGCAGAAATAGTGGATGCATTGGTTATAATCTACCAAAATTCCCTGGATTCTGGGGAGGTCCCAGCAGATTGGAAAACAGCAAATATAACGCCCCTATTTAAAAAAGGAGGCAGACAAAAAGCAGAAAACTATAGACCTGTCATTGGGAAAATAATGGAGTCCATTATTAAGGAAGCAGTAGCAGGACATTTGGAAAAGCATAATTCAATCAAGCAGAGTCAGCATAGTTTTATGAAAGGGAAATCATGTTTGACAAATTTGCTGGAGTTCTTTGAGGATATAACGAGCAGGGTGGATAATGAGCAACCAGTGGATATGGTGTATTTGGATTTTCAGAAGGCATTCGATAAGGTGCTACATAATAAGTTACTGCACAAGATAAAAGTTCACGGGGTTGGGGGTAATATATTAGCATGGATAGAGGATCAGCTAACTAACAGAAAACAGAGAGTGAGGATAAATGGGTAATTTTCCAGTTGGCAAACGGTAACTAGTGGGGTGACACAGATCGGTGCTGGGGCCTCAACTATTTACATATATTAATGACTTGGATGAAGGGACCGAGTGTAATGTAGCCAAGTTTGCTGATGATACAAAGATGGAAAGCAAATTGTGAGGACACAAAAAATCTGCAAAGGGATATAGACAAGCTAAGTGTATGGGCAAAAATTTGGCAGGTGGAGTATAATGTGGGAAAATGTGAGGTTATTCACTTTGGCAGAAAAAAATAGAAAAGCAAATTATAATTTAAATGGAGAAAAATTTGCAATGTGCTGCAGTACAGAGGGACCTGGAGGTCCTTGTGCATGAAACACAAAAAGTTAGTATGCAGATACAGCAAGTAATCGGGAAGACAAATGGAATGTTGGCCTTTATTGCAAGGGGGATAGAGTATAAAAGCAGAGAAGTCCCGCGATAGGGTATTGGTGAGTTCACACCTGGAGCATTGCATACAGTTTTGGTCTCCGTATTTAAAGAAAGATATGCTTGCATTGGAGGCTGTTCAGGGAAGGTTCACTCGGTTGATTCCGGAGATGAGGGGGTTGACTTATAAAGAAAGGTTGGGACTATACTCATTGGAGTTCAGAAGAATGAGAGGTGATCGTATCGAAACATAAAATAATGAGGGGGCTCGACAAGGCGGATGCAGAGAGGATAGTTCCACTCATAGAGGAAACTAAAACTAGGGGACATAGTCTCAAAACAAGGGGCTGCCCATGTAAAAATGAGATGAGGAGGAGTTTCTTCTTTCTGAAGGTTGAAAATCAATGGAATTCTCTGCCCCAGAGAGCTGTGGAGTCATTGAATATATTTAAGGCGGAGATGGACATATTTTTCAGAGATAAGGGAATAAAGGGTTATGGGGAGCGGGCAGGGAAGTGGAGCTGAGTCAATGATCAGATCAGCTGTAATCTTACAAATGGCGCAGCAGGCTCGAGGGGCCAAATGTCCTACTTCTGTTCCTATTTCTTATGTTCTTATGTCTTGAAATTTGATCTCTCCCTCCCTTCAGGCATACAAATTTTACCTGCAATGGTTAGTTAAAGCTGTGTCAATATTTTAGATATAATTTGCGCACAATTTCTTATCAATGGTGTCTACTTTTTTGAGATGATGTTCACTTTTGATTTCAAATGGTCCAATGAACAAGAATTTTACATTCTTGTACCAAATCTTCTGCCATTGGAGTGTCAACATACATTGCAGCAACATGGTTGCCTTTTAGGGTGAACTGATGGTGCAATTCACTTGACATTGGTTTTATGAATGCTATTTCCCTGGCTGATTCAAGAGTTATTGATCGGATGTTTGAGAATGATGATCCTGTCTAAAAGGCACACATATGAAGGAGATCTTTTTTTTAAAACTAAGCACATAACAGTAGCCTACAATATCTACAGCAGTGAGAGAATCTGCTGGCATGTCTTTTATGAAATGCCACTGCTCAGTTTGCAGTTTCAATGCAGACATCTCTTTTCCTTGTTATATTTTTGTGACTTAACATTTTGACTATAGACCATCACTGCTCTGTGAATCATAGCAACATGCTAGATTTATTGTGCTGTAAAAATAGCTTATTATTTTTGACATTTTCTATTGCTGGTTTTGAGTTAAGAATAACACGGTCAGTTGCATCTTCAGGATTCCAATGAGCATCGTCATAAATCAACAGAAGTTACATCAGCTTTAAGACAGAGCAGACCAGGACATAAGCCAGCAGTCAACTGAGGAAAGAATGTAAGCAGACAATTAAACAAGTGTACAATGTTGAGTTCTATATGTAGGTTTTCTACTGAGGCAGTCATCAGGTTAGAGACTTCCTTGAGAAAATAATTACATTCCAAGATTGCAGCACTTAGAGATCTGTATTGGGAACATTTTTATTATTTATTTAGCATTTTTTTAAGACTTAATAAAAAACTTTTTTGAAAGACATTGCTCAGCTTGGAGAGGACAACATTCCATTAAACTTGGAGGGGACAGTGAAGCACTTAATAGTTGAAATACAAGTGATATTTTCAATATAAACTGTCCAGTAAATCATAAAGGGCACAGAGTGGCTACCAGTGAATTACGAAAGTTATGACGCACACACTGGACTAGACAATGCAGTGGTTACAACATTGTATTTTCACCTCTAGAAAATGGGATTCAATCCAGCCCAGACTGAAAACAGAAATGTAGCAGTGAATGCTCAGCATCGGTGTCATCACTCTTGGCCAGGTATAGCATGATTAGTTGCAAAGTTAACCTCCCTTTACTCTACCCCAGCAATGCGACTGAGCCTTAACCTTAGAAGAACACCCCCAACCGTACCATTTTTTTTGCAGCCTCAGTGCCATTCCCAATTTGTGCTAAATTAGAGGCATTTTAATGTCCATTAGTTCAGCTAATACTGCCAAAACTAATTCCACTTGGCTTTTAGTCAGCAGACAGTGGAGATTTCCATCCCATTAATTTAGATGGGATTGTATCATGGATATCAGAGGTGAAAGTGTCTAACCCTTTGATCCAGTCACCATATGCCCTGCTTTTAATCTTCATTACATCAGACCTATGAGTACTTAATGCTGATATCAGTGCTGTGCAATAAAAGTAGAAATATGTCCTACTTCTAAGAAGTGACATTCTTCACATTGAAAGGCACAAAAACATCAAAAATGTCAAGATTTTAAAATGGTCCACACCACATTTCAAGGTGCTTGAGATTTTCATAATCATAAATGGACTACATAGAGCAGGGAAGTGGGACTAATTGGATAGCTCTTTCAGAGCCTGTACAGGCACGTTGGGGCGAATGGCCTCCTTCTGTGCTATATGACTCTATGATACATTAAACGCAGTTAAAACCCTACCAGTTTGCACAATTAACCATTTTTTTTTCTGGACTTAAATAGAGTTACTATTTCAATATGTGAAAGACAGTAAAAAGGTAAGCACAAGGCTGGTGATAAAATTAAAGGCACACTTGGTATTTTCAACCAAGAGATTATCTGCATTAGAATGCAACTTTAAGCCCATCACATAATCCATAATAGAGAATGCAAAACCGGCACAATCAAACCCGTCAATGAAGTTTTTCTGTTGCAAAGACTGAAGCTGACTCCTCCATCAGTCAGGCCAGCACAGATAAACGAGATACACAATCTTGTATAGCTATGGTGATGAAACCAAATCTTTCATAACCTAGGATTTTGTCCTCAGGTTGTTGTTCTTCATAAGCATCATCATTCATTTATAGAGATCATGCATTTATATAGAGCCTTGAGACTTTTTTTTACATTAAAGGCGCTATATAAATGCATGATGATGATTACGAAGAACCTGAGGACAAAATTCTTGGTTATGGAAGATTTGGTTTCATCGCCATTGCTATAAAATATTCTGTATCTCGTACAACTGTGCTGGCCTGACTGATGGAGGAGTCAGCTTCAGCCTTCGCTCCATCAAAGTTCATTGAAATATATGCTTTAATCTTAATTAAAACCCACATGATAATAGTGTTGCCATTAACAGCAGTACAATTCCCACAGCAGTGCTATAATGAAAGTGAGGTAACACTGCAGCTTCAAGGGAACTATTCTGAAGAGGTGATATTTAGCTGTTCGTCAGGAGGCAGCTGTGCCATTGGCAGCAAATGCACGTTAGAAGCTTTTGGTGATGCATGGCACCACGATTCTTAGCCATGCACTGTCTCATCTTTCACCCCACCCATACAGGTTAGCAGTGTAGTTTTGACAGAATTGTAAGTCATGATTACAACTTGCAAGTAAATGCATATATAACTGCAAATATACCATTCTGCCAAGTTGTCTTTATATTGCCACTGATCCTGTCAAAATAACTCTGCAGTGTAAATGGAGTAAATTCTACACGGTTGCATCCCCACATCAGAGAACTGGTTGAGGTAGAAGTGATTATTTGGCATAAATAGGTGTATGACTGAAATAAACAGAGCTACAGTTTGTACTTGCAATTTTAAGGCTTAAAATCCAACATAAATTCTCAACACCAATATAAATTTTAATTTACATATAAGCTGATTTAGACTAAAACATTTGAATTTTCAGCAAAAATAAGTTGCGAATCTGTAATAATTTATTTTTATTTTTAAATAGAAAATTTTACTCTATACCGAATCATAAGCTTAACCAGTAACCAGATTATTTGACTCTGATACATGGAAGTCAGTAATGTCATGCTTAGAACAAAATCAGAAAATGCTGGAAACACTCAGCAGGTCAGGAAACATCTTGGATAAAACATACAAGACGTTTTGAATATGGCCCCTTTCTCAAAACTGAGTCCTGAAGAAGGGTCTGCACTCGGGACGTGCTATCTGTTCTCTCCACAGATGTTGCCTGACCTGACAAGTGTTTGGAGTTTTCTGTTTCAGAATTTCTCCAGATGCTTTAATGTCATGCTGGGGTCAGTCAGTTATAATCAATGATCATTAAGTTCTATGCTTGGCAGTACATTATTGACTTGGAGAAAAAGAACATTTGAGCAAGAACCCAGAACTACACAAAACAGAAATAATGTAAAATTTGCCAATGCAGGAGAAAATGTTTTCTTTGGTAGAATGAACCATAAGTGATGAGTAAATGGTTAATACCTGTCTGTATGGTGCAGTGATGGATTGCTGCACTGCTCTTTTACTTCTGGGATCTGGCCTAGAATGAAGAAATAATTGGCTGGTGGGGCTCTTATGTGAAAGGATATACTTGCTTTGGAGGCAGTTCAGAGAAGGTTCACTAGGTTGATTCCGGGGATGAGGGGTTGACTTATGAGGAAAGGTTGAGTAGGTTGGGCCTCTACTCATTGGAATTCAGAAGAATGAGAGGTGCTCTTATCGAAACATATAAGATTATGAGGGGGCTTGACAAGGTGGATGCAGAGAGGATGTTTCCACTGATGGGGGAGACTAGAACTAGAGGGCATGATCTTAGAATAAGGGACCGCCCATTTAAAACAGAGATGAGGAGAAATTTCTTCTCTCAGAGGGTTGTAAATCTGTGGAATTCGCTGCCTCAGAGAGCTGTGGAAGCTGGGGCATTGAATAAATGACAGAAATAGACAGTTTCTTAAACGATAAGGGGTTATGGAGAGCGGGCGGGGAAGTGGAACTGAGTCCATGATCAGATCAGCCATGATTTTATTGCATGGCGGAGCAGGCTCAAGGGGCCATATAGAAACATAGAAAATAGGTGCAGGAGTAGGCCAATCGACCCTTTGAGCCTGCACCATCATTCAATAAGATCATGGCTGATCATTCCTTCAGTTCAGTACCCCTTTCCTGCTTTCTATCCATACTCCTTGATCTCTTTAGCCGTAAGGGCCATATCTAACTTCCTCTTGAATATATCCAATGAACTGGCATCAACAACTCTCTGTGGCAAGGAATTCCACAGGTTAACAACTCTCTGACGAAAGAAGTTTCTCCTCATCTCAGTCCTAAATGGGCTACTCTTTATCCGAAGACTATGTCCCCTGGTTCTGGACTTCCCCAACATCGGGAACATTCTTCCCGCATCTAACCTGTCCAGTCCCGTCAGAATCTTATATGTTTCTATGAGATCCCCTCCCATCCTTCTAAACTCCAGTGTATAAAAGCCCAGTTGATCCAGTCTCTCCTCTTATGTCAGTCCAGCCATCTCTGGAATCAGTCTGGTGAAACTTTGCTGCACTCCCTCAATAGTAAGAACGTCCTTCCTCAGATTAGGAGACCAAAACTGAACACAATATTCCAAGTAAGGCCTCACCAAGGCCCTGTACAACTGCAATAAGACCTCCCCGCTCCTATACTCAAATCCCCTTGCTATGAAGGCCAACATAGCATTTGCCTTCTTCACCGCCTGCTATACCTGCATGCCAACTTTCAATGACTGATGAACCATGACACACAGGTCTCGTTGCACCTCCCTTTTCCTAATCTGCTGCCATTCAGATAATATTCTGCCTTCGTGTTTTTTCCCCCAAAATGGATAACCTCACATTTATCCACATTATACTGCATCTGCCATGCATTTGCCCACTCACCTAACCTGTCCAAGTCACCCTGCAGCCTCTTAGCGTCCTCCTCACAGCTCGCACCGCCACCCAGTTTAGTGTCATCTGCAAACTTGGAGATATTACACTCAATTCCTTCATCTAAATCGTTAATGTATATTGTAAAGAGCTGGGATTCCAGCACTGAGCCCTGCGGCACCCTACTAGTCACCGCTTGCTATTCTGAAAAGGATCTGTTTATCCCGACTCTCTGCTTCCTGTCTGCCAACCAGTTCTCTATCCACGTCAGTACATTACCCCCAATACCTTGTGCTTTGATTTTGCACACCAATCTCTTGTGCGGGACCTTGTCAAAAGCCTTTTGAAAGTCCAATTACACCACATCCACTGGTTCTTCTTTGTCCACTCTGCTAGTTACATCCTCAAAAAATTCTAGAAGATTCGTCAAGCATGATTTCCCTTTCATAAATCCATGCTGGCTTGGACCGATCCTGTCACTGCCTCCAACATTTTTCCCACTACTGATGTCAGGCTAACCGGTATATAATTACCCGTTTTCTCTCTCCCTCCTTTTTTAAAAAGTGGTGTTACATTCGCTACCCTCCAGTCCATAGGAACTGATCCAGAGTCGATAGACTGTTGAAAAATGATCACCAATGCATCCACTATTTCTAGGGATACTTCCTTAAGTACTCTGGGATGCAGACTATCAGGCCCCAGGGAATTATCGGCCTTCAATTTCCCAAACACAATTTCCCACCTAATAAGGATATCCTTCACTTCCTCCTTCTCACGAGACCCTTGGTTCCCTAATACATTCTGAAGGTTATTTGTGTCTTCCTTCGCGAAGACAGAACCAAAGTATTTGTTCAATTGTTCTGCCATTTCTTTGTTCCCCATTATAAATTCACCTGAATCCGACTGCAAGGGACCTACATTTGTCTTCACTAATCTTTTTCTCTTCACATATTTATAGAAGCTTTTGCAGTCACTTTTTATGCTCCCTGCAAGCTTCCTCTTGTACTCTATTTTCCCCCTCTTAATTAAACCCTTAGTCCTCCTCTGTTGAATTCTAAATTTCTCCCAGTCCTCAGGTTGTTGCTTTTTCTAGCCAATTTATATGTCTCTTCCTTGGATTTAACACTATCCTTAATTTCCCTTGTTAGCCACAGTTGAGCCACCTTTCCCGTTTTATTTTTACTCTAGACAGGGATGTACAATTGCTGAAGTTCATCCATGTGATCTTTAAATGTTTGCCATTGCTTATCCACCGTCAACCCTTTAAGTATCCTTTGCCAGTCTATTCTTGCCAATTCACGACTCATACCGTCGAAGTTACCTTTCCTTAAGTTCAGGACCCTAGTTTCCGAATTAACTGTATTACTTTCCATCTTAATAAAGAATTCTACCATATTATGGTCACTCTTCCCCAAGGGGCCTCGCACAACAAGATTGCTAATTGTTCCTTCTCATTACACATCACCCAGTCTAAGATGGCCAGCTCTCTAGTTGGTTCCTCGACATATTGGTTTAGAAAACCATCCCTAAAACACTCCAGGAAATCCTCCTCCAACACATTGCTACCAGTTTGGTTCGCCCAATCCATATGTAGATTAAAGTCGCCCATAATAACTGCTGTACCTTTTTGCACACATTCCTTATTTCTTGATTGATGCTGTCCCCAACCTCACTACTACTGTTTGGTGGTCTGTACACAACTCCCACTAGCGTTTGCTGCTCTTTGGTATTCCGCAGCTCCACCCATATCGATTCCACATATGGCCTACTCCTGTTCCTATTTTTTATGTTCTTATGAGACTGGGCAGTCTCATCTTGGGTAGGATTTCATAGCACAAAAGCAATTAAACAGCAGTTGTAAGTTGAGTCTCACTCAAAAGTCACAGGATTGACTGTCTCGTAAATGGAAAGCAGTTATTTTGGTACAGTAACGAGCGACCTTCAGAATCATAGAATAGTACAGCACAGGAGACCATTCGATCCATCAAGTCTGCACTAGCTCTCTCGCGAAGAGCAATCCAGTTAGTACCACTCCCCAGCTCTTTCTTCATATCCTTGCAATTTTTTCTCTGTTATGTTTTTCCTCCAATTCCCTTTTGCAAGCTATTATTGAATCTGTTTCCACTACCCCATCAGCCAGTGCATTCTAAATCCTAATCACTCATTGTGTAAAATAGTTTTTCCTCATGTCGCCTCTGGTTCTTTTGCCAATCACCTTAATCTGTGCCCTTTCATTATCATTATCAATTAGCCATTGGAAACAAGAAGTTGATGTTGAAGCACACAGGTGAGGTGGAGCATGGTGGCGAGAAAACTGTCAATGGTGAATGTGGGCAGTGAGTGTCAAAAATGTTCCATTCAACAGGATCCATTACCTCAACTGAGCAGAAAGACTCGCCCCCACCACACCACACCCCACACCCTGCCAAAAAAGTGAAAAAAATATTTGACAAAAGTGGTGTGAGCAGAATCAGACTGGCTAATCAATTTGATTGATAGACCACATGAAACCAGCTGATACATAAAATATGTTACTAAGCAAATTGCAACTTAATCTTTCTTTGTGGGACATTGAAGATAAAACAGCTGGTGTTTAAAAGTTATCCTTCATTTCATCTTAATACTTAAACACAGCTCAGTGAACAGTATTGATGTAGATTTGAGTGTTACTGGATTTAGATTTAAATTACAATTCTTTTGTTGAAACAAAAACTTGCCTACTGAATAGATGTTTAAAAATATTAAAATGACTCAGACCTTGATTTTTATAACCTATTCTCAGGATGTGGTGACACTGGCAAGATTGCATTGTATTACTCATCCCTAGATGCCTACTCCTAAACCACTGCAGTCCTTGTGGTGCTGCTGCTCCCACAATTGTGTTAGGCAGGTATGCCGGAGAGGCACTGCTGGCGCGAAGACACGACCTCATCTCTCTCATCTGGAGGGAGGAGAGCATGCCGGGAGATCTGAGCGATGCAGTAATCGTGACCATCTTTAAAAAAGGGGACAAGAATCTCCCTATCAGCCAGTGGGAAAGACGTCGGTAGAATCCTCTTCAACCGTCTTCTTCCCGTGACTGAGGAACCCCTCCCGGAGTCACAGTGCGGATTTCGTCCTCTACGGGGTACAACAGACATGATTTTTGCAACGCGATAGCTACAGGAAAAATGCAGAGAAAAGCGCCAGCCCTTATACATGGCATTCTTCAACCTTACAAAGGCCTTTGACACTGTCAACTGCGAGGGTCTATGGAGCGTCCGCCTCCATTTCGGATGCCCCCAACATCACCATCCTCCACCTGCTCCACGACGACATGCAGGCCGTGATCCTTACCAACGGATCCATCACAGACCCAATCCACATCCGGACCGGGGTCAAACAGGGCTGCATCATCGCCCCAACCCTCTTCTCAATCTTTCTCGTCGCCATGCTCCAACTCACAATCAACAAGCTCCCCGCTGGAATGGAACTAAACTACAGAACCAGTGGGAACCTGTTCAACCTGCGCCATCTCCGGGTCAGGTCCAAGACCACCCCAACCTCTGTCGCCGAACTACAGTACGCGGACGACGCCTGCGCCTGCGCACATAGAGAGGCTGAACTCCAGGACATAGTTGACGTATTTACTGAGGCGTACGAAAGCATGGGCTTTACGCTAAACATCTGTAAGACAAAGATCCTCCGCCAACCTGTCCTCGCCGCACAGCACTGCCCCCCAGTCATCAAGATCCACTGCGCGGCCCTGGACACCGTGGACCACTTCCCATATCTCTGGAGCCTCCTATCAAGAAGAGCAGGCATTGACGACGAGATCCAACACCGCCTCCAGTGCGCCAGTGCAGCCTTCGGCTGCCTGAGGAAAAGAGTGTTTGAAGACCAGGCCCTCAAAACTGCCACCAACCTCATGATCTACAGGGCTGTAGTAATACCCGCCCTCCTGTATGGCTCAGATACATGGACCATGTACAGTAGACATCTCAAGTCGTTGGAGAAATATCACCAACGATGTCTTCGCAAGATCCTACAAATCACCTGGGAGGACAGGTGCACCAACATCAGCATCTTCGTCCAGGCTAACATCCCCAGCATTGAAGCACTGACCACACTCGATCAGCTCCACTGGGCAGGCCACATAGTTCACATGCCAGACAAGAGACTCCCAAAGCAAGTGCTCTATACGGAACTCCTTCACGGCAAATGAGCCAAAGGTAGGCAGCAGAAACGTTACAAGGACACCCTCAAAGTATCCCTGATAAAGTGCAACATCCCCACTGACACCCGACAGTCCCTGGCCAAAGACTGCCCTATGCATCCGGGAGGGCGCTGAGCACCTCGAGTCTCAGCGCCGAGAGCATAAAGAAATCAAGTGCAGGCAGCGGAAAGAGCGTGTGGCAAACCAGTCCCACCTACCCCTTCCCTCAATGACTATCTGTCCCACCTGTGACAGAGTCTGTACCCATCAGAATGGACTGTTCAGCCACCAAAGAACTCACCTCAGGAGTGGAAGCAAGTCTTCCTTGATTCTGAGGGACTGCCTATGATGGATGGGTTAGGCAGGAATGTACAAATAAAAAATTGTTATGCAAATAACTAAATATTGTATTAATAATATTGCTGCATGATCTTTACATCAAATACATGTTAAAATAGAATCCTCTATAAAATTTGGAGATATTTAACTCCTAAAATAATGTAGATGGCCACTATCAATATCTATGCACCCGCAAAAACTCAAATATTTCTTATCCCCACATATATCCGACAAAGACGGATTGCCAGAAAGAAAGAACTTGCATTTGTATAGCACCTTACACATCCATGAAGTGCTAGCATGCAATGTTCAGTAGACAGCACAAGCACATTTATTTAGTCTGATGAAGGGTAAACATCCGAAATGTCATAATCTGTCTTTTCTCTCCACAGATGCCGATTGACCTACTGTGTATTTCCACTATCTTGTTTCTATTTCAGATTTCCAGCATTTGCCGGTTTTCCTTGCTGTTTTACTACATTTATATAGCAAGGGTGGTATTAGCAGTTTATTGTAATTTGCTGCCATTGTCAGGTCAGAATGCAACAAGAAAAGTAGAACCTTAAGATTACCTTTTTCAATACTGGCTGAAAAGAACAGCAGCATTTATATTGGGAAACTAAAGGCTGGGAGGATTTGTGCATTCTCATTGAGGGATATAGTGATATCGGTCAACAGTGGTTCCAAACAGCTGTAAGATCTCCACTGCAAACCTGTACTAGATCATCTGACACAACTCTTAGCTAGCATAGATTTTATTAGGTTGCCTCTGAAATAACTAACCCGCATTTACCCTGTAGAAAATATGCCAAGATTCACATAGAAACATAGAAATTAGAAATTTACGACACAAAAGGAGGCCATTCAGCCCATTGTGTCTGTGCCAGCCAAGCAAGAGCTATCTAGTCTAATCCCACTTTCCAGCTCTTGGTCCGTAGCCCTGTAGGTAATGGCACTTCAAGTGCATATCCAAGTACCTTTTAAATACAATGAGGGTTTCTGCCTTTTAACCCTTTCAGGCAGTGAGTTCCAGAGTCCCCACCACCCTCTGGGTGAAAACAGTTGACAACGTCCCTCTAATCCTTCTACCAACTACTTTAAATCTATGCCCCCTGGTTATTGACCTCTCTGCTAAGGGAACTAGGCCCTTCCTATCCACTCTATCTAGATTCCTCCTAAGTTTATACACTTCAATAAGGTCTGCCCTCAGCATCCTTTGTTCCAAAGAAAACAACCCCAGCCTATCCAATTTTTCCTCATAACAAAAATTCTCCAGTCCTGGCAACACCCTCGTAAAGCTCCCTGTACCCTCTCTAGTGCAATCACATCTTTCCTGTAATGTGGTGACCAGAACTGTACAAAGAGCTCGAGCTGTAGTCTAATTAGTGTTTTATATAGTATGCCTTCTTAACCACTTTATCTACCCTGTCCTGCTACCTTCAAGGATCTGTGGACATGGACTCCAAGGTCCCTCTGTTCCTCTACACTTTTCAGTATCCTTCCATTTATTGTGTATTCCCTTGCCTTGTTAGTACTCCCCAAATGCATTACGTCACACTTCTCCGGATTGAATTCCATTTGCCACTTTTCTGCTCACCTGACCAGTTCATTGATATCCTCCTTGAGTCTACAGCTTTCAACAACAACTTGAATTTATATAGCACCTTTAACGTAGTGAAACATCCCAAGGTGCTTCACAGGTGTGTTACGAAATTTAAAAAAATTGACACCGAGCCGCATAGTTAGAAATTAGCGCAGGTGACCAAAAGCTTGGTCAAAGAGGTAGGTTTTAAGGAGCGTCTTGAAGGAGGAAAGAGAGGCAGAGAGGTGGAGAGGTTTAGGCAAGGAGTTCCAGAGCTTGGGGCCTAGACAACAGAAGGCAAGGTCACCAATAGCTGAGCGATTATAATCAGGGATGCTCAAGGGGGTAGAAAGAATTAGAGGAACGCAGACATCTTGGTGGGTGGGGGAGGGAGTTGTGGGGCTGGAGGAGATTACAGAGATGGGGAGGGGCGAGGCCATGGAGGGATTTGAAAATAAGGACGAGAATTTTGAAATCGAGGTGTTGCTTAACCGGAAACCAATGTAGGTCAGCGAGCGCTGGGGTGATGGGTGAGCGGGACTTGGTGCAAATTAGGACATGGGCAGCCGAGTTTTGAATCACCTCTCGTTTACATAGGGTAGAATGTGGGACGCCAGCCAGGAGTGTGTTGGAATAGTCAAGTCTAAAGGTATCAACAGCATGGATGTGGACTTCAGCAGTGGATGAGCTGAGGAAAGGGCGGAGATGGGCGAGGAAATAGACGGTCTTAGTTATGTTGTGGATATGTGGTCGAAAGCGCGTTTTGAGGTCAAATATGACACCAAGGTTGCGAACAGTCTGGTTCAACCTCAGACAGAAGTTGGGGAGAGGGATGGAGTCAAGGGTAGGGAACGGAGTTTGTAGTGAGGACCGAAAACAATGGCTTCTGTCTTCCCAATATGCAACTGGAGAAATTTCTGCTATCCAGAACTGGATGTTGGACAAGCAGTCTGACAATTTAGAGACCGTGGAGGTAGTGAGATAAAGCTGGGTGTCATCAGCGTACATGTGGAAACTGACGCTGTGTTTTTGGATGATGACGTCAAGGGGTAACATGTAGATGAGAAATAGGAGGGGGCCGAGGATAGATCCTTGGGGGACACCAGAGGTAACGATGTGGGGAGAGGAAGAGAAGCCATTGCAGGTGATCCTCTGGCTACAATTAGATAGATAAGAATGGAACCAGGCAGTTCCACCCAGCTGGAGAGGTGTTGGAAAAGGATGGCGTGGTCAACCGTGTCAAAGGCTGCAGGCAAGTCAAGAAGGACGAGGAGGGATAGTGTGCCTTTGTTATAGTCACAAAGGATGTCATTTGTGACTTTGATGAGAGCTGTTTCGGTACTGCGGCAGGTGTGGAAACTGGATTGGAGGGATTCAATGGAATTGCGAGAAAGATGGGCACGGATTTGGGAGGCGACAACATGTTCAAGGACTTTGGAGAGGAAAAGGAAGTTGAAGATAAGGCAGTAGTTTGCAAGGATGGACGGGTCGAGGATTGTTTTTTTTGAGGAGAGGGGTGATGATGGCAGATTTAAGGAAGAGGGGGACAGTACCCGAGGAGAGAGAACCATTAACAATATCCTCACTATCAAGCATACGGCCAATATTTGTATCATAAACCAGCATAATATAAAAAGTCTTTGTTTCTGAACTGACCCTTGCACGAAGGAACACCAAGTACTGAAAAATGAATACTGTCGGTAAGACCAGCAGATTACAGCACCTCTGCCCCAGAACTCAGATTCCTAAGCAACCAATGAAAGCTAAATCCAGCCAGAAACAGGGTAACATCCAACAAGAAACATGACATGAAAGCTAAAATAGTGAAATTAGTCCTAACATTTAAAGAGGTAAAGTAGTAAATTGCCCATGGCATTGCAGAGTCAGGTTACAAATGTAAGCTTTTTTTATACAATTTGGTGACAGAGATCGTGGATATTATTTACAAATTAGTGCCACAGAGCCATCTAGTGGCCAGAGACTGCAACTACTGCAAGCCAGGTGACAAAATAAATGTGAATTGGAAACGTCGACATAGCATTACAACGTTATATGTTAACAGAAAAGTGTACGATATGGAAGTCTCAATGCATTTACCTCTTTATACATCTAACAGGGTTTCCTCTCAACACAAGCAATTCAATATGTATAATTTTAAAGGAGTTTCTCCATAAAATATCATAGGTGGTCCCTCGAACGAGGATGACTTGCTTCCACGAGAGTTCACAGATATTTCAATGAAGGACCTGATGTTCCAGTCCTGAACTTCAGTTGAGGGAGTGGAAGATGGCTGTGCATGGATTTTTTTTTAATGTGTGATGACAGAGCTAGGCCTTTATCCAGTGGCAAGCATTAACCAGAACAACTGGAGACCTGCTCTGCTGCACGGACCTGGTGCGCACACATATCGCAGTGCGGGCAGGGCCGTGCTGCCCCTGGGCCCTCTGCTCCTCTGGGCCCCGCACCCTCATTCACCGCACCTTTGCCACGATATTCCAGGGCCCGGTGCTCCAGCTCTATTTATAACCCCGACCTGCGGCGGTGTTCTCGCACAGGTCGGGGCGGCCGATGATGTTCCAGGGCCCGGCGCCTGCAGTGGTGTTCTCGCACAGGTCGGGGCGGCCCATGATCCATAAAATATAGTAGGTTAACAATTGACGAAAACTAATATACAGCGTCAACACAACAACTTGTATTTTATATAGCGCCTTTAACATAGTAAAATGTCCTAAAGCACTTCACAGGAGCGTTATAAAACAAAATTCGACACCGAACCACATGAGGAGATATTAGGGCAGATCAAAAGCTTGGTCAAAGAGGTAGGTTTCAAGGAGTGTCTTAACGGAGGAGAGGTAGAGAGGTGAGAGGTTTAGGGAGGGATTTCTAGAGCTTCGGGCCTTGGCAGCTGAAGGCATGGCCGCCAATAGTGGAGCAATTAAAATTGGGGATGTTCAAAAGGCCATAATTGGAGGAGTGCAGAGGGCTGGAGGAGGTTACAGAGATAGGGAGAGGCGAGGCCATGGAGGGATTTGAAAACAAGGATGAGAATTTTAAAATCAAGGCGTTGCTTAACCTATCAATTGTATCCTCATTGTATCTTGTTCTCAATTAACCAATATGCGGTTAAGTGAATAGATGAACCATATTGACCAGAAAGATCGCAGATTCAATCCACAGTCTTTGCTGACTTATCTAATCCCATCCAGGGCAACAAATGGTGGCAAAACAATTGACCCCAGTGCCCCTGAGCTAGAGGTGAAGATGATTAGCCATGGTTCTTGCTGATCACTATCCAGTGATTCCTACAAGATGTGCACATGCATGGACAGTGGGTGAGGTCAAAACTGAACTGAGTTCTGATCCCCGAGAATTAAATATCATGCTAACACTAGCATCGCACATGAAGAATGACCAGTTGGAAGAGTTACCAGAGGGTGACTGGTGCTCATAGTTTTACACCCCAGCGTTAAGAGAGGAGGATGGCGGGGGAAATCTAGTAGGAAAAAACAGCTCCAAACACTAAATTGTGCCAACTTTGTAGCAGTCAGTGTTCCCTGGCAATTGATTCTGAAGAGGACATTTCCATTTCCCCCAGTGAATTAAGAGTAAATGGTTCTCAATGGCAAGCTCTAAATGGTGACCAACATGGTGGATGGGGGAAATGCAATGCATGTCGTGCAGATAGCCCTCGACAATGTACTGCACAGGAAACTATTGGAGAAGATTAAGGGGTACTTAATCAGCAGAACTTTTCCAAACAGCATTCAACAGCAGTGGATCATTTTGAATTCTACATTCTGATTTATAATAGTTATAAGGGGTACTTAGAACAGCAGAAACTTGGATTAAGAACTGGTTGGAAGGGAGGAAACAGAGAACAGGAGTAAAAGACAGTTTCTCTGACAGGTTGGAAGTGGGTAGTGATGTCCCACAGGGTTTTGTTCGAGGACAATTTCTGTTCACTGTGTTAATCGATACTGTGGATATAGGACTAGAGGGAATGGTGTCCAAATTTGCAGACTATATTAAACTTACAAGCACAGTATATAATTCTGAGGAACAAAGGAAGCTGTAGGAATGTACTTATAAGATGGTAGAATAGGCAAAAATGCGGCAGATTGAATTTAATGTCAGTAAATGTGAGGGTACATTTTGATTTTAAAAATATTTTAACTGGGGAAATGCTGGGTGATATGGAAGGACAGAGGGAGTTAGGGTTCAGGTTCACAAGACATTAAAAGCAGAGCTTCAAATGGATAAAGCCATAAAATTGAGAATGGAATACTGGGTTTTATGGAAAGAGGTATAGAATATAAAAGTCGAGATATAATGGTGAATCTATATAAACCTTAAGTAAGACTGCAGTTGAGAGTAGTGTGTGCAGTTACGGACGCCACACTATATAGGAAGGATGTTGCAGCAATGGAGAGGACACAGACAAGATGCTACCTGGTGTGAGAAAGAAAAAACTTGTATTTGTTTAACGCCTTTCATAACCTTAGGATGTCCTAAAGTGATTCTCAGCCAATTAAATATTAATATGTTATATAATAACATAAAGTAAGTTTAATAAACATGAGGTACCACTGGCAAGCACTTTGGGTTTCATTTTTATGTAATGATCTCAATTTTGAAGTAAGATTTTGATGGTAGGAAGTTGCAGATAATATAGAATTGGTTCAACAGTTTTAAATTAGAATTATGAACGTACTGACTTTTCCCCATTCCCAGCATTAATCATAAAGAGAAAATGACCCAAAGATATCTGAATATAAATATAAAAGATACAGTAATATACCACAGGATACCAACTCCCACATACATTGGAGTACGCATACACAACGTATTTGTGAACGATCCTGTATCACAATTTAAAATTAAGGCTCCAAAGGCACACCACAGGACATATGCCATCACTTGCATCCCACAATTGCAAAGATGTCCGGTTTATATTAGCTACACCACATTAAAAACATTCAGATCTTGAAAAAAGGCTGAGGGGTGACCTAATAGAGGTCTTTAAAATTATGAAAGGTTTTGATAGAGTAGACAGAGAGAGTGTTTCCATTCGTGGAGAAGGGCAAAGCTGGAGTCCATCAATATATGATAGTCACCAAGAAATCAAATAGAGAATTCAGAAGAAATTTCTTTACCCACAGAGTGGTGCGAATGTGGAACTCGCTATCGCAGGGAGTGGTTGAGGCAAATAGTATAGATGCATTTAAAGGGAAGCTAGATAAGCATGAGGGAGAAGGGAATAGGGGGTTAAGCTGCAGAGTTCGATGAGGAAGGATGGGAGGAGGCTCGAGTGGAGCATAAACACCGGCATGGACAGGTTATGCCGAATGGCCTGTTTCTGTGTTGTAATTTTATATAATTGTATGTAGTCTTAGAACATAGGAACATAAGAAATAGAAACAGGAGTAGGCTATTTGGCCCCTCGAGTCTGTTCCGCCATTCAATAAGATCATGGCTGATCTGATCCTGGCCTCAACTCCACTTCCCCGCCCGCTCCCCATAACCCTTGACTCCGTTATCCTTCAAAAATCTGTCTATCTTCACATTAAATATATTCAAAGACCGAGCCTTCACAGCTCCCTGGGGTATAGAATTCCAAAGATTCACATCCCTCAGAGAGAAGAAATTCCCCCTCATTTCTGTCTTAAATGGGCAACCCCTTATTCTGAAACTATGCCTCCTGAGTTCTAGATTCCCTCAGGAGGGGAAACATCCTCCCTGCTTCTATTTTGTCAAGCCCCCTCAGAATCTTATGTTTCAATAAGATCACCTCTCATTTTTCTAAACTTTAATGAGTACAGGCCCAACCTTTCTTCATATGACACCCCTTCATCTCAGGAATCAACCTCAAGAACCTCTGAACTGCCTCCAATGCAAGTACAGGTTGTACCTCTCCAGTCCGGGACCCTCTGATCTGGCACCACCCGTGGTTCGGCATCAGTCCTGTGCCTGGAGTATGAGCAGCGACAGTGCGGCGGAGGATACAGGTGTGGCGGCGGAGGGGGGTGTGGCAGGGTGGCGACGGTAAGGGGTCCGGGTTTGGGGCAGTGGCGGCCGGGTCGGGGGCGGCGGATCCAGGACCAGAGGCGGCCAGGGACGGCAGCGGGGTCCGGGGGGGGCGGGGGGGGGCCGCGGCAGTGGGTCGACACGACCTTAAAAAAAAGAACAGCAAACCAGCATGGAGAGAGCGAGGTCCTAGTTTCGCAGCCGGAGGCGTTCAGGAGCCCGGGCACTGTCTTCAGGTACCGGTAGGCCAAGGCTAGGCGTGACCTCCCGTGGTTCAGCAAATTCTCTGTTCCGGCACAGGTCAGGTCCCGAGGGTGTCGGACTGGAGAGATATAACCTGTATATCCTTCCTCAAATAAGTAGACCAAAACTGTACGCAGGACTCCAGGTGTGGTCTTACCAATACCCTATACAGTTGGAGCAGGACTTCCCTGCTTTTATACTCCATCCCCCTTACAATAAAGGCCAACATTCCATTTGCCTTCGATACAATGATTATTGCTGTACCTTTCTGACAAGCCTCCATTATTTCTTGATTTATACTCCGTCCTACAGTGTGGCTACTGTTTGGTGGCCTGTAGACTACTCCCACCAATGGCTTCTTTCCCTTATTATTTTTTATCTCCATCCAAACTGATTCTACATCTTGATCTTCTGAACCAATATCATTTCTCACTACTGCACTGATCGCATCCCTTATTAACAGAGCAATCCTATCTCCTTTTCCTTTCTGCCTATCCTTACGAAATGGCAAATATCACTGAAAGTGCAACCACGTCTCTGTAATGGCAATGAGGAGGCAGACAAAAAGCAGGAAACTATAGACCAGTTAGCCTAACATCTGTGGTTGGGAAAATGTTGGAGTCCATTATTAAAGAAGCAGTAGCAGGACATTTGGAAAAGCATAATGCAGTCAGGCAGAGTCAGCATGGATTTATGAAGGGGAAGTCATGTTTGACAAATTTGCTGGAGTTCTTTGAGGATGTAACGAACAGAGTGGATAAAGGGGAGCCAGTGGATGTGGTGCATTTGGACTTCCAGAAGACATTTGACAATGTGCCACATAAAAGGTTACTGTACAAGATAAAAGTTCACGGGGTTGGGGATAATATATTAGCATGGATAGAGGATTGGCTAACTAACAGAAAACAGAGAGTCGGGATAAATGGTTCATTCTCTGGTTGGCAACCAGTAACTAGTGGGGTGTCGCAGGGATCAGTGCTGGGACCCCAACTATTTACAATCTATATTAACGACTTGGAAGAAGGGACTGAGTGTAATGTAGCCAAGTTTGCTGATGATACAAAGATGGGAGGAAAAGCAATGTGTGAGGACGACAAAAAAATCTGCCAAAGGACATAGACAGGCTAAGTGAGTGGGCAAAAATTTGGCAGATGGAGTATAATGTTGGAAAGTGTGAGATCATGCACTTTGGCAGAAAAAAATCAAAGAGCAAGTTATTATTTCAATGGAGAAAGATTGCAAAGTGCCGCAGTACAGCGGGACCTGGGGGTACTTGTGCATGAAACACAAAAGGATAGTATGCAGGTACAGCAAGTGATCAGGAAGGCCAATGGTATCTTAGCCTTTATTGCAAAGAGGATGGAGTACAAAAGCAGGGAAGTCTTGCTACAGCTATACAAGGTATTGGTGAGGTCACTGCGTGCAGTTTTGGTTTCCATATTTAGGAAAGGATATACTTGCTTTGGAGGCCGTTCAGAGAAGGTTCACTAGGTTGATTCCGGGGATGAGGGGGTTGACTTATGAGGAAAGGTTGAGGAGGTTGAGCCTCTACTCATTGGAATTCAGAAGAATGAGAGGTGACCTTATCGAAACATATAAGATTATGAGGGGGCTTGACAAGGTGGATGCAGAGAGGATGTTTCCACTGATGGGGGAGACTAGAACTAGAAGGCATGATCTTAGAATGAGGGGCTGCCCATTTAAAACAGAGATGAGGAGAAATTTCTTCTCTCAGAGGGTTGTAAATCTGTGGAATTCGCTGCCTCAGAGAGCTGTGGAAGCTGGGACATTGAACAAATTTAAGACAGAAATAGGCAGTTTCTTAAACGATAAGGGGATAAGGGGTTATGGGGAGTGGGCGGGGAAGTGGAGCAGGGTCCATGATCAGATCAGCCATGATCTTATTGAATGGCGGAGCAGGCTCGAGGGGCCGTGTGGCTTGTTCCTGTTCCTATTTCTTATGTTCTTATCAGATCATACATTGCATCAATCAGTTTCATTATCCTTTGAATATACCTCCTTTCAGCTATCTCCTCTGCTAGTGCTCATCTGTTAGGTATTGATTAGGTTATTCTTCCATTAAAGGACAAAAAGCCACGGTATAGCTATCACTCAATATAGTGAATAGGCAAAATTTTTATTTTTTTTCTGGATTTTAAAATATGCCCCAGAATAGCCTTAACTTGAAAACAATCCAAACTCAATTTTATTTAATTGATGAGGCAAATTAACGTAGCGATTTGATGTATTTGTTCCCCTTTATAATTATACAGACCAAATTAGGACTAGAGATTAATATGCAGCAGTTAAAAATCTGTACTTAGCCATACACACATGGTTGACAGTTCTTTATATTACTAGATCTCTGTAATTAGAGTCAGAGATGGATTTTTTCTATAGAATCATAGATCATGATTCAGAGTCAGTGATACCCCACCTCCTAAATTGTTTGTATTCTGGAAAAACACTTTCAATTATTGTGAGGGGGGAGGGCTTTATTTCAGTGATGTACGTGTTATGCTCCTCCTGTACTATGTGGGAAATCAGAGACGCTTCCAGTGTCCCTGACGACTACGTGTGCAGGAAGTGTATCTGCCTCCAGCTCCTGACAGACCGCGTTGCGGAATTGGAGCTGAAGGTGGATTCACTCTGGAGCATCCACGATGCTGAGAATGACGTGAATAGCACGTTTAGTGAGTTGGTCTTACCGCAGGTAAAGGGTCCACAGCCAGATAGGGAATGGAAAACCAACAGGAAGAGCAGTGCAAGGAAGGTAGTGCAGGGATCCCCTGCAGTCATCCCTCTGCAAAACAGATACACTGCTTTGAGTACTGTTGAGGGGGATGACTCATCAGGGGGGAGCAGCAGCAGCCAAGTTTATGGCACCATGGCTGGCTCTGCTGCACAGGACGGCAGGAAAAAGAGTGGGAGCGCGATAGTGATAGGGGATTCAATTGTAAGGGGAATAGATAGGCGTTTCTGCGGCCGCAACCGAGACTCCAGGATGGTATGTTGCCTCCCTGGTGCAAGGGTCAAGGATGTCTCGGAGCGGGTGCAGGACATTCTGAAAAGGGAGGGTGAACAGCCAGTTGCCGTGGTGCATATAAGTACCAACGATATAGGTAAAAAATGGAATGAGGTCCTATGAGACGAATTTAAGGAGCTAGGAGCTAAATTAAAAAGTAGGACCTCAAAAGTAGTAATCTCAGGATTGCTACCAGTGCCACGTGCTAGTCAGAGTAGGAATCACAGGATAGCTCAGATGACTACGCGGCTTGAGCAGTGGTGCAGCAGGGAGGGATTCAAATTCCTGGGGCATTGGAACCGGTTCTGGGGGAGGTGGGACCAGTACAAACCGGACGGTCTGCACCTAGGCAGGACCGGAACCAATGTGCTAGGAGGAGTGTTTGCTAGTGCTGTTGGGGAGGAGTTAAACTAATATGGCAGGGGGATGGGAACCGATGCAGGGAGACGGGAACCAATACAGGGAGACAGAGGGAAACAAAATGGACACAGAAGCAAAAGACAGATAGGAGATGAGTAAAAGTGGAGGACAGAGAAACCCAAGGCAAAAAACAAAAAGGGCCACTTTACAGCAAAATTCTAAAGGGTCAAAGTGTGTTAAAAAGGCAAGCCTGAAGGCTCTGTGCCTCAATGCGAGGAGTATTCAGAATAAGGTGGACGAATTAACTGTGCAGATAGCAGTTAACGGATACTATGTGGTTGGCATCACGGAGACATGGCTCCAGGGTGACCAAGGCTGGGAACTCAACATCCAAGGGTATTCAACATTTAGGAAGGATAGACAGAAAGGAAAAGGAGGCGGGGTGGCGTTGCTGGTTAAAGAGGAAATTAATGCAATTGTAAGGAAAGACATTAGCTTGGATGATGTGGAATCGGTATGGGTGGAGCTACGGAATACCAAAGGGCAGAAAACGCTAGTGGGAGTTGTGTACAGACCTCCAAACAGTAGTAGTGATGTTGGGGAGGGCATCAAACAAGAAATTAGGGGTGCATGCAATAAAGGTGCAGCAGTTATCAAGGGTGACTTTAATATGCATATAGATTGGGCTAACCAAACTGGAAACAATACGGTGGAGGAGGATTTCTTGGAGTGCATAAGGGATGGTTTTCTAGACCAATATGTCGAGGAACCAACTAGGGGGGAGGCCATCTTAGACTGGGTGTTGTGTAATGAGAGAGGATTAATTAGCAATCTCGTTGTGCGAGGCCCCTTGGGGAAAAGTGACCATAATATGGTGGAATTCTACATTAGGATGGAGAATGAAACAGTTAATTCAGAGACCATGGTCCAGAACTTAAAGAAGGGTAACTTTGAAGGTATGAGGCGTGAATTGGCTAGGATAGATTGGCGAATGATACTTAAGGGGTTGACAGTGGATGGGCAATGGCAGACATTTAGAGACCGCATGGATGAACTACAACAATTGTACATCCCTGTCTGGCGTAAAAATAAAAAAGGGAAGGTGGCTCAACTGTGGCTATCAAGGGAAATCAGGGATAGTATTCAAGCTAAGGAAGTGGCATACAAATTGGCCAGAAATAGCAGCGAACCCGGGGACTGGGAGAAATTTAGAAATCAGCAGGAGGACAAAGAGTTTGATTAGGGCAGGGAAAATAGAGTACGAGAGGAAGCTTCCAGGGAACATTAAAATGGACTGCAAAAGCTTCTACAGATATGTAAAGAGAAAAAAGTTAGTAAAGACAAACGTAGGACCCCGGCAGTCAGAATCAGGGCAAGTCATAACAGGGAACAAAGAAATGGCAGACCAATTGAACAAGTACTTTGGTTCGGTATTCACTAAGGAGGATACAAACAACCTTCCGGATATAAAAGGGATCAGAGGGTCTAGTAAGGAGGAGGAACTGAGGGAAATCCTTATTAGTCGGGAAATTGTGTTGGGGAAATTGATGGGATTGAAGGTCGATAAATCCCCAGGGCCTGATGGTCTGCATCCCAGAGTACTTAAGGAGGTGGCCTTGGAAATAGCGGATGCATTGACAGTCATTTTCCAACATTCCATAGATGCTGGATCAGTTCCTATGGAGTGGAGGGTAGCCAATGTAACCCCACTTTTTAAAAAAAGGAGGGAGAGAAAAAACAGGGAATTATAAACCGGTCAGCCTGACATCGGTAGTGGGTAAAATGATGGAATCAATTATTAAGGATGTCATAGCAGCACATTTGGAAAGAGGTGACATGATAGGTCCAAGTCAGCATGGATTTGTTAAAGGGAAATCATGCTTGACAAATCTTCTGGAATTTTTTGAGGATGTTTCCAGTAGAGTGGACAAGGGAGAACCAGTTGATGTGGTGTATTTGGATTTTAGAAGGCTTTCGGACAAGGTCCCACACAAGAGATTAATGTGCAAAGTTAAAGCACATGGGATTGGGGGTAGTGTGCTGACGTGGATTGAGAACTGGTTGGCAGACAGGAAGCAAAGAGTAGGAGTAAATGGGTACTTTTCAGAATGGCAGGCAGTGACTAGTGGGGTACCGCAAGGTTCTGTGCTGTGGCCCCAGCTGTTTACATTGTACATTAATGATTTAGACGAGGGGATTAAATGTAGCATCTCCAAATTTGCGGTTGACACTAAGTTGGGTGGCAGTATGAGCTGCGAGGAGGATGCTATGAGGCTGTAGAGTGACTTGGATAGGTTAGGTGAGTGGGCAAATGCATGGCAGATGAAGTATAATGTGGATAAATGTGAGGTTATCCACTTTGGTGGTAAAAACAGAGAGACAGACTATTATCTGAATGGTGACAGATTAGGAAAAGGGGAGGTGCAACGAGACCTGGGTGTCATGGTACATCAGTCATTGAAGGTTGGCATGCAGGTACAGCAGGAGGTTAAGAAAGCAAATGGCATGTTGGCCCTCATAGCGAGGGGATTTGAGTACAGGGACAGGGAGGTGTTACTACAGTTGTACAGGGCCTTGGTGAGGCCACACTTGGAGTATTGTGTACAGTTTTGGTCTCCTAATTTGAGGAAGGACATTCTTGCTATTGAGGGAGTACAGCGAAGGTTCACCAGACTGATTCCCGAGATGGCGGGACTGACCTATCAAGAAAGACTGGATCAACTGGGCTTGTATTCACTGGAGTTCAGAAGAATGAGAGGGGATCTCATAGAAACGTTTAAAATTCTGATGGGTTTAGACAGGTTAGATGCAGGAAGAATGTTCCCAATGTTGGGGAAGTCCAGAACCAGGGGTCACAGTCTAAGGATAAGGTGTAAGCCATTTAGAACCGAGATGAGGAGAAACGTTTTCACCCAGAGAGTGGTGAACCTGTGGAATTCTCTACCACAGAAAGTTGTTGAGGCCAATTCACTAAATATATTCAAAAAGGAGTTAGATGTAGTCCTTACTACTAGGGGGATCAAGGCATATGGCGAGAAAGCAGGAATGGGGTACTGAAGTTGCATGTTCAGCCATGAACTCATTGAATGGCAGTGCAGGCTCGAAGGGCCGAAGGGCCTACTGCTGCACCTATTTTCTATGTTTCTATGTAATTAATAGATTTGTGTAAAGCAACATAATAACAGCGCATTTGACATGCTCCCAATAGCGGTTGCTTTGGAATTTCAAAAAGAACAAAGCTACTTGCAAGATTAGTCCAAAAGCAATAAAATGTGTTGTATCACATTCCAGTCGTAAAGGCATTTGAAGAGGGAAAAAATAAATTATGAATGGAAGATTTATGAAAAGCTATATTTCCAATTATATTAGGTTGCAATTGGCCAATAAGGATTTTAATAAATTGCATCGCCTTTTAGTACAAACCGATACCCAGCATCTATTGTCTACTTGACATCTAATGTTACTCTACCTTTATGGACTTATCCATGGAGGCAGAGAGCAGTAAGTGACTGTGTTGCTGCATAGGACACCACTGTATTGTAGTTACTGGTCCCTTGTGCTGAGACATCTGAAACACCAAGCGCTTTGCGATGTTTGAAGTTTTGTATTGGTTTTCCAAATAGGGCTTAATGAAGTCTGAAACTCTGCTCAGCAGGTTTAACTGCTGTTCTTCTGGTGCAGTATGGTTTATCTCGGAGTGCAAAACTTCGGTGCTGTCTTTGAACTCTTCATTTTCATAACTTACTACTTTCTTCTGCCTCAGTCTTTTGGGTATGTAAGGTTTCATATTTTGAGTAGAAGCCACCGAGTCTTGAAATAATCTTTTCTGAACTGAGGGGATCATCTTTGCAGAAGTTCTGTCAGATTTATGCACCAGATCCAATGCATTTTCATAGTCATTTTTAGGAAACTGAAAATATGTCTCATCATTGAAAGTCATTTGTTGAGATCTGGGAGTTACACTAAATCTCTGTGCATGTTTCAGTGTATTTTTCCATTTGCATTCCATATTGCTACCTCCAGTAGCTGCACGTTTTACCTCTAAACCACATCTAGAAGATTCCAGTCCTGTTGTAGTTGGAAATATAGATTGAACTTGAAATTTAGAGTGAACAAAATCATCTCTCTGAAGATAATTGACTTCTCCGTTTTTGTCATTATCCGTCTCTGAATCTGACGATTCATAGGCAACCAGAGAATTCATGTTGCACTCTGCAATGGATAGGATGCGTACGCTTCTGGCTGTGAACCTGATGGAGCCTCCTGTAATTACACCATTTTTATTAATTGAAAGAATTAAAGTTATGATGCAAATCTCTACTTCTGTTTATTTTAAAATTAAACAATTACTATTGTGGCTTCATTAAGTATTTATACTCCAAATGGTTAGCTTACACCTCTAAAATATGGATTCTTCCCCTCCTTTCTAATAAAAACACAAGTTCATTAGAGGCCAGGCGGTATCTGCAGTTCAAGCAACTGTAGTAAGTAAATCAGATATCCCTGCTGTAACAGTGCTCAACTGTGGAGATGTTATGGGATCATATAGAAGAACAAGGTTATATAGGAACACTTGCAAGTCCCATGCTTTCTAAGCACTACACACAAAAGAAAAATCTAAATTGCAAGTCTACATATGTACTGCCACGAGAGAGAATATATTAAGAAAAATATTGGAAACCCATTTAAATATATTCAAAAAGGCAAAAAGGGATAAACCATATAACTGTAGACCTGCAAGTCTAATACCATGGGTGAGTAAGCTTCTAGAGGCCAGAATACAGGTTAAAATTGATACTTACCTAGATGCACGATTTTAATAAAGGACAAGCAACATGGATTTGTAAAAGAGAAATTGTGTCTGAAAAATTTCATATAACTTTTTTGAGGCAACAAGAGTACACACCAAAAGACTTCTGATAAAATGTCACACAAGAGGCTTTCCAAATAATTTTGAAAAAGACAAAATTTCAACAGCTTTATGGTAGTTTATATTAAATTTTTATTTAAAAAAAAGAGACTTGTGTTGCCTGTTTGTGAAAGAAAGATAACAGTGCACTCATTACAGCGTTTGTGTTCTATAAACTTTACATATTTATATCTATAAATATTACAACACATCACCCACCACCTCCCACCCAAAAGAAAAGAAAAAGAGGACAGAGTGAAGCAAAAAAAGTTAAGAAAATGGCAGACGAGAAAGATAGGGAAACCACAACACAAAGACAAGAGAAATTATATTCACTGATAGGAAGTGCATTAATATTCAAAAATCTTAAATCTGCGCATACTTACTACCAACTTTTAACCTTTGTAAATTCCTGCAACCAAATTTGTAATGGAAACTATTTAAAATTGTCATACTGTAATTACACCCTCCCCCAATAGTGATCGAATTCCAAATTACATTTGTATGCTCAATTATCCTCAACCTCCAACTCCATGTCACCTGAAAATTAGTTAGTCTTGACGTCCTATGCAATGCCATAGATTGGCAAGTCTATAAAAATGAACTGAATTGGGGTATGAGGCACAATATCAACATTTGCAGATGGCACAAAAATAGGGACTATGTATATCTGTGAAAGGGAATATATGTGACTTCAAGAGTACATAGTGAGGTTTGTAGATTGGGCAGATGGATGCCTGTCAAGTGAAATTTAATGCACAGAAATGAGATGATATGCTTTGAGACAAATAGGAAAAGACATGCAATATCTTTAAAAGTAGAGAAGAGATACTTAGGGGTGCAGATAAACATTTTTTTTTAAAGTAAAGAAGTAATGCTAGATATAAAACCGACATGAATCATTGGTTAGACGACAGTTAGATTGTGCCCCGTTTTGGGCACCTTGCTTTAGGAAAGGATGTCAAGGCAATGAAGACAGGGCAAAAGAAGTTCAATGTTATACCAGTTATGAGAGGCTTTAGTTATGAGGTGAAACTCGGGCACTTTTCATTGGAACAAAAATGGGTAAGAGGAAATCTAATAGAGTTGTTCAAAATTACAAGGGGATTTGAAAAGGTAAATAGGGCAAAACTATTTTCACTGGTAGCTAGTGGGAGTAAATTGAAGATCATTAATAAAAAAAACATGCATTTATATAGCGCCTTTAACATAGTAAAGCATTCCAAGGCACTTCACGAGAGCATTACAAGACAAAATATATTTGACACCAAGCCGCACAAGAAGAAACGATGGCAGATGACCAAACGTTTGGTCAAAGAGTTAAGTTTTAAGAAGCATCTTAAAGGAGGAAAGGGAGGTAGAGAGGCAGTGGTTTAGGGAGGCAGCTGAAGGCATGGCCACCAATGATTGAGCAGTTATAATCAGGGGTGCTCAAGAGGGCAGAATTAGAGGAGCACAGATATTTCTGGGGGGTGGGGGTTGAAGGAACAGAATTTTAATTTGATTTGATTTGAAAAAGGTTCCATTTAGTTTTCAATTGTTAATTTGTGGTTTTTGGTGCCCTCAAAAAAAAAAGTGGGGACACTTAATTGAAAGTTAGTTTAAAATAGTTGTGAGGCCAAAGGAGATTACAGAGATGGGGAGGGGCGAGGCCATGGAGAGATTTGTAAACAAGGATGAGAATTTTGAAATCGAAGTGTTGCTTAACCGACAGCTTATGTAGGTCAATGAGCACAGAGGTGATGGGTGAGCGGGATGTAGTGCAAGTTAGGACACGGGCTGCCAAGTTTTGGATGAATGTGGGAAGTCAGCTAGGAGTGCGTTGGAATAATCACATCTAGAGGTTAAAAAAAGGGGAAATTAGGTATTAAAAAAAAACCTAAAGGGCTGTTTGACTCGGAATGCTCTACCAGAAACAATGGTGGTAAGTGAACCCACAATAGTTTTTATAATAACAAAAAATGCTGGAAATACCCAGGTCAGGTAGCATCTGCAGTTTCGAATTGTTGACCTTTCATCAGAACTGGAAAAAGTTAGATGTTACACGTTTTAAGCAGAGGCAGGTAAAGCTTTTATTAGAGAACTGAAAATTTGGCAAAAAACGAGAGGGAACTGGGACTAAGCAGACAGCTCTTTCAGGGAGCCGAAAGGCACAACTTTTCTACAATATAATATTCGATATGGAGGTTTGTTTTAAGAAATGAAGAGTGGTGTCTTCATAACAATACATTATGCTGTTGGGCCATAAACAAACAAAAACTCGACTAGTCTGCCCACCAGACTCACGAGGATGTACATGTCGCACCTACACAGCAGTGAGTTACATTATTGGATTAGACGGTCAGAATATGAACATTGCTTGTACTGGCACGGTGTGACCCACTCACACGGGCTGCCCGACACCTGCACATTTTTTAAACGGAACTGGCCAGTTTTTTTGAGTAAGCCGTTTTAAAACTTTGTAAACTATGGATAAAAAGACATCCAATACCCCCTCATACGAGGAGAAGCATTGGTCATTTCAGTTAATGTCAAGCTCAAACTGTCAACCCACCAGCTTCCGGCTCCCGGCTCCCGTCCCCCCGACTTCCGGGTCCCGCTCAGCTCCCATCCCTCCGCAACAACCCGCTTTTCAGTTAGTTCCGGAGCACAATTGGATGTAAGTGCGACCGGCTCCGGGATCTGAGCGCTGATGTGTCCGGTCCGTAGCTGAGGGAAGAGGCGAAACGTTTCGCTAAATCTGAGGATTGGACAGGCGGCGATCGGAAGTGCTGCGAACGCCCGCCTGCAACGAGTCCGATTCCGAGCAGGTCACGGAATTTCTGATGCAATCGGGGACCGTTCGTGAGGGGCCGGGATCAGGCTGTGTGAGGGGCCGGGGGAGTGAGAGAGGGGCCAGGTTCAGGCTGTGCGAGGGGCCGGGGGAGTGAGAGAGGGGCCGGGATCAGGCTGTGAGTGAGGGGCCGGGGGAGTGAGTGAGGGGCCGGGATCAGGCTGTGTGAGGGGCCGGGGGAGTGAGTGAGGGGCCGGGATCAGGCTGTGAGTGAGGGGCCGGGGGAGTGAGTGAGGGGCCAGGTTCAGGCTGTGTGAGGGGCCAGGGGAGTGAGAGAGGGGCCGGGATCAGGCTGTGAGTGAGGGGCCGGGGGAGTGAGAGAGGGGCCAGGTTCAGGCTGTGAGTGAGGGGCCGGGGGAGTGAGAGAGGGGCCGGGATCAGGCTGTGAGTGAGGGGCCGGGGGAGTGAGAGAAGGGCCGGGATCAGGCTGTGAGTGAGGGGCCGGGGGAGTGAGTGAGGGGCCGGGATCAGGCTGTGTGAGGGGCCGGGGGAGTGAGTGAGGGGCCGGGATCAGGCTGTGAGTGAGGGGCCGGGGGAGTGAGTGAGGGGCCAGGTTCAGGCTGTGTGAGGGGCCGGGGGAGTGAGAGAGGGGCCGGGATCAGGCTGTGAGTGAGGGGCCGGGGGAGTGAGAGAGGGGCCAGGTTCAGGCTGTGAGTGAGGGGCCGGGCGAGTGAGAGAGGGGCCGGGATCAGGCTGTGAGTGAGGGGCCGGGGGAGTGAGAGAGGGGCCGGGATCAGGCTGTGAGTGAGGGGCCGGGGGAGTGAGTGAGGGGCCGGGATCAGGCTGTGAGTGAGGTGCCGGGGGAGTGAGTGAGGGGCCGGGGGAGTGAGTGAGGGGCCAGGTTCAGGGAGTGAGTGAGGGGCCAGGTTCAGGGAGTGAGTGAGGGGCCGGGGGAGTGAGTGAGGGGCCAGGTTCAGGGAGTGAGTGAGGGGCCGGGGGAGTGAGTGAGGGGCCAGGTTCAGGGAGTGAGTGAGGGGCCGGGGGAGTGAGTGAGGGGCCGGGATCAGGCTGTGAGTGAGGGGCCGGGGAAGTGAGTGAGGGGCCGGGATCAGGCTGTGAGTGAGGGGCCGGGGGAGTGAGTGAGGGGCCAGGTTCAGGGAGTGAGTGAGGGGTCGGGGGAGTGAGTGAGGGGGCCAGGTTCAGGGAGTGAGTGAGGGGCCGGGGGAGTGAGTGAGGGGCCAGGTTCAGGGAGTGAGTGAGGGGCCGGGGGCTGAGGGGCCGGGATCAGACAGTGAGTGAGGGGCCGAGGGAGTGAGTGAGGGCCCGGGGGTGGGGGGGGGTGAGTGAGGGCCCAGGGGGTGAGTGAGGGGCCGAGGGAGTGAGTGAGTGAGGGGCCGCTGGAGTGAGTGAGTGTGAGTGAAGGGCTCGGGTCCGGGATCAGGCTGTGAGTGAGGGTCCGGGGCCGGGGGAGTGAGTGAGGGTCTCGGGATCAGGCTGTGAATGAGTGGCCTGGGGAGGGAGTGAGTGAGGGGCCCGAGCTGTGAGTATGAGCATCCTGCAGCATTGATAACTATATCTGGCTTATTCACAGGTCCAAATATTAAAACAAGTGGTCCGTTTTAAAGAAGATGTCAACTCCTCATAACCGTGAAATGTCTTCATCTACAACCCCCATGGAATTGTATGAGAAAGTGGCTGTGCAAGGGGACACTGTCCGATTGCTAAAATCAAACAAAGCACCAAAGGTAAAATGTCTGGATTAATTAAGTATAGAAACTAGTATCAGTAAGTGTAAATTGGCTAACATTTTAAATTGTTACAAAACCTTCCTTCACTTTTACAAAGAGGATCTAAGAAATGTGAAATATTCATAACTCTATAAGGAGCCTCATAAACTTGAGATCATCCAAAACTCGGCTGCCAGTATCCTAACTCGCACCAAGTCCCGTTTACCCATCGCCCCTGTGCTCACTGCCCTACATTGGCTCCTTATTAAGCAACGTCTCGATTTCAAAATACTCATCCTTGTTTACAAATCTTTCCATGGCCTCGCCCCTCTGTAATCTCCACCAGCCCCACAAACCCCCGAGATATCTGCGCTCCTCAAATTCTGCCCTTTTGAACATCCCTGATTATAATCGCTCAACCATCTGCCTTCAGCTGGCTAGGCCCTAAGCTCTGGAACTCTCTCCCTAAACCTCTTCGCCTCTCTACCTCTCTTTTGTCCTTGAAGACACTCCTTAAAACCTACCTCTTTGACCAAGCATCTGCCGTAATTTCTTCTTATGTGGCTCGGTGTCAAATTTTAGCCTTATAACACTCCTGTGAAGCGCCTTGGAATGTTTTACTACATTAAAGGCACTATATAAATACAAGTTGTTGTTGTTGTGCCATTAATTATTATTTCATGCTTTTATTTACCTCTTCCTTTTCTTAAAAATACTTTTTAATTTTTTTTATATGAATACATGGAGCATTACTTTCCTCCCTTTCATGCCCTACCTTTATGCCAAATCTACTAATTATTTGCACTCTGGAAAGCCTCCAAACACCACCGAGATGTGACAAAAAGTATTGTGGGGGGAAAATTGCGGTTGGAGGCTTCCTTCGGGCGAACGCCTCTGACCGGAATTTTTTTAACAAAAATACCTGGTAGTCCCGGAGGAACATCTTCTTAGGCAGTCCCTTGGAGTCGTGAATGACTTGCTTCCACACTAAAAATGAGTTCTAAGGTGACTGAAGTGTCCAATGCGGGACCCACAGTCTCTGTCACAGGTGGGGCAGACGGTGGTTGAAGGAACAAGTGAGTGGGGAACCTGGGTTGCCACATGCTCCTTCCGCTGTCTACGCTTGGCTCAGCTTGCTCTCGGCGATGAGACTCGAGGTGCTCAGCGCCTTCCCGGATGCTCTTCCTCCACTTTAAGCGGTCTTGGGCCAGGGACTCCCAGGTGTCGGTGGGGATGTTGCACTTTTTAGGGAGGCTTTGAGGGTGTCCTTGAAGCATTTCCTCTGCCCACCTGGGGCTCGCTTGCCGTGTTGAAGCTCCGAGTTGAGCGCTTGCTTTGGGAGTCTCGTGTCGGGTATGCAGATGATGTGGCCTGCCCAACGGAGATGATTGAGCATGGTCAATGCTTTGATGCTGGGAATGTTGGCCTGAGCAAGAACAATGGATTTGCAGGATCTTACGGAGGCAACGCTGGTGGCATTTCTCCAGCATTTTGAGGTGTCTGCTGTACTTAGTCCACATCTCTGAGCCACATAGGAGGGTATCACTATTGCCCTGTAGACCATAAGCTTGGTGCCGGGTTTGAGGTCCTGGTCTTCAAACATTTTCTTCCTCATACGACCGAAGGCTGCACTTGCACACTGAAGGCGGTGTTGGACCTCATCATCGATGTCTGCGCTTGTTTACGGTAGGCTCCCAAGGTATGGAAAATGGTCCACGTTGTCCAAGGCCTCATTGTGGATTTTGATAACGAGGGGGGCAGTGCTGTGTGGCAAGGTCAGGTTGGTAGATAACCTTTGTCTTACGGATGTTTAGTGTAAGGCCAATGCTCTCATACGCCTCGGTGAAGGTGTTGACAATGGCTTGGAGTCGACCTCCGCATGTACGCAGGTGCAAGCGTTGTCTGCGTAATGTAGTTCAATGACGGAGGATGGGACGACCTTGCATCTGACCTGGAGGCGGCAGAGGTTGAACAGATTCCCATTTGTTCTATAATTTAGCTCCACTCCAGCGAGGAGCTTGCTGAGGGTGAGGTGGAGCATTGCAGCAAGGAAGATTGAGAAGAGGGATGGTGCGATGATGCAGGAACATAGTATTGCAGTCAAAGACTTCGTTTCGCAGTCCAGCGTAAGGGAATATGTCTTCCAGGTACGTATGTGGGCATGGATCACCAATGAACATCGAGTATTCACATTGATAAAAATGGGAATGCCGTTTGTACGAGCTCCCATTACTATCAATGAGAATACCCCCCAAAAACAAGAAACAAAGCACACTAAATAAAAAAAAAAATCTCACGTACTTAAAATTAATTGAAATTGAATGTAATTAAATGTTTTGGAACTTTTTAAAAAATTTGTTTCAATAGGGTTAAGAAAAAACTTACCTTAATGGACAGGGTTTTTAATATAAAAAATATTGATTAAATTAAATTTTTCTATGTTTTAAAATTCTTACGCTGGTAAAAGTAAGCTGTACGCCTGCTTTTACCAGGCGTAAGAGTTTGAAGGACATTCGTTGGGCAAATAGCCCAATATCTGCTCCGCGGATTTCCTTCCTGCAGGGATGCGGCGCTCTGCCAATGAAATGTTGACAGATCGTACGCACCCAGAGAGGTCGCAATTTTTAAGAAACCTTCCATTTTAGTAAGATAAGTTGGATGATCAAATTAGTATGTACGGCAATAAGACAGAAAAGTAGGAGTCTTTTACTATAAATTTCTAAAATATATATTAACTTTTTTTCCTTTAAATAGAAGATCAGATTATAAAACTATTGTTGCAATCATATTTCTGTTTAATGATTTGCTTGATGTATTTGTTAACAAAGGATAGTACATGTTAAAGAAGCAGTGTGTCTTACAAATATTTTTAAAAATAAGAATTTTCTGTCATTCCTCTAAGATAGTATGATAACTTTTTATTTTATTTGCTTATATGCTTGGAATTGTTCCAGATCACTGTTTACACAGCTGGTCCTGTCTCATTCCAGATCAGCTGGTGACATGCAACAGCAAACCGTGCATATTTGTTTGTCTCCTGCAGCAGCTTGTAATACTGACCCGGACCAGATTCCATGGAGTAAGGGAATGCATTGCTGCTGATTATTCTGGCTGACCTTAAACCCCTGTCCCCTCTCCCCAGTCTCCACCCTCACCTCCGACAATAAGTGTGAGCAGTTCATGACGTTCTTTGTCTCTAAGATTGAGAACATCCATTCCACTGCCTCTTCCCTTCCTTCCCCTAGCCCACTAGGCCAAACTTCCTCTAAGGATCCCCCCTGCCCCAGCCCTGACCTCACATCTTTCTCCAGTTTCTCTCCGATCTCCCCTCTTGACTTCTCCGAGCTCATAGAAACATAGAAAATAGGTGCAGGAGTAGGCCATTTGGCCCTTCGAGCCTGCACGCCATTCAATGAGTTCATGGCTGAACATGCAACTTCAATACCCCATTCCTGCTTTCTCGCCATAACCCTTGATCCCCCTAGTAGTAAGGACTACATCTAACTCCTTTTTGAATATATTTAGTGAATTGGCCTCAACAACTTTCTGTGGTAGAGAATTCCACAGATTCACCACTCTCTGGGTGAAGAAGTTTCTCCTCATCTCGGTCCTAAATGACTTACCCCTTATCCTTGGACTGTGACCCCTGGTTCTGGACTTCCCCAACATTGGGAACATTCTTCCTGCATCCAACCTATCTAAACCCGTCAGAATTTTAAACGTTTCTATGAGATCCCCTCTCATTCTTCTGAACTCCAGTGAATACAAGCCCAGTTGATCCAGTCTTTCTTGATATGTCAGTCCAGCCATCCCGGGAATCAGTCTGGTGAACCTTCGCTGCACTCCCTCAATAGCAAGAATGTCCTTCCTCAAGTTAGGAGACCAAACCTGTACACAATACTCCAGGTGTGGCCTCACCAAGGCCCTGTACAACTGTAGTAACACATCCCTGCCCCTGTACTCAAAATCATTTAGCTATGAAGGCCAACATGCCATTTGCTTTCTTAACCGCCTGCTGTACCTGCATGCCAACCTTCAATGACTGATGTACCATGACATCCAGGTCTCGTTGCACCTCCCCTTTTCCTAATCTTGTCCATGAGACCCACTTCCTGCTCCCTTGACCCTATTCCCACCAAACTGCTGACCACCTAACTTCCTTTTCTGGCTTCCATGTTAGCTGACATTGTTCATGGTTCTCTCTCCTCAGGTACTGTCCCACTCGCCTCAAATCTGCCGTCATCATCCCCTCCTCAAAAAACAACCCTTGACCCCTCCGTCCTTGCAAACATCTGTCCCATCTCCAGCCTCCCTTTCCTCTCCAAAATCCTTGTACGTGTTGTCGGCCTCGTCTCATGTGATGTGCCCATCTTTCCCGTAACTCCATGTTTGAATCCCTCCAATCCGGTTTCCGCCCTTGCCACAGTACCGAAGTGGCTTTCATCAAAGTCACAAATGACATCCTTTGTGACTGTGACAAAGGTAAACTATCCCTCCTCGTCCTTCTTGACTTGTCTGTAGCCTTTGACACGGTTGACCACTGTATCCATCTCCAATGCCTCTCCACCGTCTTCCAGCTGGATTCCTGGTCGCCTGGTTCCATTCTTATCTATCAATCATAGCCAGAGAATCACCTGCAACGGCTTCTCTTCCCACCCCGCATTGTTACCTCTGGTGTCCCCCAAGGATCTATTCTTGGCCTGCTCCTATTTCTCATCTACATGTTGCCCCTTGGCGACATCCGAAAACACAGTGTCAATTTCCACATGTACGCTGATGACATCCAGCTCCACCTCACTACCTCTTCTCTCGACCCCTCCTCAGTGTTTAAATTGTCAGACTACTTGTCTGGCATCCAGTTCAGGATGAGCAGAAATTTTCTCCAATTAGATATTGGGAAGACAAAAGCCATTGTTTTCGGTCTCCGCCACATACTCTGTTCCCTAGCCACTGACTCCATCCTTCTCCCCCAAGTTCTGTCTGAGGCTGAACCACACTGTTCGCAACCTTGGTGTCATATTTGATCCTGAAATGAGCTTTCGTCCACATATCCACAGCATAACGAAGACCGCCTATTTCCACCTCTTGTAATATCGCCCGTCTCCACCCTTGCCTCAGCTCTTCCACTGCTGAAGCCCTCATCCATGCCTTTGTTCCCTCTAGACTTGACTATTCCAGCGCACTCCTGGCTGGCCTCCCACATTCTACCCTATGTAAACTCGAGGTGATCCAAAACTCGGCTGCCCGTGTCCTAACTCGCACCAAGTCCCACTCACCCATCACCCCTGTGCTTGCTGACCTACATTGGCACCCGGATAAGCAATGCCTCAATTTCAAAATTCTCATCCTTGTTTTCAAATCCCTCCAATCGCCCCTCCCAATCTCTGTAATCTCCACCAGCCCCACAACCTCCAATATGTCTGCCCTCCTCTAATTCTTCCATCTTGAGCATCCCTGATTTTCATTGCTCAACCATTGATGACCCTGCCTTCTGTTGCTTAGACCCTAAGCTCTGGAATTCCCTCCCTAAACCTCTCCGCCTCTCCACCTCTCTACCTCTCTTTGCTTCTTCAAGACGCTCCTTACACCTACCTCTTTGACCAAGCTTTTGGTCACCTACCCTAATTTCTCCTTATGTGGCTTGGTGTCAAATGTTTTTGTCTCCTAATACTCCTGTCAAGCACCTTGGGACGTTTCACTACATTAAAGACACTATATAAATACAAGTTGTTGTTGTTGTGCTAAATCCTGATGTTCTGGTCAGTTTCAGAGGGCTAATGACAGCGGACGCTGACGGTTTCGCCGCCATTACCACCGCAAAATCCAGGCCATTGTGATTCTGTGCTTATGATACCATTTAAGAAATTGAGCTGTTTTTTAAAATATGCACCATATTATATAAACCAAGCAGAACAGGTTGATGTACTGTGATATAGCATGCTCTGAAATTGGGTTCCTGCTTAGATTTTATTTTTCCTCATCTGGTAAAGTCCAAACTTTAGCATTGCTGTTGAAAATGGCATTGAGTGGAGTTGTGGCTCTTTATAAATGGAAATAAAACTGAAAGGTGACCCAGCTCACATCACGCTGACCACCTTTTTAAAAAAAAAAAATCATTCTTGGGATATGGGTGTCGCTATCAAGGCCAGCATTTATTGCTCATCCTTTTTCAAATATATTTTATAATATTACATTACCTTTAATTTCCTTTAAAAGCGCTTTAGGATGTCCTGAGCTTGTGAAATACAAGTTAGTTCTTTCTATAAGCTGCAGAGCAACATTAGCAGAGGCCTGGAATAAGTCACCAGTTCACCTTCCTGGCTGACTTATAATGTATAGCATTGGAGAACTAAAGAGAGAGCAAAAAATAACTAATGGAATGCACCTAATATATGACCCTTTCTTTCATTTTAATTGTTTTGAAAATAATATTAATTTTCCAAACTACTACTTTTTATGCAGGAAGAAACTGATGCAGCAGTAAAGGAGCTGTTGGCACTGAAACTGGACTATAAAACATTGACAGGCCAGGAGTACAAGGTTGGTATCCCACCCACTAACAACACGCCAATTAATAGTAATAGCCCGGCTGCTGCAGAAGATGATGGTGACTATGTGGATCCATGGACAGTACAGACATCCAGTGCCAAAGGGGTGGACTATGACAAGCTGATTGGTGAATATCCCTTTCCTTTAGTTGTTTTTATTGCTGGAAGTGATGTAAATTTGCACATTTTAAAAATAGCGTTGTAGAATGAATGTTAGCTAATGATTTAGACGAGGGGATTAAATGCAGTATCTCCAAATTTGCGGATGACACTAAGTTGGGTGGCAGTGTGAACTGCGAGGAGGATGCTATTAGACTGCAGAGTGGCTTGGATAGGTTAGGTGAGTGGGCAAATGCATGGCAGATGAAGTATAATGTGGATAAATGTGAGGTTATCCACTTTGGTGGTAAAAACAGAGAGACAGACTATTATCTGAATGGTGACAGATTAGGAAAAGGGAAGGTGCAACGAGACCTGGGTGTCATGGTACATCAGTCATTAAAGGTTAGCATGCAGGTACAGCAGGCGGTTAAGAAAGCAAATGGCATGTTGGCCTTCATAGCGAGGGGATTTGAATACAGGGGCAGGGAGGTGTTGCTACAGTTGTACAGGGCCTTGGTGAGGCCACACCTGGAGTATTGTGTACAGTTTTGGTCTCCTAACTTGAGGAAGGACATTCTTGCTATTAAGGGAGTGCAGCGAAGATTCACCAGACTGATTCCCGGGATGGCGGGACTGACCTATCAAGAAAGACTGGATCAACTGGGCTTGTATTCACTGGAGTTCAGAAGAATGAGAGGGGACCTCATAGAAACGTTTAAAATTCTGACAGGTTTAGACAGGTTAGATGCGGGAAGAATGTTCGCAATGTTGGGGAAGTCCAGAACCAGGGGTCACAGTCTAAGGATAAGGGGTAAGCCATTTAGGACCGAGATGAGGAGAAACTTCTTCACCCAGAGAGTGGTGAACCTGTGGAATTCTCTACCACAGAAAGTAGTTGAGGCCAATTCACTAAATATATTCAAAAGGGAGTTAGATGAAGTCCTTACTACTCGGGGGATCAAGGGTTATGGCGAGAAAGCAGGAAGGGGGTACTGAAGTTTCATGTTCAGCCATGAACTCATTGAATGGCGGTGCAGGCTAGAAGGGCTGAATGGCCTGCTCCTGCACCTATTTTCTATGTTTCTATGTTTAAGTGTGCTGCATTACTTTGAAGCAAAGATGCTACAGAAAAAAAACGTGTATGAGTTACAAAGGCTTTGTAAAAAAACAAAAAAAGTACAAACTGAAGGAACAGCAATGTAGTGGTTATGTTACTGGACTAGTAATCCAGAGAATGTGAGATTGAGAATTTGAATTCAGTTTAGAAAAAAATCTGAGAATTAAAAAAAAAACTTATCAGTAAAAGTAACTGTGAAGCTGTTGATGATTGTAAAAATGCAACTGGTTCTCTAATGTCCTTTTTTAGGGAAGGAAACCTGCCATCCTTACCCAGTCAGGCTGAGATATGACTTTTAATTGCCCTCTGAAGTGGCCAAGCAAGCCACTCTGTTTTATCAAACTGTTACAAATCCTAACAGCATTGTAGGAGCACCATCAGCACATGGACTGTAGCGGTTCAAGAAGATGGCCCACACTTTCTCAGGGCAACTATGGATGGGCAATAAATGCCAGCCTTGACAGCAATGCCCACAACCCTAGAATGATTTTCTTTTAAACCTGATGGCTTAGAGCAATATTATGTAGAGATGACTAGATAGGAACTATTAATTTGGTGCAAGCCAAAATAATTAGTGAGAATAATTAGAATGAAGAATGATGTGTAAAATGGACAAATTACAATCATTTGAAATATATTTTGACCTTTTTTAAAAAGGGGAAAAAATGTAATATAGAAAGAAAGCAATAGAGGACAGCATAATATGTGCTAATAACATAGAAAAACATTCCACGGTAGAAGTCTTGCAGTAAACGTATTATTTTTGATATAACACACTATTTAAACATCTCACTCTTGCTTGGAGTATCTAAAGATGTTTTTTGTGCATCATTATTGATGACTTACTTGCAACTTCATTACATACCTTCATAGAGCTAGAAACTCATTTTAATCTTTTAACATTTCATTGATATTTGAATAAGAAATATTATGATTTAATATTTCCTTAATATATATTATATTTGTGGTGCTGTACTGCACCAATGTAGTAATTGTGAAAACATCATTATTTACAGTTCGGTTTGGAAGCAACAAAATTGATCAGGCATTAATTGACCGAATAGAACAAGTCACTGGTCAAAAAGCTCATCACTTTCTTCGTAGAGGAATCTTCTTCTCTCATCGGTTGGCAAAGCTTCTCATCTTTTTTTGTACCCGTTATAAATTATTCTTCAATACATGTGACTTATTCATAACTGCTGAACTTTCTTTTTAGGTTGTTACTATAACAAGTGACATTTTCTAAATTTACCAATATTTTACATTCTGAACAACTTTTCCAGATCCAAGATAAATTTTTCAGATCCAAGATCCAAGATGTATTTTTAAGATAATCTTTTCAAGTTTGAAACTTCCAGCTTTGCTTTATATTCAATTACTGTGTTCTCTTCTGAATTACTAAGACAATAAGGGACAAAGCAGTAGGATTTCATTATAAATATGATACATGTTCACCACCCTATTACTGCTTCCTCTCTCACTTGATAATTGCTATAAACTGTCATAAAGAAAATAAGTTTCTAAGTAGTAGCCTTTTTAGGGGCTGTTTCAGCATCACTGAATATATGTAATTAGCCACTGATATTAGAACATACCTAAACAAAACAGATTTTTGCTTTCTCATTGAATGTTTACATCAAAGTATAGGACTTGAAAGCACTAGAGATTTCATGTGAAAATAAGTGAATCAAAATAATGGCAATTGTAGTATAATTGGAATCATACTGTTAGTAAAATGCTATTGGAATTAGTTCAACTTGAGTGTGTTTCAATTATTAATTAAAGAGACGTAGGATTATTAGACTGATGTGCATTTATTTGAAAATGGGTTTGTTTTGTGATTTCCCAGCCCCAGAAAATTGCTGCTCACATATTCCTATCCAGTTTTCCTGTGTGGAAAGTTCTATCAATTGTATTTTTGAAGTTGTGCTTTTGATCATTCTTTTTTCAAAGGGATTTGCAGCAGATCCTTGATGCTTTTGAAACAAAAAAGTCATTCTACCTGTATACTGGGCGGGGTCCTTCATCGGAGTCTATGCATATGGGCCACCTTATCCCATTCATCTTCACAAAGTAAGTTTGGATAATACTTGTGCAGTACATATGTTCACTGAGAGAGCAATCCCTGTGTGTGCTTCTTAAATTTATTAGGGTCAATTATAACTTCCCGAAATCGACATTAAAATTGAGTCGGTAGACTTACTGCTCTAATAATCCAACGCGTTGCCTGCTGACACCTTTACAGGGGCCGAACACTGGGCAACCAAACATCTGCCTGTTTGGCATACATGTGACCCCAATTACAATTTCAGGACAGGATTCTTCAGAGCATGCGCTGTCCAACCAGTTTTACTGACGAAAGAGCTGAAGAGGCCCTGAAAAAATAAGTTTTACATTATTTTTGTAAGGCCAGGAGGCGCACGACTTGCCTGCTGTCAGCTGGGTGGCCTCTCGGCTGCCCAATAATTGCACCAACCTGAATGCAGTGAGCCGCGTTAGGAGGTGAGCTGCTCATTTGGCACCTAGATCTTCTCGGTTCTGTTTAAATCAGGCCAGGTGCCAGAACTGGTGGGTTGCTGGTGCACTCTGCTGGTTGGCCGCTTGAAAGTCAAAATCAATGTCTTGACTCAGGAGAGATCCGAGTGACATGCTATAGCATGTTCACAGGAAATATTATTCAAGAGTTTACTAGTTTTGTAAGAATATACTATGCGTAGAGTTTGTAAGCTCATTCTCTGTCCAGCAGTCTGACAACTTGGTCATGTCCACCATTTTACTAGAAAAATGTTGCATGGTGCTTTTTACAGGGATCAATAATATTTGCACCTTTTACATTTTTTGGTGTGTGTAGGGTAGGCTTTCATGTTAATGCATGCACTTAAATTGTAAGTGTTAGTACTTTATCCATGATAATGCTCATTGAAAATGCTTCCACAACTAGATTAAAATTTGCGACCAATACTGCACTGATGATTGTATTTTTCCAACCTGTAGATTGTTCCATTGAAAAGGATTTAGCTTGGTCATACCTATATTTTCCATTAAATAGATGGCTACAAGATGTTTTCAATGTACCTCTTGCAATTCAGCTGACCGATGATGAGAAATACCTGTGGAAAGACATAACATTAGAACAGGCCTATAAATATGCTGTTGAGAATACCAAAGACATCATTGCTTGTGGCTTTGATGTGAATAAAACCTTCATCTTCTCTGATCTGGATTACATGGGGTATGTCCAAAGTAGTATTAGACCTGTGGTTTCATTGATATTTTTCATTGGAAAGATAGTTTTAATGTAAATAAGAGGTACAGTAGTAATGGTGAGTAAGCTAGAGAGAAGTTTTAAATATGGAATGTAGGTTAGATTATTAAAGTTTTTTGTATGTTGTGATGCAACCAATCTTTTCTGTTAATACTGGAAATTATTTACACTATTGAAAGTAAAATATTCTACAGCTTGGTGCTTTCCTTCTGGAGATTAGTCCACAGAAGTTTTTTTTTAAGTGGCATTGCAATTGTACACCTTCCCTCCTCACCCCAAACTTAGCATATAGTGAAAATGTGCCACCGTGTCTAGCCTTAGTCCCTAAAGACAGTACAAAAACACATAGAACACAATAAAGACAAACAAATAGTGCTTTCTATACTTGCAGTCTCAGCTGGGGAACAGATCCCTTCCCAAACTGCTCAACTACAATCAGCCATTGAGTACATCGATAAGATAGTGAACAAACTACTGAGCGAAGAGGATGACATGTTTGCAGCAGAGGAGGGGGAAAATGCACACAAAAATGGCATTATTTACAGTTTGGTAAAACTGAGTGGAAAAACAACATGAAAAGACGTTTACTTGAAAAGCGTGACTGAAGAGAATCAGACAACCTTTGCTTATTCCTGTTGAATTATTAATAATTACAGTGCTCGCAGCATTACATGTGAAGAAAAAAAAATTACCCAGTTAGGACTAAGCTTGATCCTGTCAACGGTAAAGATCACATACTAATCAAGCATGAAAGTGATTAAAATTACTACACTTTTAAAATTGAAATGAATTAACATCTACACCAGGCTGATAGAATGGGTTGGACACTTGCTCCCAGGCCTCCCTTCCGCCAGTGCTGCACAACAACCAGCTGCTGGAAGTGTGAGGTCAACCCAAGGTAACTGGCCCTTTTCTTCCTTTTCTGTTCATCGTCACCGTGAGACCATGGTCAGGCAAAGTCAACATGGATTTATGAAGGGGAAGTCATGTTTGATAAATTTGCTGGAATTCTTTGAGGATGAAACAAACAGAGTGGATAAAGGGGATGTGGTGTATTTAAATTTCCAGAAGGCATTTGACAAGGTGTCACACAAAACGTTACTGCACAAGATAAAAGTTCACGGGGTTAGGGGTAATATATTAGCATGGATAGAAGATTGGCTGACAAACAGAACACAGAGAATTGGGATAAATGGTTCATTCTCTGGTTGGCAATCAGTAACGAGTGGGGTGCCGCAGGGATCAGTGCTGGGACCCCAACTATTTACAATCTATTTTAACGACTTGGAAGAGGGGACTGAGTGTAACATAGCCAAGTTTTGCTGACGATACAAAGATGGGAGGAAGGGTAATGTGTGAGGAGGACATAAAGAGGCTGCAGGAGGACATAGACAGGCTAAGTGAGTGGGCAAGAATTTGGCAGATGGAGTATAATGTTTGAAAATGTGAGGTCATGCACTTTGGCAGAAAAAAATCAGAGCAAGTTATTATTTAAATGGAGAAAGATTGCAAAGTGCTGCAGTACAGTGGGGCCTGGGGGTACTTGTGCATGAAACACAAAAGGATAGTATGCAGGTACAGCAAGTGATCAGGATGGCCTTTATTGCAAAGGGGATGGAGTATAAAAGCAGGGAAGTCTTGTTACAGCTGTACAGGGTATTGGTGAGGTCACACCTGCAATACTGCGTGCATTTTTGGTTTCCATATTTACGAAAGGATATGCTTGCTGTGGAGGCAGTTCAGAGAAGGTTCACTAGGTTGATCCCGGGGATGAGATGGTTGACTTATGAGGAAAGGTTGAGTAGGTTGGGCCTTGGAATTCAGAAGAATGAGAGATGATCTTATAGAAACGTATAAGATTATGAGGGCGCTGGACAAGGTGGATGCAGAGAGGATGTTTCCACTGGTGGGGGAGACGAGAACTAGAGGGCATGATCTTAGAATAAGGGGCTTCCCATTTAAAACTGGGATGAGGAGAAATTTCTTCTCTGAGGGTTGTGAATCTGTGGAATTCGCTGCCTCAGAGAGCTGTGGAAGCTGGGACATTAAATAAATTTAAGACAGAAATAGACAGTTTCTTAAACGATAAGGGGTTATGGGGAGCTGGCAGGGAAGTGGAGCTGAGTCAATGATCAGATCAGCCATGATCTTATTGAATGGCAGATCAGGCTCGAGGGGCCTCATGGCCTACTCCTGCTCCTATTTCTTATGTTCTTATGAAATCAAAAATGCATTCTGACACCATGGCACAGTGTATAGGAGCTCCAATGCACTGTGCCATTAAATGTACTTCTGATACACAGCTAACCAGTATTTTCCTCAATTTAGTCAGATAGATTATGACATGAAAAATACATTGTGATAAATTTAGAACTTAACTATAAATCAAGAGTTTTTTTTCCCCAAATCTGTAAAGTATAATGTTTTAATTCTGTTTTGGCTGCAGACAGAGCCCAGGATTCTATCAGAATGTGGTTAAAATCCAGAAACATGTTACTTTTAATCAAGTGAAGGGGATCTTTGGCTTTGGAGATAGTGACTGCATAGGTAAGATTAACACTGCTTATTTTCAAAATTTAGTTGGAAGTTTGACCTTGTGGACTGACCCCATCATTCTCATATAAGATCTGTCACAGTCAGCTTAATCTGACATAAGAGATTTGTCCGTGGCCACAACAAACCACGCTGGATACAGGTATATTGTTTATCAGCACAACATATTTTATTAAGTAATTTACATCCAGTACAAAGAAATAATTTTTAACAAGGTGATAGTTGACAATCTGTTCCTTGAAACCTCGGCAGTAGCCCTCCAAGTGATTATGTTGATTGTAGTTCTCTTCCAGTCTTCCTCTGTGTTCGCGCTGCCTTCAGGGTTCAATTGCTGCTGCTCATACCTTTTGTTTCCTTTCACACACTTGTGACAGCTTGCAGCTGCCTGGGCATTCATCACATCTATTACAATACTCTAGATTTTAACATAAGCTGTTGAAGGTCAGGGAATGCCTATCTCGCTATCCTCCTTTTTGCAGAGGAGCCCTTTTACTCTGAGAACTTTCACAGACAAGTACACAAGTTTCATAGTTTACTTTAGCGACAAGGAATGATATATGCTGCAGACCCTTTATCTCATTTCGTAGCTAATTAATGTTCTGTCCTTTACTATATTCTGTTTCTAACATAACAGAGCATTCTAAACTGCTTCAGTATATTTCTTGTAGTTAATGTAATATTGGCTTAATTTACCATCATGCTTTGCTTCTCAACCTTGTTCCATGGTTAGCTATGCTTACACACATTGCAGTTATTTTTATCATATAATAGTTAAACAGCAGCATTATTATACATCTGAAAACATCATCGCAACATGCAGGTAAGTTCGATTTTACACTCATTCCATCTTCAGTAAATTCATTTCTTGTTTCTCCTCATCAACAATCTAATTGTTTTATTGGGATTTCACCAAACTTCATCAAATGTTTTCTCTGAGCAGACTTTTGTTCCTTTTGATAGCTATCCCCTAACATCCCCTAACCCACCGGGGTCCAAGGATCTCCCCTGCCCTAGCCCTGACCTCACATCTTTCTCCAGTTTTTCTCCGATATCCCCCTTATGACCTTTCCGAGCTCATTACATAAGAATGTAAGAAATAGGAACAGGAGTAGGCCATATAGCCCCTCGAGCCTCCTCCGCCATTCAATAAGATCATGGCTGATCTGATCATGGACCCAGCTCCACTTCCCTGCCCGCTCCCCATAATCCCTTATTTCTACAGCTCTCTGAGGCAGAGAATTCCACAGATTTACAATCCTCAGAGAATAAATTTCCCCTCATCTCTGTTTTAAATGGGCGGCCCCTTATTCTAAGATCATGCCCTCTAGTTCTAGTCTCCCCATCAGTGGAAACATCCACTCTGCATCCACCTTGTCAAGCCCCCTCATAATCTTATACGTTTTGATAAGATCATCACTCATTCTTCTGAATTCCAATGAGTATGAAGCCCAACCTACTCAACCTTTCCTCATAAGTCAACCCCCTCATCCCTGGAATCAACCTAGTGAATCATCTCTGAACTGCTTCCAAAACAAGTATATCCTTTCATAAATATGGAAACGAAAACTGCACGCAGTATTCCAGGTATGGCCTCACCGATGCCTTATATAGCTGTAGCAAGACTACCCTGCTTTTATACTCCATCCCCTTTGCAATAAAGGCCAAGATATGAGGAATATTCGTAATAAGGTGGACGAATTAACTGCGCAGGCAGCTATTAATGAATATGATATAATTGGGGTTATGGAGACATGGCTCCAGGGTGACCAAGGCTGGGAACTCAACATCCAGGGATATTCAACATTCAGAAAGGATAGACAGAAAGGAAAAGGAGGTGGGATAGCGTTTCTGGTTAAAGAGGAAATTAACGCAATAGTAAGGAAGGACATTAGCTTGGATGATGTGGAATCTATGGGTAGAGCTGCGGAATACCAAAGGGCAGAAACCGATACAGAGAGTTGTGTACAGACCACCAAACAGTAGTAGTGAGGTTGGGGACAGCATCAAACAAGAAATTAGGGATGTGTGCAATAACGGTACAGCAGTTATCATGGACAACATGAATCTACATATAGATTGGGCTAACCAAACTGGTAGCAATACAGTGGAGGAGGATTTCCTGGAGTGTATTAGGGATGGTTTTCTAGACCAATATGTCGAGGAACCAACTAGAAGGCTTGCCATGCTAGACTTGGTGATGTGTAATGAGAAAGGACTAATTAGCAATCTTGTTGTGCGAGGCCCCTTGGGGAAGAGTGACCATAATATGGTAGAATTCTTTATTAAGATGGAGAGTGACACAGGGTCCTGAACTTAAGGAAAGGTAACTTCGATGGTATGAGACGTGAATTGGCTAGAATAGACTGGCGAATGATATTTAAGGGGTTGACGGTGGATAGACAATGGCAGACATTTAAAGATCACATGGATGAACTTCAACAATTGTACATCCCTGTCTGGAGTAAAAAAAAAACGAGGAAGGTGGCTCAACCGTGGCTAACAAGGGAAATGAGTTAAATCCAAGGAAGAGGCATATAAATTGGCCAGAAAAAGCAGCAAACCTCAGGACTGGGAGAAATTTAGAATCCAGCAGAGGAGGACAAAGTGTTTAATTAGGGGGGGGGAAATAGAGTATGAGAGGAAGTTTGCTGGGAACATAAAAACTGACTGCAAAAACTTTTATAGATATGTGAAGAAAAAGAGATTCGTGAAGACAAACGTAGGTCCCTTGCAGTCAGAATCAGGTGAATTTATAATGGGGAACAAAGAAATGGCAGATCAATTGAGCAAATACTTTGGTTCTGTCTTCACGAAGGACGACACAAATAACCTTCCGGAAATACTAGGGGACTGAGGATCTAGCGAGAAGGAGGAACTCAAGGAAATCCTTATTAGTCAGGAAAGAGTGTTAAGGAAATTGATGGGATCGAAGGCCGATAAATCCCCAGGGCCTTATAGTCTGCATCCCAGAGTACTTAAGGAAGTGGCCCTAGAAATAGTGGATACAATGATGATCATTTTCCAACAGTCTATTGATTCTGGATTAGTTCCTATGGACTGGAGGGTAGCTAATGTAACACCACTTTTTAAAAAAGGAGGGAGAGAGAAAACGGGGAATTATAGACTGGTTAGCCTGACATGGGTAGTGGGGAAAATGTTGGAATCAATTATTAAAGATGAAATAGCAGCGCATTTGGAAAGCAGTGACAGGATCGGTCCAAGTCAGCATGGATTTATGAAAGGGAAATCATGCATAAAAATTTTCAAGAATTTTTTGAGGATGTAACTAGTAGAGTGGACAAGGGAGAACCAGTGGATGTGGTGTATTTAGACTTTCAAAAAGCTTTTGACAAGGTAGAAACATAGAAAATAGATGCAGGAGTAGGCCGTTCGGCCCTTTGAACCTGCACTACCATTCAATAAGATCATGGCTGATCATTCCCTCAGTATCCCTTTCCTGCTTTCCATACCCCTTGATCCCTTTAGCCGTAAGGGCCATATCTAAGTCACTTTTGAATATATCCAATCAACTGGCATCAACAACTCTCTGCGGCAGGGAATTCCACAGGTTAACAACTCTCTGAGTGAAAAAGTTTCTCCTCATCTCAGTCCTAAATGGCCTACCCCTTATCCTAAGATTGTGTCCCCTGGTTCTAGACTTCCCCAATATCGGGAACATTCTTCCCGCATTTAACCTGTCCATAATCTTATATGTTTCTATGAGATCCCCTCTCATCCTTCTAAACTCCAGTGTATAAAGGCCCAGTTGATCCAGTCTCTCCTCATATGTCAGACCAGCCATCCTGGGAATCAGTCTGGTGAACCTTCGCTGCACTCCCTCAATAGCAAAAACATCCTTCCTCAGATTAGGAGACAAAAACTGAACACAATATTCCAGGTGAGGCCTCACCAAGTCCCTGTACAACTGCAGTAAGACCTCCCTGCTCCTATACTCAAATCCCCTAGCTATGAAGGCCAACATACCATTTGCCTTCTTCACCGCCTGCTGTACCTGCATGCCAACTTTCAATGACTGATGAACCATGACACCTAGGTCTCGTTGCACCTCCCCTTTTCCTAGTCTGCCGCCATTCAGATAATATTCTGCCTTCGTGTTTTTGCCCCCAAAGTGGATAACCTCACATTTATCCACATTATACTGCATCTGCCATTCATTTGCCCACTCACCTACTCCTGTCCAAGTCACCCTGCAGCCTCTTAGCATCCTCCTCACAGCTCACACCGCCACCCAGTTTAGTGTCATCTGCAAACTTGGAGATACTACACTCAATTCCTTCATCTAAATCATTAATGTAAATAGTAAAGAGCTGGGGTCCCAGCACTGAGCCCTGCGGCACCCCACTAGTCACTGCCTGCCATTCTGAAAAGGACCCGTTTATCCCGACTCTCTGCTTCCTGTCTACCAACCAGTTCTCTATCCACGTCAGTACATTACCCCCAATATCATGTGCTTTGATTTTGCACATCAATCTCTTCTGTGGGACCTTGTCAAAAGCCTTTGCAAAGTCCAAATACACCACATCCATTGGTTCTCCCTTGTCCACTCTACTAGTTACATCCTCAAAAAATTCCAAAAGATTTGTCACGCCTGATTTCCCTTTCATAAATCCATGCTGACTTGAACCGATCCTGTCACTGCTTTCCAAATGTGCTGCTATTTCCTCCTTAATAATTGATTCCAACATTTTCTCCACTACTGATGTCAGGCTAACCTGTCTATAATTGCTCGTTTTCTCTCCCCTTCCTTTTTAAAAAGTGGTGTTACATTAGCTACCCTCCAGTCCATAGGAACTGATCCAGAGTCGATAAACTGTTGGAAAATGATCACCAATGCATCCACTATTTCTAGGGCCACTTCCTTAAGTACTTTGGGATGCAGACTATCAGGCCCCGGAGATTTGTCGTCCTTCAATCCCATCAATTTCTCTAACACAATTTCCCACCTAATAAGGATATCCTTCAGTTCCTCTTTCTCACTAGACCCTCTGTCCTCTAGTACAATCGGAAGGTTATTTGCGTCTTCCTTTGTGAAGACAGAACCAAAGTATTTGTTCAGTTGGTCTGCCATTACTTTGTTCCCCATTATAAATTCACCTGAATCCAACTGCAAGGGACCTATATTTGTCTTCACTAATCTTTTTATCTTCACATATCTATAGAAGCTTTTGCAGTCAGTTTTTATGTTCCCGGCAAGCTTCCTCTTGTACTCTATTTTCCCCCTCCTCATTAAACCCTTTGTCCTCCTTTGCTGAATTCTAAATTTCTCTGAGTCCTCAGGTTTGCTGCTTTTTGTGGCCAATTTATATGCCTCTTCCTTGGATTTAACACTATCCTTAATTTCCCTTGTTAGCCACGGTTGGTGAGGCCTCACCTGGAATATTGTGTTCAGTTTTGGTCTCCTAATCTGAAGAAGGATGTTCTTGCTATTGAGGGAGTGCAGCGAAGGTTCACCAGACCAGGGCTGAATGGCCGACTCCTGCATCTATTTTCTATGTTTCTATACCATTGGCCTTTCTGATCACTTGCTGTACCTGCAAACTATCCTTTTGTGTTTCATGCACAAGTACCCCCAGGTCCCGCTGTACTGCAGCACTTTGCAATCTTTCTCCATTTAAATAATAACTTGCTCTTTGATTTTTTCTGCCAAAGTGCATGACCTCACACTTTCTGACATTATATTCCATCTGCCAAATTTTTGCCCACTCACTTAGTCTGTCTATGTCCTTTTGCAGATTTTTTGTGTCCTCCTCACACATTGCTTTTCCTCCCATCTTTGTATCGTCCATGAGATCCATTTCCTGCTCCCCTGACCCTGTTCTCACAAAACTGCTGACCACCCATCTTCCTTTACTGGCTCCCATCTTAGCTTACATTGTTAAAGGTTCTCTCTCCTTAGGTACTCTCCCTCAAATCTGCTGTCATTGCCCCTTTCCTCAAAAAAAACCCCTTGCCCCTCCATCCTTGCAAACTACCACCTCATCTCCAACTTCCTTTTCCTCTCCAAAGTCCTTGTATGCGTTGTCGCCTCCCAAATCTGTGCCCATCTTTCCCGCAACTCCGTGTTTGAATCCCTCCAATCCAATTTCCGCCCCTGCCACAGAACCGAAGCGGCTCTCATTAAAGTCACAAATGACATCCCTTGTGACTGAGACAAAGACAAACTATCCCTCCTTGTCCTTCTTGACTTGTCTGCAACCTTCGACATGGTTGACCACTCTATCCTTCTCCAACGCCTCTCCACCATCGTCCAGCTGGGTGGGACTGCATTCGTCTGGTTCCATTCTTATCTATCTAATCATAGCTAGAAAATCACCTGCAATGGCTTCTCTTCCCACCTCCGCATCGTTACCTCTGGTGTCCCCCAAGGTTCTATTCTTGCCTCCCCCTCCTATTTCTCATCTACATGTTGCCCCCGCCACAAACTCCGTTTCCTGGTCACCGACTCCATCCCTCTCCCCAACTTCTGTCTAGGCTGAACCAGACTGTTTGTAACCTTGGTGTCATATTTGACCCTGAAATGAGCATTTAACCACATATCCGCAGCATAACTATGACTTCCTATTTCCATCTCCGTACATCGCCTATCTCCGCCCCTGCCTCAGCTCATAGAATCATTACAGCATGGAAGGAGGCCATTTCGGCCCATCGTGTCCGTGCCGACCAACCAAGAGCTATCCAGCCTAATCCCACTTTCCAGCTCTTGGTCCGCAGCCCTGTAGCTTGCGGCACACTGCTGAAGCCCTCATCCATGCCTTTGTGACCTCTACACTATTCCAATGCACTCCCAGCTGGCCTCCCACATTCTACCCTACGTAAACTAGAGATGATTCAAAACTTAACTGCCCGTCTCCTAACTCCGCACCAAGTCCCGCTCACCCATCACCCCTGTGCTCGCTGACCTGCATTTCCTCCCGGTTAAGTCACGCCTCGATTTCAAAAAAACTCATCCTTGTTTTCCAATCCCTCCCTATCTTTATAATCTCCTACAATCCCCCTAACATGGGAGCCAGAAACAGACGTTGGGTGTTCAGCAATTTGATGGGAATAGAGTCAAGGGAGCAGGAAGTGGTTCTCATGGACAGGATGAGCTCAGAAAGTTATATGGGGAGGTCGGAGAGAAAGTAGAGAAAGATGTGAGGTCAGGGCTAGGGCAGGGGGGATCCTTAGAGGAAGTATATCCCAGTGGACTAGGGTAAGGAAGGGAAGATGCAGAGGCAGCCCAACAAATGGTCTTCGAGTCAAAGAAGTCCATGAGCTCTTCACACTTATTGTCGGGGTGGAGACTGGGGAGAGGTGTTTAAAACGACGGTTAGCAGTGCCAAATAGAAGCCAGGGTTTATCTTTACATTCCAGAATGAATCTGGAATAGTGAGCAATTTTGGCAGACGAGAGCAGGGACCTGATAATGCTTTGTGTGGTCCAGTCAGATCTGGCGGTGAATGGCTAAACCAGTTGTCCGCCATAACCGTTCAAGTCTGCATTCCTTGGACTTGGTGAATGTCATGGTGAATGGAGGGTCAAAGACTGGACAGTTGGGAGTTCATAAGTGCAGTTGTAAGAGAGTCAAGAGAGAGTTTTTTTCCAAGGTGGACACAGAAGGAGGTAGGGTTCGGGGGATGGCGGGGGGGAGGGTGGGGTGGTGGAACGAGGATGTGTATGGGGAGCGATACGAAGAAGTGGTCAGAGAGAGCCTTATTTGCGATTGACACGATGGGAGTAGTGAGGCCACGAGAGAATGCAAGGTTGAGGAGGTGGCCGTGAATATGGGTTGGGGAGTTCACATGGAGGGAGAGATTAAGGGAGGATAGGAGGCCAGTGAACTCCGAGGAGAGAGCGCATGATGAATTGAGATGGAGGTTGAAATCACCGAGGATGAGACGTCGTTTGGTGCAGAGGGAGGAAAGTAGTGAAGAAATAGCGGTATTAATATTTTCATGGTACTTGGGTGGGCGGTAGAGAATGAGAATTTTAAATGAGAGGTGAGAGGGGTGGAATAAGTTGAGATGCTCAAAGGAGGAGAAAGTGCTGGAGTAGGGGGGCAGACCAAGGTGTGATTTGGCGATGTGAGTCACACTGCCACCACGGCGGTCTGAGCGGAGAAAGTGGTGGAAGGTATAGCCAGGTGGGAAGGCTTCATTTGAAGGTAAGGTGTCATCATCCCTCAACCAGGTTTCCGTCAGGGCCATGATGTTGTGCCATCGTCCACGATAAGCTCATGGATGTGAAGGGCCTTGTTCGCAAGCGAACGGACATTCTGGAGGGAGATGCGGAAAAGGTCGGTAATGGCTGCCCCACTGCCTGCGTCCACAGAGTCTGTGCTGGGGGAGGGGGGGTTGAGTTGAACGGGGAGGAGATTGGCAGGATTAGCCCCCAGTGAGCTCGCTGGGCAGGAAGGTCGGCGAGAGAGTAGAATGGAACAGTTGGGTGTGCTACTCGTAAGGAGGCAGCAACGATGGGCACTTCGTAGGATGCCAAGAAGCACAGAGGAAAGCTGTAGGTTTATCTAGGAGGGAGTCAAGCCTGGGACGGCGGCAGGAGAATAGGAAGGTCGAAGAGTCACGAAGGATTAGGATAGGGATTTGTGAGAGCAGAGTATTCGAGAGAGGAGAGATGAAAGCAGCCAAAGTGCGCACGCGAATGGACAGGGGCAAAGCTCAGGTTACATAGACCTGTTTAAATGTAGCAGTTAATGGGATACAATAGTAGGGAGACCAGGGTCAATGTAAGAGGGTCCCATGGAAGGACAAAGCCTACATGAACAGGATGGGGCCAGCACGGAGCATCGATGAATTGCTGTCCAAAGCAGGCGAGTGAAGCTATTTGAAGTGTAGAAAGATCAAGGATGCATTGTCAGAAGGAGAGTTGGTAGCGGTGCAGGAATATAATGGCGACGTCACAAGTTTGTGGATCGTGGTAAATCGCCGTAAAACCATAACCAGCGGCCAGTAAAGTTGAAAACCAGGAGGACGAGTGAACCAGCAGCTGTTAGCAAGAAGCCAGCAGAGTTGAAAAACCAGTAGAACCAGTTCAGCAGAGACACAGTCGCGGTTAAAAGGAAAAATAAACTTTTAGCAGCAGAAATTGTGAAACAGCAGGATGTCTTATGGTATAGTCCAGTGTAGTCCACTGCAGAAATGTAGCGGTGTAATGCAGTGTAGTTCAAAGCAGAAATGTAGACTAGCGATGTCCACCGAAGTCCAGGAGATCGGAAGCCAATTTGACAAAGAATTCAGAGCAAAGACTTGAAGCGACTGAAAGCAGAGCAAAGCCACAGCCGATGAGTCAAACTGTGCAGCCAGTAGAGTTACAAAGTCCTGTTCACAAGTGAAGAAAATCAAGTTTCTTCAGCGATCGAGGCGTTGCAAGCTCTGAGACAAAGAACAAGGGCTCGCCGGGGATGGGTAGTGGGCCCTGCAGGCTTTGAACTTGACTTGTAGCTTGTAGCTTTAAACTAGCAGGTTGAACTTGTAGTTTGGGCTGAAATGCCTTCACTGTCTTAGGCAGGATAACTTAAAACAGTGGAAGAAAGGAGATTTGAGGAAGAAGGGCAAAGGATGGCCATGGATGACCACGGATATAGTTGAGCAGGTCAGAAAGGAGCTTCCACCCCAGAAGCCATCTTCAAATTGTATATAGTATATAGTAACATTAATAAACCTCAAAGAACACAAGTTATTACTTGTACCTGTACAGCAAAATTTTATGTTTAGGTCTTTTATGGCAAACATTTATACTAACTTTTTTTTCAATGTTTGACTGCAATGTAAGAAACTTACTTAATGATTAACTCAGTATTTTTAATTGACAGGAAAGATCAGTTTCCCTGCAATACAGGCTGCTCCATCTTTCAGCACCTCATTTCCACAAATCTTTAACGGCCAAAAGGATATTCAATGTCTCATTCCCTGTGCGATTGACCAGGTCAGAGCTAAGTACCAACTAATGAAAATACATATGCTTGAAATGTGCCATGCCTTTGTATTATAAAGATTGCAGCATAAGTAATTTCCCCATTGTATTCAAGTTTACACTGCATGGAATTGTGTGTTTTTCCCCCCACGAGTCATATCATTATACACTATCTGCAGCCGAAGAGCCCAGAGGACAGGCAGACCTATGTCAATGCCTGAGCAAAAGTGACAACTAAGATGTTTTCATTATTTGAAGAAGAGCGGGAGAATTCTCCCAGTGTCATGATCTATATTTATCCCTCAACCAACACAACCAAAAGAAGATTATCTGGCCACATTTTCCTACATTACAAGGTTGACTGCATTTCAAAAGTACGTCATTGGTGTGAAATACTTTGGGATGCCCTGAGGCCATGAAAGGCACTATATAAATGCAAGTTATTTCTTTAAGATGTTTGGAAAAGCGGCCTTGCGATGGATGTCTGTATTGGATCGGGTTTCACATTGCAGAATCTGCCAATTGCATGACGCATCTAAACAATAACACTGCTGAGCGCAACAGTTCATGGTCCAGGCATCACCATATAGATTCTCGTCTCACTACTTGATGGTTCCATACAGTGATGCAAAGAGTTGTTCTACACAGCTAGGTCTAAATATAATTTTGGTGCAGAAGATTTGAATTTATTATAATTTAGAATGATTTATACTTAAACCATATATATTACTACACGTATGTCAAATTAGTAATACTAAATGACAAATTTAGAATATTTAACAGTGATTATTTCTGTAAGCTAATGTTCTTGTAAGTAAGCTTTGTGAAATTCAAGATTTTAAGGGTAGTTTCTCTAAGTTTATTTTTCATTAAAACTATGTACCTCTAATTGCTTAAATTTTACTGCATTTAATATTAAGTTCCAGAATCAGCTTTGAGAACAAAACTTTTTTGTTTTATCATCTGTATTTCTACTTTTTCATAGGACCCATATTTTAGGATGACCAGGGATGTTGCTCCAAGGATTGGCTATCCAAAACCAGCATTGTTGCATTCAGTCTTCTTCCCCGCTCTGCAAGGAGCACAGACAAAGATGAGTGCCAGTGATCCCAACTCTTCCATCTTCCTCACAGATACCCCAAAGCAGATCAAAACAAAGGTAATGTTCACCATATATATATATATATGTGTGTGTGTAAGATGGAAATGTATTCCCTTATTTGGTGGTCAAAACAGGGGCTTCCTCTTACATGCAAGTAAGGTTTCATCCAGATTAATTTGGTAGTACTATTCCTTGAAGATATGTGTCAGCAATAGCAGTTGCTTATGAACTATTACCAGTAAAATAATGCAAAATATACTAATATGCAACAATATTAATGTAGTTAATTTAACTAATAATTCTTCCTCAGATCAACAAGCATGCTTTTTCAGGGGGTAAGGATACTATTGAAGAACACCAACAATTCGGTGGGAATTGTGAAGTGGACGTATCTTACATGTACTTGACCTTTTTCCTGGAAGATGATGAGAAACTGGACAAAATAAAGCAGGTCAGTGCAGTTTATTTCATTTTAAAACTATTTTTAACGTTTATTCATTTACGTCCCCTAAAATAATATCTCTACACAATCACATACTATGACCTCAATGCAGCATTAAGAATCAACGCGCAACATGTCCAACGAATAAGTGCAGCAATCAACAAGGCCGATAAAATGTTGAACTATATTACTAACACAGTACAATAAAAGTCAGAGGAGGTTGTGATCAAATTGTACCATGCTATATTCATACCACACCTTGAATACTGCTTCCATTTCTGGTCATTCAATCGCTGGCTTATCCCTAGCTTCAGCAGTCTGAGTTATGATTAAAAACTGGAGAAACTTGGGCTTTTCATTTTGGAAAGAGGTATCGAAGTAATCTTTGTAAAGATATTGGAGTGAAAATCTTGGATTTATTTAAGAAACAATTGGATGCTGCAATGAAAAGACTATAGGATCTTTCTGGATGGATGAATTAAGATGGGCTGAATGACCCTCCTCATCCATAATCTTAATGTTTTTAATGCATATTAGTTACATCTAAGAATTATTTTCTTTAGGATTATTCAAGTGGAAAGCTTCTTACAGGAGAGCTGAAGAAGATTCTTATTGAAACACTGCAGCCTATTATAGCAGCACACCAAGTCCGACGCAAGCAGGTGACCGATGAAATGGTGAAACAATTCATGACTCCACGGAAACTGGCATTTGACTTTTAATGACTTGTTTTGGAATTTATGATGCTCTGTATAAAGAATCAAGTCAATTTTCATTCATCAGAATCTTAACATGCTGAAGTTGTGTAACATTATTATGGACAAATGATTTAGAATATATTAATAAATGTCACTAAATTATAACCAATTATTTCCAGAGCGGTAGTGATAACTGTGTTTTAATCACTTCTGTTGTAGATGAAAGATTTTGGTTTGCCTTACCGCAATTTCATACAAGCCCATTTAATATTTTAATTTGAGTATTTCTGGTTCAAAAGATTTGGCACCCTCGTTCTAGTTTCACAAAGAAATGGCTGAAATCCAGTTTTCATACAGCACTATTACAGTTGTCTTAGCTTGTTGAAAGGCTTTTTAAAAAACATATCAAGATCACAAGTTCCCAGCATGAAAATATTTTGTATTCTAAAAAGTATTCATATTCAACCCTTTAGGGAAGCACCAAGTTTGTTACATTTGTTTGACGAGTGTGCGCATCTTCAGTCTCTGGGATCTGATTTATAATAAGGCACTGCTGCTTTTCTTCTATCCCATTAAACAAAAATTCTATCATGGTAGATAATTACAATTCCATCCTTCACTAGGCCTCTAATTCACACTATCTGCATGTATTACTGCACTGAACAGCACATCGGAGAAGCTCAAAATTGTGCAAGGAAAGCAAATTTACAATACCAGGTTAATGGACAAATACTTGAAGGAGAAAAAATTGCAGGGATATGGGGAAAGAGCAGGTGAATGGGACTAACTGGATTGCTCTTTGAAAGAGCTGGTGCAGACTCGATGGGCCGAATGGCCTCCTGTGCTGTACTATTTTATGATTATATTTTTTTAAACAGTTTACGTGTACAGGAGAAATAGATCAAATTTGCCGTTTATGTCTAGGTTTTCATAGACAATGCTTGTATTACTTTGAACTATTTTTATAACTGTCTGGGAGGTATTAATTAAGTCAAGTTTTCTTGTATTAATTCTTGGAATGTGGGTGTCACCAGCAAGGCCAGCATTTATTGCCCAGCCCTTGTTGTCCTCGAGAAGGTGGTGGTAAGCTGCTGCCATGAACCGCTGCATCCGTATGATGAAAGTATTCCCAGAATGCTGTTGGGTAGGGAGTTCCAGGATTTTGACTCCGTGCTGATGAAAGAACGCTGATATACTTCCAAGTCAGGATGGTATATGATTGGAGGGAACTTATAGGTGATGGTGCTCCCATGCACTTGTTGCCCTTGTCTTTCTAGGTGATGGTGGTCATGGGTTTGGGAGGTGCTGTCGAAGAAGCCTTGGATAGATAGTACACGCTGCAGCCACGGTGGTGGAGGGAATAGATGTTTAAGGTACTGGATGCGAGCCAGATCAAGCAGACTGCTTTGTCCTGGGTGATGTAGAGTTGCTTGAGTGTTGAAGCTACACCCTCCCAGGTTAAATGGAGAGTATTCCATCACACTCCTGACTTGTGCCTTGTAGATGGTGGAAAGGCTATGGGGGGCTCAGGAGGTGAGACACTCGCCACAGAATATCTAGCCTCTGATCGGCTCTAGTAGCCATGACATTTATGTGGCTGGTCCAGTTCAGTTCCTGGTCAATGGTGACCCCCAAGATGTTGATGGTTGAGGATTCGGCGACGGCAATGCTATTGAATGTCAAGCGGCGGTGGTTCGACATTCTCTTGTTGGAGATGGTCATTGTCTGGCATTTGTGTGACGCGAATGTTACTGCCACTTAGCAGTCCAAGCCTGGATATTGTCCTGGTCTTACTACTTGTCTGAGGAATTGTGAATGGAGCTGAATAGTGAGCAGTCATCAGTGAACACCCCCACTTCTTACCTTATGATGGAGGGAAGGCCATTGGTGAAGCAGCTGAAAATAGTTGGCCCTAGAATGCTGCCCTGAGGAACATGTCCTGGGGTGAGATGATTGGCCTCCAACAACCACAACCATCTTCCTTTGTGCTAGGTATGACTTTAGCCAGTAGAGAATTTTCCCCCCTGATCTCCAATAACATTAACAGGAGCAAATAAAGTACTACGACAAATGCAACTTTTACTTGCTAAAGGCATCGAGGACTGAGTTGGACACACAAATCTATTACTAATATCACTTTATTTGGCTACATCTGCTATAGTACGATTAGTACCGTCACAAGGTGTGGTGTTGCCGTTTACCAAAATAATAGATAATTGATGTAAATTGCCAGGATGTGTGTAAGCATAGTAGTAAACTTACTTGAGCATACAAACATTTTCTGGATTTTGATTAACCGCATATGATGTGATGTTCAAGATTACTGCATAAACTCAACAGATTTTTGAGCGATAAGGGAGTAAAGAGTTATGGGAACGGGCAGGGAAGTGGAGCTGAGTCCATGATCAGATCAGCCATGATCTTATTGAATGGCGGAGCAGGCTTGAGGGACCAAATGGCCTACGTGTGCTCCTATTTCTTATGTTATGTTCTTACGGTTAAGTTCATTATTCAGGTGGCATGGTCGGGTTCTAAATGCTAACTTGTCCCTTTGATTACAAGCATAAAGGCTTTCCTTGGGTAGCAGTCTGCTTGTGGCATCAGGCAGCTCCTCCTTCCTCTGCAATGTTAGGTTACACCTCTGGGTTATGTATGCAGTGAGTCATTGTGGCCACAGTCCTTTTTTGTTTTCTCTTTCAAAGTTCTGTATTTTCTTTGATTGTTATATTGTACATTCTCTCTGCTTGGAGCTTATGTGATTGAATTAATTATAGGAATACACTTTCTCTACTATAAAACCCTACTATAAAACACTTCTGAAACATTCTAACTTTGTAAAACATTCGACCCCCCTTTCAGAACCACTCAATTTTCAAAAACCTTATGAGTTGGGTGAACAATGTCTGATTACAAACTCGTAATCCCACTTCAGGTGACCTGATTGATCATCGTGACAAATTCAGCTACATAGATCACTTTCCGAGGTCATTCAACTAAACAGACACGTATTGGAAACTATAATTGTGACATTTTAATTGGGTTTACCAAAATCTTACTTCCAGTTCATTTTGATCCTTCAGTCTCCTAATATATATACATCAGCAGGAAGGAAGATACATTAGTTATGTTCTCTCAAGGTCTCTTGTTATCATATCAGACCAAGGACCATGAAACATAAATCTGCCTTTTTATACTTAATTTTAGAACCAAGCTCATCCTGATACGTGCAGTAATGGCTTTACCAAGGCATATTCGTACTAGAGTTTTGAACCATTTAAGGGAGGATGTTTTCTCGTGATAAACCGGGAGACACGGTGACAAATAGTTTTTTTCCTTTTGTGCACCATTCCTGGTTGTTGCCCTCCTCGCCAAAAAGGAAAGAGTGGAATTTTTTTTTTAAACTGCTGTTGCTTGTTCAGACCTGCTCAAGACTTGTTAATGAGCTTTCAGAGAAATATACAGTAGTCTTCCACTGTGCTGGACAACAGGAAGTACTTCAGAGGATAATAGAGTAGTTTGAACATGTGGATGAGGGGAGTTAGGGAATCATGGTCACAATCATAACCAGGTAAGAATTGGCTCACATGCTGAGTTGAGGTTAATTCAACAATGGAGCATTTAATCTCTGGCACAGTATTGGTTCAGTGTGGATTTTACTGCAATTGTTCCATGAACTGATGGTTTTGCGAGGAAAAAGCTGCTAGGAGTGCGGGCTTCACAGGAGACTAAGCATTCTTCCGCACTAACTAATATGGAAAATATCTATGTTGCACTCACAGGGCACTTTAATTAGCTCTACACTAAATTGGGGAAGACTCAACGTGCTGCTCAGCTCCATATTTCATTATCTCTCCTGGGGAAATTGAGAATCCGAAGGTTTGAATATTTACAAATGCAAAGCCAGAAGTAGCGTAAACTAAAACGTAAATTGTAATTTATTCTTTGTTTCCAATGTTATCACATATAAAAGTCAATACTATGGGGTCAAGTTTCAGGCCGCGCCTAGAACGGCGCAGCCCCGACCTGGACGCCTGTTTCTCGCACCTAAAAGTGCGACAGAAAAATACCTCTTAATTCTCCGGCTCCTTGCTGATCCCTGGGAGCTCGGCGCAGCGCGCACACAGCAGCGGGGGGGGGGGCGGAGCCACAGAGTCGCGCCCATTCTGCAAGTGGAGGGGGGTGGGGCTAAGTTAAATGAGGCAACGTCATGCCGGCAGCCTTGCACGTTGGAGCGCGCGTGCACACGCAGTAGCCCAGAAACATTGCCCATTTTTAAAGGGCTTAAAGAAAAGTGCTGATTTGTCTCGTGGACCCCTGGAAAGGTTTGGGATTGAATTTTGGTGATTTCTCTGTCTGAAGGAGTGCTTTTAGCAGCAATGTTGAATAAATCACCTGCTGAAATCAGTGAGTGCTGCTTTTCACTGCTAAACTTTCAGAACAGGTGCTGCATTGGTGCATGCAAATTAAGGACTGTGTGTTTTGAAAAATAAGAGTGTCAATTCAATACAATAAAAAATAAGAGTGTCAATTCAATACAATAAAAAATAAGAGTGTCAATGCAATGGAACAACGTCCACCAAGAACAAAGAATTTCTTGCATGAGGAAGTGGAGATATTAGTCAACGTCATTGCGCAGAGATGGCAGGAGCTAGATACCAGCAACAGAGGTCGCATAAAAGTGCCACCTAAAGAAATGAAGAAACGCTGGAACCAAGTTGCAGAAGATTACTGCGCAGTGGCATACCATGAGATCTGGAAGCCAGTGTAAAAAGAAATGGCACGACCTTGGTCAAGTAGTTAGTGTAAGTAATATTTTCCATTTTTAATGTAATCGTAATTGTAATGTGACTATCTGTATGTCCCACCCTGCAGAATGACGCACTCTGTAAAAAGTTATCTTTTACTCTTTGCAGAAGAAATTGGCCCACAACAAAAGGGAAGCAACTCGAACAGGAGGAGGCACGCCCAATCTGACACCCTTGGAACAGAGGGTAGCTGCTATGATGAGTCGTACATGGAGAAAAGCAATCAGTACAGCACAAGCTGGGCCTGCACTAGAGGAAGAGGGTAAGTGCTGAAAATGCATCGTGGCCCTTCAAATCAACCTGCTGCCTGACCTGCTATGTGTGAGAGTACTCATGCCACCCATCCTGCCCCCTCCCTTGCTGTTAAACATTTGATTGTTCTGATGTATTTTGCAGAACATGATGATGCTGCTGTCAATCCTGAGGATTCTGAAGATACAGAACAAGAACCAGTACAACCAGATGCGGACGAACCAGACTGGATGATGGCGGCGATGACTGAAATGTCTACAGGGGAAAGCTTCCAAATTAATGTTAATGAACCCCCAATTAAGGGGCATCAGAGTTTCAACCCCTTGCATAGGTTCTGGTTCCACCTTTCATGGTTTTGATTCCGATGTTGCGGGTCCCAGTGGTGTTGCTGGTGTAATGCAGCAGTTTACAGCCAGTGCCCCACCGTCCGAGCCTGCGCCTCCCACTCGTATAGATTCTGGTTCCACCTTCCATAGTTTTCATTCCGACATTGCAGGTCCCAGTGGTGTTGGTGATATAATGGAGCAGTTTACACCCATTCACCCACCATCTCAGCCCATGGCTCGCACTCGAGTGCTGTCGTCTGGAACACCGAGCGCCCTACCGTCCCAGCCCATGCCTCTCTCTCCAGTACTGCCATCTGGAACACAGAGCGTCCCACAATCCCAACCCCCGCCTCTCTCTCTAGTGCTGCCGTCTGGAGCACAGAGCGTCCCATCATCCCAGCCCGCGATTCCCTCTGTAGTGGTGCCGTTTGGAACACTGAGCGTCCCACCGTCTGTGCCTGCGTAGTGGTGCCACGAGGCAGACCCAGGCAGAGGAGAAGGAGATTGGAGATACACTCTCCTGAGATGCAGTGTGCAACAGATGCGGCTCAGGTTGTGGCATTGGTCTCCATACCCAATGAGCTTACCCGATCACTCATCAGCAGCGTCAGTGCAGTGGGTGAAGAGGTGACGGTCCTGACGGGAGAAATAGCAGTAATGACACGGGAACTTAGGGAGGGAATGTCCGAGGGAGTGCAATCGACGGCACAGGCCGTCAGGGAGGGCATGCAAGTGAGGGCACAGGCCATCAGGGAGGTAGCTGCTGCAATCAGGGCACACAGCCCGGCCGATCAAATGACACCCCCCATGAAGAAGTGAACATTCACTGAGATGTGGATGAGAGATGGTTGCAGCCTTTCTTTGCTGCTCTTGTTATTGTTCTTGATGTAGCTGTAGTAGCGTTTTTCACATTGAAATTGTTTTGTAAGTTTTGTAACTTTACAAGTTATAAGTAATCTTAGGGTTTTTAAGTGATCTTATCGTGTAACTGCGCTCACATTTTGTATCTTATTTAATTTTGCACCTAAAAAGTGATCCTGAAGTCTAAGTGATCCTAAGAGTGTAAGATTTTTCAAATTGAAATTGTTTTGTAAGTTTTGTAACTTTACAAGTTTACAAGTGATCTTCAAGAGTCATATTAAAAAGTAAAGTTTGATACAACAAATATTTTATTGCAGTGACATTAACTTTACAATAAAATATATTTTCATTAAAACTTATTCATCTTCCATTAACACAACACAACATAGGAACAACTGCAAAGAATAAACATGTCCATGCGCAACAGTGGTCGCAGAGCCCTCAGGCATCAGTAATTGAAGCGTTCACGGATGGGCTGCTGGCGCAGAGCTCGAGCAATCGTTAAAGGAGCACGATGGACAACCCTCCTCTGACCTCGTGCTCCGGCATCAGTCACTTGCATGCTTTCCTGATCGCCGTCATCATCCACATCCTGCTCTTCCGTAATACTATCATCATGCACTGGACCCTCACGTGAGTCTTCTGGTTCCACTACCAGCTCCTGCTGCCTCGTGATGGCTAAGTTATGGAGCATGGAGCATGCAGCACACAACAGTGAAGTGACCGACAATCTGAGGAGAGTATTGCAAGCGGCCTCCGGAATGGTCCAGGCATCGGAAACACTGTTTCAATATGCCAATGGTCCTCTCAATGATGCTGCGCGTCGCAATGTGCGCCATGTTGTATTGACGGTCAGCTTCTGTCCGTGTCATGCGTAGCGGCATCATGAGCCAGGTGGTCAGGCCGTACCCTTTGTCTCCCAGTAGCCAGCTCTGTCCTTCTGGCTGCTGCTCAAATATGTCAGATATAACGCTGTCGCGTAGGATGAATGCATCATGGGTGCTGCCAGGGTATCTCGCATCGACTGACATGATGCGCTGCTTTTCGTCACACACGAGCTGAACATTGATGGAGTGGAAACCTTTTCTATTTCTGTACTGCTCGGAATCCTCCACAGGTGCTCGCAAGGCTATGTGGGTACAATCAATGCAGCCCTGTACCTTTGGGAAGCCGGCAATCCTGAAGAAGCCCACAGCCCTCTCATGGATCGCTTGTGCGGTCATTAGGAAATTGATGAAGTCATTCCTCCGCGCATACAGTGCAGCCGTGACCTGGTAAACGCAGGCATGTATTGCACGTTGAGAGATGGCACACACATCTCCAGTTGTAGCCTGAAACGATCCTGAGGCATAGAAGGCAAGTGCAGCTGTTACCTTCACTTCAACAGACAAGGCAGTTGACGTTCTGCTTCTGGGCTTTAAATCTGCTCTGAGCATATCACAGATCTCAGTGACAACTTTTCTGTGGAAACGCAGCCTTTTGACACAATCAGCCTCGTTCATGTCCAGGTACGAGCGCCTGGCTCGATATTGCTGACGTGGGTAAGGTCTCCTGCCCATCAGCCGATGGGCTATGACGTTCCTAGTGCGGTGAGCTCTAATCAATTCTCTCCTATGCAGTGAATTTCTGGCGAACCATTGCATAATCCATGGTGTTGACAATGCAGCACCCATTCTGCAAATTTAAGTTTCAAACTGGCTATCTGGCTGCCTCTCCCTGTCCCTGGCCGAATGGCCTCAGTCTCCCTCGCAGCTCGAAGACTGCTTGCTGTGTCTTCAGCCGCCGTCAGCTACTGCTGCCGTCCCTATCCCATGGCCGAATGGCCTCATCTTCCCTTGCAGCTCGAAGGCTGCTTGCTTGCTGTGTCTTCGGGCTGCTGTCAAGCCACTGATGCCGCCCCTGTCTCCAACATGGAAGGCCTGCCTGAAGCACCGCAGCTCGAAGGCTGCTGCTGCTTCTCACAGGTAGGAATATTTAATATTTTGTCTTTGCTTCGTTTATAATTTTTTTAGTCAGGATGGCTCTTTATTTGTATAAGTAAGACTGTTGAATGCTTGTAGAATTTAATTACTTCCCTCCCCTCCCCTCCCTCCCCCCCCCCCCCCCCCCTCGTTCCCTACGCCTGATTTGTAACCACGCCTGATTTATAAATGCAGGCAAGGTTTTTCTGAGTGTACAAAAATCTACACTTACTCCATTCTAAGTTAGTTTGGAGTAAGTTTTCACTGCCTAAACTTTCAAAACAGGCGTAAGTGGCCGGACATGCCCCCTTTTGAAAAAAAAAATCTGTTCCAAAATGAAACTGTTCTAACTGACTAGAACTGGAGCAAACTAAATGCCGAAAATTGCAATTTCTAAGATACTCCATTCTAAACCAGTTGCTCCAAAAAAATAGGAGCAACTCAGGCCGAAACTTGATCCCATAGATTCAAATGCCTTGGATCTGTAATTCAGTCTTTCAAAATCATAAAATAGCCACATCAGTGAATTGGGATGTACAAAATCACTGTTTTACTTAATTTCCATAAGTTTCTCTCCAGCTCCCTTGTAGTCTTTGGCTAAACTTGATTAGTTCAGTGGCCTTTAAGCCATTTGAGAGACGCAAAATGAGGATTACTGTAGCTGAGTCCTGATCATCCAAGATTCTGCTTTCAAAGCTGACAAATTGCTGCAGAGAAACTCCACAGACAGAATTAACACTTCTATGTGTTGCTTTAAAAATAAATAAAACAAGATGAAGACCATTGCTTCTAAATGTGGAGAATTTTAAAATATGTTTAAGATTGCCACAAATTTTTGAACTAGATACTGAAAACTATAATCGGGATGATGCAGATGCTGTTTAGATTTCAACTTTATGTAGAAGTTGGCGCAGAAGTGCTGCCCCACAACTTCAACAACTCTTCCTCCGTACCCCCCAACCCCAACAAAGATGGAGCACAACCCTACTGGACCCATTGTACCCAGCCCCCCTTCTCTATGGACATCCCCAGCACACATACAGGATCTTGACCGTACTATTTCTTCCCCTTAAACAACCAATACCTATTGCTGACCAAAGCCCAGTACTCCCAGCAACGTGAGTCCCAAAACAATCCATAGAGGACCAAGCCCTAAAACCTGCAAGCACATTTCTTGCACCATGAAACAACAAAACAGTAGTCTGGCTATTGGCTAGTGCACAACCCCCAGACCAAAGCATTGTATCACAAAAATTATCAGTCGGCCATTCACATTATATACATAGACCTTTATGCAAATTCCCATCCGGTGTACCAAGATAAAGAACTAGAGCAGGGGAGTGTTCCTACTGATCAACCAGTGTTTCCTTTTGCCCGGGACGTCCCTAAATTCTCCACCTCAGCATTCCACTCGTGCCTCCACATGTAAGGCACAGTGATCTTGGGTGGAGATTTAAACCACAATGTCCACTCCAGCTGAACAAGCTCCCAGTCATCACAAAGCATCCCCAGGGCAAGCTGCCAGAACAATCTAAGAATGGTGTCAAGGCCTTGTAAATCTTTAGGAGTCCAGAATCTAATATTTATTTTTGAAATAGACACGCATATCTCAAATCAAAAGCTACCTTATCAGGTACATAACCATCTTTAACCATGCATGAATCTCTCCCTCTCTCTCTCTAACTCACACTTAGCAACATATCACCCTTTACCTGAAACTGCTGTCCTCCCTGCAGACCTAGGTCACCTGTTGTAAAGAAGAAAATGGGGATCTCTACAATTCTCTAACCATCAAGGCAGTGCTGAGGGGTGGTATTGTTGTCCTCTCCTTTACCAAGAGACATAATGTACTACAAATCCAGAAAGGCCAGGAACAAAGAGTAGTGGAGCCTTTAATCAGTGGCACATCAATTAGGAAAGCAGAGGGCACTGAAATCAACAAAGAATTTACAGACCATTATATCGCATACCTCAGAGTTCCAGACCACCTTGGAAGAAACAACTAGCAAATACCTAGCAAAACGCTCCCTCACTCAGCTCACCCAAACAGAGATGCGGACATTCGACTGCCTGTCTATTTCAACATCACTGCAACAGCATTGCACCTCCTCCCAATACGCTCCCTCAACAGAGCGAAAGTCTTTGAATAAATGGAAGGGCATTTCCTTCTCACCTCTCGTCTTCAGTGATGCATTCTGGAAGTGGAGTTAAATCTTGTACTCTAACCCCATGTGCACTAAAATTACCTCAGTGACCCAGCATTCCCTTTCCAAAGCTGTACCAGACAAGGGTGCCATGTGTCGCCCTCCTCTTTGCAATAGGTCTACAGTGCTCAGCAGGAAACATTAGAATAGATCTATGAAATATGGTAGTTGCCAGAGAAACTGAACACAAAATCTAAACATATTTTGTGACAATGTCCTACTCGATGTAATTAATCCCACCACCTCACACCCAACATTGGGAACATTCTTCCTGCATCTAACCTGTCTAAACCCGACAGAATTTTAAAAGTTTCTATGAGGTCCCCTCTCATTCTTCTGAACTCCAGTGAATACAAGCCCAGTTGATCCAGTCTTTCTTGGTAGGTCAGTCCCACCATCCCGGGAATCAGTCTGGTGAATCTTCGCTGCACTCCCTCAATAGCAAGAATGTCCTTCCTCAAGTTAGGAGACCAAAACTGTACACATTACTCCAGGTGTGGCCTCAGCAAGGCCCTGTACAACTGCAGTAACACCTCCCTGCCCCTGTACTCAAATCCCCTCGCTATGAAGGCCAACATGCCATTTGCTTTCTTAACCGCCTGCTGTACCTGCATGCCAACCTTCAATGACTGATGTACCATGACACCCAGGTCTCGTTGCACCTCTCCTTTTCCCAATCTGTCACCATTCAGATAATAGTCTGTCTCTCTGTTTTTACCACCAAAGTGGATAACCTTACAGTTATCCACATTATACTTCATCTGCCATGCATTTGCCCACTCACCTAACCTATCCAAGTCACTCTGCAGCCTCATAGCATCCTCCTCACAGCTCACACTGCCACCCAACCTAGTGTCATCCGCAAATTTGGAGATACTACATTTAATCCCCTCGTCTAAATCATTAATGTACAGTGTAAACAGCTTGGGCCCCAGCACAGAAACTTGCGGTACCCCACTAGTCACTGCCTGCCATTCTGAAAAGTACCTATTTACTCCTACTCTTTGCTTCCTGTCTGACAACCAGTTCTCAATTCACGTCAGCACACTACCCCCAATCCCATGTGCTTTAACTTTGCACATTAATCTCTTATGTGGGACCTTGCGGCACCTGGGCAGGACCGGAACCAATGTCCTAGGGGGAGTGTTTGCTACTGCTGTTGGGGAGGAGTTAAACTAATATGGCAGGGGGATGGGAACCAATGCAGGGAGACAGAGGGAGACAAAAATGAGGCAAAAGCAAAAGACAGAAAGGAGATGAGGAAAAGTGGAGTGCAGAGAAACCCAAGGCAAAGAACAAAAAGAGCCACTGTACAGCAAAATTCTAAAAGGACAAAGGGTGTTAAAAAAACAAGCCTGAAGGCTTTGTGTTTTAATGCAAGGAGTATCCGCAATAAGGTGGATGAATTAACTGTGCAAATAGATGTTAACAAATATGATGTGATTGGGATTACGGAGACGTGGCTCCAGGATGATCAGGGCTGGGAACTCAACATCCAGGGGTATTCAACATTCAGGAAGGATAGAATAAAAGGAAAAGGAGGTGGGGTAGCATTGCTGGTTGAAGAGGAGATTAATGCAATAGTTAGGAAAGACATTAGCTTGGATGATGTGGAATCGATATGGGTAGAGCTGCAGAACACCAAAGGGCAAAAAACGTTAGTGGGAGTTGTGTACAGACCTCCAAACAGTAGTAGTGATGTTGGGGAGGGTATCAAACAGGAAATTAGAGGTGCATGCAATAAAGGTGCAGCAGTTATAATGGGTGACTTTAATATGCACATAGATTGGGCGAGCCAAACTGGAAGCAATACGGTGGATTTCCTGGAGTGCATAAGGGATGGTTTTCTAGACCAATATGTCGAGGAACCAACTAGGGGGGAGGCCATCTTAGACTGGGTGTTGTGTAATGAGAGAGGATTAATTAGCAATCTCATTGTGTGAGGCCCCTTGGGAAAGAGTGACCATAATATGGTGGAATTCTGCATTAGGATGGAGAATGAAACAGTTAATTCAGAGACCATGGTCCAGAACTTAAAGAAGGGTAACTTTGAAGGTATGAGGCGTGAATTGGCTAGGATAGATTGGCGAATGATACTTAAGGGGTTGACTGTGGATGGGCAATGGCAGACATTTAGAGACCGCATGGATGAACTACAACAATTGTACATTCCTGTCTGGCGTAAAAATAAAAAAGGGAAGGTGGCTCAACCGTGGCTATCAAGGGAAATCAGGGATAGTATTAAAGCCAAGGAAGTGGCATACAAATTGGTCAGAAATAGCAGCGAACCCGGGGAGTGGGAGAAATTTAGAACTCAGCAGAGGAGGACAAAGGATTTGATTAGGGCAGGGAAAATGGAGTATGAGAAGAAGCTTGCAGGGAATATTAAGGCGGATTGCAAAAGTTTCTATAGGTATGTAAAGAGAAAAAGGTTAGTAAAGACAAACGTAGGTCCCCTGCAGTCAGAATCAGGGGAAGTCATAACTGGGAACAAAGAAATGGCAGACCAATTGAACAAGTACTTTGGTTCGGTATTCACTAAGGAGGACACAAACAACCTTCCGGATATAAAAGGGGTCAGAGGGTCTAGTAAGGAGGAATTGAGGGAAATCTTTATTAGTCGGGAAATTGTGTTGGGGAAATTGATGGGATTGAAGGCCGATAAATCCCCAGGACCTGATGGACTGCATCCCAGAGTACTTAAGGAGGTGGCCTTGGAAATAGTGGATGCATTGACAGTCATTTTCCAACATTCCATTGACTCTGGAACAGTTCCTATCGAGTGGAGGGTAGCCAATGTAACCCCACTTTTTAAAAAAGGAGGGAGAGAGAAAACAGGGAATAGTAGACCGGTCAGCCTGACCTCAGTAGTGGGTAAAATGATGGAATCAATTATTAAGGATGTCATAGCAGTGCATTTGGAAAATGGTGACATGATAGGTCCAAGTCAGCATGGATTTTGAAAGGGAAATCATGCTTGACAAATCTTCTGGAATTTTTTGAGGATGTTTCCAGTAAAGTGGACAAGGGAGAACCAGTTGATGTGGTATATTTGGACTTTCAGAAGGCTTTCGACAAGGTCCCACACAAGAGATTAATGTGCAAAGTTAAAGCACATGGGATTGGGGGTAGTGTGCTGACGTGGATTGAGAACTGGTTGTCAGACAGGAAGCAAAGAGTAGGAGTAAATGGGTACTTTTCAGAATGGCAGGCAGTGACTAGTGGGGTACCGCAAGGTTCTGTGCTGGGGCCCCAGCTGTTTACATTGTACATTAATGATTTAGACGAGGGGATTAAATGTAGTATCTCCAAATTTGCGGATGACACTAAGTTGGGTGGCAGTGTGAGCTGCGAGGAGGATGCTATGAGGCTGCAGAGTGACTTGGATAGGTTAGGTGAGTGGGCAACTGCATGGCAGATGAAGTGTAATGTGGATAAATGTGAGGTTATCCTCTTTGGTGGTAAAAACAGAGAGACAGACTATTATCTGAATGGTGACAGATTAGGAAAAGGGGAGATGCAACGAGACCTGGGTGTCATGGTACATCAGTCATTGAAGGTTGGCATGCAGGTACAGCAGGCAGTTAAGAAAGCAAATGGCATGTTGGCCTTCATAGCGAGGGGATTTGAGTACGGGGCAGGGAGGTGTTGCTACAGTTGTACAGGGCCTTGGTGAGGCCACACCTGGAGTATTGTGTACAGTTTTGGTCTCCTAACTTGAGGAAGGACATTCTTGCTATTGAGGGAGTGCAGTGAAGATTCACCAGACTGATTCCGGGATGGTGGGACTGACCTATCAAGAAAGACTGGATCAACTGGGCTTGTATTCACTGGAGTTCAAAAGAATGAGAGGGGACCTCATAGAAACGTTTAAAATTCTGACGGGTTTAGACAGGTTAGATGCAGGAAGAATGTTCCCAATGTTGGGGAAGTCCAGAACCAGGGGTCACAGTCTAAGGATAAGGGGTAAGCCATTTAGGACCGAGATGAGGAGAAACTTCTTCACCCAGAGAGTGGTGAACCTGTGGAATTCTCTACCACAGAAATTAGTTGAGGCCAATTCACTAAATATATTCAAAAGGGAATTAGATGAAGTCCTTACTACTCGGGGGATCAAGGGGTATGGCGAGAAAGCAGGAAGGGGGTACTGAAGTGCATGTTCAGCCATGAACTCATTGAATGGCGGTGCAGGCTAGAAGGGCTGAATGGCCTACCCCTGCACCTATTTTCTATGTTTCTATGAAAGCCTTCTGAAAGTCCAAATATACCAAATCAACTGGTTCTCCCTTGTCCACTTTACTGGAAACATCCTCAAAAAATTCCAGAAGATTTGTCAAGCATGATTTCCCTTTCACAAATGCATGCTGACTTGGACCTATCATGTCACCATTTTCCAAATGCGCTGCTATGACATCCTTAATAATTGATTCCATCATTTTACCCACGACTGAGGTCAGGCTGACCGGTCTACAATTCCCTGTTTTCTCTCTCCCTCCTTTTTTTTTTTTAAAAGTGGGGTTACATTGGCTACCCTCCACTCCATAGGAACTGATCCAGAGTCAATGCAATGTTGGAAAATGACTGTCAATGCATCTGCTATTTCCAAGGCCACCTCCTTAAGTACTCTGGGATGCAGTCCATCAGAACCTGGGGATTTATCGGCCTTCAATCCCATCAATTTCCCCAACACAATTTCCCGACTAATAAAGATTTCCCTCAGTTCCTCCTCCTTACTAGACCCTCTGACCCCTTTTATATCCGGAAGGTTGTTTGTGTCCTCCTTAGTGAATACCGAACCAAAGTACTTGTTCAATTGGTCTGCCATTTCTTTGTTCCCCGTTATGACTTCCCCTGATTCTGACTGCAGGGGACCTACGTTTGTCTTTACTAACGTTTTTCTCTTTACATACCTATAGAAACGTTTGCAATCCGCCTTAATGTTCCCTGCAAGCTTCTTCTCGTACTCCATTTTCCCTGCCCTAATCAAACCCTTTGTCCTCCTCTGCTGAGTTCTAAATTTCTCCCAGTCCCCGGGTTCGCTGCTATTTCTGACCAATTTGTATGCCACTTCCTTGGATTTAATACTATCCCTGATTTCTCTTGATAGCCACGGTTGAGCCACCTTCCCTTTTTTATTTTTACGCCAGACAGGAATGTACAATTGTTGTAGTTCATCCATGCGGTCTCTAAATGTCTGCCATTGCCCATCCATAGTCAACCCCTTAAGTATCATTCGCCAATCTATCCTAGCTAATTCACGCCTCATACCTTCAAAGTTACCCTTCTTTAAGTTCTGGACCATGGTCTCTGAATTAACTGTTTCATTCTCCATCCTCATGCAGAATTCCACCATATTATGGTCACTCTTCCCCAAGGGGCCTCGCACAATGAGATTGCTAATTAATCCTCTCTCATTACACAACACCCAGTCTAAGATGGCCTCCCCCCTAGTTGGTTCCTCGACATATTGGTCTAGAAAACCATCCCTTATGCACTCCAGGAAATCCTCCTCCACCGTATTGCTTCCAGTTTGGCTCGCCCAATCTATGTGCATATTAAAGTCACCCATTATAACTGCTGCACCTTTATTGCATGCACTCCTAATTTCCTGTTTGAAGCCCTCCCCAACATCATTCCTACTGTTTGGAGGTCTGTACACAACTCCCACTAACGTTTTTTGCCCTTTGGTGTTCTGCAGCTCTACCCATATAGATTCCACATCATCCAAGCTCTGCAACTCCTTGCAAAAGGCCTCTTGGTCCATTCCTCAATGTACATAATGAGGAACTTCAGAGGTATTTGAGAGATAGGTTCCAAATCTGACAAGAGCGTCACTCAATTTGGTCAAATTCTCAACAAGAGGCCAGATTATGCCGCCCCCCGCCACTTTCTTGTGCAACTGTCAGTGTTAGCTTTATGCCAATGCATTCCCCCCAAAATGAAACATCTCTGTAAGTAAACATGCAGATGAAACATTTGTAAGACAGTCTACATAATGGGTAACTCAAGAGGTATATGATCGGTGGGTTCCAAATTTGAAATGACAAGAGCATGACAGAAGTTGGTCAACATCTCGAGAAGAGGCCAAATTATGAATATCTCCCCCGTGCCCCCCTCGCCCCCACAGTTTTTGTGCAGCTGTCAGTGTTAACTTTATGCAGATGCATTCCCACCACAATGGTAAACCACAGCCAATCCTATAAGTAAACATGCAGATGAAATATCTGTGAGAAGTATCCCAATCAAAAAGGGTGATGTATGTATTTCTTTGAAATTTGGCAAATATCAGGCAGTCTGGAACCCACCTTTGGAACCCCACACATCCCAAACACTTACCACACAGAACCAGACCAGCCCTCCAGTAAATCAAAGGGAGATGGCTAACTTGGAACACCCTAATACTCTACAAAGGCCAAAGCCTGAACCCAGAAGACCCATTATATCTGCAAGAAGAATGAGAGGTGATCGAAACATAAAAACATAGAAAATAGGTGCAGAAGTAGGCCATTTGGCCCTTCAAGCCTGCACCACCATTCGATAAGATCATGGCTGATCATTCCCTCAGTATCCCTTTCCTGCATTCTCTCCATACACCTTGATCCCCTTCACCGTAAGGACCATATCTAACTCCCTCTTGAATATATCCAATGAACTGGCATCAACAACTCTCTGCGGTAGGGAATTCCACAGGTTAACAACTCTCTGAGTGAAGAGGTTTCTCCTCATCTCAGTCCTAAATGGCTTACCCTTATCCTTAGACTGTGTCCCCTGGTTCTGGACTTCCCCAACATTGGGAACAATCTAACCCGCATCTAACCTGTCCCTTCCCGTCAGAATCTTGTATGTTTCTATGAGATCCCCTCTCATCCTTCTAAACTCCAATGTATAAAGGCCCAGGTGATCCAGTCTCTCCTCATATGTCAGTCCAGCCATCCCGTGAATCAGTCTGGTGAACCTTCGCTGCACTCCCTCAATAGCAAGAACGTCCTTCCTCAAATTAGGAGACCAAAACTGAACACAATATTCCAGGTGAGGCCTCACTAAGGCCCTGTACAACTGCAGTAAGACCTCCCTGCTTCTATACTCAATTCCCCTACCTATGAAGGCCAACATACCATTTGCCTTCTTCACCGCCTGCTGTACCTGTATGCCAACTTTCACTGACTGATGAACCATGGCACCCACGTCTTGTTGCACCTCCCCTTTTCCTAATCTGCCACCATTCAGATAATATTCTGTCTTTGCGTTTTTGCCCCCAAAGTGGATAACCTCACATTTATCCACATTATACTGCATCTGCCATGCATTTGCCCACTCACCTAACCTGTCTAAGTCACCCTGCAGCCTCTTAGCGTCCCCCTCACAGCTCACACCGCCACCCAGTTTAGTGTCATCTGCAAACTAGGAGATATTACACACAATCCCTTCATCCAAATTATTGATGTATATTGTGAAGAGCTGGGGTCCCAGCACTGAGCCCTATGGCACTCCACTGGTCACTACCTGCCATTCTGAAAAGGACTCATTTATCTCGACTATCTGCTTCCTGTCTGCCAACCAGTTCTCTATCCACGTCAGTATGTTATCCCCCAATGCCATGTGCTTTGATTTTGCACACCAATCTCTTGTGGGACCTTGTCAAAAGCCTTTTGAAATTCCAAATACACCACATCCACTGGTTCTCCCTTGTCCATTCTACTAGTTACATCCTCAAAAAATTCCAGAAGATTTGTCAAGCATGATTTCCCCTTCATAAATTTATTCTGACTTGGACTGATCCTGTCACTGCTTTCCAAATGCGCTGCTATTTCATCCTTAATAATTGATTCCAACATTTTCCTCACCACTAATGTCAGGCTAACCGGTCTATAATTAACCACTTTCTCTCTCCCTCTCTTTTTAAAAATTGGTGTTACATTAGCAACCCTCCAGTCCATAGGAACTGATCCCGAGTCGATAGACTGTTGTAAAATGATCACCAATGCATCCACTATTTCTAGGGCCACTTCTTTAAGAACTCTAGGATGCAGACTATCAGGCCCCGGGGATTTATCGGCCTTCAATCCCATCAATTTCCCTAACACAATTCCCCGCCTAATAAGGATATCCTTCAGTTCCTCCTTCTTGTTAGATCCTCGGTCCCCTAGTACTTCCGGAAGGTTATTTGTGTCTTCTCTCGTGAAGACAGAACCAAAGTATTTGTTCAATTGGTCTGCCATTTCTTTGTTCCCCATTATAAATTCACCTGAATCCGACTGCAAGGGACCTACGTTTGTCTTCACTAATCCTTTTCTCTTCACATATCTATAGAAGCTTTTTCAGTCAATTTTTATGTTCCCAGCAAGCTTCTTCTCGTACTCTATTTTCCCCCTCTTAATTAAACCCTTTGTCCTCCTCTGCTGAATTCTAAATTTCTCCCAGTCCTCAGGTCTGCTGCTTCTTCTGGCCAATTTATATGCCTCTTTCTTGGATTTAACACTATCCTTAATTTCCCTTCTTAGCCACAGTTGAGCCACCTTCCCCATTTTATTTTTAGTCCAGACAGGGATGTACATAGCAACATAGAAACATAGAAAATAGGTGCAGGAGTAGGCCATTCAGCCCTTCGTGCCTGCACCGCCATTCAATAAGACCATGGCTGATCATTCCCTCAGTACCCCTTTTCAGCTTTCTCTCCATACCCCTTGATCCCCTTAGCCGTAATGGCCATATCTAACTTTCTCTTGAATATATCCAATGAACTGGCATCAACAACTCTCTGCGGCAGGGAATTCCATAGGTTAACAACTCTCTGAGTGAAGAGGTTTCTCCTCATCTCAATCCTAAATGGCCTACCCCTTATCCTAAGACTATGCCCCCTGGTTCTGGACTTCCTCAACATTGGGAACATTCTTCCCACATCTAACCTGTCCAGTCCCGTCAGAATCTTGTACGTTTCTATGAGATCCCCTCTCATCCTTCTAAATTCCAGTGAATAAAGGCCCAGTTGATCCAGTCTCTCCTCATATGACAGTCCAGCCATCCATGGAATCAGTCTGGTGAACCTTCGCTGCACTCCCTCAATAGCAAGAATGTCCTTCCTCAGATTAGGAGACCAAAACTGAACACAATATTCCAGGTGAGGCATCACTAAGGCCCTGTACAACTGCAGTAAGACCTCCTTGCTCCTGTATTCAAATTCCCTATGAAGGCCAACATACCATTCGCCTTCTTCACCGCCTGCTGTACCTGCATGCCCACTTTCAGTGACTGATGAACCATAACACCCAGGTCTCGTTGCATCTCCCCTTTTCCTAATCTTCCACCATTCAGATAATATTCTGCTTTCTTGTTTTTGCCCCCAAAGTGGATAACCTCACATTTATCCACATTATACTGCATCTGCCATGTATTTGCCCACTCGTCTAACCTGTCCAAGTCACCCTGCAGCCTCTTAACGTCCTCCTCACAGCTCACACCGCCACCCAGTTTAGTATCAAAAGCATATTTTGGAGATATTACACTCAATTCCATCATCTAAATCATTAATATATATTGTAAAGAGCTGGGGTCCCAGCACTGAGCCCTGTGGCACTCCACTAGTCACTGCCTGCCATTCTGAAAAGGACCCGTTTATCCCGACTCTCTGATTCCTGTCTGCCAACCAGTTCTCTATCCACGTCGGTACATTACCCCCAATACCATGTGCTTTGATTTTGCACACCAATCTCTTGTGTGGGACCTTGTCAAAAGCCTTTTGAAAGTCCAAATACATCACATCCACTGGTTCTCCTTTGTCCATTCTACTAATTACATCCTCAAAAAATTCCAGAAGATTTGTCAAGCATGATTTCCCTTTCATAAATCAATGCTGACTTGGATCGATCCTGTCACTGCTTTCTAAATGCGCTGCTATTTCATCCTTAATGATTGACTCCAACATTTTTCCCATTACTGATGTCAGGCTAACCGGTCTATAATTACCCGTTTTCTCTCTCCTTCCTTTTTTAAAAAGTGGTGTTACATTAACAACCCTCCAGTCCATAGGAACTGATCCTGATTCGATAGACTGCTGGAAAATTATCACCAATGCATCCACTATTTCTAGGGCCACTTCCTTAAGTACTCTGGGATGTAGACAATCAGGCCCTGGGGATTTATCAGCCTTCAATCCCATCAATTTCCCGCCTAATAAGGATATCCTTCAGTTCCTCCTTCTCACTAGACCCTCGGTCTCCTAGTACATCTGGAAGGTTATTTCTGTCTTCCTTTGTGAAGATAGAACCGAAGTACTTGTTCAACTGGTCTGCCATTTCTTTGTTCCCCATTATAAATTCACCCGAATCCGACTGCAAGGGACCTACATTTGTCTTCACTAATGTTTTTCTCTTCACATATCTATAGAAGCTTTTGCAGTCAGTTTTTACGTTTCCTTCAAGCTTCCTCTTGTACTCTATTTTCCCCTTCTTAATTAAACCCCTTGTCCTTCTCTGCTGAATTATAAATTTCTCCCAGTCCTCCGGTTTGCTGCTTTTTCTGGCTAATTTGTATGCCTCTTCCTTGGATTTAACACTATCCTTAATTTCCCTTGTTGGCCTTAAGTTCCCCGTTTTATTTTTACTCCAGACAGGGATGTACATTTGTTGAAATTCATCCATATGATCTTTAAAGGTTTGCCATTGCCTATCCACCATCAACCCTTTAAGTATCATTTGCCAGTCTATTCTAGCCAATTCATGCCTCAAACCATCAAAGTTACCTTTCCTTAAGTTCAGGACCCTAGTTTCTGAATTAAGTGTGTCACACTCCATCTTAATAAAGAATTCTACCATATTATGGTCACTCTTCCCCAAGGGGTCTCGCACAACTAGTTAGATTGCTAATTAGTCTTTTCTCATTACACATCACCCAGTCTAGGATGACCAGCTCACTGGTTGGTTTCTCAACATATTGGTCTAGAAAACCATCCCGAATACACTCCAGGAAATCCTCCTCCACCGCATTGCTACCAGTTTGGTTAGCCCAATCAATATGTAGATTAAAGTCACCCATGATAACTGCTGTACTTCTATTGCATGCATCCCTAATTTCTTGTTTGAGGCTGTCCCCAACCTTACTACTACTGTTTGATGGTCTGTACACAACTCCCACTAGCGTTTTCTGCCTCTTGGTATTCTTATTGAAACTTATAAGATAATGAGGGGGCTTGACAAGGTGGATGCAGGGAGGATATTTCCACTCATAGGGGAAATTAAAACTAGGGGACATAGTCTTCGAATAAAGGACCACCCATTTAAAACTGAGATGAGGAGAAATTTCTTCTGTGAGGGTTGTAAATCTATGGAATTCCCTGCCCCAGAAAGCTGTGAAGGCTGGATCATTGAATATATTTAAGGCGGAGATAGACAGATTTTTGAGTGATAAGGGAGTAAAGGGTTATGGAGAACAGGCAGGGAAGTGGAGCTGAGTCCATGATCAGATCAGCCATGATCTTATTGAATGGCGGAGCAGTCTTGAGGGGCCAAATGGTCTACTCCTACTCCTATTTCTTATGTTCTTATATTAAGGTTCTTTCTGCCCCCAACCCAGTCAAACCTCATGGACTATTTGTGAGATCACCCTGATGAACCTTAAATCGTGTTTCCAATTTGTACATAATCTACTAACTAACCTTGTGCATCAATTTATAAGTACTGTACAGTAGTATTGACAGGTAGACATAGGTGCAAAAATTGCTGTTACTTTTTAAATATGTACATATATTTTTCTGAAGAAAAAATGTAAACACTTTAAAAAAAAATTAAATTACTTCTTCATTTTGGATTAGTTTATTAAAATGCTCTCCTCTTCCTATCATAACTGGAGCACTAGTGAAGGTCAACTGACAAGTTATTATTAGCTGTGCCTTTATCAGTAACTGATTTACGGCTATCACATTTCCGCACAACATGCAGTGTCCCAGAAATTGTTCTCGTGGATAAGCATGTAGATATTGATTTTCTAATGAATTGGCTGTAGTATCTCACTAGCAAAAAATAACCTTGTTAATGCCCTTTGATGTGATTATGGTAGCATATAATTAATTACATTGTATTACAGTCATATAGGCACTCATGCCTTTCCACATTAGAAACATAGAAACATAGAAAATAGGTGCAGGAGTAGGCCATTCGGCCCTTCGAGCCTGCACCACCATTTGATAAGATCATGGCTGATCATTCCCTCAGTACCCCTTTCCTGCCTTCTCTCCATACACCTTGATCCCTTAAGCCATAAGGGCCATATCTAACTCCCTCTTGAATATATCCAATGAACTGGCATCAACAACTCTCTGCGGCAGGGAATTCCACATGTTAACAACTCTCTGAGTGAAGAAGTTTCTCCTCATCTCAGTCCTAAATGGCCTACCCCCTATCCTAAGACTGTGTCCCCTGGATCTGGACTTCCCCAACATCGGGAACAATCTACCCGCATCTAACCTGTCCAGTCCCGTCAGAATCTTGTATGCTTCTATGAGATCCCCTCTCATCCTTCTAAACTCCACTGTATAAAGGCCCAGTTGATCCAGTCTCTCCTCATATGTCAGTCCGGCCATTCCGGGAATCAGTCTGGTGAACCTTCGCTGCACTCCCTCAATAGCAAGAACATCCTTCCTCAGATAAGGAGACCAAAATTTAACACAATATTCCAGGTGAGTCTCACCAAGGCCCTGTACAACTGCAGTAAGACCTCCCTGCTCCTATACTCAAATCCCCAAGCTACGAAGGCCAATGTGCCATTCGCCTTCTTTACCACCTGCTGCACCTGTATGCCAACTTTCAATGACTGATGAACCATGACACCCAGGTCTCGTTGCATTTCCCTTTTCCTAATCTGCCACCGTTCAGATAATATTCTGTCTTCGTGTTTTTGCCCCCAAAGTGGATAACCTCACATTTATCCATATTATACTGCATCTGCCATGCATTTGCCCACTCACCTAATCTGTCTCACCCTGCAGCCTCTTAGCGAACCCCTTCACAGCTCATACCGCCACCCAGTTTAGTGTCATCTGCAAATTTGGAGATATTACACTCAATTCCTTTCATCCAAATCATTGATGTATATTGTAAAGAGCTGGGGTCCCAGCACTGAGCCCTGCGGCACTCCACTGATCACTGCCTGCCATTCTGAAAAGGACCCGCTTATCCCGACTCTCTGCTTCCTGTCTGTCAACCAGTTCTCTTGTGTGGGACCTTGTCAAAAGCCTTTTGAAAGTCCAAATACACCACATCCACTGGTTCTCCCTTGTCCACTCTACTGGTTACATCCTCAAAAAATTCCAGAAGATTTGTCAAGCATAATTTCCCCTTCGTAAATCCATGCTGACTTGGACCGATCCTGGCACTGCTTTCCAAATGCGCTGCTATTTCATCTTTAATATTTGATTCCCACATTTTCCCCACTACTGGTATCAGGCTAACCGGTCTATAATTTCCCATTTTCTCTCTCCCTCCTTTTTTAAAAAATGGTGTTACATTAGCTACCCTCCAGTCCATAGGAACTAATCCAGAGTCGATAGACTGTTGGAAAATGATCACCAATGCATCCACTATTTCTAGGGCCACTTCCTTAAGTACTCTGGGATGCAGTCTATCAGGCCCCGAGGATTTATCGGCCTTCAGTCCCATCAATTTCCCTAACACAATTCCCTGCCTAATAAGGATATCCTTCAGTTCCTCCTTCTCACTAGACCCTCGGTCCCCTAGTACTTTCGGAAGGTTATTTGTGTCTTCCTTCGTGAAGACAGAACCAAAGTATTTGTTCCACTGGTCTGCCAGTTCTTTGTTCCCCATTATAAATTCACCTGAATCTGACTGCAAGGGACCTACGTTTGTCTTCACTAATCTTTTTCTCTTCACATATCTATAGAAGCTTTTTCAGTCAGTTTTTATGTTTCCGCCAAGCTTCGTCTCGTACTCTATTTTCCCGCTCTTAATTAAACCCTTTGTCCTCCTCTGCTGTATTCTAAATTTCTCCCATTCCTGAGGTTTGCTGCTTTTTCTGGCCAATTTATAGAAACATAGAAAAAATAGGTGCAGGAGTAGGCCATTCGGCTCTTCAAGCCTGCACCGTCATTAATTGAGTTCATGGCTGAACATGTAACTTCAGTACCCCATTCCTGCTTTCTCGCCGTACCCCCTGATCCCCCTAGCAGTAAGGACTACATCTAACTCCTTTTTGAATATATTTAGTGAATTGGCCTCAACAACTTTCTGTGGTAGAGAATTCCACAGGTTCACCACTCTCTGGGTGAAGAAGTTTCTCCTCATCTCGGTCCTAAATGGCTTACCCCTTATCCTTAGACTGTGTCCCCTGGTTCTGGACTTCCCCAACATTGGGAACATTCTTCCTGCATCTAACCTGTCTTAACCCGTCAGAATTTTAAACGTTTCTATGAGATCCCCTCTCATTCTTCTGAACTCCAGTGAATACAAGCCTTTGATCCAGTCTTTCTTGATATGTGAGTCCCGCCATCCCGGGAATCAGTCTGGTGAACCTTCGCTGCACTCCCTCAATAGCAAGAATGTCCTTCCTCAAGTTAGGAGACCAAAACTGTACACATTACTCCAGGTGTGGCCTCACCAAGGCCTTGTACAACTGCAGTAACACCTCCCTGCCCCTATACTCAAATCCCCTCGCTATGAAAGCCATTTGCTTTCTTAACCGCCTGCTGTACCTGCATGCCAACCTTCAATGACTGATGTACCATGACACCCAGGTCTCGTTGCACCTCCCCTTTTCCTAATCTGTCACCATTCAGATAATAGTCTGTCTCTCTGTTTTTACCACCAAAGTGGATAACCTCACATTTATCCACGTTATACTTCATCTGCCATGCATTTGCCCACTCACCTAACCTATCCAAGTCACTCTGATGCCTCATAGCATCCTCCTCGCAGCTCACACTGCCACCCAAATTAGTGTCATCCGCAAATTTGGAGATACTACATTTAATCCCCTCGTCTAAATCATTAATGTACAATGTAAACAGCTGGGGCCCCAGCACAGAACCTTGCGGTACCCCACTAGTCACTGCCTGCCATTCTGAAAAATACCCATTTACTCCTACTCTTTGCTTCCTGTCTGCCAACCAGTTCTCAATCCACATCAGCACATTACCCCCAATCCCATGTGCTTTAACTTTGCACATTAATCTCTTGTGTGGGACCTTGTCGAAAGCCTTCTGAAAGTCCAAATACACCACATCAACTGGTTCTCCCTTGTCCACTCTACTGGAAACATCCTCAAAAAATTCCAGAAAATTTGTCAAGCATGATTTCCCTTTCACAAATCCATGCTGACTTGGACCTATCATGTCACCTCTTTCCAAATGCGCTGCTATGACATCCTTAATAATTGATTCCATCATTTTATCCACTACCGATGTCAGGCTGACCGGTCTATAATTCCCTGTTTTCTCTCTCCCTCCTTTTTTAAAAAGTGGGGTTACATTGGCTACCCTCCACTCCATCGGAACTGATCCAGAGTCTATGGAATGTTGGAAAATGGCTTATGCCTCTTCCTTGAATTTAACACTATTCTTAATTTCCCTTGTTGAACAAAGCTTGCTTAGTCACACAAAATGTTAAATGTGCATCACTAAAGAATCACAACTTTTTTATGAGTAGTAGTTGTTATAAATAATGAGCTCTGTTATAAGACCATTTCATATGTTTAATTTTTCTTCCCAGAATGATAACCATTAAACAGATATCTCAGCAAGGTGCCATTCTATTGTTCCATGATCATTTTTTCTCAATGTAAAACGAGCTTTAAGTAATTTAACTTTTGTTTGCTCTTATTCATCCCTAGGACCATTTTAAAACCTGGCAAGCTCATTAACGTGCCTCACAATACCACACACTGCAGCAAGCAAGAAGACTACAAATGGATAGGAATCTGTAGCAACTTAGCCTAGCCATTAACTAGAAACAAATTTTGTAAACTGTTTATTGACTTGCTTGGGAATGAAAGTCCACAATAAGGTTTACCTCTAAAGTATTTGGAACATAGGAGCAGAAGGAGGCCATTCTGCCCCTCGAGCTAAGATAATGGCTGATCTGTACCTCAACTCCATGTACATGCCTTTGAGCCATATCCTTTGACATGCTTCCCAACAAAAATCTCAATCACAGTCTTGAAAGTTTCAATTGACCCAGCAGCCACACTTTTTTGGGGAAGAGCGTTCAAGATTTCGACTACCCATTGTGTGAAAAAGTTCTTGATTTCAATTCTAAGCAGCCTGGCTCCAATTTCAGGTTGTGCCCCCTTGTTCTGGATTCTCCACCAGAGGAAAGAATTTATCTGTATCTACCCTATCAAATCCCTTTATTATTTTAAATACCTCAATTAGATCACCCCTGAACCTTCTAAACTCAAGGGAAACATTTAGGGCTAGTTTTTCCACTAGATGGCCATCGCCCCCCAAAATGGGCCTTGTTCCAGCGATGTAGGATGTCTCAGCCTTACTGATCGCTGGTACATGGCCCATTTTCTTTTTCGATTTTCCACTCAGCCTTCGGCCGACGATGTGGAATGAGCGATCTGATTTTTCGGCGATGTCGCATTCGTCCACCAAACGAGGAAGTCACAAAGCTTCCCTAGCAACGGCCTTCTGCGCATGTGTGAGATTAATTTTTTTTCAGCCGACTGGTTTTACCACATTTCGGGAGGTCAGGGGTCATCACACATATGCAGAAGGCCGAGGGAGGGCTAGAGAGAGAGAGAGAGAGGAGATGGAGAGAGGAGGAAGCAAGAAAATTACAGTGGATTGATTTGCAGCGTTTACAAATATAAACTTAAATTTTAATATAAAGATCAGTAGAAGCATTCTGAAAATGATCTCTGACCAGGATTCAGAGAGGAAAAGGTCTGAACCCTTTAGCAATGAGGCGAACGAGGCCCTTTCGAACGAGGTGCATGCCAGGTGGTCCGATTTGACACGGGGTGTGCATGGAAAATCTCCACCCTGTGTCTACAGAAAAATTTGGGTGGAGATTGCATACGTGGTTTTGTCTGCATCCCATGAGGCGAGGGGGGCTGACCAGTGCAGAAAACGCTGGAATAGCTTGGTCGCTGCAGCAAGAGTAAGTTGCATTTTATATTTTACCTGTAATATTTTACTGATGCATGCAAATTTTTATTAGAACAATGAATCTCCTGCATTGAATCGAAGTTATTAATTCTTGAATGTATTAGTTAAACCATGTTAACAGTAATTTGCACTTAATATTTTATCATTTATATTTAATGCAAATTTTTATTAGAGCAATGAATGTCCTGCATTTAATTCAAGTTTGACATTCTTTATTGTATTAACTAAACCATGTTAACAGTAAGTTGCATTTTCTATTTCAAATTTTATATTTAATACTTTACTGATGCATGCAAATTTTTATTATAACAATGAATCTCCTGCATTGAATTTAAGTTTGTTATTCTTAAATCTATTACATAAACCATGTTAAGATCCGGACAGTGATCTGAACCAGCAGCATGTAACATTTTAAACTGTTATGACCTCAAGACACTACCTAGTCCATACGCCATGTCATGCTCTTTTCTTGTTTGCAGAAGAAGATATATATCAACCGTTCTGAGCAACGGCAGATGGGGGCGGCTCTGCTCAGCTGCAGCCACTTTCAGTATTGAGGAGCGTGCGGCCGTGTTGGTTGACCATGAGAGCCGTTCGGCAACCACCCGTGGTCTGGCTGAACCCAACCATGCGTCTCGTGAGTAATTTGTAATTTGTCGAACTGTATTAAAAACAATATTATAAACTTAACTGATCTAATGTCTTGTAATTATAATGCAAAATGCAATATACTTGTAATCTACTTATGATGTACTAATGATGTCATGTCATTTCATGCGTGCATGTATGCAGCCCTTGTGCATAAGAAGCAGGAATTGCCACTGGGTACTGGACTTCAGGGGGTGGGGGGGAGGAGTTGGGACCATGGCTAGATCGCCAAGCTGATTTGCCCTCCCCTAGGTCCTCACCAGCTTCTTCTTCCACCTCTTGCTCCTCACGGGCTAGCTCTTCCGTCTCCCCTCCTTCTGGAGGTGGACCTGCAGCCCCATCTGGCATTAGTTGTCCTCTCCTTATAGCTAGGTTATGCAGCATGCAACACACCACAATAAACTCAGCGACCTGGTCAGGGTGGTACTGTAGGCTGCCACCAGAATGGTCCAGGCATCTGAAGCGCTGCTTTAGGACTCCAATTGTTTTTTCGACGATGTTGCGTGTCGCTATGTGGCTTTCATTGTAACGTTTCTCTGCTTCAGTGACAGGATTACGCAGTGGGATCATCGGCCAATTGGCAAGGCCATATCCCTTATCCCCCAGCATCCAACCTTCTGGCTGATTGACAAACAGGTCAGGGATAGCACTCTCACGTAGGATGTGCACATCATGGATGCTGCCTGGAGATGTAGCATTTACTGTCATGATTATTTGGTTGTAGTCGACAACCAGCTGCACATTTAGGGAGTGGAATCCCTTTCTGTTATGAAACACCTCCGCATTCTTTAAGGGGGCTTTCAGGGCAATGTGCATGCAGTCTATTGCTCCCTGCACCTTGGGGAAGTCTGCTATTCTCGAGAACCCCAAAGCCCTCCCGGTCTGTGCCTACCTGGTCATAGGGAAGCATATAAAGTCCATCCTGCGAGCGTAAAGGACTTCAGTCACCTGCCGAATGCAGCAGTGTGTGGCGTGTTGAGAGATATGACAGATGTCACCAACTGAAGCCTGAAAAGATCCCGATGCATAGAAGACTAGGGCTTCAGTAACCTTAATCTCAATGGACAGTGTGGTTCTGATGGTGCTGGAAGGCTGCAAATCCTCCTTGATGAGCTGGTAAATCTCATCGATGACCTCCTTCCAGAAGCGCAGCCTCCTAAGACACATGTTTTCAGATAGGTTGAGGTAAGATTGCATTTCTTGTACCTTCATTGGCTGTATGCTCGCCTCCTCTGTTTCTTCTGTCTCTGTCTATGCATTTCTCTGCCACCTCTTCGATTGATCCTTTCAGAAACCAGCTTGCGAGCAGTTACGAGTAATGGCACAGAAAGCATAGGCCCCATCACTATCAATAATTATTTTCACTTGCTATAAATGCACTTTTCACTAAAGAATGTCAATCTATTAAACTACTCTCGCTATAAAAGCTCCAGTCTAACACTGTATACCAATCTCAGTCTAATATTCTCTATTCCAGCCCCAGTCTAACAATAGGCCCCATCACTTTCAATAATTATTTTCACTTGCTATAAATGCACTTTTCACTAAAAAATGCCTAATCCACTAGGCTATTATTAAAATTAAATATAATTAATAATCTGAGTAGATCTACCTATACAGGACCCTTAAATAACTCACAACTATCTAAGCACGATTTTTTAGCTGCCTCCATCCTTCCTCCGATCTTCAAAATGGCATCCGTAGTGCCCATTTCCTTCAGTAAAGCCCGGGAAAAGCAACTATTACCCAGCCATGTTCTCGGAGAGCAATCAGCCCGGCCTTGTGATTGCGATGTGCCGAAAGCTGGGATGGGCCATGTGTGGGCGATCAGCTCAGTGATCAGTTCAGCGAAATGAGCTGAAACTTGGGGGCTTATTTTTCTGCCGATCTTTCTGGCCTAGCTTCCACTTTTTCCTCAAAATGGGCGATAGGGGTTCATTTTAGGCGATATATGGGCCATAGATGGGCGATGTGAAGTGGAAAGCCTAGCCCTTAAAGTTTATGTAACCTGTCCTAATAATTTAACCCTTTAAGCTCCAGTGTCATTCTGGCCAGTCTACATTGTATCACCTTTCAAGGTCAATATCTACTTCCCGAGTTGTGGTGCCCAAAAACTGAGCGCAGTCCTCCAAATGGGGTCTGACCAAGGCTCGAATAATGGTCTTGTACAAGGGCAAAATAGTGTGCTTTGCTTTATAGTGAACTGTCCTATAAATACACTCGAGAACCCTATTCGCTTTAGCTATAGTTTCACGGTATTGATCAGGAATCTTTAGAGATTGATACACTAAAATGCCCAGATTAAATTCCTTTCACCACTGGTTTTAATTATGGTCCCTGTAGGGTGCAAGTATAATCAGTATTTGATCTGCCTACGTGCATAACACTACACTTTTCTAAATGCAATATCATTTGCCAAACATGTGCCGATTCTTCCAACACCCCTGACTTGTGTGAGAACACCAGCGGCAGGTTGGGGCCATAAAAGGAGCGGCGAGGAAGCATACTACTCCAGGAAGCAGCGCGAGCTGCAGCAGGAGGGCGATGGCAGCAAAGAGGGATGTCATCAAGGTCCAGTTTGGGGATTGGAGAGTGGGCAGATATAGCAGGAGCAGCGAGAGACTGTGGAAGGATGTGATCGGGGCCCAGGGGAGGCATGAGTTCGCAGCATGGGCCAGCCCACATTGCAATATGTGTGCGCACTAGGTCCATGCAGCAGAACTGGTCTCCAGTCATCTTGAGTAATCCTTGCCATTGGACCAAGACCTAGCTCTGTCAAGCCCGTGTGGTGATGGGTGTGCAATGGCCTCCACACATTAAAAAAATCCGCACAGACATCTTCCACCCTTCAGGATGTAGTTCGGGTCCTTCATTGAAACACCTGTGAACTCATCCTTTTTTGGCGTGGAAGCAAGTCATCCTCGTTTCAAGGGACCGCCTATGACTATAATCTGCTTCCAGAGTTGAGCATTCTCGACAGTCCTAACACTCGTACATATTTTGGTATTGTCTGCAAACTAGCAGATCATTCCAACTCCTGCATCAAAATAATTTATGAAAATAGTAAATAGCAAAGGTTAGTCCTGCCTTGGGCATTGAGACAGTTCTCAATTCACCACAGCAGATTACCACTAATTCCACAAGGTTCTATATTGTAGAGAAGCCTCTTGTGAGGTACCTTATCAAAAGCCCAGTGACTTCTTCAAAACACAATCAAATTTGTATATCTGCAGTGAGGTGTAGTCAGAATACCACAGCTAGTGTAGTATACTTTAACCTCTATTTCTTAAACTTCCCTACATTACTGTTAACTTGCTTCCCAAGCAAGGAAAATACTACATAGAATTTACAGCACAGAAACAGGCAATTCGACACAATCCGTCTTTTGGATGAGACATTAGACCAAAGCCCTGTCTGCTCTTTCAAGTAAAAGTAAAAGATCCCTTGGCACTATTTCAGAGGCGAGCAGGGGAGTTATCCCCAATGTCCTGGCCAATATTTATCCCTCAATCAACATAACAAAAAACAGATTATCTGGTCATTATCACATTGCTGTTTGTGGAAACTTGCTTGTGCACAAATTGGCTGCTGCGTTTACTACATTACAACTGTTATATGTGTAAACTTGTATTTATTCTGTACAGCCACCAGAGGGCTCATCCCCTGGAGTCCCAAGGGATCCCATAATGCCTTGGGAGCACAGGTATTTAAGGAGGCCTCACAGGTTGGAGAGGCACACTGGAGACCTGCAATAAAAGACTAAGGTCACACTTTACTTTGAGCTCAGTGTTCGGTCTGACTCTTCCTCCATTCGAGATACAGCTAGCGAACCCAAAGATGCAGAGAATAGTGGGCAGCCTGGAGACATTTTTGGAGGGAGATGATTGGGAAACTTTTGTGGAGCGACTCGACCAATACTTCGTGGCCAATGAGCTAGATGGGGAAGAGAATGCTGCCAAACGAAGGGCGATCCTCCTCACTGTCTGCGGGGCACCAATGTATGGCCTCATAAAGAATCTGCTCACTCCAGTGAAACCCATGGAGAAATTGTACGATGATTTGTGCACACTGGTCCGAGAGCATTTGAACCCGAAGGAAAGTGTTCTGATGGCGAGGTACGGGTTCTACACCAACAAAAAGTCTGAAGGCCAGGAAGTGGTGAGTTATTTTGCCGAGCTAAGACGCCTTGCAGGACATTGCGAATTTGAAGGACATGTGGAGCATATGTTCAGAGACTTTTTCGTACTTGGCATTGGCCATGAAACCATACTTCACAAACCTTTGACTGTAGAGACCCCAACCTTGAGTAAGGCCATAACGATAGCCCAGGCATTCATTGCCACCAGTGACAATATGAAGCAAATTTCTTAGCACGCAAGTGCTGCAACAAGTACTGTGAACAAAGTGTTGTTGTTTTAGAATTGTAACATACAGGGCAGGTCACACATATCTGCAGCTGCACGTCTGCAGATGTCTCAAAGTCCACCATCAAGGTTGATGAATGCAAGGCAATTAATACCTTGTTGGCGCTGCAGGGGTGATCATCGTTTCCATTCATGTCGATTCAAAGAGCATGTTTGCAAGGGCTGTGGAACAATGGGACACCTCCAACGAGTGTGCAGGTGAGCTTCAAAGCCTGTCAAACCTGCAAACCACCATGTTGCAGATGAGGACAGATCCACGGAGGATCACAACGAACCAGAGCCTCAGATCGAGGAGGCAGAGGTACATGGGGTGCACACATTCACCATGAATTGTCCCCCGATAATGCTGAATGTTGAACTAAATGGACTCCCGGTGTCAATGGAGCTGGACACGGGCGCGAGCCAGTCCATCATGGGCAAAAATACTTTCGAAAGGTTGTGGTGCAACAAGGCCTCAAGGCCAGTCTTAACTCCTATTCGCATGAATCTAAGAACGCTCTGGGTGGTATCGGGCGATGGTCCCACGCTGCTCGGCAGAAGCTGGCTGGGAAAGATACGCTGGAACTGGGATGACGTCCAAGCGCTATCGCCCGCTGACGACACTTTGTGTGCCCAGGTCTTAAACAAATTTCCTTCACTGTTCGAACCAGGCATCGGGAAATTCCAAGGAGTAAAAGTGCAGATCCACCTAATTCCAGGAGCGCGACCCATCCATCACAAGGCGAGAGTACTACCGTACATGATGAGAGAAAGCGTAGAGATCGAGCTAGACCGGCTGCAAAGAGAGGGCATCATTTCCCCGATCAAGTTCAATGAGTGGGCCAGTCCTATCATCCCAGTCCTCAAGGGAGATGGCACCGTCAGAATTTGTGGTGATTACAAAGTAACTATCAATCATTTCTCCCTGTAGGACCAATACCCACTACCAAAGGCCGACGACCTCTTTGCAACACTGGCGGGAGGAAAGACGTTCACGAAGCTGGATCTAACTTCAGCCTACATGATGTAGGATCTAGAGGAATCATTGAAGGCCCTCACTTGCATCAACACGCATAAAGGTCTTTTCGCTTATAACAGATGCCCGTTTGGAAACCGATCAGCGGCGGCGATATTCCAGAGAAACATGGATGGCTTACTGAAGTCGGTCCCCCACACCGTGGTCTTCCAGGATGACATATTGGTCACAGGTCAGAATATAGTCGAGCATCTACAGAACCTGGAGGAGGTTCTTAGTCGACTCAACCGTGTGGGGCTCAGGTTAAAATGCTCAAAGTGCGTTTTCCTGGCACCTAAAGTGGAGTTCTTGGGAAGGAGGATTGCAGCCAATGGCATCAGGCCAACCAACGCAAAGACAGAGGCCATTGAGAATGCACCAAGGCCACAGAACGTGACAGAGCTGCGGTCGTTTCTGGGATTCCTAAACTACTTTGGTAACTTCTTACCTGGTCTCAGCATATTGTTAGAACCACTGCATGTCTTACTACGAAAAGGGCACTAATGGGTTTGGGGCAAAAGCCAAGAAAATGCCTTTGTAAAAGCGAGAAAATTGTTATGCTCAAACAAATTGCTTGTGTTGTATGATCCATGGAAGCGTTTGGTACAAGCATGTGATGTGTCATCATATGGTGTCGAGTGTGTATTGCAACAAGCTAATGATTTCGGGAAACTGCAACTGGTTGCTTATGCATCCAGACGTCTGTCGAAGGCCGAGAGACCCTACAGTATGATTGAAAAAGAAGCGTTAGCATGTGTCTATGGGATAAAGAAAATGCATCAATACCTGTTTGGGCTAAAATTCGAATTGGAAACTGACCATAAGCCACTTCTATCCCTGTTTTACGAGAGTAGATGGATAAATACCAACACATCAGCCCACATCCAGAGATGGGCACTCCCGTTGTCCGCATACAACTACGCCATCCGCCACAGGCCAGGCACAGAAAACTGCGCCGATGCTCTCAGTAGGCTGGCATTGCCCACCACAGAGGTGGAAATGGCGCAGCCCGCAGATCTAGCCATGGTTATGGAAGCATTTGAGAGTGAGCAATCACCCGTCACTGCCAGGCAGATAAAAACCTGGACAAGCCAGAACCCCTTATTATCTCTCGTCAAAAGCTGTGTGCTTCACGGGAGCTGGTCCAGTGTCCTAGTGGAAATGCAAGAAGAGATAAAGCCGTTCCAGCTGCGCAAAGATGAAACGTCTATACAAGCAGACTGCCTTCTGTGAAGTAATCGAGTAGTGGTCCCCAAGAAGGACAGAGACACCGTCATCAATGACCTCCACAGTACCCACGCAGGCATCGTAATGATGAAAGCGATAGCCAGATCCCACGTGTGGTGGCCCGGTATCGATGCAGATTTAGAGTCCTATGTTCAGAGATGTAATACATGCTCGCAGTTAAGCAATGTACCCAGGGAGGCACCGCTAAGTTTATGCATTTGGCCCTCCAAACTGTGGTCTAGGGTACACGTCGACTATGCTGGCCCGTTCTTGGGTAAAATGTTCCTTGTGGTTGTAGACGCGTATTCCAAGTGGATTGAATGTGAGATAATGTCAGCTAGCACGTCCGCTGCCACTACTAAAAGCCTGCGGGCCATGTTTGCCACGCACAGCTTACCCGATGTCCTGGTGAGTGACAACGGGCCATGTTTTACCAGTGCTGAGTTCAAAGAATTCATGACCCGTAACGGGATCAAACAGGTCACATCTGCCCCGTTTAAACCAGCGTCCAATGGTCAGGCAGAGAGAGCAGTGCAAACCATCAAGCAAGGCTTGAAGAGGGTAACTGAAGGTTCACTGCAGACTTGCCTATCCCGAGTCCTGCTTAGCTACTGCACGAGACCCCACTCGCTCACTGGGATCCCACCTGCTGAACTGCTCATGAAAAGAGCACTTAAGACAAGGCTCTTGTTAGTTCACCCTGATCTACATGAACAGGTAGAGAGCAAGCGGCTTCGACAAAGTGCATACCATGATAGCGCAAATGTGTCATGCAAGATTGAAATTAATGATCCTGTATTTGTATTGAATTATGGATAAGATCCCAAGTGGCTTTCCGGCACTGTCGTGGCCAAAGAGGGGAGCAGGGTGTTTCGGCTCAAACTGTCAAATGGACTCATTCACCGGAAACACTTGGACCAAATCAAACTCAGATTCACGAAATATCCTGAGCAACCCACCTTGGACCCTACCTTTTTTGATCCCCCAACATACACACCAGTGACAACCGGCACCACGGTTGACCATGAAGCAGAACCCATCATCCACAGCGGCCCAGCAGGGCCCAACACACCAGGCAGCCCAGCAAGGCCAGCTGCACAGCAGCCCAGTGAGGGCCCAACAAACGATTCAACAACGCCAGCTTTCACACCGAGACGATCAACCAGGGCAAGAAGGGCCCCAGATCGACTCACATTGTAAATAGTCTGGGGGGGGGGGGGGTGTTGTTATATATGTAAACTTGTACTTACTCTATACAGCCACCAGAGGGCTCATCCCCTGGAGTCCCAAGGGATCCCATAATCCCTTGGGAGCACAGGTACTTAAGGAGGCCTCACAGGTTGGAGAGGCACTTTGGAGACCTGCAATAAAAGACTACGGTCACACTTTACTTTGAGCTCAGTGTTCGGTCTGACTCTTTCTCCATACATAACAACAACAATGACTTCACTCCAAAATTACTTCATTGGCTATAAAGCACTTTGAGACGTCCGGTGGTCGTGAAAGACGCTATATTAAAAAAAATGCAAGCCGAACTGATCTATGCTGATGTTTATGCTCCACACGAGCCTCCTCCCACCTTACTTCATCCAGCCCGAACTGCATAACCATCTTTTCCCTTCTCCCTCATGTACTTATCTGGCTTCCCCTTAAATACATCTATGCTATTTGCCTCATGTTGTAGCAAGTTCTACATTCTAACCACTTTCTTGGTAAAGAAGATTCTCTTGAATTCTTATTCCTAGTTTTTTATTTCCTCACATTTTCTCTACATCTACCCTATCAAACCCTTCATAAGTCACCCCTCAGCTTTCCCTTTACTAGAGAAAAGAACCACGGTCTGTCCAGTCTTGCGTCATTGTTACAATGTCTCAGTTCTGGTATATCTTTGTAAATCTTTTTTGCACCTTCATCTCCATATCCTTTTTGTAATATGGAGTCTAAAACTATGAACAGTAGTCTAAGTGTGATCTAAGCAAGATATTCCGTCTTAATGCATTAGATTCCTGTCTAAAAGCAACATAATGAAAGCAAAAATACAGAAAATGCTGAAAATACTCAGCAGGTCAGGCAGCATATGAGGAGAAAGAGTTAACATTTCAGGTCGATGGCTTTTCATCAGAACTGGGAAAAGTTAGAGATCTACCAGTTTTTATGTAAGTACAGAGGCAGGGAAAGAGGGAAAGAAAGAACAAAAGTGATTAAATGAAGAAAGGTGCAAGGCCAGGGGTTTGGTAATGGGACCAGTAAAGAAACAAAAAATGGGTCTAGAGGAGCTGTAAAGGGCAACAGTAGAATCATTACCAGCACCTGCTGTCTGAGCCAATGGGAGCAGTGGTTATAATCTGTATTTGTTAAAGTCAATGTTTAATCCAGAAGGTTGTAAAGCAATGCTTTCTCACCCAAGGGATACAAATCCATCTTTATATCATCCTATCCATGAAGTGCATTTGTGAATCAAGCCATACCCGTTGAAAATGCAAATCAGATTCTTCATACCAATTTCTTCCTGGGAAGTCAAACAAAACTCTGTGTCTTCTGTATGTGCTATATATAAGGGCAGATTTTAGATCTTTTATTTCTCTACCTCAGTTTGTAGTATGCTCTATCCAAAGGTCAGCCTTGTCCAGGAGTATAAAGTTAAATGGCTTCATTCCAGTCTATATCACACGGCTTTATACATTGGCTATTAGTGATTAAGGTCAAACAAAGGATGAAAAACACATACCGACATGTTGGCTGCTGCTCAAATAAGACGCATGTTGAAACTAATTTCTATACCAGGTACAAAGGGAATGGTTTGGGACCATGGAGCCAGAAAGTTCATCTCAAGAAATCACATGAAATGTTTATTCATTCTGTTGTCCAGTCCAAACACCACAAAGGAATTCCAAGTCTTTAGACAATCAGCTCCACAATGAAAACCTTTTTCCTATATTAAATCGCTGGATTTTTCTGGTGCTCAGAGGGCGGAGCGTTATCCCACTCTGAACCCGCCTCCTTGTAAGTTTCCCCAAGTGCCGGCTCTGCAGTCCCAGCACTAAGCAGCGCGTGAGCCAATTCAAATACTTAAGAGGGTGTTTAAAAGGTATTTAAGCAGCATTTTACCAGTTACTAACCATTTTTCCAACTTTTTCACGATGTTCCCATCGCTCGGGGATCATGCCAGGTAAGTGCGTCAGGTTTTCAGTGACTTCCCATTGCTTTTATAAAAGCTATCATTTCACAGCTGTTCATTTTCCAATGTTGGAGGCTGGAGCCTTCAGGATTTTGAATACACTTTTGAGCTTCATGCAGTTTGGATGTGTTTGGAATATACTCTCTATCCACTGTCACCTCCTTGGAACAACGTATCTCACCCTTGACAGATCGCTTCTGTCATCTTAACTTCACTTGGCATCTGTTCCATCAAGGTGCCCTTGAAAAAAATCTCACCTTGGACCCCAGAATCCCACCACAATCAGCCCCAACACCATCAGCAACACTAGGCACACCAGCAACACCAACCATCTCTGCAATCAACTGATGCTGGACAGGAAGAATCAAAAAACAGAATATGTTTTAAAGGGTGAGAAACCTTTAAATGTTGGTGTTCAAAGAGATTTGGGTGTCCTCATGCATGATCCACAGAAAGCTAGCATACAGGTACAGCAAGCAATAAAGGAAGGCAAATGGCATGTTGGCTTTTATTGCAAGGGGGTTGGAGTATAAGAGTAAGGACGTCTTGCTACAATTGTACAGGGCCTTGGTGAGATCACACCTGGAGTACTGTGCACAGTTTTGGTCTCCTTATCTAAAGAATATCTTGGAGACATGTAACAAAGGTTCACTAGATTGATTCCTGGGATGAGAGGGCTGTCCTATGATGAGAGATTATGCAGAATGGGCCTATACTCTCCAGAGTTTAGAAGAATGAGAGGTGATCTCATTGAAATATATAAAGAATCTGAAGGGTATTGATAGGGTAGATGCTGAGAGGTTGTTTCCCCTGACTGAAGTTATAGAACTAGGGGGCACAATCTCAGGATATGGGGTAAGCCATTTAAGACCGAGACGAGGAGAAATTTCTTCACTCAGAAGACTGTGAATCTTTGGAATTCTCTACCCCAAAGGGCTGTGGATGCTCAGTCTTTGAGTATTCTAAAGGCTGAGATAGATTTTTGGACCCTAGGGGAATCAAGGGATATGGAGATCAGGCAGGAAAGTGGAGTTGAGGTCGATGATCAACCATGATCTTATTGAATGGCAAAGCAGGGTCAAGGGGCCATATAAGAACATAAGAAATAGGAACAGGAGTAGGCCATATGGCCTCTTGAGCCTGCTCCACCATTCAATCAGATCATGGCTGATCTGATCATGGACTCAGCTCCACCTCCCTGCCCGCTCCCCATAACCCCTTATCCCTTTATCGTTTAAGAAACTGTCTATTTCTGTCTTAAATTTATTTAATGTCCCAACTTCCACAGCTCTCTGAGGCAGTGAATTCCACAGATTTACAACCCTCAGAGAAGAAATGTCTCCTCATCTCAGTTTTAAATAGGCGGTCCCTTATTCTAAGATCATGCCCTCTAGTTCTAGTCTCCCTCATCAGTGGAAACATCCTCTCTGCATCTACCTTGTCAAGCCCCCTCATAATCTTATACGTTTCGATAAGATCACCTCTCATTCCAATGAGTTGAGGCCCATTCTACTCAACCTTTCCTCATAAGTCAACCCCCTCATCTCCGGAATCAACCTAATGAACCTTCTCTGAACTGTCAGGGCTGGGAACTCAACATTCAGGGGTATTCAACATTCAGGAAGGATAGAATAAAAGGAAAAGGAGGTGGGGTAGCATTGCTGGTTAAAGAGGAGATTAATGCAATAGTTAGGAAAGACATTAGCTTGGATGATGTGGAATCTATATGGGTAGAGCTGCAGAACACCAAAGGGCAAAAAACGTTAGTAGGAGTTGTGTACAGACCTCCAAACAGTAATAGGGATGTTGGGGAGGGCATCAAACAGGAAATTAGGGGTGCATGCAATAAAGGTGTAGCAGTTATAATGGGTGACTTTAATATGCACATAGATTGGGCGAGCCAAACTGGAAGCAATACGGTGGAGGAGGATTTCCTGGAGTGCATAAGGGATGGTTTTCTAGACCAATATGTTGAGGAACCAACTAGGGGGGAGGCCATCTTAGACTGGGTGTTGTGTAATGAGAGAGGATTAATTAGCAATCTCATTGTGCGAGGCCCCTTGGGGAAGAGTGACCATAATATGGTGGAATTCTGCATTAGGATGGAGAATGAAACAGTAATTTCAGAGACCATGGTCTAGAACTTAAAGAAGGGTAACTTTGAAGGTATGAGGCATGAATTGGCTAAGATAGATTGGCGAATGATACTTAAGGGGTTGACTGTGGATGGGCAATGGCAGACATTTAGAGACCGCATGGATGAATTACAACAATTGTACATTCCTGTCTGGCGTAAAAATAAAAAAGGGAAGGTGGCTCAACCGTGGCTATCTAGGGAAATCAGGGATAGTATTAAAGCCAAGGAAGTGGCATACAAATTGGCCAGAAATAGCAGCGAACCTGGGGACTGGGAGAAATTTAGAACTCAGCAGAGGAGGACAAAGGGTTTGATTAGGGCAGGGAAAATGGAGTACGAGAAGAAGCTTGCAGGGAACATTAAGGCGGATTGCAAAAGTTTCTATAGGTATGTAAAGAGAAAAAGGTTGGTGAAGACAAACGTAGGTCCCCTGCAGTCAGAATCAGGGGAAGTCATAACGGGGAACAAAGAAATGGCAGGCCAATTGAACAAGTACTTTGGTTCGGTATTCACTAAGGAGGATACAAACAACCTTCCGGATATAAAAGGGGTCAGAGGGTCTAGTAAGGAGGGGGAACTGAGGGAAATCTTTATTAGTCGGGAAATTGTGTTGGGGAAATTGATGGGATTGAAGGCCGATAAATCCCCAGGGCCTGATGGACTGCATCCTAGAGTACTTAAGGAGGTGGCCTTGGAAATAGCGGATGCATTGACAGTCATTTTCCAACATTCCATTGACTCTGGATCAGTTCCTATGGAGTGGAGGGTAGCCAATGTAACCCCACTTTTTAAAAAAGGAGGGAGAGAGAAAACAGGGAATTATAGACCGGTCAGCCTGACCTCAGTAGTGGGTAAAATGATGGAATCAATTATTAAGGATGTCATAGCAGTGCATCTGGAAAATGGTGACATGATAGGTCCAAGTCAGCATGGATTTGTGAAAGGGAAATCATGCTTGACAAATCTTCTGGAATTTTTTGAGGATGTTTCCAGTAAAGTGGACAAAGGAGAACCAGTTGATGTGGTATATTTGGACTTTCAGAAGGCTTTCGACAAGGTCCCACACAAGAGATTAATGTGCAAAGTTAAAGCACATGGGATTGGGGGTAGTGTGCTGACGTGGATTGAGAACTGGTTGTCAGACAGGAAGCAAAGAGTAGGAGTAAACGGGTACTTTTCAGAATGGCAGGCAGTGACTAGTGGAGTGCCGCAAGGTTCTGTGCTGGGGCCCCAGCTGTTTACATTGTACATTAATGATTTAGACGAGGGGATTAAATGCAGTATCTCCAAATTTGCGGATGATACTAAGTTGGGTGGCAGTGTGAGCTGCGAGGAGGATGCTATTAGGCTGCAGAGTGACTTGGATAGGTTAGGTGAGTGGGCAAATGCATGGCAGATGAAGTATAATGTGGATAAATGTGAGGTTATCCACTTTGGTGGTAAAAACAGAGAGACAGACTATTATCTGAATGGTGACAGATTAGGAAAAGGAAAGGTGCAACGAGACCTGGGTGTCATGGTACATCAGTCATTGAAGGTTAGCATGCAGGTACAGCAGGCGGTTAAGAAAGCAAATGGCATGTTGGCCTTCATAGCGAGGGGATTTGAATACAGGGGCAGGGAGGTGTTGCTACAGTTGTACAGGGCCTTGGTGAGGCCACACCTGGAGTATTGTGTACAGTTTTGGTCTCCTAACTTGAGGAAGGACATTCTTGCTATTGAGGGAGTGCAGCGAAGGTTCACCAGACTGATTCCCGGGATGGCGGGACTGACCTATCAAGAAAGATTGGATCAACTGGGCTTGTATTCACTGGAGTTCAGAAGAATGAGAGGGGACCTCATAGAAACGTTTAAAATTCTGACGGGTTTAGACAGGTTAGATGCAGAAAGAATGTTCCCAATGTTGGGGAAGTCCAGAACCAGGGGTCACAGTCTGAGGATAAGGGGTAAGCCATTTAGGACCGAGATGAGGAGAAACTTCTTCACCCAGAGAGTGGTGAACCTGTGGAATTCTCTACCACAGCAAGTAGTTGAGGCCAATTCACTAAATATATTCAAAAGGGAGTTAGATGAAGTCCTTACTACTCGGGGGATCAAGGGTTATGGCGAGAAAGCAGGAAGGGGGTACTGAAGTTTCATGTTCAGCCATGAACTCATTGAATGGCGGTGCAGGCTAGAAGGGCTGAATGGCCTGCTCCTGCACCTATTTTCTATGTCTATGTTTCTATGTCTCCAAAGCAAGTATATCCTTTCATAAATATTGAAACCAAAACTGCATGCAGTATTCCAGGTGTGGCCTCCTACTCCTGCTCTTATTTCTTATGTTCTTAGGATACAGGGCATCAGCACCCGACCACATTGCTGCCCGGGAGGCCAGGGATGGCCTCACCATGGCCACATTTACTTCACTTGATGCTGTACACCCCGGCTGCCATATGCCAGGTTGGCATCATCCCACACCAACACCATAAAGCATCCCCACAATGCCCAAGTCATTTCTTTCCCACTCATCACCATTGCAGAGGGTACCGTTACATCTCACCATTCACGACAACTCACTAAGCCCCATCCAAAGGAGCACACAAATCTGGTCAAGAAGGCAAAGTGTTGAAAATAAAGATTTCAATGTTTGACAACACATTAACAGAAACTTGACATGAACATTGGCTAAAAGATCCGATTGCCTACCCTTGTGTGTTGTTAGTTGGTATGATTGGACAAGGATGATTGTGAAGGGTGGCTAGTGAGATGGGGATGTGATAATGAGAGAGATGGGTGGAGGTGCAAGGTAAGTTGGTGTAAGGATGTGCAGGAGTAGGATAGAGAAGGCAGAGTGATGGGGATGTGATGAGTGGCACAGCAGAACGAGGTTGAGCCGTGGCTTTGCAGAAATGTTTTGTGATCGACTGAGATCATTGAAAGGTTTGCGCAACTGCAGCCAGGTCCTCTTGACGACATCCCTACTTATGCCCTCCTGTACAATGTGCAATTCAGGCTGCGTTGGTGTCCTGGGGAGGTCTCTTCCGTCCATTGGAAGGGAAGAAAACCTCCCTGCATGCGGTGACTCCCTCCATAAGCATGGGAGCACCTGGGTGCAGCCTTGCACCTTTGTGCAGTGCTTGTCGGTGTTTGCAGCAGCACAACTGTCAAAATTAATGTGGGCATGATCCCTTTAAAGAAACCGGCTGATGACATGTCATCAAAAGACATCATCAGACCCACTTCTTTTAATTGGCCGGAAACCTCGCAGGGTGGGCTTAACAAGCCCAATCAGGGCAAAATCACTTCAACAGAGCATGATCGAACCGGGAGTGGGTTTCAGTCCGCCACCAACCTCGGCCACATTTAACCCGCCTCGGTGGGCAATATCGCGGCCTAAGCCTCTCTGCAATAAATAGGAGAAACACAATTGCATTTTTTTTTTAATTCAGAAGCCCAGGCAATGGAAGCCTATATCACAGGTTATGAATTGAAAAAGACATTGAAATACTGTATGGAACGGAATGGTTCTTGTGTTGCTATTGTTTGCAGCTGGTTAAGGCTATAAAGTTATATGGATGTTCTGCCATTCATTAGGTTTGCTCGACAGGTCAAGGAGAAATTTTCTCTTGGAGGGTGATAGAGTATACAATAGGGCACAATGTGTGGAAGGTACAGTCTACAATTCCTAAATTATAGTGAAACTGTTAAGAGAATGATTTAATTTCAGTTTGTTCCATTTACACAATCACTTTCTGAATAACAAAGCACGTTATTTGTCTTAATTTATATGCACACTTTTTGTACTGCCGGTTTGATTCTGGATAACATTTTCATTAACAATATTAAAATTGTATTTTTGTGAAATATTGTACAAATAACCAGAAGTACAGAATAAATGCACAATGGAGAAAAAAAAACTGTATATGATCAGGCTATTTTTTTGTTCATAATCTGATGCCAAACAAAAAAATATAAAGTTGCTATATTTATATAAAAATATGCAAAAATTAGTTCATTTTCACAAATGTAATTTCAATTATGAAACCACCAATATAGTCAGTGAAAGACACAAAATATATTCTAAATTTACAAAGTAGAAAACGGGAACAGAAAAAATGCAAATTACAATTTTATTTTAGCTTCTGTAGACATATCCTTGACTTTAAAAATGAGTAATATACATTTATATAATGCTTTTTACATCCTCAGTGTCCCAATGCACTTCACTGGCAATTAATTACTTTCAAAGTGCAAGCAAATATAGCAGCCAATTTGTACACAGTAAGATTCAACAAACTGCAATTGAAATAAATTACCAATTTATTTGTTATGTTAGTTAAAGGATGAATATTGGAAGACACTAGGAAAACTGTCAGCTGTGAACCCTCTCACCTGAGTCAGAAGGTTATCAGTTCAAATCCCACTCCAGTTAAGAATCAACCACATATCTGGAGTCACGTATAGACCGGGTAAGGGCGACAGATTTCCTTCCTAAATGGAATTTAGTGAACCAGATGGGTTTTTACAACAATTCAGTAGTTTCATGGTCACCATTATTGATGCTAGCTTTTTTATTTCCAGATTTATTGAATTATCATTTAAATTCCACAGTTGCTGTGGTGGGATTTGAACTCATGTCTCCAGATCATTAATCCAGGCATCTGGGTTACTAGTCCAGGAACATAACCACTATGCCACCATACCCTTATCCCCAAAGATTGAAACACTTGTAAATATTCACACAGATCAGGGAAATAATGCACACCAGCATTCAGCAGCAAGAATTCACAAATTAAACCAAAAGTAAAGAAAACAAGTAACAAGGGGTCCGGTCATCCCTTTTCTAGTTTTAGGATACAGTACTATTTAAATAGCCATATAACAAGGTATCCATTATTCTTTTCTAGAATGAACATTTACATGGATACATTCCCTTTAAAGACTTTGATAATGCTAGTACCTTTTATACAAGTGAAAGTTATGTAGAAAAAAAGCTAAAGGTCCCAAAATTCATGAACTGGTTTCAGAAAACAAAATTCACAAAGTTGCACTGAGATTCAAAGAGCATTAACTACTAGATATTCCCACATTCAGACACCTTCATTAAAAACATTCATTCAAGTCCATGAAACCACATATGTAAGTTTTAACAAATGGATATAAATATGGATTGCCTTCAGAAGTTCTTGCACTGCACTAATCCTTTAAGTTTATTTTTTTGAGGAATGCCAGCACAGTTTCATAAATTACAAATGTTAGTCCATTAACAGGAAATGCACGGACACAGTTCAAGCTCAAGCCCTTGAAGAAAACTCTCATCCCCTCCTGTCTGAAACTTTCAGTAATACAATTTAATACACCACTATATCTCTGCTGTCCCATGCCATCCATCTGCATTCGAGATTTCATGACATCCATGGGAGTTGCCAATATCCAGTAAGTCATGCCAGAGCATCCGCCAGCCAACAACATGGCTGACCAATCTGATAGGGGAAAAAAAGCTTTTATTAATTCAAAATGTGCCCAACATGTAAAACTATTTCTCCATATTCTTATTACACCACTTAATGCAAGCCTGCTTGTAAACATTCTAAAAGACCACAACATTAACTTATAATTGTACAGTGCTTTTAACATAGAAAATGTTTCAAGGCATTTCACAGAAGTGTAATCAGACAAATATAGGTGCAGAACTAAAGGAGGAGAAATTAGGAGGGTTGATCAAAGAGTTGGGTTTTAAGGAGAGTCTGAATGGCTTAAGGCATGGCCATCAATAGTAGGGCAATGGGAAAGGGGATACAAAGGATGCCAGAGTTGGATGAAAGGAAAGTTATCTTTTGGTGGGTGGGGGGCGGGAATGGTTACAGAGATAAAAGGAGATCATGAAGGGATATTAAACACAAGGATGAGGATTTTAAAATTGGAGGAATTGGATGACTGGAAGCTAAAGCAGATCAGCAAGAACAGGAGAGACAGACGAGTGTGACTTAGTGTGGGATAGGGTACGGGCAGCAAAGTTTTGTGAGCTGAAGCTTACAGAGCATGGAAGATGGGAGGCCGGCTGGGCAGGAGAGCATTAGTGTAGTCAAGTCTGGAGCTGACAAATGCATGGACGAGAGTTTCAGTGGCAGAGGTGGGTGATACTACGATGGTGAAAGTAGGTAGTCTTCATGATGGAGAGTACATTCGGCGGAAGCTTAGCTTAGGGTTGAGTGGGGTTGAATCAGACCTGAAACTGTGATCAGGGAGGGACGAATTCAGTGACTAGGATACAGAGTTTGCAATGGGAACCAGAGTTAATAGCTTGTCTTCCTAATGTTTTACCGGATGAAAGTGTGGTTCATTCAAGACAGGATGTCAGATGAAAGTTCTGACAATACAGGCAGTGGAAAGAGGTGCTGGATAGGTTGATCTGGGAATATTCAGCATGCATGTGGAAGCTGACCACATGTCTTCGGATGATTTCACCAAGGAGCAGCCTGTTGCAGAGGAAGCCATGGATACAACCTTGGGAACTCCATAGATAATGGTGCATGGGACGGAAGAAAAGCCATTGCTGAAGATACTCTGGCTATGATTGGATAGGGTAAAGATAGAACCAAGCGAGGAAAGTCTCACTGAGCTGACAACGGAGGAAAGACATTGGAGGAGGATAGCGTGGTCTGCTGCATCAAAGACTACAGAGAGGCTGAGGAAGACGAGAAAGGAAAATGCATCACCGTCACAATCACTGAGAATGTAATTTGACTTTGATTAGCGCGTTTCAATTCTGTACCAGCAAACCTGATTGAAGAGATTGAGACATCGAGTTGGAGCAAAGATGGGCATGAATTTGGCATGTGATGACAAGTTCAAGGATTTTGGAAAGGAATGAGAGGTTGGAGTTGGGGGTGGTAGTTTGCAAGGATAGAGGGGTCAGGGGTGGGTTTTTTGATGAGAGCGTAGGTGATAGCTGTTTAGAAAAGGAGATGGCATGCGAGAAAAGAAAGTGAACATTTACAGTACAGGTTGAACCTCCCTTATCCAGAACCACCGCTCATCCAGAACCATTCCCGGCAACCGGGTGGCGCATGCGCAGACCTCCGACATGAACAAATTGAAGTCCTTCCTCGATGCCAACTCCCGCAATCGCTGGCCCGACTCCGCGATCCACTGGCAAACCCCCCCCACCATGATCTCTCTGCCGCACTCCCAGCCCCAAGCCAGCCAGCCTAGATATCCCCTTGCTCAGTACCTGTACCATCCAATTTAGTGTGACCACCCCTCCTCTGGAAAAATCCCTTATCCAGGCCAGGTCCTGAGGGTTCCCGATAAGGGAGATTCAACCTGTATCAGCTAGTAAGGGGGTCAGGAAGGGAAGTTGGGTGGTCAGTTGCTTAGTGGGAATGGGGTCAAGAGAGTAGGAGGTGGGTCTCGTGGATAAGGTAAGCTTGGAGAGATCATGAGGAGAGACAAGAGAGAAACTAGAGAGGAGAGGAGGGAACTAAAGGATGGGGAGGAAGCAGCAGAGGCAGTTGAAATGACTGTCTCAATGTTCGTGACAACGAAATCCATACACTCCTCGAATGTGTTGGTGGAGGTGAGGGGAGATGGGGCAGGGAAGTGGTTTTAAGGAGATGGTTGGTACTGGAGAAAAGAAGCAAGGGGTTATATTTGCTCTCCAAGATGATCCTGGCAGTTTTGAAAAGGAAAATGAGCCCTGATAGCAATTAATATGGTCCAGCCATATGGCACTGGGATGGCTCAAGTCAGTGTCCCTTATACGTGTCTACCTTTATGCATTAAAGTCCTAGAGTGGGTCTTCTGACTCAGAGGCAAAAGTGCTACCAAATGAGCTAAGCTGAAACTTTTATTCATTCATGAGATGTGGACGTCGCTGGCAAGGCCAGCATTTATTGCTCGAGAAGATGGTGGTGAGCCGCAGATCTTGAACCACTCCAGTCCATCATAGCAGTTTTTTTTAATACTGTGATTTGCTCGGCCGTTTCAGAGGGCAGTCGAAACTCAACCACATTGCTGTGGGTCTGGAGCCAGACCGGCTAAGGACAGCAAATTTCCTTCCCGAAAGGATATTAGTGAACCAGTTGCATTTTTACAACAGCTTCATCATTACTGATACTAGCTTTTTATTCCAGATTTATTTATTTGCCATGATGACAACGATAAATCCTATTATCACTTTTAAAAATTAATTTTAGAAGGAAAAAGTGGTTAATTTTAACCAATTGTCATCCCACAAGTCACATTCAAAACATTATTACACTTCCAGTTTGAAGCATAGAATTGCTAGCAATAGGCATTGGCAACAGAACAAACAAGAGGGAGAAGGAATGTAAGCTTTTGAAACAAAATGCTACAAGGTAAACAACTTTTCATTTCTTGCTCAACAATTTAGAAATCCATTTTCTCTAAAGTGGTGTTCAGTTATTTAAAATATAACCGAATGGCCTCCTTCTGTGCCTATGATTCTATGATAACACATATTGAGATGTGGATTATTTCCAAAATTTGAACACAGGTGTTTTTGTTAACCTCACAGGCAGTGGCATAAGAGTATATTAGTAAAGATAATAAATATTCCCAGCCATGCAATAGTGAACCGAGGGTCTAGCGAGAAGGAGGAACTGAAGGAAATCATTATTAGTCAGAAAATTGTGTTAGGGAAATTGATGGAATTGAAGGCCAATAAATCCCCAGGGCCTGATAGTCTGCATCCCAGAGTACTTAAGGAAGTGGCCCTAGAAATATAGGATGCATTGGTGGTCATTTTCCAACATTTTATAGACTCTGGATCAGTTCCTATGGATTGGAGGGTAGCTAATGTAACCCCACTTTTTAAAAAAGGGAGAGAGAAAACAGGGAATTATAGACCGGTTAACCAGACATCAGTAGTGGGGAAAATGTTGGAATTATTATAGATGTAATAGCAGCGCATTTGGAAAGCAGTGACAGGATCGGTCCAAGTCAGCATGGATTTATGAAAGGGAAATCATGCTTAACAAATCTTCTAGAATTTTTTGAGGATGTAACTAGTAGAGTGGACAAGGAAGAATCAGTGGATGTGGTGTATTTGGACTTTCACAAGGCTTTTGACAAGGTCCCACACAAGAGATTGGTGTGCAAAATTAAAGCATATGGTATTAGGTTAATGTATTGACGTGGATAGAGAACAGGTTGGCAGACAGGAAGCAAAGAGTAGGAATAAACTGGTCCTTTTCAGAATGGCAGGCAATGACTAGTGGGGTACCACAAGGTTCAGTGCTAGAACCCCAGCTATTTATAATATACAGTAATGATTTAGACGAAGGAATTGAATGTAATATCTCCAAGTTTGCAGATGACACTAAGCTGCGTGGCAGTGTGAGCTGTGAAGAGGATGCTAAGAGGCTGCAGGGTGACTTGGACAGATTAGTTGAATGGGCAAATGCATGGCAGATGCAGTATAATGTAGATAAGTGTGAGGTTATCCACTTTGGTGGCAAAAACAGGAAGGCAGAATATTATCTGAATGGTGACAGATTAGGAAAAGGGGAGGTGTAATGAGACCTGGGTGTCATGGTACATCAGTCATTGAAATTTGGCATGCAGGTACAGCAGGCGGTGAAGAAGGCAAATGGCATGTTGGCCTTCATAGCGAGAGGATTTGAGTATAGGAGTAGGGAGGTCTTACTGCAGTTGTACAGGGCCTTGGTGAGGCCACACCTTGAATATTGTGTAGTTTTGGTCTCCTAATCTGAGGAAGGACATTCTTGCTATTGAGGGAGTGCAGCGAAGGTTCACCACACTGATTTCCAGGATGGCAGGACTGACACATGAAGAAAGACTGGATAGACTAGGCTTATATACACTGGAATTTAGAAGAATGAGAGGAGAACTCATAGAAACATATAAAATTCTGACGGGATTGGACAGGTTAGATGCAGGAAGAATGTTCCCGATGTTGGGGAAGTCCAGAACCAGGGGTCACAGTCTAAGGATAAGGGGTAAGCCATTTAGGACTGTGATGCGGAGAAACTTCGTCACTCAGAGAATTGTGAACCTGTGGAATTCTCTATCACAGAAAGTTGTTGAGGCCAGTTCGTTAGATATATTCAAAATGGAGTTAGATGTGGACCTGACAGCTAAAGGGATCAAGGGGTATGGGGAGAAGGCAGGAATGGGGTACTGAAGTTGCATGATCAGCCATGATCATATTGAATGGTGGTGCAGGCTTGAAGGACCGAATGGCCTACTCCTGCACCTATTTTCTATGTTTCTATGAATCTATTGGCCCAAATAGTAACGGGGAGGTGGGAAGGAAGTTTTGCAGTCAGGAAACCCAGAAGAATTGGTTTGCCTCAGGTCCTGCTGAATTTAATGGCAGAACCTGATTATCATTTTTCGACTCTGTTTCCTGGCTGCAATCAGTCAGATTGAGAGTCTTGCGGGCGGGCGAGTAGGCCTTTGGCACCAGGCCGCAGCCAGGGAGCGGAGGGGAGAGGGAAAGTTTGGGGAAGGGGCTGGAAAGATTGGGGGAGGAGGGGAGAAGATCACTGGGATCTCATGGAGGACATGGGGGTGCCGGGAAGAGATCGTGGAAGACATCAGGAGCACATTGGATTGCGGGCGAGGTTAACAGATTTGTCTAATGGTCCGGGGGGGCTGTGGGGAGGAGGGAGGACTCCTGCTCCTCCTTGTTCAGAAGCTGTGCTGGAAAAGCACTTACCTCTTTCATGCACCAGTCCTCATCTCCCTTTAGCTGTTGTGTTTCCCCGAAACCCGGCCGGCCAGCATTACTGCTGCAACAGTGAAAAAAAACTGATGCACGCAGCCTCATTAAAATATTTAAATAAGTGTCCTACCTCCTGGGAGCGGGTTGGTCACGCAGCCCCTGTTCCACCTCGGTTTAAACCGGAAGTAAGCGAGTTGAATTCTGGTTTGAGATTTTTTTTTACATTTTTACTTCCCACCCGACCCAAACCCACCTGCTTTTGGGGGTTAAAATTCCTCCTGCTGTGTCTGTTTACAATTACCTGTGAACAGTGTTATATAGGGATGAACAATAAATGCTGGCCTTGCTAGAGACACCCATATCTTAAGAATTAATTTGTTTAAATGTACAGTCAAGGCACGGTGGTTAAAATAATAAAAAGAATTTGATAGGGTAAATACAGAGAAACTATTTCTTCTGGTGGAGAAATCCAGAACAAGTGGACACAATCTTAAAATCAGAGTTAAGCCATTCTATATAAGCATCTGTTGAACGGACATTTAAAATGGTTCAAAATTTGTAAATACCTGGTTTATGTTGTCCTTGTGGTGTTAACCATTCAGTGAAAACAGAGTATGTCACAAAATATAATCCAAAACATGGGATGTCTCTTAACCACAGTGCAGTAATACCTCTGTACAATCCGCAAATCCCTTCCTCTTTTAGTACTGTTATTAGGCAGTGGATTGGGCCTCTGTATTTGGGGTTTGATAACAGGCCATGAGATAAAGGACCTTGGTATGACTGATGAGGATGTGTCTGATTTTGCTGCCTTATCTTGATTAGGTCAATAGGAGCAAACACCACAGCCTGAAAAAAAAATTAACAAGATGTTTTAAATGACAATATAAAGACAGATACAGTCTGTCAGATTAAAAATTGCTTTTAAAAAATTGGGGCCCTGTGAGGTAGTTATGAAGCCTCTAGGACAAAGCTAGGCTAGGGACAACATTCTCCCCATTTAAAAAAAACAGTATTTTTCAAAATCTACTTACAAATATTGGTTAACGTGAACCATCTATGGCTTTAATGATTTAAGCCCTGGACTTTGTGTGCCATGAATTGATCTGTTCATAATTTATGGTTCTATTACATGTGGAGTCCCAACACAGCACTTAATTTGCAGAGAATTCCCCAATCTATCCTATAAAACCGTATAATAAATAGTCTTCCTGTAATCTGTCAATGTTAGACATACAGGTTGAACCTCCCTTATCCGGTACACTCGGAACCTGGCCTGTTCTGAATAAGAGATTTTTCCGGACGAGAGGAGGTCACGTTAAATTGGATGGTACAGGTACTGAGCAAGGGAATATCAGGGCTGGCTGGCTTGGGGCTGGGAGTGCGGTAGAGAGATTATGGTGTGGGGGAGTGTGGTGGATCGTGGGGTCAGGCCAACGATTGTGGGAGTTGGCAGCGAGGAAGGACTTCAATTTGTTCATGTTGGAGTTCTGAGCATGCGCTACCTGGTGGCCGGGAATGGTTCTGGATGAGGGAGATTCAACCTGTATTAGTAAACAATAGCATGGTTAAGAATAATAATTCCCTCTATTAGGTGACCTCTTCTGTCCTCCCCTCCAAAAAACAAAACTTCTAGAGCATACTTCCCACAGATGCACTAATAGAACTTAATGAGACTCAGGTGCCAGGAATGCAAGTCAAAAGATTGATCTTCTATTTGTACTACAGGTTGATGGTCCGAAATCCGGAGTTCCAAAATTCGGGATGTTCCAGAATCCAGACACCGGGCCAATTCGTGGCAGGGTCATCCGGAAACCGGAAAATATTTTGAAATCCGGACTCCCCCGCCTCGGCGGCCCAACCTCCCCCACCCCCAGCCCTCGGCGGCCCGACCTCGCCCCGGCCCTCAGCGCCCCAACTTCACCCCGGCCCTCGGCGGCCCGACCTCGCCCCGGCCCTCAGCGCCCCAACTTCACCCCGGCCCTCGGCGGCCCGACCTCGCCCCGGCCCTCGGCGGCCCGACCTCGCCCCGGCCCTCAGCGCCCCAACTTCACCCCGGCCCTCGGCGGCCCGACCTCGCCCCGGCCCTCAGCGCCCCAACTTCACCCCGGCCCTCGGCGGCCCGACCTCGCCCCGGCCCTCGGCGGCCCGACCTCGCCCCGGCCCTCAGCGCCCCAACTTCACCCCGGCCCTCGGCGGCCCGACCTCGCCCCGGCCCTTGGCGGCCCGGCCCGGCCTCGCCCCGGTCCGACTTTGCCTCCCCAACCCCCCCCCCGCCCTTTACCTCGGCGGACCGACCTCGCCCCCTTACCTCGGTTGCCCGACCCCACCTACCTCGGCCCAGGCAAAGACATTCCAAAATCCGGAAATACCCAGAATCCGGAACGGCATTGGTCCCGAGGTTTCCAGATTTCGGACACTCAACCTGTACTACTACTACTGGTATTTATAAAGCACCTTTAACGTAGTAAAATGTCCCAAGGCACGTCATTGGAGTGTTATAAGACAAAGAATGGACACCGAGCCACATAAGAAATTAAGGCAGATGACCAAAAACTTGGTCAAAAAGGCAGGTAAAAAGTGGAAAGAGAGGTAGAGATGGAGAGGTTTAGGGAGGAGTTCCAGAGCTTAGGACCTAGGCAGCTGAAGGCACGGCTACCGATGGTTGAGCAATTATAATCAGGGATGCTTAAGAGGGCAGAATTTGAGGAGCGCACATATCTCCGGGGTGCAGGGGGTGGGGGAGGGCTGTGGGGCTGGAGAAGATTACAGAGATAGGAAGGGGCAAGGCCCTGGAGCGATTTGAAAACAAGGATGAGAATTTTGAAATTGAAATGTTGTTTAACCGAGGGCCAATGTAGATCAGCGAGCACAGGGGTGATGGGTGAAAGGGACTTGGTGTGAGTTAGGACATGGTGTGGAAATGTATTTTTATCTAAGCTGTACAACTATATTTTTGTACCCTTTTTAATATAAAACAAAATGGAGTCCTGGTCCTTCCAGAAATTTCTGCAACAAGCAGTTGGTTTGCAAAAACAGCTAAACCTGGCTTGAAATGGCTGATAGCCACCAGACAGCTAGGAGACAAGTCCTGCTGAGACAAGTAGCACCCATGGTGCTCTCCTATTGTTTATACGACACCAGTTCCACTCCACCCCACCCTTTTCGAAGTACTCAAACCAGCCATTATCTCTTGTAGAGACCTCATCCATTTGGTGCAAAAAGATAACTGACCAGGAAACTGGACAATCCTGACACAATGCAAGGCAAGTAATAGCTCATTACCACACTCTCATCGAGTAATGGTCGGCTGGCCAACGAATAACCCTGACAAAAGGAAATATCTGGAAACCATGTCAGGACAAGGATGTAGTAATTAACTCTTTATCTGTATTCACTGACTGCGAGACAGAGCCGATACACAGGGAGAGGCCATAACTTGGGTTTTACAGTATAAATATCTCGTGAAATTGTACCATTTGGAAGGTGTTCACTTAGCTATTGACTGAGTGTGACCTTTCCCTTGCTAGCAAGTAAATTAAAGAAACTTCTGCCGGAGCTGAAGGTGTCTGAGTCGTTTATCGGGAGTCGAGATTTCGACAATGGGCAGCCGAGTTTTGGATGACCTCACGTTTACTAGGGTAGAATGTGGGAGGCCAGCCAGGAGAGTGTTGGAATAGTCAAGTCTCGAGGTAACAAGGCAGGGAAGAGGGTTTCAGCAGGAATGAGGTGAAGCAGGGGCAGAGACAGGCGATGTAATGGAGGTGGAAATAGGCGGTCTTAGTTATGTCACGGATTTGTGGTCGGAAGCTCATTTCAGGATTAAATATGACATCAAAGTTGCGAACAGTCTGGTTCAGCCTCAGACAGGTGCTAGGGAGAGGGATGGAGGCATGAACATAACAATTAGGAGTAGGAATAGGTCATTCGACCCCTCTGCCATTCAATGAGATGATGGCTGATCTTCCACCTCAACTCCACTTTCCTGCACTATCCTCATATCGCTTGATTCCCTCAATATCCAAATATCTATCGATCTCTGTCTTGAATATACTCAAATACTGAACCTCCACAGCCTCAGGAGTAGAGAATTCCAAAGATTCACCACCCTCTGGAGTGAAGAAGTTTCTCTTCATCTCAGTCGTAAATGGCCAATCCCTTATTCTGAGACTGTGATCCCTGGTTCTAGACCCCTCAGCCAGAGGAAACATCCTCCCTGCAGCTACCCTGTCAAGCCCTGTAAGAATTTTCTTCTAAATTCTAGAGAATATAGGCCTAGTCTACTTGATCTCTCCACATAGGACAATCCCCCATCCTAGGAATCAGTCTGGTGAACCTACGTTGCACTCTCTCAATGGCGAGTATATCTTTCCTTAGGTAAGGAGACCAAAACTGTACATAATACTCCAGGTGCGGTCTCACCAGAGCCCTATATAATTGCAGTAAGACGTCCTTACTCATGCTCAAATTCTCTTATAATAAAGGCCAACATACCATTTGCTTTCTTAATTGTCTGCTGAACCTGCATGTTAACTTTCAGTGATTTCTGTACAAAGACACCCAGGTCCCTCTGAACACCAACATTTCCCAATCTCTCACCATTTAAAAAATACTCTGCTTTTCATATTTTTCCTACCAAAGTGGATAACTTCACATTTCTCCACATGATATTCCATTTGCCATGTTCTTGCCCACTCACTTAGCCTGTCTATATCCCCTTGAAGTCTCTTTGCATCCTCCTCACAACTTACATTCCCACCTAGCTTTGTATCGTCAGCAAACCTGGGTTTATTACATTTGGTCCCCTCATCCAAATCATTGATATAGATTTTGAATAGCTGGGGCCCAAGCACCGATCCTTGTGGCACCCCACTAGTTACAGCCTGCTAACATGAAAATGACCCGTTTATTCCTACTCTCTGATTTCTGTCAGTTAACCAATCCTCAATTCATGCTAGTATATTACCCCCCAATCCCATGAGCCCTAATTTTGTTCAATAACTTCTTGTGTGGCACCTTATTGAATGTCTTCTGAAAATCCAAATACACCACATCCACTGGTTCCCCCTTATCTATTCTGCTAGTTACAACCTCAAAAAACTAACAGGTTTGTCAAACATGATTTCCCTTTCATAAATCCATGTTGACTCTGCCCAATCCTATTCTAAATGCCCTGTTACCACGTCCTGAATAATAGATTCTAGCATTTTCCCTGCTACTGATATCAAGCTAACTGGTCTATAGTTCCCCGTTTTCTGTCTCCCCACTTTCTTAAATAGTGGGGTTATATTAGCTATCTTCCAATCTGCGGGAACAGTTCTAAAATCTATGGAATTTTGGAAGATGGCAACCAATGCATCCACTATCTCTATAGCCACCTCTTACAAAACTCTAGGCTATCAGGTTATGGGGATTTATCGGCTTTCAGTCCCATTAATTCCTCCAGTACTATTTTTTTTACTAATACTAATTTCTTTCAGTTCCTCATTCTCGCTAGACCCTTGGTTCTCCACTATTCCCCGTTATAATTTCTCCTGTCTCAGCCTGTAGGGGACCCACATTTACTTTTGCTAATCTTTTCCTTTTTACATACCTATAGGAGCTTTTACAGTCTGTTTTATGTCCCTTGCTAGTTTACTCTAGTATTCTATTTTCCCTTTCTTTATCAATTTCTTGGTCTTTTGCTGAATTCTAAAATGCTCACAATCCTCAGGCTTACTGCTTTTTTTGGCAACATTATAAGCCTCTTCCTGTGTGATCTGATACTATCGGTTGGTCATCTTTTCTGGTAGGGGTTTGTGTGCCTTAAAGGAATGTATGTTTGTTGTAAATTATGTATTAGTTATTTAAATGCTAACCATTGCTTATCTACCGTCATATCTTTTAATGTAGTGTCCCAATCTACCTTAGCCAACTCTCCCCTCATAGTTTCCTTTGTTGAGAGTTAAGGCTCTAGTTTCGGATTTAACAAAATCACCTTCAAACTTAATATAACATTTTATCATATTATGGTCATTCTTCTCTAAGGGGCCCTTTACTACAAGGTTATTAATTAACCCTTTCTCATTGCACAATACTAGATCTAATAGCCTGTTCCCTAGTTGGTTCCTCAAGTGATCTAGAAAACTATTTTGTATACACTCCATGAATTCGTCCTCCACACTATTACTACAAATGTGAAAATTTAGATACCGTGGCGGGGTTGAGTGAAGAGCCGGGTTTAAAAAAAAATTTGTTCATGGGATGTGGGCGTCACTGATAAGGCCAGCATTTATTGCCCATCCCTAATTGCCCTTGAGAAGATGGTGGTGAGCCACCTTCTTGAACCACTGCAGTCCGTGTGGTGAAGGTAATCCCACAGTACTGTTAGGGAGGGAGTTCCAGGATTTTGACCCAGCGATGAAGCAGGATCGGCGATATATTTCCAAGTCAGAATGGTGTGTGACTTGGAGGGGAACATGGAGGTGGTGGTGTTCCCATGTGCCTGCTGCCCTTGTCCTTCTAGGTGGTAGAGGTCACGGGTTTTGGAGTTGTTGCCAAAGAAGCTTTAGTGAGTTGCTGCAGTGCATCTTGTAGATGGTACACACTGCAGCCACGGTACGTTGGTGATGGAGGGAGTGAATGTTTAAGGTGGTGGATGGGGTGCCAATCAAGTGGACTGTTTTGTCCTGGATGGTGTTGAGCTTCACTCATCCAGGCAAGTGGAGAGTATTCCATCACATTTCTGACTTGTGCCTTGTAGATGGTGGAAAGGCTTTGGGAAGTCAGGAGGTGAGACATTCGCCGCAGAATATCCAGCCTCTGACCTGCACTTGTTGCCACAATATTTATGTGGCTGGTCCAGTTAAGTTTCTGGTCAATGGTGACCCCCAGGACATAGACATGCTAAGTGAGTGGGCAAAAATTTGGCAGATGGAGTATAATGTTGGAAAGTATGAGGTCATGCACGCTAGCAGAAAAAAAATCAAAGAGCAAGTTATAGAAACATAGAAAATAGGTGCAGGAGTAAGCCATTCGGCCCTTCGAGCCTGCACCACCATTTAATGAGTTCATGGCTGAACATGCAACATCAGTACCCCATTCCTGCTTTCTCGCCATACCCCTTGATTCCCCCTAGTAATAAGGATTACATCGAACTCCTTTTTGAATATATTTAGTGAATTGGCCTCAACAACTTTCTGTGGTAGAGAATTCCACAGGTTCACCACTCTCTGGGTGAAGAAGTTTCTCCTCATCTCGGTCCTAAATGGCTTACCCCTTATCCTTATACTGTGACCCCTGGTTCTGGACTTCCCCAACATTGGGAACATTCTTCCTGCATCTAATCTGTCTAAACCCGTCAGAATTGTAAACGTTTCTATGAGATCCCCTCTCATTCTTCTGAACTCCAGTGAATACAAGCCCAGTTGATCCAGTCTTTCTTGATATGTCAGTCCCGCCATCCCGGGAATCAGTCTGGTGAATCTTCGCTGCACTCCCTCAATAGCAAGAATGTCCTTCCTCAAGTTAGGAGACCAAAACTGTACACAATACCCCAGGTGTGGCCTCACCAAGGCCCTGTACAACTGTAGTAACACCTCCCTGCCCCTGTACTCAAATCCCCTCGCTATGAAGGCCAACATGCCATTTGCTTTCTTAACCGCCTGCTGTACCTGCATGCCAACCTTCAATGACTGATGTACTATGACACCCAGGTCTCGTTGCACCTCCCCTTTTCCTAATCTGTCGCCATTCAGATAATAGTCTGTCTCTCTGTTTTTACCACCAAAGTGGATAACCTCACATTTATCCACATTATACTTCATCTACCATGCATTTGCCCACTCACCTAACCTATCCAAGTCACCCTGCAGCCTCATAGCATCCTCCTCGCAGCTCACACTGCCACCCAACTTAGTGTCATCCGCAAATTTGGAGATGCTACATTTAATCCCCTCGTCTAAATCATTAATGTACAATGTAAACAGCTGGGGCCCCAGCACAGAACCTTGCGGTACCCCACTAGTCACTGCCTGCCATTCTGAAAAGTATCCATTTACTCCTACTCTTTGCTTCCTGTCTGCCAACCAGTTCTCAATCCACGTCAGCACACTACCCCCAATCCCATGTGCTTTAACTTTGCACATTAATCTCTTGTGTGGGACCTTGTCGAAAGCCTTCTGAAAGTCCAAATACACCACATCAACTGGTTCCCCCTTGTCCACTCTACTGGAAACATCCTCAAAAAATTCCAGAAGATTTGTCAAGCATGATTTCCCTTTCACAAATCCATGCTGACTTGGATCTATCATGTCACCTCTTTCCAAATGCGCTGCTATGACATCCTTAATAATTGATTCCATCAATTTACCCACTACCGATGTCAGGCTGACCGGTCTATAATTCCCTGTTTTCTCTCTCCCTCCTTTTAAAAAATTATTATTTAAATGGAGAAAGATTGCAAAGTGCGCAGTACGGTGGAACCTGGGTACTTGTGCATGAAACACAAAAGGATAGTATGCAGGTACAGCAAGTGATCAGGAAGGCCAATGGTATCTCAGCCTTTATTGCAAAGGGGATGGAGTTTAAAAGCAGGCGAGTCTTGCTACAGCTATATAAGGTATTGGTGAGGCCACACCTGGAATACTGCGTGCAGTTTTGGTTTCCATATTTACGAAAGGATATACTTGTTTTGGAGGCAGCTCAGAGAAGGTTCACTAGGTTGATTCCGGGGATGAGGGGGTTGGCTTATGAGGAAAGGTTGAGTAGGTTGGGCCTCTACTCATTAGAATTCAGAAGAATGAGAGGTGATCTTATCGAAACGTATAAGATTATGAGGGGGCTTGACAAGGTGGATGCAGAGAGATTTGTTTCCACTGATGGGGAAGACTGGAACTAGAGGGCATGATCTTAGAATAAGGGGCCGTCCATTTAAAACAGAGATGAGGAGAAATTTCTTCTCTCCGGTGGTTGTACATCTGTGGAATTCACTGCCTCAGAGAGCTGTGGAAGCTAGGACATGGAATAAATTTAAGACAGAAATAGACAGTTTCTTAAACGATAAGGGGATAAGGGGTTGTGGGGAGTGGGTGGGGGAGTGGGTGGGGAAGTGGAGCTGAGTCCATGATCAGATCAGCCATGATCTTATTGAATGGCGGAGCAGGCTCGAGGGGCCGTATGGCCTATTCCTGTTCCTATTTTTTATGTTCTTATGATGGGGGGGGGGGGGGATTCAGCGATGGTGCTGCTATTGAATGTCAAGGGGCATACAGATGAGAAATGTCATAAGAACATAAGAAATAGGAGGAGTATGGCTGATCCAATCGTGAACTTCCCTGCCCGCTCTCCATAACCCTTATCCCCTTATCTTTTAAGAAACTGTCTATTTATGTCTTAAATTTATTCAATGTCCCAGCTTCCTCAGCTCTCTGAGGCAGCAAATTCCACAGATCCACAACCCCCAGAGAGAAGAAATTTCTCCTCATCTCTGTTTTAAATGGGCGGCCCCTTATTCTAAGATCATGCCCTCTAATTCTAGTCTTCCCCATCAGTGGAAACATCCTCTCTACATCCACCTTGTCAAGCCCCCTCATAATCTTATACGTTTCAATAAGATCACTTCTCATTCTTCTGAATTCCAATGGGTAGAGGCCCTACCTACTCAACCTTTCCTCATAAGTCAACACCCACATTTCTGGAATCAACCTTGTGAACCTTATCTGAACTGCCTCTAAAGCAAGTATATCCTTTCGTAAATATGGAAACCAAATCTGTACGCAGTATTCCAGGTGTGCCCTCACCAATACCCTGTATAACTGTAGCAAGACTTCCCTGCTTTTATACTCCATCCCCTTTGCAATAAAGGCCACAATTCCATTGGTCTTCTTGATCACTTGCTGTACCTGCATACTATCCTTTTGTGTTTCATGCACAAGTACCCCCAGGTCTCGCTGTACTGCAGCACTTTGCAATCTTTCTCCATTTAAATAATAACTTGCTGTTTGATTTTTTCTGCCAAAGTGTATGACCTCACACTTTCCAACATTATACTCCATCTGCCAAATTTTTGCCCACTCACTTAGCCTGTCTATATTCTTTTGCAGAATTTTTGTGTTCTCCTCACACATTGCTTTTCCTCCCATCTTTGTATCGTCAGCAAACTTGCCTACGTTACACTCGGTCCCTTCTTCTAAGTCGCTAATATAGATTGTAAATAGTTGGGGTCCCAGCACTGATCCCTGCGGCACCCCACTGGTTACTGATTGCCAACCGGAGAATGAACCATTTATCCCGACTCTCTGTTTCCTGTTCGTTAACCAATCCTCTATCCATACTAATATATTACCCCAACCCCGTGCTTTTTTATCTTGTGCAGTAACCTTTTATGTGGCACCTTGTCAAATGCCTTCTGGCAGTCCAAATGCACCACATCCACTGGATCCCCTTTATCCACCCTGTTCGTTACATCCTCAAAGAATTGTAGCAAATTTGTCAAACATGACTTTCCCCTTCATAAATCCATGCTGACTGTGTCTGACCAAATTTTGCTTTTCCAAATGTCCTGCCACTGCTTCTTTAATAATGGACTCCAACATCTTCCCAACCACAGATGTTAGGCTAACTGTTCTATAATTTCCTGCTTTTTGTCTGCCTCCTTTTTTAAATAGGGGCGTTACATTTGCAGTTTTCCAATCTGCTGGGTCCCCCCCAGAATCCAGCATACACGTGGAAACTGACGCTGTGTTTACGGATGATGTCGCCAAGGAGCAGCAGATATGAGAAATAGGAAGGAGCCAAGGACTGATCTTTGGGGGACCGCAGAGGTACCTGTGCAGGAGTGGGAAGAAAAGCCATTGCAAGGAATTTTCTGGCTATGATTCAATGGATAAGAATGGAACAAGGCGAGTGCAGTTCAACCCAGCTAGACGATGGTGGAAAGGCGTTAGAGATGAATGGAGTGGTCAAAGGCTGCAGAAAGCTCAAGAAGGATGAAGAGGGATAGTTTGCCATTGTCACAATCACAAACGATGTCATTTGTGACTTTGATGAGGGCTGTTTCGGTCCTGTGGCAGGGGCGGAAACCAGATTGGAGGGATTCAAACATGGAGTTCCAGGAAAGATGTACACGGATTTGAGAGGTGACAACACGTTCAAGGACTTGGGAGAGGAAAGGGAGGTTGGAGATGGGGCGGTAGTTTGCAAGGATGGAGGGGTCAAAGGTTGGTTTTTTGAGGAGAGAAAAGAAAAAGAAATACTTGGATTTATATAGCGTCTTTCACGACCACTGGATATTTCAAAGCGCTTTACAGCCAATGTAGTACTTTTTGAGTGTAATCACTATTGTAATGTAGGCAACACGGCAGCCAATTTGCATACAAGCAAGTTGCCACAAACAGCAATGTGAGAAGGACCAGAGAACCTTTTTGTTTGTTATGTTGATTGAGGGATAAATATTGTCCAGGACACAGGGGATAACTCACCTGGTCTTCTTTGAAATAGTGGCAGGGGATATTTTATGTCCAATTGAGAGAGGAGACAGGGACTCGGTTTAATATCTTATCCAAAAGACGGCACCTCCGACAGTGCAGCACTCCCTCAGCACTGCACTGGAGTGTCAGACTAGATTTTTTTTATGCTCAAGTCAGGACTTGAACCCACAACCTTCTGACTCAGAGGCGAGAGTGTTACCCACTGAGCCACAGCTGACAGAAGGATCTGAGAGGGGTGATGACGGCAAATTTGAAGGAGAGGGGCGCAGGACCTGAGAAGAGTGAACAGTTAACAATGTAACCCACATGGGAGCCAGAAAAGGAAGTTGGTTGGTTAGCAGTTTAGTGGGAATAGGGTTGCGGGAGCAGGAAGTGGGTCACGTGGACAAGATGAGCTTGGAGAGATCATGAGCAGAGATCGGTCAGAAACTGGAGAAAGATGCGAGTTCAAGGCTAGGGCAGGAGGGAACCTTAGAGGACATTGGCCCGGTGGGTTAGGGGAAGGAAGAGAAGTGGCAGAGGCAGCTGCTCGGATGGTCTCAGTCCTAGAGACAAAGAAGTCCATGAGCTCCTCACACTAGTTGTTGGAGGTAAGTGTGGTGGAGACAGGGGAGAGAGGTTTAAGAAAACGGTTAGCAGTAGAAAACAGTAGTTGGGGCTATCTTTGTATTCCAGAATGATTGTGGATAGCAGTTTTGGCAGTAGGACGATAATGCTTTATGTGGTCCAGACCGGTCTGGCGGTGAACAGCTAAATCAGTTGTCCACCACATCTGTTCAAGTCTGCATCCCTTGGACTTGAGGGAGTGGAGATGTGGGCTGTACCAGGTGGAACAGCCAGGGTGAGCGAGAGTCATTGTTTTAAATAGGGACTAGGGCATCAAAGGTGGTGGTAAGGGTGTGGTTCAGCAGATCGGTAACTGCAGAAATGTCGTGGGGTATGGAGGGCCAAAGCCTAGACAGTTGGAATTTCATAAGTGCAGTTGTAAGGGAGTTGGGAGAGAGTTTTTCCAGGGGCGGACACTGAAGGAAGTAGGGTTGGGTGAGTGAAGGGGGATGTTGGTGGCGATATAAGGAAGTGGTCAGAGATGGCCTTATCTTCTATTGACACGGTGGGAGTAGCAAGGCCACAAGATGGCAAGGTCAAGGGGGTGGCCGTGATTATGGGTTGGGGAGTTCACATGGAGGGAGAATAAGGGAAGATAGGAGGGTAGTGAACTCAGAGGAGAGAGAGCATGATGAATTGAAATGGAGGTTGAAGTCACCGAGGATGAGAAGTCGCTCGATGCAGAGGCTGAGGGAGGAAAGCAGTGAAGCTGTCACGGTGATTACATTTTTATCGTACTTGGGTGGGCGATAGAAAACGAGAGGTGAGAGGGGTGGAACAAGGCAAGATGCTCAAAGAAAAGAGAAAATGTCAGAGGAGTTGGGGCACAGACCCAGGTGTGACTTGGTGATGAGAGTCATCTGCTACCACGGCAGTCTGGGAGTGGCAAGTTATAGTCAGGCGAAGAGGCTTTATTTAAGGGCAAGATATCATCATCCTTCAGCCAAGTTTCTGTTGGCCAAGACACGGGGAGAACTTAAATTTTCTTCTTCAAGTCGTGCAATGGAATGTTTTATGTCCACTTGAACAAGTGCTTCAGTTTAAAGTCTCATCTGAAAAACAGAACCTGACAATGCAGCACTCCCTCAGTACTGCACCGAAAGTCAGTCTAGATTACGTGCTCAGGTTTTGCAGTGGACCGTGAACCCATGACCATCTGACTCAGAAGTGAGAATACGACCAAGAGCCAAAGATGCTGTATGTAAGCAATGTTCGGCTTGCGACTATTTACAGACATTAGCAAAATTGTGAAGCCCTTTAATGATTTATTAACACTATTTAAATCAGTAATCAGAAAACATTTTACAATAAAGTAATAATGGAGAACTCCTGGTAATCTGTAAATTAGTGGCAGCACATGCATTCAAACCCATTATCTTTCTTTTCTAGTGAGACCACAGATAAAGGGTGTACTGCAAATAAACCCAGAGTATCAAGTCATTCCAAATTTAGGATACATTAGATATTTCATCTGAAGACAAGTCGTAAGTTTCATAGGTCAGTTAGGGGTATAGTAACATAGTGGTTATGTTACTAGAATAGTAATCCAGAGGTCTGGACTAATGATCAGGAGGAGTGAGTTCAAATCCCACCACGGCAGCTGGGGAATTTAAATTCAGTTAATTAAATAAAATCTGGAATAAAAAACTAGTGTCAGTAATTGTGACCATGAAACTGCCGGATTGTCATAAAAACCCATCTGGTTGACTAATGTCCTTTAGGGAAGAAAATCTGCTGCCTTTACCTGGTCTGGCCTAAATGTGACTCCAGACCCACAATAATGTGGTTGACTCTTAACTGCCCTCTGAAATGGACAAGCCACTCAGTTATACAAACCACCACAAAGAAGCATAGACCGCAGCAGTTCAAGAAGATGGCTCACCACCATCTTCTCAAGAGCAATTAGAGATAGGCAGTAAATGCTGGCCTTGTCAACGACGCCCACATCCCGTGACCGAATAAAAAAAAAAGTTGCACATATAAGACATGTTTTCCCCCCAAATTCATGCATTAGATACAGAATTAATCAAAACAATCTAAGTAATTTAGCCTGAAACATAACCAAAGCAAGATAATATCCTGAACACAATGACAATTATCATACAACAAATAACTTACCTCAGCAGTCCCTGCAGCGCAGCCTGCAATGAAAACATCAAGTCTGGATGGTTTCCCATCTGAGTTACCATGCCGCAACTGACATAAAAAATGGAGACAATTTCTGTATGTGCCAAAACAAACTGAGCTGCATACAGACACCGATAGAACAGGTAATGCCATCCCTTTATAAAATCCATACACCTGGGTAAAAGACACAACAAATATTACTGAAGATTTTCTCCTCATTGCATAACTCTGATATTACAATAAATAACTGGATTACAATTTCCAAGATCTAAAATTTGCCTCATTTCAAATCCTATTCATAATCAGCTGTATTTGGTCTGTCCCCCTACTCCTGTGGCACTTTCTCCTCCTTTGAGCATCTCGTCCTATTCCACCCACTCACCTAATTTAAAATTCTCGTTCTCTACCGCCCACCTAAGTACCATAACAATGTTATTACCAATATTTTTCACTACTTACCTCTCTCTGCCTCTGTACCGAAAGACTTCTCATCCTCGGTGATTTCAACTTCCATCTCAATTCATTATGCTCTCTCTCCTCGGAGTTCACTAGCCTCCTATCCTAACTTAATCTCTCCCTCCCATACCCCCAACCCATATTCACGGCCAGCCCCACGACCTTGACATCTTTCGTGGCCTTGCTACTCCCATTGTGTCAATCGCAGATAAGGTCATCTCTAACCACTTTCTCGTATCGCTCTACACCCATATTCCCCTTCCTCTATACCCACCCCACCCCCACAACCCTACCTCCTTCTGTGTCTGCCCCTGGAAAAAAATCTCTCCCGACTCTCTTACGAGTGCACTTATGAACACCCAACTGTTCAGCCTTTCGTCATGACATTTCTGCAGCTACCAATCTGGTCAATCACACCCTCACCACCATCTTTGATGCCCTAGTCCCTGTTAAAACAATTACTCTCTCTCACCTTGGCCGTTACCCCTGTACAGTCCTGATCTTCACTCCCTTAAGTCCAAAGGACGCAGACTTAGACAGATATGGCGGGCAACTGGTTTAGCCATTCACCACCAGATCTGGCTGGACCACATAAAGCACTAATGGGTCCTGCTCTCGTCTGCCAAAATCGCTCACTATTCCAGACTCATTCTGGAATGTAAGAATAAACCCCAGCTTCTATTTTCTATTGTGAACCATCATTTTAAACCTCTCTCCCAGACACCACCCTCACCTCCGACAATAGGTGTAAGGAGCTCATGGACGACTTTGTCTCTGAGAACGAGTCCATCCGTTCGGCCGCCTCTGCCTCTTCCCTTCCTTTCCCTAGCCCACCGGGCCAAACTTCCTCTAAGGATCACCTCTGCCCTAGCCCTGACCTTTCTCCAGTTTATCTCCGATCTCCCCTCATGACCTCTCCGAGCCCATCCATGAGACCCACTTCCTGGTCCTTTGACCCTATTCCCACCAAACTTCTGACCACACAACTTCCTTTTCTGGCTCCCATGTTAGCTGACATTGTTAACGGTTCTCTCGCCTCAGGTACAGTCGCCCTCTCCCTCAAATCTGCCGTCATTATCCTTCTCCTAAAAAAAAACCTCAACCCCTCCGTCCTGGCAAACTACCACCCCATCTCCAACCTCCATTTCATCTCCAAAGTCCTTGAACATGTTGTCACCTCCTAAATCCATGCCCATATTTCCTGCAATTCCATGTTTGAATCCCTCCAATTCGGTTTCCGCACCTGCCACAGTACCGAAACAGCTCTCACCAAAATCACAAATGACATGCTTTGTGATTGTGACAAAGGCAAACTACCCCTCCTCATCCTTCTTGACTTGTCTGTAGTCTTTGACATGGTTAACCACTATCATTCTCCAACGCTGCTCCACTGTCGCCCAGCTGAGTGGGACTGCACTCTCCTATTTCCATTCTTATCTATCAATCATAGCCAGAGAATCACCTGCAATGGATTCTCTTCCTGCCCCCCCGCATCATTAGCTCTGGTGTCCCCCAAGTATTTATCCTTGGCCCTCTCCTATTTCTCATCTACATGGTGCCCCTTGGCGACATCATCCAAAAACATGTATGCTGATGAGACCCAGCTCTATCTCAATACCATTTCTCTCAACCTCTCCACGGCCTCTGCTTGTCCTACATCCAGTTCTGGATAAGTAGAAATTTTCTCCAATTGAATATTGGGAAGCCATTGTTTTCGCCACAAACTCCATTTCCCTAGCCAGTGACTCCATCCCTCTCCTCAACTTCTGTCTGAGACTGAACCAGACTGTTCGCAACGTTGTCATATTTGAACCTGAAATGAGCTTTCGACTACATATCTGCAGCATAACTAAGACCGCCTAGTTCCACCTCCATAACATCGCCCGTCTCCGCCCTTGCCTCAGCTCATTCGCTGTTGAAGCCCTCATCCATGCCTTTGTTACCTTTAGACTTGACCATTCCAACGCACTCCTGGCTGGCCTCCCACATTCTACCCTATGTAAACTAGAGGTGATCCAAAACTCGGCTGCCCGTGTCCTAACTCACACCGTAATGCTCACCGATCACCCCTCGCTAACCTACATTGGCTTCCGGTGAAGCAATGCCTTGATTTCAAAATTCTCATCCTTGTTTTCAAATCCCTCCATGGCCTCGCCCCTCCCCATCTCTAATCTCCTCCAGCCCCACAACCACCCCACCCCACCCCTCCAAGATGTCTGTGCTCGTCAAATTCTGTTCCCTTGAGCATGCCTGATTATAATCACTCAACTGTGCCTGCTGTTGCCTAGGCCCCAAGCTCTGAAGCTCCCTGCTGAAACCTCTCCGTCTCTCTTTTCTTCTTCGCTCCTTAAAACCAAGCTTTTGGTCACCTGCGCGAATTTCTACTTAGGCGGCTTGGTGTTAATACTTTTAAATCTCATAACACTCCTGTGAAGCGCCTTGGGACGTTTCACTACATTAAAGGTGCTATATGGATACAAGTTGTTGTTGTTGTATTTGAGTTCAGTTTGTATTTGATTATGTTTTCCAGCAATACATGACGGAGTCTGAAATTCCTAGCCCTCACTCCTCCAAATGCACTATAATGAGCCACAGGTATAATTTGGAGTTATATTTGAACAATGCTCATCCTTGCATACTAAATTAAAAGATGCCTCTGCACACATCACTAAAATGTAGTAATCAGGTACCAAAAATAATTAAAAAGACTAATGGAATGTTAGCCTTTATAACTAGAGGGCTAGTCTGTAAAGGGGAGGAAGTTTTGCTGCAGCTGTACAAAGCCCTGGTTAGACCACATCTGGAGTATTGTGTACAGATCTGAGCATCGCACATTAGAAAGGATATACTGATCTTGGAAGGAGAGCAGCACAAGTTCACCAAAATGTTACCGGGGCTCCAATGGTTAGATTATGAGGAGGGATTACAAAAACTAGGCTTGTATTCCCCGGAATATAGAAGGTTAAGTGGTGATTTGATTGATGCTTTTTAGGGTTTTTGAAAGCAATTGATAGGGTAGATAGAGAGAAACATTTTCCCACTGGTGGGGGAAGGCAAGGACAAGCGACATAACCTCATAACTCTCAGCAAAGATATATTCCAGTGAGAAACAAAAACTGTAGGGAAGGGTGGACCATCTGTGGCTAACTAAGGAAGTAAAGGATGGTATCAAATTGAAAACAAAGGCATACAATGTTGCGAAGAATAGTGGAAGGCCAGAGGATTGGGAAATTTTTAGAAGCCAGCAAAGGACGAGTAAAAAATAGTGAGAGAGAAGATAGTTTATGAGAGTAAATTAGCAAAAAATTTTAAAAACAGTGAGCTTCTACAGGTATATAAAAAGGAAGAGAGTAGCTAAAGTAAACATTGGTCCTTTAGAGGATGAGACTGGGGAATTAATAATGGAAAACAGCAGATACTTTGAACAAATATTTTGCATCAGTCTTCATGGTAGAAGACACTAAAAGCATCCCAAAAATTGATAATCAAGGGGCTATTGGGAAGGGGGAGCAAACTAATGGGACTAAAGGTGGACAAGTCCCCTGGAGCTAATGGCCTGCATCCTAGGGTCTTAAAAGTGGCTGCAGAGATAGTGGATGCATTGGTTGCAATCTACCAAAATTCCCTGGATTCTGGAAAGGTCCCAGTGGACTGAAAAACCGCAACTGTAACACCCCTATTTAAGAAATGAGGGAGACAGAAAGCAGGCAACTATAGACCACTTAGCCTAATATCTGACATTGGGAAAATGCTGGAGTCCATTATTAAGGAAGTGATAGCAGGACATTTATAAATCATAACAGTCAAGCAGAGTCAGCATGGTTTTATGAAAGGGAAATCATGTTTAACAAATTTGCTGGAGTTCTTTGAGGATGTAACATGCAGGGTGGATAAAGGGGAACCAGTAGATGTGGTGTATTTGAATTTCCGGAAGGCATTCGATAAGGTGCCACATAAAAGGTTACTGCACAAGATAAGAGTTCACGGAGTTGGGATTAATATATTAGCATGGATAGAGGTTTGGCTAACAGAAAACAGAAATTTGGGATAAATGCGTCATTTTCAGGTTGACAAACTGTAAATAGTGGCTCGTCACAGGGATCAGTGCTGGGACCTCAACTATTCACAATCAATATTAACGACTTGGATGAAAGGACCAAGTGTAATGTAGCCAAATTTAAAGATGATACAAAGATAGATGGGAAAGCAAGTTGTGAAGAGGACACAAAGAATCTGCAAAGGGTTATAGATAGATTAAGTGCGTGAGCAAAAATCTGGCAGATAGAGTATAATGCGGGAAAATGTGAGGTTATCCATTTTGGTAGGAAAAATAAAAAAGCAAATTATTATTTAAATGCGGAGAGATTACAAAATGCTGAGCTACAGCGGGAGTGCTTGTACGTGAAACACAAAAAGCATTCAGGTACAGCAAGTAATTAGGAAGGCAAATGGAATGTTGGCCTTTATTGCAAGGGTAATGGAGTATAAAAGTAGGGAAGTCCTGCTACAACTGGAGTACTGTGTACCGTTTGGTCTCCTTATTTAAGGAGGGATATACATGCATTGGAGATTTTTCAGGGAAGGTTCACGAGGTTGATTCCTGAGATAAAGGGGTTGTCTTATGAAGAAAGGTTGAGCAGGTTGGACCTATACTCATTGGAGTTTAGAAGAATGAGAGGGGACCTTATTGAACCATACAAGATTCTGAAGGGGCTTGACAGGGTAGATGCAGAGAGATGTTTCCCCTCGTGGGGGAATCTAGAACTAGGGTCATCATTTCAGAATAAGGGGTTACCAATTTAAAACAGAAATGAGGAGGAACTTCTTCTCTCAGAGGGTCATGAATCTTTGGAATTCTCTTCCCCAGAGAGCTGTGGAGATGGGATCATTGAATATATTTGTGATGGAGATAGGCAGATTTTTGAATGATAAGGGAGTCAAGGGTTATGGTGAGCAGGCAGGGAAGTGGAGTTGAGGCCAAGATCAGCCATGATCTTATTGAATGGCGGAGCAGGCTCGAGGGGCCAAATGGCCTACTCCTGCTCCTATTTCTTATGTTCTTATGCAACCTTAAAATCAGAGCCAGGCCATTCAAAAGAGAAGTTAGAAAACACTTCTTCGTGCAAAGAGTGGAAGTAGTGTGGAACTCTCTCCCACAAAAAGCAGCAGAAGCTAGCTCAATTAATAATTTTAAATCTGAGGTCAATAGACTTTTACTAGCCAAGGCTATTAAGGGATACAAAGCCAAGGCAGGTGGATGGAGTTATGATCTCACTGAACGGCCAAACAGGTACAAGGGGCTGAATGGTCTACTTCTGTTCCTATGTTTCCAATAATTATTAAAAACACATTTTTGCCGAGTTAAAAATTATTTAAAACCTTATTGCGCAGTACCTGGCCTTCGAGTTGAACAGACAGCTTTATAATGTTTGAGCAGCGGGAGTCCGGGGGAGGCCTATAAAGGCCCAATGTCGAGGAGGAGCAGCAGTCCGAGCAGCGGGAGTCCGGGGAAGGCTTATAAAGGCCCAACGTCGAGCAGGAGCGGCAGTCCTAGCAGTGAGAGTCCGGAGGAGGCCTATAAAGGCCCAACGTCGAGCAGGAGCGGCAGTCCTAGCAGTGAGAGTCCGGAGGAGGCCTATAAAGGCCCAACGTCAAGGAGGAGCGGCAGTCCTAGCAGTGGGAGTCCGGGGGAGGCCAATAAAGGCCAGCTTGTGCAGCTGCAGTGGGGTGAGAAGGCAAAAAAGTAGAAAGAAATCGAAAGGTGACGTCACAGCCAAGGGGATAAGTGATTGGTAAGTAGTTTTTCTTTTTCTTTATCAGTAAGTAACCTTTTAGCATTAAGTTCATCGAAGGGTTAAGTCATGGCAGGACAGCTCGGACACATGTTATGCTCCTCCTGTACTATGCGGGAAGTCAAGGACGCTTCCGGTGTCCTTGACGACTACGTGTGCGGGAAGTGCATCCGCCTGCAGCTCCGAACAGACCGCATTGCGGCACTGGAGCTGCGGGTGGATTCACTCTGGAGCATCCACGATGCTGAGGTGGACGTGATTACACGTTTAGTGAGTTGGTCTTACCACAGGTATAGGGTACACAGGAATGGGTGACCAACAGGAAGAGCAGTGCAAGGAAGGTAGTGCAGGGGTCCCCTGCGGTCATCCCCCTGCAAAACAGATACACCACTTTGGGTCATCAGGGGGGGGCATCTCAGCCAAGTTCATGGCGCGTGGGTGGCTCTGCTGCACAGGAGGGCAGGAAAAAGAGTGGGAGAGCGATAGTGATAGGGTATTCAATTGTAAGGGGAATAGATAGACGTTTCTGCGGCCGCAACCAAGACTCCAGGATGGTATGTTGCCTCCCTGGTGCAAGGGTCAAGGATGTCTCAGAGCGGGTGCAGGGCATTCTGAAAAGGGGAGGGTGAACAGCCAGTTGTTGTGATGCATATAGGTACCAACAATATAGGTAAAAAAAATGGGATGAGATCCTACAGATGAATTTAGGGAGCTAGGAGCTAAATTAAAAAGTAGGACCTCAAAAGTAGTAATCTCAGGATTGCTACCAGTGCCACGTGCTAGTCAGAGTAGGAATGTCAGGATAGCTCAGATGAATACGTGGCTTGAGGAGTGGTGCAGAAAGGAGGGATTCAAATTCCTGAGACATTGGAACCAGTTCTGGGGGAGGTGGGACCAGTACAAACCGGACAGTCTGCACCTGGACAGGACCGGAACCAATGTCCTCGGGGGAGTGTTTGCTTGTGCTGTTGGGGAGGGGTTAATCTAATAAGGCAGGGGGATGGGAAGCTATGCAGGGAGACAGAGGAAAGTAGAATGGGGGCAGAAGCAAAAGATAGAAAGAAGAAAAGTAAAAGTGGAGGGCAGAGAAACCCAAGGCAAAAAGCAAAAAGGGCCACATTACAGCAAAATTCTAAAGGGGCAAAGTGTGTTAGAAAGACAGGCCTGAAGGCTCTGTGCCTCAATGTGAGGAATATTCGGAATAAGATGGACGAATTAACTGCGCAGATAGCAGTTAACGGTTATGATATAATTCGCATCACGGAGACATGGCTCCAGGGTGACCAAGGCTGGGAACTCAACATCCAGGGGTATTCAACATTCAGGAAGGATAGACAGAAAGGAAAAGTAGGCGGGGTGGCATTGCTGGTTAAAGAGGAAATTAAAGCAATAGTAAGAAAGGACATTGGCTTGGATGATGTGGAATCGGTATGGGTGGAGCTACGGAATACCAAAGGGCAGAAAATGCTAGTGGGAGTTGTGTACAGACCACCAAACAGTAATAGCGAGGTTGGGGACAGCATCAAACAAGAAATTAGGGATGCATGCAATAAAGGTACAGCAGTTATCATAGGTGACTTTAATCTACATGTTGATTGGGCTAACTAAACTAGTAGCAATGCGGTGGAGGAGGATTTCCTGGAGTGCATTCGGGATGATTCTCTAGAGCAATATGTCGAGGAACCAACTAGGGAGCTGGCCGTCCTAGACTGGGTGATGTGTAATGAGAAAGGACTAATTAGCAATCTTGTTGTGCGAGGCCCCTTGGGGAAAAGTGACCATAAATGGTAGAATTCTTTATCAAGATGGAGAGTGACACAGTTAATTCAGAAACTAAGGTCCTGAACTTAAGGAAAGGTAACTTCGATGGTTTGAGGTGTGAATTGGCTAGAATAGACCGGCAAATGGTACTTAAAGGGTTAACAATGGATAGGCAATGGCAAACACAAAGATCATATGGATGAACTTCAGCAATTGTACATCCCTGTCTGAAGTAAAAATAAAACGGGGAAGGTGGCTCAACTGTGGCTAACAAGGGAAATTAAGGATAGTGTTAAATCCAAGGAAGAGGCATATAAATTGGCCAGAAAAAGCAGCAGACCTGAGGACTGGGAGAAATTTAGAATTCAGCAGAGGAGGACAAAGGGTTTACTCAAGAGGGGGAAAATAGAGTACGAGACAAAGCTTGCTGGGAACATAAAAACTGACTGCAAAAGCTTCTATAGATATGTGAAGAGAAAAGGATTAGTGAAGACAAACGTAGGTCCCTTGCAGTCGGATTCAGGTGAATTTATAATGGGGAACAAAGAAATGGCAGACCAACTGAACAAATACTTTGGTTGTGTCTTCACAAAGGAAGACACAAATAACCTTCCGGAAGTACTAGGGGACCGAGGGTCTAGTGAGAAGGAGGAACTGAAGGATATCCTTATTAGGCGGGAAATTGTGTTGGGGAAATTGATGGGATTGAAGGCCAATAAATCCCCGGGGCCTGATAGTCTGCATCCCAGAGTACTTAAGGAAGTGGCCCTAGACATAGTGGATGCATTGGTGATCATTTTCCAACAGTCTATCGACTCTGGATCAGTTCCTATGGACTGGAGGGTAGCTAATGTAACACCACTTTTTAAAAAGGGAGGGAGAAAGCAGGTAATTATAGACCGGTTAGCCTGACATCAGTAGTGGGGAAAATGTTGGAATCAATCATTAAGGATGAAATAGCAGCGCATTTGGAAAGCAGTGACAAGATCGGTCCAAGTCAGCATGGAGTTATGAACGGGAAATCATGCTTGACAAATCTTCTGGAATTTTTTTGAGGATGTAACTAGAAGAGTGAACAAGGGAGAACCAGTGGATGTGGTGTATTTGGACTTTCAAAAGGCTTTTGACAAGGTCCCACACAAGAGATTGGTGTGCAAAATCAAAGCACATGGTATTGGGGGTAATAAACTGACGTGGATAGAGAACTGGTTGGCAGACAGGAAGCAGAGAGTCGGGATAAATGGGTCCTTTTCAGAATGGCAGGCAGTGACTAGTGGAGTGCCACAGGGCTCAGTGCTGGGACCCCAGCTCTTTACAATATACATCAATGATTTAGGTGAAGGAATTGAGTGCAATATCTCCAAGTGTACAGATGACACTAAACTGGGTGGCGATGTGAGCTGTGAGGGGGATGCTGAGAAGCTGCAGGGTGACTTGGACAGGTTCGGTGAGTGGGCAAATGCATGGCAGATGCAGTATAATATGGATAAATGTGAGGTTATCCACTTTGGGGGCAAAACGCGAAGACAGAATATTATCTGAATGGCGGCAGATTAGGAAAAGGGGAGGTGCAACGAGACCTGGGTGTCATGGTTCGTCAGTCATTGAAAGTTGGCATACAGGTACAGCAGGCGGTGAAGAAGGCAAATGGTATGTTGGCCTTCATAGCTAGGGGATTTGAGTATAGGGGCAGGGAGGTCTTACTGCAGTTGTACAAGGCCTTGGTGAGGCCTCACCTGGAATATGGTGTTCAGTTTTGGTCTCCTAATCTGAGGAAGGACGTTCTTGCTTTGAGGGAGTGCAGCGAAGGTTCACCAGACTGATTCAAGGGATGGCTGGACTGACATATGAGGAGAGATTAGATCAACTGAGTCTTTATAGTATTGGAGTTTAGAAGGATGAGAGGGGATCTCATAGAAACATATAAGATTCTGACGGGATGGGACAGGTGGAATGTTCCCGATGTTGTGGAAGTCCAGAACCAGCGGACACAATCTTAGGATAAGGAGTAGGCTATTTAGGACTGAGATGAGGAGAAACTTCTTCACTCAGAGAGTTGTTAACCTGTGGAATTCCCTGCCGCAGAGAGTTGTTGATGCCAATTCATCAGATATATTCAAGAGGGAGTTAGATATGGCCCTTACGGCTAACGGGATCAAGGGGTCTGGAGCGAAAGCAGGAAAGGGGTACTGAGGGAATGATCAGCCATGATCTTATTGAATGGTGGTGCAGGCTCGAAGGGCCGAATAGTCTACTCTTGCACCTATTTTCTATGCTTCTATGAGGCTGCAATATGGTAGTTCAACACCTGGCATTGGAAATGATTCAATGATGGTTGGCCCAAATTGAAGACCATGCAGTTTATAAATGTATATAAAATAAATGGATTTTAAAGGGGGATAACTAGAAAACTGTAGTGCTCAACTTCTGGCATTTCCTCAAGTTAAGAGCAGTAACATCGAAGAACTCCGTAACGCAGGAATAAAGTCAACAAAATGGTTTCTAAAATAATCATTCCATGTTTCACAAAGTTGTACACAATCGACAAAAGCTCAGGTTTACCTTTTCTCGCTGATATGTTGATCGAATACAGTGCCAAACACTGCTGTACATGTTCTGTGTCTGAATTCTTACCTGGTGAGACAACAGGTATTAACTACAAAGTCATGTATGTAAATATGGGCAATTTCTAGCAGCAATCCAAATAAATACACTACCTTGATTGTATCCAAAGGATATCCCACAGCAGTAGCAAGTCCACCTGTGGTGGCAATGTAGATTTTACAGCAGTGGATGTGAAACATCATTTTAATTACAAATGTTACACGATAGGAAATTTGCAATATACTCATTTTACATAAAATCTCTAAAATATTTATCCTATTGCAATCTGTAAAGTAAAAAAAAACTAAGCACAGGTACTGTATGTGCGTTAACTCAGTTATGTTACTTATTATCCCCTGTATTCTGTTACAATGAAGAAACTTATATTACTGCAGAATCAGTCACAAGGTAGCTTCCGATTGTACCTTCTTGCCACTCATTCATGAGCAATGTCACTGCTAGCTAGGGAAGGGATCGTTTTCCATCTTTTGCTCCCAATGCATCATCCATCAAAGGATCAAGTATCGCAAGGGCTAGATGCAGAGTAAAGCTTCCTTTACTCAGCTCCAACTAACCGGTTCACATTCTGCTTTCACCTCTGGGACCTAGTTTTAAATCAAGACGATAAAATTCCTCTGCAGGGAGTGGAACTAAGCAGTCTCAACTCATTTTTAAGGAAATGCAAGAACACAGCAGAAAACTGCCCATGTCTTCACACTGATCCCAGAGAGAGATGATAAACACGGTTGGTGTGATACACAGATTAACATTGGTTAAGGTGCATTTTTGAAGGGGAGGAGAGAAGCGGAAGATTAGAGGGACAGTGATATACAAAATAGTAGAAAATGGGCTACCAACTTCACCCATTAAATTAAACTACAGCAGCTTTGGTCTTAAGGCTCTGTGATTTCATGAAAAACCTTGTCAGCATTTCCCGCACTATAAGCATTGCAACGTACCTTTCCTGTTCACTGCCTCTATTTCATAAGTTTCATTATACCATCCCATAGCTGCGTGAGTGGCAAAGGATTAGTGGCTCCCCAGCCAGTCATACTGGCCCAAGAAGGCTAAACACTCCAGTGGCTAACCGCGCAGTACCCGACTGTCAGCTGGAATCAGAACCATTACCATTTTCCGGTTACCAGAATGTAAGTACAGGTATAAATAGGGGAAGAATTACACTGGATCTAGCCATACTAAAGCTGAACTGGGAGTGTTTGATATGAGCAGAGGCTATAACACATGCAAAAGTGTACCATTCTCCATTACAATGATATTCCTGACTTTAATGAACACAAAAATTCACCAAAAATGTTTTAATTTCTCTAATTAGAATAGCTCTGACGAATTTGTCCCAGTTTAAAATCAGCTAAAACATTCGGCTCAATTTTGGTCAGGCCGTTTTTTGGCGCACTTATCGGAGATGCGCCGCTTTTCTCCGTTCAGAAGTGCGGCAAAAAATTTCCTTCCCACTTTGGCCGCTGTCCGGCCTCCTCTCTGTAGTTGCACAGCATGGCCAGTCAAGTTGGGGGTGGAGCCAGCGTCCTGAGCCGAAAACAGTGCCGGGACATCTGCACATGCGCAGTGGAGTGTCCGCGCATGTGCAGTAGCTCCTCGCCCCCAGCTCTCCGTGTTTTGCTGCAGCCGCTGTGTGAGACCCGATGCCAGCCAAATGTTGCGAGTAGGGGTATGGAGTGGCAATTGCACAGACTGCTTAGTTCCATTTGCTTGGAAAATCCCTATTTATGGACTTAAATTGGAAAATACATTGCTTATTGGGGAGCTATGTGTGCATTAGCAGGTGATGCAGTCAGTTTAAGCAGCATGTGTCTTTAGAAAAGCCTTAACCCTAATTTGGTAAATGCATCAATTTGAAGCTTTAATCACTTTAATCTTAGAAATCACACAGGGACGCCACTGTACCAGGCCAAGTGGCCTCCCGCACCGGCCGGCCTGCTGCCTTCCGAGGCCGAATTTTAAGATGAAGGTCGGACTTACTTCAATTTTTTATTTGTTATTGAATTCTTAGTACTTTTGTTTCCAAGGTTTGTTGGTTTATACGGCTTGGTGCTTTAGGTGTAGGTCCTTTCCGCTTCCCTTCCCGCCCCTACCCCAGGCCGAATGGCCTCCGATGTATCTACCTGTGCCGATTTCTTAACTCTCTGCAAAAGGTTTTCTGAAATTACCACATATGCTGGCCTAAGTAGAAATGAAGTAACTATTAGCTGGCCAAAGTTGCCTAAATGGGCAGAACTGGCGTAGGTGGCTGGTAACGCCCCCTTTTGAGAAAAAAAACTAAACTAAAAAAATCGTAACTAACACTAATGCAAATTGATTGTGGAAAATGGGGATTTTTAAGTTACGCCAGAAAAGTGGAGCAACTCCTGGCCAAAATTGAGCCCATTAAAACTATGTGTGCTATTATTTCAAAACAGTTACGATATGCTACCTTATAAAATAAAATTTACAATATAATTGAAATAACTGAAGTTATGCAGGAAGTTTTGTTTTGATCTGCCAGGAAATGTAGCATTTACTGTCATGATTATTTGGTTGTGGTCGACAACAAGCTGCACATTTAGGGTGTGGAATCCCTTTCTGTTACGAAACGCGTTCTTTAAAAGGGGCTTTCAGGGTGATGAGCATGCAGTGTATTGCTTCCTGCACCTTCGGGAAGTCTGCTATTCTTGAGAACCCCAAAACCCTCACGGTCTGTGCCTCCCTGATCATTGGTATCATGTATTCAACTATCATTGTAACCCATGTATAAGCTGACCCAAGTTGTATACCTTGAGAACACTGACCACAAGGGGGTGAACTTGTGGGAGATACTCCGAACCTGGACTTTCAGGTATAAAAAGGGAAGCTCCACCCACCTTCATCACTTGAGGTCTTGGTAATAAAGGTAACTGGTCACAAAGTGACCTTCTCTCAAGTATGGGCCTCGTGTGCATTTATACTGTTATAGTAAAGACATATCATTGGCGACGAGAAACTGGGATTTAAACCACGCTAGCATGGCCACTAGCAGCACAGAAGAGAGGTACTGTGTTGGTGATGATTGGGACGACTTTATTGAGAGACTAGAGCAAAGTTTTGTCACTAAGGAATGGTTGGGACAGGATTCGGCCGACAAACGCAGGGCTCATCTGACGGTTTGTGGATCCAGAACGTACTGCCTGATGAAGGACCTTCGAGCGCCAGAGAAGTCGGCGGGCAAGACATTCAAAGAGCTCAGTAAGTTGATCGGGGAACACCTTAAACCGGTGAGCAACATGCACATAGCGAGACACCGGTTTTACACGCACCGGCAGCGAGAAGGGCAAAGCCTTCCTGACTTCGTGGCAGATCTTCGGCGACTGGCGAGCCTATGTAAGTTCACAGATGCATGCAGAGCGGAGATGCTGCGAGACTTTTTTTATTGAGGGCATCGGGCACGCTGGGGTTTTCAGGGAACTGATTGAGACCAAAGGCTTGACCTTGATAGCCCAGACATTTATCTCAGGGGAGGAAGAGACTAGAATGATGTATGACAAAAATCTTAGATCAAATGCGGCAAGCGACCAGGGTGTCAACATTGTTAACGCGGCACACAGTTCTCTAGGCAGACAAGGGCAATCAGACATGCCCCAGCATGTAGTCGAACCCAAAGGGGGAATTCAACAGAGACAATGGCTAGCTGAACGGCGATTCATGCCATCGCAATGGGCAATGCGGCCAGTAATGGGGCCATCAACAACTGTTAATGGTGCGCTTAAGGAAGTTACAGAGACAGTCAGAGACGATCAACTGGTAATGGACCTTTTGTTTCCAACACGGGGCCTCCAGCTCATGCTGGAGGTGTGGAGGCAAACACCCAGCCAGAGCTTGCAGGTATCAGCAATATATCTGCAGAAACTGCAATGTCAGCGGTCACTTGGCACGTATGTGCAGGAAGCCTGCAGCCAGGTTGATGTACGAGGAGGACGGGCCCGATGCAAGCCCTACGAGGCCAAATAAATTCTGGGGGAAAATTGCTGGAAGCTGAAGTTCAGCGAGTTCATGTGGAGCACATATACAGTTCATATACCAGGACGCCACTGATAATGATGAAAGTGCTCCTCAATGGCATCCCAGTATTAATGGAACTAGACACGGGGGCCAGCCAGTCCCTGATGAGTATCAAACAGTTCAAAAGGTTGTGGGTGTCCAAGGCCAGGCGGCCAAAATTACTGTCGATTGACGGACAGCTATGGACATATACAAAGGAGATAATTCCAGTGCTAGGCAGCGCCATGGTAGTCGTGACCCACAAAGATTCGGAGAACAGGTTGCCACTCTGGATTGTCCCGGGGGACGGTCCCGCACTACTCGGGAAGAGTTGGCTTGCTGTCATGAACTGGAAATGGGGCGATGTCAATGCAATTTCTTCTGTGGAGCGAGCATCATGCTCACAGGTCCTGGACAAATTTGACTCATTATTTCAACCCGGCATCGGCACTTTCATGGGGGCCAAGGTAGTGATTCACATAAACCCGGACGCCAGGCCAGTACACCACAAGGCCAGAGTGGTGCCGTACGTGATGCGGGAAAAGATAGAATGCGAATTGGACCGCCTGCTGAGGGAAGGCATCATCTCGCCAGTCGAATTCAGTGACTGGACGAGCCCGATTGTGCCGGTGCTCAAGGCGGATGGGTCGGTCAGGATATGTGGTGATTACAAGGCCACCATCAATTGGGTGTCACTCCAAGACCAGTACCCGCTACCGAGAGTGGAGGACCTCTTTGCGATGCTATCTTTTTCAAAATTGGACCTGACCTCAGCTTACATGACCTAGGAGCTGGCGAGCGAGTCGAAGAAGCTGACCACCATCACGACACACAAGGGGTTGTTTGAGTACAACAGATGTCCATTCGGGATTCGTTCAGCCGCTGCGATCTTTCAGCGAAATATGGAAAGCCTCTTCAAGTCGATTCCAAGGACGTGGTTTTTCAAGATGACATCCTCATCACGGGTCGCGATACTGAAGAACACCTCCACAACCTGGAGGAGGTGCTACACAGACTGGACCGGGTAGGGCTGCGACTGAAAAAGGCGAAGTGCATCTTCTTAGCTCCAGAGGTAGAATTCCTGGGGAGGAGGGTAGCAGCAGATGGAATCAGACCCACTACGTCCAAAACGGAAGCGATCCAGAGAGCACCCAGATCCCGTAACATGACGGAGCTGCGTTCGTTCCTGGGGCTCCTGAACTGTTTTGGCAACTTTCTTCCCAAATTGAGCACACTGTTAGAGCCGCTACATGTGCTCCTACGCAAAGGTCGCGATTGGGTCTGGGGGGACAGCCAGGAAAGGGCTTTTGATGGAGCATGACAAGTTGCGTGCTCTAACAAACTGTTAACGTTATATGACCCGTGTAAGAAACTTGTTCTAACATGCGATGTGTTGTCCTATGGGGTCGGGTGTGTTTTGCAGCATGTGAATGCCAATGGTCAGTTACAGCCGATAGCTTATGCCTTCAGAAGTCTGTCCCAGGCAGAAAGGGGCTACGGGATGGTAGAAAAGGAAGCTAACATGTCTATATGCAGTAAAAAAAAAATGCACCAGTACCTGTTTGGCAGGAAACTTGAGCTGGAGACAGATCACAAACCCCTAATGTCCCTTTTGGCCGACAAGGCCATTAAATGCGAATGCATCAGCCCGCATACAGAGGTGGGCACTCACGTTAGCCGCCTATGACTACACAATTCGGCACAGACCGGGCACTGAAAACTGTGCCGATGCACTCAGCAGGCTCCCACTAGCCACCACTGAGGGGGCACCTGAGCGTGATGCTGAGATGGTCATGGCTTTTGAAGCCTTCAAAAGCGAAGACTCACCTGTGACAGGCCGTCAGATTAAAGTCTGGACAAATAAAGACCCGCTACTGTCTTTAGTTAAGAAATGTGTCCTGAACAGGGCATCTGCGCAGTTTTCAGTGCCCGGTCTGTGCCGAATTGTGTAGTCATAGGCGGCTAACATAAGTGCCCACCTCTGTATGCGGGCCGATGCATTCGCATTTATGGCCTTATTGTCGGCCAAAAGGGACGCTAGGGGTTTGAGATCTGTCTCCAGCTCAAATTTCCTGCCAAACAGGTACTGGTGCATTTTTTTTTAAACTGTACAGGGTATTGGTGAGGCCGCACCTGGAGTACTGCGTGCAGTTTTGGTCACCTTACTTAAGGAAGGATATACTAGCCTTGGAGGGGGTACAGAGACGATTCACTAGGCTGATTCCGGAGATGAGGGGGTTGCCTTATGATGATAAATTGAGTAGATTGGTCTTTACACGGAGTTCAGAAGGATGAGGGGTGATCTTATAGAAACATTTAAAATAATGAAAGGGATAGATAGGCAGGATAGAGGCAGAGAGGTTGTTTCCACTGGGAGGGGAGACTAGAACTAGGGGGCACAGCCTCAAAATACGGGGGAGACAATTTAAAACCGAGTTGAGAAGGAATTTCTTCTCCCAGAGGGTTGTGAATCTGTGGAATTCTCTGCCCAAGGAAGCAGTTGAGGCTAGCTCATTGAATGTATTCAAATCACAGATAGATAGATTTTTAACCAATAAGGGAATTAAAGGTGATGGGGAGCAGGCGGGTAAGTGGAACTGAGTCCACGGCCAGATCAGCCATGATCTTTTTGAGGGGCTAGATGGCCTACTCCTGTTTCTAATTCTTATGTTCTTATGAATGGGGACTGGGCAGCCACGTACGGGGCATGCCCAGAGAAATTTAAACTGTTTCATAGGCGCAAGGATGAACTCTCGATTCAGGCCGATTGCCTACTGTGGGGAAACCAAGTAGTCATGCCCCAGAGGGGCAGAGAGGTGTTTTATCAGAGAACTTCACAATGAGCACTTGGGCATTGTCATGATGAAGGCAATTGCCAGGTCACACGTTTGGTGGCCAGGGATAGATGCAGACCTGGAACTTTGTGTTCGCAGGTGCAACCCGTGTGCTCAGCTGGGCAACGCACCCAAGGAAGCCCCCCTTCGCTCCTGGTCCTGGCCCGCCAAGCCATGGTCACACATCCATGTGGACTACCCAGGTCCTTTCATGGGAAAAATGTTTTTGGTTGTAGTAGACGCCTACTCCAAATGGATTGAGTGTGCCATTTTAAATTCAAGCACATCCTCTGCCACAGTAGAAAGTCTACGGGCAATGTTCGCCGCCCATGGTCTACCGGATGTCTTGGTCAGCGACAATGGCCCGTGCTTCACAAGCACTGAATTCCAGGACTTCATGGCGGGCAATGGAATCAACCATGTCAGAAAGGCACCGTTCAAGCCGGCCTCAAACGGCCAGGCGGAACGAGCAGTGCAGATAATCAAACAGGGGATGCCCAGAATCCAAGGGGTTTCCCTACAAAGCCGCTTATCATGCCTCCTGTTGGCCAATAGATCCCGACCACTCTCGCTCATAGGGGTTCCACCCGCAGAGCTGCTAATGAAAAGGATGCTCAAAACCAGGTTATCCCTTATACACCCTACAATGAAAGAAATTGTTGAGAGCAGGCGTCAGTCACAATGTGACTATCATGACAGGAATGAGAGGACGCGATGTATTGATGTCAATGACCCTGTTTTTGTCCTTAATTACGCTGCAGGGCCAAAATGGCTTGCAGGCACTGTGATTGCCAAAGAGGGGAATAGGGTTTTGGTAGTTAAACTTACCAATGGACAAATCTGCCGCAAACACGTGGATCAAACTAAAAGGAAGTTCAGCAACCCCATAGAAGAAGCAGAGGAAGAACACAACGTTGAGTTTACTCCACCACAGGTGACCGAACACTGAAACCAAGTGAAGGAGAGACCAATCACTGTGGGCAGTCCAGACAGGCCTGAGGCACCGCAAACAGCAGACACTCAAGCCAGCGCCCAACAACCGGAGCCCCAACTCAGGCGCTCTACAAGGGAGCGTAAACCACCAGAGACTTAACTTGTGATCCCAATAGACTTTGGGGGGAGGTGATGTCATGTATTCAAGTATCATTGTAACCCATGTATAAGCTGACCTAAGTTGTACACCTTGAGAACATTGACCACAAGGGGGTGAACTTGTGGGAGACACTCCTAACCTGGACTTTCAGGTATAAAAGGGGAAGCTCCACTCACCTTCATCACTTGAGGTCTTGATAATAAAGGTAACTAGTCACAGAGTGACCTTCTCTCAAGTATGGGCCTCGTGTGCATTTATACTGTATAGTAAGGACATATCAATCGGGAAGCTTATAAAGTCCACCTTGTGAACGTAAAGGGTTCAGTCACCTGCCGAATGCAGCAGTGTGTGTCATGCTGAGATATGGCAGATATCTCCAGCTGAAGCCTGAAAGGATCCCGATGCGTAGAAGGCTAGGACTGCAGTAACCTTCACCTCAACGGTTCTGATGGTGCTGGAAGGCTGCAAATCCTCCTTGATGAGCTGGCAAATCTCATCGATGACCTCCTTCCGGAAGCGCAGCCTCCTAAGACACGCATTTTCAGACAAGTTTAGATAAGATTGTGTTTGTTTGTACCTTCGCTGGCTGTACAGTCACCTCCTCTGTCTCTGTCCACGCCTTAATCTGCCATCTCCTCGATTGATCTTTTCAGAAACCAGCTTGTGAGCAGTTATGAGTAATGGCACAGAAAGCATAGGCCCCATCACTATCAACAATTACTTTCACTTTATTAAACTACTCTCTCTCTCTACTCCAACCTATCTAACATTGTATACCAGTCAGTCTAACAGGCCCCAACAATAACAATATCAATAATTGTTTTCAATTACTATAAATGCACTTTTCCACAAAAAAAATGCCTATCCACTAAGCTACTATCAGTACATTTATATATGTTAATATTGATCTATCTATAAATAACTCACAACTACCTAGCTAGTTTTTTTCAGTTGCCTCCACCCTTCCTCCAATCTTCAAAATGGCATCCGTAGTGCCCATTTCATTCTGTAAAGCTTGGGAAAAGCAACTATTTCTCAGCGATGTTTTCGGCCTTCTATCAGCCCGGCAAAGTGTCGGTGATGTGCCGAAAGTTGGGATGGGCCTTATGTCGGCGATCAGAAACTTGGGGGCTTATTTTTCCGGCGATATTTTGGACCTAGTTTCCACTTTTTACTCAAAATGGGCGATAGAGGTCCGTTTTGGGCGACATGTGGGCCATAAATTGGCGATGTGAAGTGGAAAGTCTAGCCCTAGGAATCCACATAGGTATAGGGGTTCATGGGACCAGATGAAAGTCCTATGCTGCCATAGTTATTACGGTGGATAGGGATTCACAAATTTTTCAAGCTTTCGATTTACAGAAAACTACTGGTCCTGGTTCTGTAATTACAAGATAAACACAGATTTGCCTTGTACCTAGCTCAACTGGCCTGTTGATTTCCCTCACTGGGGATGCACCCACTTCTTACAGCCAAGAAAAGAAAGGGAAATCAACACAAGAGATATCAAGCCTATAGATAAATCAGCTAATTTACCAGTGCAGATAATCTGCTGGGGCTATTTTAGGGTCTTAAAACTTACCTCTTTGACCAAACTTTTGGTCACTTGTCCTAATTTCTTCTTTTGCGGCTCAGTGTCAAATTTTTAATCTCATAATACTCCTGTGAAGCGCCTTGGGACGTTTCACTCCATTAAAGGCGCTATATAAATACAAGTTGTTGTTGTTGTATATGTCACAGAATGCAATTTTCTAGATTTGACAGAACTCGGCAACACTACACCAACAATTTCCAATACATGGGAGCCTAGTGCCAAAGCAGTCCTTGTGGGCTAATGATACACACGTCTTACTAGGGGTAAACATTGTGTTTCTTTACTATTTAGCAAATTGCATTGATTTTATTGTTTTAGCCTTTTTTTTTAAATTAATTAATCAAAGCGCACATGATAAATACAATCAAAAGAACATAGTAAAACGTCTCAAGGTGCTTCACGGGAGTGCTTACAAATAAAATTTGACACTGATCCACATAAGGAGATATTAGGGCAGATGACCAAAATTTTGGCCAAAGAGTTAGGTTTTAAGGAGCATCTTAAAAGGAGGAAAGAGAGATAGAGCGGCGAAGAGGTTTAGGGGGGGAAATTACAGAGATTAGGGCCTTGACAGCTGAAGGTGGAACGATTGAAATCGGGGATGCACAAGAAACTTGAATTAGAGGAGCGCAGATATCTCAGAGGGTTGTAGGGCTGGAAGAGAATAAAGATATAGGGAAGGGCAAGGCCATGTCAGGATTTGAAAACAAGGATGAGAATTTTTAAATCAAGGCATTGCTTAACCGAGAGCCACTGTAGGTCAGTGAGCACAGAGGTGATGGGCGAACGGGACTTGGTGAGAGTTAGGACCTCAAGTTTATGAAGGGCAGAACGTGGCAGGCTGGCCAGGAGTGCATTGGAATAGTCAAGTCTAGAGCTAACAAAGCATGGATGAGGGTTTCAGCAGCAGATAAGCTGAGACGGGGTGGAGTCGAGCAATGTTAGAGCTAGAAATAGGCAGTCTTAGTGATGGCCCGGATATGTGGTCAGAAGCTCATCTCGGGGTCAAATAGGACATCAAGGTTGCGAACAGTCTGGTTCAGCTGCAGACAGTTGCCAGGGAGAGGGATGGAGACAGTGGCTAGGAAACAGAGTTGGTGGCAGGGACAGAAGACAATGGCTTTGGTCTTCCCAATATTTAGTTGGAGGAAATCTAGTACTGGATGTTGGACAAGCAGTCTTGACAGTTTAGAGACAGCCGACGGGTTGAAAGAGATGAGAACTAGGAGGCCAAGGATAGATCCTTGGGGAGACACCAACATCTCCACTGACATCTGGGAATCCCTGGCCCAAGACTGCTCAACGTGGAGGAAAAGCATTCGGGAAGGCGTCGAACACCAAGTCTCTTTGCCGGGAGCAAGCGGAAGCCAAGCGCAAACAGCGGAAGGAGTGCACGACAACCCAAGCACCCCACCCACCCGTCTCTTCAACCATCGTCTGCCCCACCTGTGACAGAGACTGTAGATCCCGCATTTGACTCATCAGTCACCTGAGAACTCATTAGTATGGAAGCAAGTCATCTTCAACTTCGAGGGCGACTGCCTAAGAGAAGAATCTGCTGTTGGTCTCGTTCAACTTCATCCATAGTTTCCTATGTGCAATACTTCACAATTGCACTGGTCGGGAGCGGAAGTCAGAGATGGAGGCCTGGAGCAGCGGTGAGGTCGGGGCCCAGGAGTGGTCCAGGGATGGAGCAGCATGGACCAACAGTGAGGTCTTGAGGACTACACTGCGTCCTATGAATCCCAGGGAGAGAGGACCTGTGGGGAGGAGGAAGGAGGCCAGTAGTAGTATGATTGTGTGTATGTACTAGGCATATGCAGCAGAGCCTGGTCTCTCCAATCATCTTGGATCCCCATGCCACTGGACCAAGACCTTGCTCTGTCAAGGCCATGTGGTAGCTGGTGCGCAACGGCCATCCCACGTTAAAAGAATTCATGTACAGGCATCTTCCACCGTTTAAGATGAAGTTCTGGGCTGAAAGTCAGGACCCTCATGGACAACTCCAACTTCACAACTGTCACCATTAAATTTCATTGTTCTGTCCACTCATGGATTTTTTTCCTTACTTATTCTATCATTTCTGATCTACCTCCTGCAATCAACTTAGTGAACCATCCCTGAACTGCCTCCAAAGCAAGTATTTCCTTTCTTAAATATAGAAACCAAAACTGTACGCAATATTCCAGGTGTGGCCTCACCAATACCCTGTATAACTGTAGCAAGACTTCCCTACTTTTATAATCCATCCCCTTTGCAATAAAGGCCAAGATTCCATTGGCCTTCCTAATCACTTTAGTGTACCTGCATACTATCCTTGTGTGTTTCATGCACAAGGATCCGCAGGACCCGCTGTACTGCAGCACTTTGCAATTTTTCTCCATTTAAATAATAACTTGCTCTTCGATTTTTTTTCTGCCAAAGTGCATGACCTCACACTTTCCAACATTACACTCCATCTGCCAATAATAAAGGATGGCTTGTACAAACTAAGAAAAACATTATTTAAACTGACTCAGAAGTGTGACAGCATTTGACAACTACTAACAATCATGTCCCACAGCTCCTCACTATGACCTTCGAATAGTTTCAATGGTACCTGAAGAAACCCAAATCTCAACGCAAGTACATAATTCCAACATGTGTGTTCCAAACGGTTATGTATCTGGACTTGTATATATTCTGTACAATCACCAGAGGGCTCATCGCCTGGAGTCCCAAGGGATGTCATAATCCCTTGGGAGCACAGGTATTTAAGAGTGCTTCACAGGTTGGAGAGGCTCTCTGGAAACCTGCAATAAAAGACTGCGGTCACACTTTACTTTGAGCTCAGTGTTCAGTCGGACTCTTTCTCCATACACTACAACTGGCGACGAGACACAGATAGCGAACCCAAAGATGCAGAGAACATTGGGCATCCTGGAGAAATTCTCGGAGGGAGATGATTGGGAAACTTTTGTGGAGCGACTCGACCAATACTTCGTGGCCAACGAGCCAGATGGGGGAAGAGAGCGCTGCCAAACATAGAGCGATCCTCCTCACCGTCTGTGGGGCACCAACGTATGGCCTCATGAAGAATCTGCTCACTCCAGCGAAACCCATGGAGAAATCGTACGACGATTTGTGCACACTGGTCCGAGAGCATTTGAACCCGAAGGAAAGTGTTCTGATGGCGAGGTACTGGTTTTACACCTACAAAACATCTGAAGGCCAGGAAGTGGCGAGTTATGTCGCCGAGCTAAGACGCCTTGCACGACATTGCGAATTTGAAGGACATTTGGAGCACATGCTCAGAGACTTTTTTGTACTTGGCATTGGCCACGAAACCATACTTCGCAAACTTTTGACTCTAGCGACCCAAACCTTGAGTAAGGCCATAGCGATAGCCCAGGCGTTCATTGCCACCAGTGACAATACTAAGCAAATCTCTCAGCACACAAGTGCTGCTACAAGTTCTGTGAACAAAGTGATGTTGTTTTCGAATCGTAACGGACAGGGCAAGTCACACATACCTGCAGCTACACATCTGCAGATGTCTGAGTCCACCATCAAGGGTGATGAATGCAAGGTCATTAACACCTTGTTGGCGCTGCGGGGGTGATCATCATTTCCATTCATGCCGATTCAAAGGATACATTTGCAAGGGCTGTGGAACAATGGGACACCTCCAACGAGTGTGCAGGCGAGCTGCTAGGCCTGCTAAACCTGCAAACCACCACGTTGCAGAGGAGGACAGATCCACGGAGGATCACGATGAAACAGAATCTCTGATAGAGGAGACAGAGGTACATGGGGTGCACATATTCACCACGAATTGTCCCCCGATAATGCTGAATGTTGAACTAAATGGACTTCCGGTGACAATGGAGCTGGACACGGGCATGAGCCAGTCCATCATGGGCAAAAAGACTTTAGAAAGGTTGTGGTGCAACAAGGCCTCAAGGCCAGTCTTAACTCCAATTCGCACGAAACTAAGAACTTACACGAAAGAACAGATTCGTGTAATCGGCAGTGCTACTGTAAAGGTCACCTACGATGGAGCGGTGCACAAGCTACCACTCGGTGGTACCGGGCGATGGTACCATGCTGCTCGGCAGGAGCTGGCTGGTAAAGATACGCTGGAACTGGGATGACATCCGAGCGTTATCGCCCGCTGATGACACTTCGCGTGCAGAGGTCTTAAATAAATTTCCTTCGCTGTTCGAACCAGGCATCGGAAAATTCCAAGGAGCAAAAGTGCAGATCCACCTAATTCCGGGGGCGCGACCCATCCATCACAAGGCAAGAGCAGTACTGTGCATGATGAGAGAAAGGGTAGAAATCAAGCTCGACCGGCTACAAAGAGAGGGCATCATTTCACCGATCGAGTTCAGCGAGTGGGCCAATCCTATTTCCCAGTCCTCAAGGGAGACGGCACCGTCAGAATCTGTGGCGATTACAAAGTAACTATCAATTGTTTCTCCCTGCAGGATCAATACTGACTTCCAAAAGCCGATGACCTCTTTGCAACGCTGGCGGGAGGAAATGTGAATGTAGGTGGAAGAATCATGAAAGGGTTAATAAAATGGTTCTACGAATCAATAAGAAAATAAGAAAAGACAGAATTGGTTTCCCGTGAGAAAGTAGGGGATAAAGTAGCTTATGTGAATATCACTGATAAATAAGGGTTTATGGCCATGACTTGATAAGGTGCACATTTGCCTCGTGTGATTAAGCTGGGCTATTCCGCTCGTAAAAGTATAAAGTGTTCTAAAATAAACAGGCTGTCAATTCATGAAGCCCTAGTAACACACTGTGATTGATGAAGCGGGCCATACCTCCTTCGGTTTGTAAGAATAAAAAGGATGCGTCTGTAAGGATAGGCAGACCTTTTGTCTGCCTGCCTCGGAATCTGTAGACTCTGTGCTGGCAGTTTGGTAACAGGTCCGAAGCTGCTTCAATAAAGATGTAAAGATTGAAGGTATCTGACTCGATTGTTGTCGAATGCAGCTGACCACCCGAAATAGGACTTAACATTCGGTGTCAGAAGTGGGATCCCAAAAACTCTCGATTGGAAGTGGCTGAATCATTGATATCCTACAGACAGGACGCGGCAGAGGAAATGGGCCCCAAAGTGAGTATATTTAGTTAAATTGCCACTTTGTTTTCCTCCTGTCATAAGTTCTGGTCGCGGATCTTTCACCACTGTTCAATTAATTGTTGACGGGATCGCCCGTGGTCAGTTGTCAGATTACCCCAGGAAAAAATAGATTTGGAATTGTCCACGATGGTGGTCCGTTAAAGTTACGAAGGAATTTGGAATTGTCCACGATGGTGGTCCGTTAAAATGACGAAGGTGTAGGTTGATCTGGAAATTGTCTACCACAAGTAGTCCGTCAAACGTTAAAACAGTAAGGAATAGAGAGAAAAGGAATAGAGAAAAGGAATAAAGAGAAAAGGAAGTTGTGGGTGCACACCACGGCGGTGGGTTAAAAGATCACTGATTTGAAATTGTCTCACTTAATGAGTCCGTCAAAACGTTGAATAACTGATTTGAAATTGTCTCACTTAATGAGTCCGTCAAAACATTGAATACCTAGGTTAAGATAAGTTTTATCATGGGTAATAAACACCCAGATAAAAACGAGCAACTCAGACAATTGTCGGGAGGTTTGAATCAGAAATTAGGTTCAGACATATGGCCATTAGGGGGTTCAAGTGATTTAGAAACAATTAAACGCGCCCAAGAATTAATTTGGAAAAAGGGAATCAGGAAAAAGAGTAAGAAATTGATTGAAATCTGGCGCAAACATTGTCAGGATGAAAAAGATAAGAATATTCTGGCGAGTTGGTAGGAGAATGCTCTCAAGGCAGGAATTAAATTAACCGATGCGGGAATCCCTAAGTCATTGGAAATTTAAAGAAAGGAATGTGCACAGGAAAAGAGAAATAGAACAAACAAGGAATCTTTAACTGAACTACGTAGTTCAATGGCTGGTTTTGGCATGCAAGGGGCTGACGATGACGATGAATGGGATAATTGGAATATGACTCCAAGGGCTCCCCCGCCTCGTCCGACGGCACAACCCGATGTTAATGCCTTGGCTGACGCGGCTGTGGCAGTAAATGTGCCGGTGCCAAATTTACAGACGAATAGAGTTCTACCACCCCCTTACCCCGGTCCTAATGTCCCAACACCGGGCGCCACTGCTGCTGCAACACTCATTTATCCCAGTTTAGACAAATGTGTCTAATATAGAACGACAGTGTCGGGGAAGTAAGTCTGATGATGAGGTTTTCTGTCGATCCGTTGCAGAGGGGATTAGAAGCCATGCTCAAAGATGGCGTCAACTTGAACAGGAAATAAGGAAATTACAACAGCTTGAAAGAAATCAACGACGTAGTGGTAAAGGGAAAAAGGGGAAATCAACCCCTACGGATGTGGATGATGTGATAGTGTCAGGGTCAGATACTGGGACAGATTCAGAGTCGGAATGGGTTGACGATGTTGAAAGGGACAATGACAGGGAGACACCAAGACCCCTGAAGAAATGCGCGCCGAAACAGCTGCCCGTCAGAACTGTCCCTAACCCTCGCGTGTTGGCACCAGCAGCGCCTGTTGTGGATGGGGGCCCGAATGTGCCACCACCTGCTATGATACAATTGTGGTTACCTTGGAAACCTCATGAACTTATGTCCATATTAACCAGTGCCCCGAATAAAAATACCTGTCCTCAACGGTTCATTGAATTTTTGTCACGAACCATTAGAGTCTATCAAGCAGACTCAAGGGACCTTTGGTCTCTGGTACAACAGGTACTTACTGGTTCTGAATGGACCAGATTTAAGGAAGCCTTAGGATATCAAACTCACGATGCCTTAGAAGTAGCGAACGCGAATAACGAGAACAGAGAGACGATGCTTCTGGATGCTGTACACGTAGTTCTGCGAAAACCTGTCGATATTACCAAAGTCTTGGACATGAGAACAAAGAAGGGCGAGACAGTCGAGGAATTTTTAGAGAGATTTAAGGAAGTATATGGAGTTAGACAGGTTAGATGCAGGAAGAATGTTCCCAATGTTGGGGAAGTCCAGAACCAGAGGTCACAGTCTAAGGATAAGGGGTAAGCCATTTAGGACCGAGATGCGGAGGAACTTCTTCACCCAGAGAGTGGTGAACCTGTGGAATTCTCTACCACAGAAAGTTGTTGAGGCTAATTCACTAAATATATTCAAAAAGGAGTTAGATGAGGTCCTTACTACTAGGGGGATCAAGGGGTATGGCGAGAAAGCAGGAATGGGGTACTGAAGTTGAATGTTCAGCCATGAACTCATTGAATGGCGGTGCAGGCTTGAAGGGCCGAATGGCCTACTCCTGCACCTATTTTCTATGTCTATGTTTCTATGAACCCAGTCAGGAGACCAGGTGTTTTCTAGGGGACAGCCCTCTCCTCAGTTTTGTTCTATGTTAATGAACTGCCTTCCTGGAACAGTTGCTACTGCAATAAGGAGGAAGTGGGTGGGGTGGATTGACCCATCCACCTCCACGGAGGTGTGTGGGGGGCCTGACCCATCCACCTCCATGGCACGAACCTGGTATTGCAGTACTTCCAGGAACGGTGCAGTGGCTCTCGGCCTTTTGGCTAAGAGCATTGGCGCAGAGTGATCCTTGATGTGTGCAAGGTGATCTCTGGCGTTTGTGATTTGACAAAGAATTGGAAAGATTGGCTACGAATAAATTAAAAAAAATTTTTTTTTTTAAATAATAATCTTGACTGGTGTGACGCCACAACTCAGGCAATGTCTCAAGCAGTAAAAGCTTTTTGGAAGGACGGTCCGACGGTTGAGCTAAAAGATTCACTGCTGACTAAAGTAAAGACAGAATATGTTGTTAAGCCGGATCATGACTGTCTGCACTCAGTCCTCGAGGACACGAGCCCTCGCTCCGACCTTTCAGATACCCCTCTGTTAAACCCTGACCTCGTTATGTTCACTGATGGCAGTTCCTCCAGCAACAAGGAAGGAACCCGCATTTCCGGTTATGCTGTTGTTAGTCAAGAAGGAACGACTCTCGAGTCTGGAGCCTTCCAGGTCCCCCTTTCCGCTCAGCAAACAGAACTTTTTGCCCTCACCCGTGCGTGTATTTTAGGAGAGGATCTCCAAGTCAATATCTACACTGTCCACGACTTCGGCCAGCTCTGGAAAAACCGAGGATTCCTAACTTCAACCGGTACGCCAATCTCGAACGAAGAGCTTGTGTCTGACCTATTACTTGCTCTTCTGCTCCCTCGATAAATCGCTGTTATTAAATGTTCCGCTCATACTGCCGGTTCCTCTCTAATCGACATCGGAAACCGCCTTGCTGACGAGGCGGCTAAGTGTGCTGCAAGGAGTCAGCAGATTGTTGTGCCCCGAATGATGAGGCAGACGTCCAGCTCTAAACCGAGCTTGTCGGCCCCTGAAAAGCCAATGCCAACCATCAAAGAGGTACTTCGCCTACAGGAGGACGCTCCTGCTGTACAAAAACAACTTTGGAACGATCTTGATTGTAAATATGATACTGCCTCCGGGTTGTGGATCACAGCCGTTGGTCAAACTTGTATGTCCGATGAATTGGCCCTTTGGATGTGTTCATTATGCCACGCATTGTGGAGCAAAAGCCACTAGTGACCTGCTCCTCCAGACATGGTGACATCCTAGCCTCCAAATGTTTGCGCAGAATATTATTTCTCGTTGCCTTACCTGCCAACGCCATAATCCTGGAAGGGGGGCACCATGTTAATTAGGAAAAAAACCCTTGCCAGCCGGACCCTTTGAGACTTTGCAGATGGACTATATAGAATTGCCACGCTGTCAGTGTTATAAATATGTGTTGGTTATTGTTGATGTTTTTAGTAAATGGATTGAAGCTTATCCTACTACGGATAATAGAGCCTGTTAAGATATTGCTGAAGGAAGTTATCCCTCGCTTCGGGGTTCCCGGGCGTCTTAGTTCAGATAACGGACCCCATTTTATTGCAGCTGTAAACAAGGAATTGTGCTAACAGTTAGGGATACATCAATAACTCCATTATGCCTATCGCCCCCAGGCGGCGGGTCTGGTCGAGCGAACCAACCAGACTCTTAAAACCAAGTTAGCTAAATTAACCTTTCAAACAGGGTCGACTTGGTTAAAATTGTTACCTGTAGCTCTTTTTCAGATTCGCTCCACCCCCGCAGGGACGACGCGTTTCACCCCGGCCGAGATCGTGTACGGCAGACCTCTTCGCACCCCTTGGGACCACCATTCTCCAGTTGCCGTTTACTTTCATCACATGACTGAGGAGATGACTACCTATGTGTTAGCCCTAACTAAGGCATTGCGAGCCTCTCATTCACAGGTTCGCGCCGCTTATGATGACCGTCCCTCTTCTCACGGATCATCCCCTATCGAGCCCGGATCCTTCGTCCTTATCAAAAATTGGACGCGACATCATCTCCAGCCCCGATGGGATGGTCCATTTCAGGTCTTACTCACCACCCTCACCGCTGTAAAGGTGGAAGGTAGAGACGCGTGGGTGCACATGCATTATTGCAAATTGATTACCGGCGGTAATCAAAAGGGGGGAGTGGAGATAGACGTGGACTAATAATACGTTTGTTCCCGTCGTTCCGTAACCGTTTTAGCCGTAATTTTAAGCCATAATTTTAATTAATCTAATTATCATATGATTGCTTGTCCTGCTTTTAGGTATTTAGGCATAACATGAGGCCTTGGTGGCCACAATAGTAACATGACGGTTTGTAAGCCCTTTTGTCTTTCAGGATTGAAAGAATGCACGGAACTCTGCTGCTAGGAGTCGTGATCCTGCTGATAACAGTAACAAAAACAGGGGGACGACTACTCAGCTGCCCAACCGATGGCTCACGAGAGCAAATTCTCTGCCTCTGTATGGGAGATATAGTACAATGTGGAACCAGGACACCAGACGATCTCGAATCATGGACCATGACTAAAATAAAATCCCGTACGGGTATACTCTCACAGGTTGATCGACAGGTGACTCTACAAGGCAAAGACCGATGGAATTTGCCATGCCGGTTCAGGGAATGTGAGATGGACTTTGTTTGCCCTGATCAATCTGAAGATGACTTAGTTGATTCAAAGGACCAATCCCTGGAATCAGTAACAGGGCAAAGGAGGAAAAGGAATGTGCAAGGGCAACTGGGGAACAATCATAATATATTCCTGAGGACTCATAAGATCTTATTTGCGCCAGAGTCGGTTGTATGCTACCCTGTTATGTCGGTCACTGAATTGTTTACCCCAACCCCGGTTATGGATCCCACTCTTTACATACAAGGATACAATGATACCCCGCCCGCTGAAAACATTAACTTCACATATTCCGATGGCTGAGGCACCCCAGCCACCTGCCTAAACACCACAGGGTCTGGGAAGGATGGGTACCCACAGTGTTGGAATGGTACAGGATTCGGGTGCGCAAAAGTGGATGTGCCTGTTAACCAGATTTGTCTCCAAAGCAGTCCAATTATTCCTGTCTTCACGACTCAAACACAGGCATCAACTCTTGCCAGAGTGTGGATACCTGTGTAGAAGTAAGACAAGGGACCCAAATGACCTGCAGTGCCCTATACCACAGCCAAACTTTTGCTTTACGCCACTACGACCTGTCACGATCGGGCAAGCGCATATCACCCATCCCACATCTAACCGAAGTATTACGAGAATTGAGGCTCAGAGTGGGTCAATCCGTAAAGCTCTACCAACAACTGCAAACTAAAATCAAAGTACTGGAAAAAGATATCGATGTAGACTTACAAAGTCAGAGTTGGTGGAGAAAGGTCTGGGATTGGGGAATAATTGTGAACATCCATCCTTGGATTCGTATAATTTCACACATACTGGTCGGGACAAAATTGATCTTAGCAATAACATGGGGCATAATTTGATCTAAGCAACCGGGACTCCTGAAACCGCGTGACTGGCCAGCACGTTGAGGCAGGGAGTACTGGGCCGTGCACAAAATTGAGAGTAAACATTTATGAATGAGAATTTATCATGGAATGATAACAGGAGGGAATGTGAATGTAGGTGGAAGAATCATGAAAGGGTTAATAAAATGGTTCTACGAATCAATAAGAAAATAAGAAAAGACAGAATTGGTTTCCCGTGAGAAAGTAGGGGATAAAGTAACTTATGTGACCATCACTGATAAACAAGGGTTTATGGCCATGACTTGATAAGGTGCACATTTGCCTCGTGTGATTAAGCTGGGATATTCCGCTCGTAAAAGTATAAAGTGTTCTAAAGATAAACAGGCTGTCAATTCATGAAGCCCTAGTAACACACTGTGATTGATGAAGCGGGCCATACCTCCTCTAGTTTGTAAGAATAAAAAGGATGCATCTGTAAGGATAGGCAGACCTTTTGTCTGCCTGCCTCGGAATCTGTAGACTCTGTGCTGGCAGTTTGGCAACAGGTCCGAAGCTGCTTCAATAAAGATGTAAAGATTGAAGGTATCTGACTCGATTGTTGTCGAATGCAGCTGACCACCCGAAATAGGACTTAACAGAAAGACGTTCATGAAGCTGGATCTGACCTCAGCCTAAATGACGCAGGAACTGGAGGAATCATCGAAGGCCTTCACCTGCATCAACACGCACAAAAGTCTTTTTGTTTATAACAGATGCCTGTTTGGAATCCGATCAGCGGCGGTGATATTCCAGAGAAACATGGAAAGTTTACTGAAGAAGTCGGTCCCACACACCATGGTCTTCCAGGATGACATCTTGATCACAGATTGGAATACAGTCGAGCATCTGCAGAACCTGGAGGAAATTCTTAGTCGGCGCAACCGTATGGGGCTCAGGTTAATATGCTCGAAGTGCGTTTTCCTGGCGCCTGAAGTGGCATTCTTGGGAAGGAGGATTGCGGCGGACAGCATCAGGCCCACCAACGTAAAGACGGAGGCAATCGAGAACGCACCGAGGCCACAGAACGTGACGGAGCTGATGTCGTTCCTGGTTCTCTTGAACTACTTTGGTAACTTCTTACCAGGTCTCAGCACCCTGCTCGAACCACTACATGTCTTACTACAAAAAGGGGGCGAATGGGTTTGGGGCAAAAGTCAAGAAAATGCCTTTGTAAAAGCGAGAAAATGGTTATGCTCAAACAAATTGCTTGCATTGTATGATCCATGTAAGCGTTTGGTACTAGCATGTGATGCGTCGTCATATGGCGTCGGGTGTGTATTGCAACAAGCTAATGATTTCAGGAAACTGCAACCGGTTGTTTATGCATCCAGGAGTCTGTCGAAGGCTGAGAGAGCCTACAGCATGATTGAGAAAGAAGCGTTAGTGTGTGTCTATGGGGTAAAGAAAATGCATCAATATCTGTTTGGGCTAAAATTCGAATTGGAAACTGACCACAAGCCATTTATATCCCTGTTTTCCGAGAGCAAAGGGATAAATACCAACACATCGGCCCGCATCCAGAGATGGGCACTCACGTTGTCCGCATACAACTACGCCATCCGCCACAGGCCAGGCACAGAAAACTGCACCGATGCGCTCAGTAGGCTGCCATTGCCCACACAGGAGTGGAAATGGTGCAGCCCGCAGATCTAGCTATGGTTACGAAAACATTTGAGAGTGAGCAATCACCCGTCACTGCCCGGCAGATCAAAACCAGGACAAGCCAGGACCCCTTATTATCTCTCGTCAAAAGCTGTGTGCTTCACGGGAGCTGATCCAGTGTCCCAGTGGAAATGCAGGAAGAGGTAAAGCCGTTCCAGCGGCACAAAGATGAAATGTCTATACAGGCAGACTGTCTTCTGTGGGGCAATCGAGTAGTGGTCCCCAAGAAGGGCAGAGACACCTTCATAAATGACTTCCACAGTACCCACCCAGGCATCGTAATGATGAAAGCGATAGCCAGATCCCACGTGTGATGGCCCGGCATCGATGCGGACTTAGAGTCCTGTATTCACAGATGTAATACATGCTCGCAGTTAAGCAATGTACCCAGGGAGGCACTGCTAAGTTTATGGTCTTGGCCCTCCAAACCATGGTCTAGGGTACACATCGACTATGCAGGCCTGTTCTTGGGTAAAATGTTCCTTGTGGTTGTAGACGCATACTCCAAGTGGATTGAATGGGAGATAATGTCGGCCAGCACACCCGCTGCCACTACTGAAAGACTGCGGGCCATGTTTGCCACACATGGCTTACCCAATGTCCTGGTGAGCAACAACGTGCCATGTTTTACCAGTGCTGAGTTCAAAGAATTTATGACCCGTAACGGGATCAAGCATGTCACATCTGCCCCGTTTAAACCAGCGTCCAATGGTCAGGCAGATAGAGCAGTGCAAACCATCAAGCAAAACTTGAAGAGGGTAACTGAAGGCTCACTGCAGACTCGCCTATCCCGAGTCCTGTTTCGCTACCGCATGAGACCCCACTCACTCACTGGGATCCCACCTGCTGAACTGCTCATGAAAAGAGCATTTAAGACATGGCTCTCGTTAGTTCACCCTGATCTACATGAACAGGTAGAGAGCAGACGGCTTCAACACAAAGTGCATATGATAGCGCAAATGTGTCACGCGAGATTGAAGTCAATGATCCTGTATTTGTATTAAATTATGGGCAAGGTCCCAAGTGGCTTCACAGCACTGTCATGGCCAAAGAGGGGAGCAGGGTGTTTCGGGTCAAACTTTCAAATGGATTCATTCACCGGAAACATTTGGACCAAATCAAACTCAGATTCACGGACTATCCTGAGCAACCCACCTTGGACCCTACCTTTTTTGATCCCCCAACAGACACACCAGTGGCAACCGGCACCATGGTTGACCACGAAGCAGAACCCATCATCCACAGCAGTCCTGCAGGGCCCAACACACCAGGCAGCCCAGCAAAGCCAGCTGCACAGCAGCCCAGCGAGCGGCCAACAAATGACTCAACAACACCAGCTTTCACAACGAGACGATCAACCAGGGCAAGAAGGGCCCAGATCGACTCACATTGTAAATAGTTACACTATTGACTTTTCAGGGGGGAATGTTATGTATCTGGACTTTTATATACTCTGTACAGCCACCAGAGGGCTCATCCCCTGGAATCCCAAGGGATCTCATAAGCCCTTGGGAGAAAAGGTATTTAAAAAGGCTTCACAGGTTGTAGAGGCACTCTGAAGACCTGCAATAAAAGACTAAGGTCACACATTACTTTGAGCTCAGTGTTCAGTCTGACTCTTTCTCCATACACTACACAAACATTTTTTTAAACTAATAGGTTCTCCATTATTAAAACATGGAGCTAGTCAATCTCTCATGAGCGTCCAACAATTTGAACAGCTGTGGCCGCACAAAAGCAACAGGCCAAAACTCACAAGGATCAACACCAAACTAAGGACCTATACCAAAGAAATCGTCCCAGTCCTTGGCAGCACCATGCTCCCAGTCACACACAAAGGGATGATGAACCGACTTCCCCTGTGGATTGTCCCCGGAGATCTCCCAGCCCTGTTGGGGAGAAGCGGGCTGGTAAAACTAAATTGGAAATGGGATGATGTTCACACCATGTCGTCAGAGGAACGGACCTCCTGCTCAACAGTTCTAAGTCGTTTTGAACATCTCTTTCAGCCAGGTGTGGGCACCTTCAAAGGGGCTAAAGTTAAAATCTACATCACACAGAATGCCAGACCGGTCCATCACAAGGATAGAGCTGTGCCTTATGTGATGAGGGAAAAGATTGAACATGAACTGCGGGAAGGCATTATCTCACCCGTGGAATTTAGCGACTGGGCAAGTCCCATCGTCCCCATCATGAAGCCTGATGGATCCGTATGAATCTGTGGGGATTACAAGTCTACCATAAACAGAGTCTCCCTACAGGACCAATACCCGCTGCCCAGAGCGGAGGACCTATTTGCCACATTGGCTGGAGGAAAACTTTTCTCGAAACTAGATCTCACATCTGCGTATATGAAGCAACAACTGACCGATGAGTCTAAGCTACTCATCACCATCAACACACATAGAGGCCTTTTTATGTACAATCGATGCCCATTCGGCATCAGGTTGGCAGCTGCTATATTTCAGCACAACATGGAGTCTGCTCAAGTCCAATCAGGGGACGGTTGTGTTTCAAGATGACATACTCATCACGGGCAGGGACACCGACTCCCATCTCCGCAATTTGGAGGAAGTACTAAATCGATTGGATCAGGTAAGCCTAAGAGTTAAGAAATCCAAGTGTCTGTTTCTCGTGCCCGAGGTTGAATTTTTGGGCAGAAGGATTGCTGCTGATGGAATCCGCCCAACAGAGTCCAAAACAGAAGCAATTAGTCTAGCACCCAGGCCCCGGAATGTCTCGGAACTGCCCGCCTTTCTCGGGCTACTCAATTACTTTGGGAACTTTATGCAGAACTTGAGCACGCTGCTGGAGCCTCTCCACGTGCTACTCAGAAAGGGGTGCGATTGGTTTTCGGGGGATGCCCAAGAACGCGCCTTCAATAAGGCATGCAATCTTCTATGTTCCAACAGTTTTTAGCCTTTTTTGACCCAGGTAAAAAGCTAGTTCTTACATGTGATGCATCAGCGTACGGGGTCGGGTGCGTTTTACAGCATGTCAATGATGCGGGTAAATTACAACCCATTGCTTATGCCTCCAGGTCACTTTTGCGGGCAGAGTGCGGGTACGGTATGGTTGAGAAGGAGGCGCTCGTGTGCGTGTACGGCGTCAAAAAGATGCACCAATACCTTTTCGGGGCCAAATTCGCGTTAGAAAGCGACCACACACCCCTCACGTCCCTGCTATCCGAGTGCAAGGCAATAAACGCCAACGCCTCGGCGTGCATTCAGCAGTGGGCACTCAGGCTGGCGTCTTACGACTACACAATAAGGCACAGACCAGGCACAGACAACTGTGCCGACGCGCTTAGCAGGCTACCCCTGGCGACCACGGAAGGGTCCGACGAACAGGAGTGCGAGATGGTCATGGCAAATCAATGCCTTTGAATCCACAGGTTCGCCCATGACAGCTCGCCAAATTAGAGCCTGGACGACCAGCCACCCCACGTTATCCTTAGTCAAAAGATGTGTTTTAACTGATGACTGGGCAGAGGCTCGCGATGCCTACCCCGAGGAGATCAACCCTTTCCATAGGCGCATGCATGAACTATCACTACAGGCAGACTGCCTGATGTGGGGCAGCCGAGTAGTTATGCCCTTGCAAAGCAGAGAGGCGTTTGTCCGGGAGCTCCAATGCGAGCACTCGGGGATTGTCCTTATGAAGGCCATAGCCAGATCTCATGTCTGGTGGCCTGGCATTGACGCGGACTTGGAGCTCTGCGTCCGGCAGTGCACCATTTGTGCCCAACTCAGTAATGCCCCCAGGGAGGCCCCCGTAAGCCCCTGGCCCTGGCCCACCAAACCGTGGTCGCGGGTGCATGTAGACTATGCGGGCCCATTCATGGGCAAAATGTTCCTCGTAGTCGTCGATGCATTTTCAAAGTGGATCGAATGCACCATTTTAAACTCGAGCACCACCTCCACCACTGTGGAGAGCCTTAGAACCATGTTTGCAACACACGGAATTCCTGACAATTGGTCAGTGATAATGGTCCGTGCTTCACCAGTACAGAATTTCAAGATTTTATAGTTGACCACGGCATAAATCACGTTAAGTCGGCACCGTTCAAGCCGGCCTCCAATGACCAGGCGGAGCAAGCAGTGTAAATCGTTAAACAAGGCATGCTAAAAATCCAAGGTCCCACGCTGCAGAGCCGCCTGTCGCGACTGCTGCTGGCATACAGATCTCGTCCGCATTCATTGACTGGGGTTCCCCCCTCGCAACTGTTGATGAAACGGACCTTAAAGACTCGGTTCTCGTTAATCCTCCCAGACATGCATGAAATTGTTGAGGCAAAGCGCCGGAAGCTAACTGAGTACCGTGACCGAAATTCGAGGGGAGGTGGAATGAGATAGGGGACAAAGTGTTTGTGCTAAACTATGGCAGGGGTCCCAAATGGCTTGCAGGGACAGTAACAGGCAAGGAAGGAAACAGGCTACTGATTGTACAAATGGACAATGGCCAAACCTGCCGGAGGCATGTAGACCAAGTAAAAAATAGATTCACCAACAACACTGCAGAACCAGAGGCAGACTACAATGTGGAACTCACACCACACTTGGTGGACAGACAGAGGGAACAACCTGAGGAAAGGGCAGTCTCAACAGACAGCCCAGGCGAGATACCAGCAATCATACTGAATGAAACAGACAATCCAGGCGAGATACCAGCAATCACACCGAAAGAAAAACAGGCACCAAGGCAAACAACTGAACCACAACTAAGACGCTCCACGCGAGAGCGTAGACCACCTGAGAGACTGAATCTATAAAGGCAATAAGACCTTGGGGGAGGGTGATGTCATGTATCTCACACTACTGTATATAACTGTATCTTACTATGCTATACATGACTGTAACTAGATATGACCTGTAACCACAAGCATACCTTACCACCAGGCGTGCACTTGCAGGAGACACTGGATACCTGTTCCACACAGGTATATAAAGGCAGGTCTCAGGCAAGTGTGGCACTTGAGAGTTGTGAAATAAAGGTGCAGGTCCAGAGTGACCTTGACTTCATGCATGTGCCTCATGTAAGTCTGTACTGCAGGGTCAGGACTTTACAAAAACATTTTAAGTATTTTAAAAATTATAAACAACACATCAAATTTAACCTATAAAGAAATAATTGCTAGACATTTGAATTAAAACCTGTATATTCTCAAAACTGATGAAGAGACATCGCCCAAACATTAGCTCTTTTTTCGTTTGAATATTTTCTGGTTTTATTCAAAACTTTGAATATCATTTTAAAAGAACAAGTCCACGCGTAGACTAAATGTTGTGAATACTTCTCTAACTTTGAAACACTTTTACGAGCGGTTGGACATTTCTTACCTGCAAACCACCCAGCTAAGAAGTCAATTAAATGCATTTTGCACCGAATGTCAACACCTTCTCCTCAGTGCTGGCGGTGCAATGGACATTTGCGTCTATGACTGCAACATAGCGAGGAAATGCGAGATCTTTCCTGAAGAGGAGGACTCCGGCCAGCTTCAGCTGTGTAACACAGGCTGTAAGCATGGCGGTAATCGAATCAAAACAACCTCCGAGCGCTGTAGGGGAGACTGCTCGGGTGACAAGTCTTGAAGCGGACAATACCGAGTTGCGGCGGAAATAATCGAGTGACGGCGGAAACCGTCTAATGGCGGAAATAGCCGAGTGAGGGCGGAAACTGTCGTCTAATGGCGGAAATAGCCGAGTGAGGGCGGAAACTGTCGCTGAATGGCGGAAATAGCCGAGTGAGGGCGGAAACTGTCGTCTAATGGCGGAAATAGCCGAGTGAGGGCGGAAACTGTCGCTGAATGGCGGAAATAGCCGAACGGGGCCTGATGCACCATGAATAAGGCGGGAGGATTGCGGTTTTTAGCAGACAGTAAGATAAATTAGACACCATTTTTTTTTATATCGGTGGGGAGATGGATTTGGAGTTAAACCCTCATTATTAAAGTTAATGACTGCTAATCTGAGCGGTGGCTTTATTAAGATTTTAAACAATGACCGAAAGGGAGAGAGTTGCTTGTTGTGGGAACGTTATAGGCGGTCGAGCGCGCTGGGTGTTTCGGCTCAGCCGTTCCCAAGGCCGAGAAGGCTTGTGCTCCTTTTACTTGCACATTCCCAAAAAGTTCCACCTGAAATGTTTATTTTGTGAACCCCCGGGCAGTGCAGCGATACCTCGGCTCTACCAGGAACCCTTCCTTAGCATGTTGATTCATGTTTTTTGCCTCAAAAATTATAACCAGCCCCAGACTTCTCAACCAGTTTGGAAGCCACAGCACTTTTACTGACTGCGTGTAAATGCCGCACCTACAATCTCCTTGTTGCGGACCAGCGGCAGCTTTCCACTGACCCCTCCCGCCAAGCACTACTCTGCTTCTAATATTTTTTTTCATTTCAAAATATACTTTATTCACATAAAAATTTGCACACTACATTGGAAAGCAGTTCAGTACATTTGGATGCGGTCAGCAATTCCACACAATACATTTGGATGCTGACGGCAGTTCGGTTCAATACATTTGCTTGCTTTACATTTCGAGGTACAATCCAGGATACATTGTAATACAGTCATCAAATTACGTTACATGTGGCACTATCCAGTACACGGAATGGGTGAGGGTACAGTTAAATTTCTTTGCAACATACATTACTAAACAGAACTTGCATTATACATGGCATTACATAGGTGTTTTCAGGTCATGGTGCTCTTATGTATACAAAAAGTTTACAAGTACAGTCCGAGGCGAGATTATTTACTGATTCCAGCCCCTGCTTCCAATAATATTGATGGTAGTTCTGCATTTCCCAGCCATGCACTGGTGGCTGGACAGGATTGCAGTCTGGTTTTATGTACTGCAGGATAGCGCTGCAGCCATGTCGGTGTGCGGTCCACCTGTGTGCAGCAGATATCCCTCTAATAGGTAGAAGCGCCCTAGTTACAACTAGTCTGTCAACAGCCGGCCGCAGCAGTTAACAACGAGCCACCTACCCACTGCAGTACGGCTGCAGTGCAGTCTGATGTTAGGGCGGGATTAGCCTGCAGTCAACTGTGATGTATGACTGCGGTTGGGTAGAGGGCTGCAATTCGTTTCGATGTATGCTTGAGGTGAGATAAGTCTAGTCTGATGCAATGAACAGCTTTGCATTTGTCCACGTTTTGTATAGAGTGTATGGATGTGCTATTAAATACATACCAACTAATTTTACTACGTAATACTCCTGATTTATGAAAGATATTTTAGAACTCCAGAAAAACAATTTTTTTGGTAACACCACCAAATATGTTTATTGGTTTACATTTGTGTTAATGACGCCAAATTTTATTTTGGTTATTTGTCTGCATCATAAGGCAAACATTGATTATTTAAGCTTAGTTGAGTCAAAAGTTGTATTCATTTTATTGCATAACTAGTAACTAGTGGGATGCTGCAGGGATCAGTGCTGGAACCCCCAACTATTTACAATCTATATTAACAACTTGGATGAAGGGACCGACTGTAATGTAGCCAAGTTTGCTGACAATACAAAGATGGGAGGAAAATCAATGTGAGAGGAGGACACAAAAAATCTGCAAAAGGACATAGTCATCGTCATAGGCAGTCCCTCGAATCGAGGATGACTTGCTTCCATGTCAAAAGGTTCACAGGTGTTTCAATGATGACCTAAAATTCCAGGTCCGAGCTAAATCTTGAAGGGTGAAAGAGGCCTGTGCTTGGAATTTTTTAAACCTGTGGTGACCGTTGCACACCAGCCACCACACGGGCTTGACAGAGCCAGGTCTTGATCCAGTAGCAAGGATTAACCAAGACGACTGCAGACCTGCTCTGTTGCACGGACCTAGTCCGCACACATATCGCAGTGTGGGCTGGCCCATTGCTGTCCCTGGGCCTTCGCCTCTTGAAGGCCCCGAACTCGCGCCTCTCTTGGGTCCCGATCACGTCCCTCTATGAACTCTTGCCGCTCCTTCACCCCGACCTCGCCGCTTCTGTAGTACCTGCCCACGCTCCAATCCGATGGTGTTCGCAGGCTGGGGAGCGTAAGGAGCAGCGTGAGCTGGAGCAGGAGAGCAATGGCAATGAAGAGTGATGTCATCAAGGTCCAGGTCGGTGACATGGAGAAAAAGGACATAGGCTAAGTGAGTGGGCAAAAATTTGGCAGATGGAGTATAATGTTGGAAAGTGTGAGGTTATACACTTAGGCAGAAAAAAAAATCGATGAGTAAGTTATTATTTAAATGGGGAAAAATTGCATAGTGCTGCAGTACAGCGGGACCAGGGGATCCTAGTGAATGAAACACAAAAGGTAAGTATGCAGGGACAGCAAGTGATCAGGATTAATATAGATTAATGATTTAGATGAAGGAATTGAATGTAATATCTCCAACTTTGCAAATGACACTAAGCTGGGTGGTGGTGTGAGCTGTGAGGAGGATGCTAAGAGGCTGCAGGGTGACTTGGACAGGTTAGGTGAGTGGGCAAACGCATGGCAGATGCAGTATAATGTGGATGAATATGAGGTTATCCACTTTAGTGGCAAAAACACAAAGGCAGAATATTATCTGAATGGCGGCAGATTAGGAAAAGGGGAGGTGCAACGAGACCTGGGTGTCATGGTACATCAGTTATTGAAAGTTAGCATGCAGGTACAGCAGGCGGTGAAGAAAGCAAATGTATGTTAGCCTTCATTGCTAGGGGATTTGAGTATAGGAGCAGGGAAGTCTTAATGCAGTTGCACAGGGCCTTAGTGAGGCCTCACCTGGAATATTGTGTTCAGTTTTGGTCTCCTAATCTGAGGAAGGACGTTCTTGCTATTGAGGGAGTGCAGCGAAGGTTCACCAGACTGATTCCCGGGATGGCAGGACTGACATAGGAGAGACTGGATCGACTGGGCCTGTACTCACTGGAGTTTAGAAGGATGAGAGTGGATCTCATAAAAACATATAAAATTCTGATGGGACTGGACAAGTGAGATGCAGGAAGAATGTTCCCGATGTTGGGGAAGTCCAGAACCAGGGGACATAGTCTAAAGATAAGGGGTAAGCCATTTAGGACTGAGATGAGGAGAAACTTCTTCACTCAGAGAGTTGTTAACCTGTGGAATTCCCTACCGCAGAGAGTTGTTGATGCCAGTTCATTGGATATATTCAAGAGGGAGTTAGATATGGCCCTTACGGCTAAAGGGGATCAAGGGGTATGGAGAGAAAGCAGGAAAGGGATACTGAGGGAATGATCAGCCATGATCTTATTGAATGGTGGTGCAGGTTCGAAGGGATGAATGGCCTACTCCTGCACCTATTTTCTATGTTTCTATGTACAGTTATACAGGGTATTGGTGAGGCCACACCTGGAATATTGTGTAGTTTTGGTTTCCATATTTAAGAAAGGATATACTTGCTTTAGAGGTAGTTCAGAGAAAGTTCACAAGGTTGATTCCGGAGATGAGGGGGTTGACTTATGAGGGAAGGTTTTGCCTCTACTCTTTGGAATTCAGAAGAATGAGAGGTGATTTTATTGAAATGTATAAGATTATGAGGGGGATTGACAAGATGGATGCAGAGAGGATGTTTCCATTGATAGGGGAGACTAGAACTAGGGGGCATAATCTTAGAATAAGGGGTCGCCCATTTAAAACTGAGATGAGGAGAAATTTCTTCTGAGGGTTGTAAATCTGTGGACATCGCTGCCTCAGAGAGCTATGGAAGCTGGGTCATTGAATAAATTTAAGACAGAAATATACAGTTTCTTAACGGATAAGGGGCTATGGGGAGCGGGCAAGGAAGTGGACCCGAATCCATGATCGGATCAGCCATGATCGTAGGAAACTTCGGCATTGTTGTAAGTAGTATCTGCCAGTAAATATAGGTGATCTTTATTATCTAAGGAGCGACAGTTAATTAAATCGGCTGTTTGCTGAGTGGTGGCTTGGTGTGTTGTGGTAAGGTTTAGAATTGAATTCTACTCGATAATTGCGAGTGTAACTAGAGGGATTTCAAGGCAGCTCAGTCCTGTGGATTGCACGTCCTGTGGCATTTGGGAAGTCCTGGGTGCTTCATGCAGCTGGGGCGACCACGTGTGCGGGAGGTGTCTCATAGAAACATAGAAAATAGGTGCAGGAGTAGGCCATTCGGCCCTTTGAGCCTGCACCACCATTCAATAAGATCATGGCTGATCATTCACCTCAGTACCCCTTTCCTGCTTTCTCTCCATACCCCTTGATCTCTTTAGCCATAAGGGCCATATCTAACTCCCTCTTGTATATATCTAACAAACTGGCATCAACAACTCTCTGCGGTAGAGAATTCCACAGGTTAACAACTCTCTGAGTGAAGAAGTTTCTCCTCATCTTGGTCCTAAATGGCTTACCCCTTATCCTTACACTGTGACCACTGGTTCTGGACTTCCCTAACATCGGGAACATTCTTCCTAATGTTAATACGGATTCTTTTTCCCTCAATCTGTTTCAGCGAATACACTGACACGCGAACACCTCTTGCCTTTTCTGCGGCCGGGACTTGTCAAGACAAAGGAACACTCTCAATCAGAGCCTGTTTACCTTCCCCTGGACAAGCCCTTTTCAGCGCGAAAAGCACAGTAGATATACATTTTCAAAACAGAACACATTTGATTAGCACTTGGTCTATCCAATCCCTTTCTGCCTCCCCCCACCCCGAGTACGTCCAATGGCAGGCAAGAAAGTCTCCCAATTAGGGCTGGTCTACACTGTCTTCCCTTATCAGTAAAGAACCCAATTAGTTTCCCTTCCTCCTTATCAGTAGAAGCTATTACTTTTCCCTTCCTATCTAGGATTGCTTTCTTTCTTTGTGCTGCCTTGCGGCTTTCTCATGACCCGTGTCTAACCTCAACTTCAACTCTTGGTAACCCCTTTTTTTTCTGTTGATTCTGCAGTTGTCTGCATCTTGACATTTCTTTAGCTATTTTCCCATGATTCCCTATCTCCATCCTTTTGCCACCTTCTCTATCCATCTACCACTTTCGCAACCCTTTTACACATTCTCATTCCCCCCCTTTTATCATTCCATGATAACCCTGGTGCTTATTCCAGGAGTATCACGTTTAGCCATGTGCATTCTCCTTCCTGATCCTCCTTGTTGTCTGTGAGTCCGCCTCGAGCCTCTTTGCAAGGTCTTATCAATGTCTGTTTCGGTTCTCACATCGTATCCTGTCGGAATATTATTGAATTGATAACTTCTGGAGCCTTGGTACAAGGCCGAAGAGAAGCCTTTTACCTCCTTATGGGCCAGTGCAGGAACCAGCACTTTAACCCTTGTCCCACTGGTACCCCTAATGCCAAATTTTTCTCTTACATTTCCCCCCTTTTGGCCCTTGGCTATACGCCAAGCTGGCCATATTTCCCAATAACTATCTCCCTGTAGGCAAGTTCCAGATAGGTTTGTTCACCTGGGTGGCCATCTCCCAAGCTTCGGGACCTCCTGAAACCTTCCCACAGAGTTATATAAGGTAAGTCCTTCCTGTAGGACTGCTTAAATTTTCATCCCTTATGGCCTTAATCATAGTGCGTGCCCTGACTTATTGTTTGGCCTGTTTAATTCGTGCACATGTTAATCCCATCATGACCATCAGAACCAGACCCTGTATTACTACAAGTACATGTGATATTATTCTTATCCATGGGTGAATTTGAATATTAAGTCCAATGTCCCACAGCTTTGAGTATCAGGGCTGATCAGCCAGCATTGCGTTACTGTCTCTCTGTAAGTTGTCTATTTCTTCCATCAACCGGACATACTGTCGTCTTTGATTCTGGATTCCTTGCACCAAACGTAATTGTTCCTCATTTAGTTCCGGTATCTGTTTGCCTTGCGGTTTCCATACCGCCTCTTCGTACCCCTCTCGGAGGGTATCCGTGATTGTTCTGTCGATGATTTCCGTTGTCTCGGGATGTAAATGATATCCATCTATGTCTATTTCTCCCTTGGGTCTGAAGCAGAAGTTAGGAGTAATGAGGACACGGGGTGACTCCTCCCCTGGTCTTAATGGTTAAGTTGGCTGCCCCCGTGCTCACGCATCACTCTCCGTTCCCTTGCGGGGCAGCGATGGTCTCAAGATCGTGTTCGAGAGGAGTGATACTCAGCATGCATCCGTTTGTTTGGTGGAATCTGCAATCATCATTCGTCATTCATGACATACCTCGACATAAAACCACTTGGTTAATTTTATAGCAGTCAGTTATATCAATGCCTTTGGTACTATTGTTAATTTTAATCACCCGTCTGGCAGGCTGATGGTAACGTAACCGAGTTTGGTTTCTCATTTCACCAATATTATCGATCTGATATAAGGGGTCTCCCTTTGTTACATCATACTGTGGTATGGACAACACAAATCCGATCATATTCACCCGCCCAGTAATACATCTGAATTTCGGCACCCATGCGTGACTATTCCTTTGTACCTCGCATGTGTTATTCATTTTTTTATCTAGAGTCCAATTGTTAAGTATGCTGTTCGGAATCCAATCTGGTATGTCTCCATTCTGGAGTTGCTCCAAATTATGTTATACCTCACTTAATATCCAGGCCCCATACCCGGAGCAAACTATCTCAGCCTGTAATCGTTTACTTATATCTTTCCCCATTGCGTGGATCAATTTTATTGCCTTGGCATTTCGGCAATGTATGGGCCACTTGTAACAGTTCCCCTTCCGCGCCATCTCCCAACCGCGCTTGTAGGGCATGGTTATCCAAGTCCCTCCCCACTAAACCACTCAAGACTACGCCATTAAGTTGTTAACCCGGTCGTATATTGCCTAAAGGCCTATGGAATTTATCGTCATAACCCCTGCTGCATAACCCGTGCCTAGTGTTTCCAGTATTCCCCTTTTTTTTTCGACCTTGCCCTGTTCCATTTCTGACATTAAATCTCAGGGTAGTGGGTTCCGGGCCTTCAAGGATCCGTTGTGCCATGTTCTGGTATAGACTTATAGGGCCCAAGTTTCCACATGATTTGCGCCTGATTTTTAGGAGCAACTGGTGGAGAACGGACTATCTTAGAAATCGCAATTCTCCACATTTTTTTTTCTGCAGTTCTGGTCAGGTAGAACAGTTCTACTTTAGAACAGAATTTTTTCTTCAAAAGGGGGTGTGTCCGGCCACTGACGCCTGATTTGAAAGTTTCCACAGTGAAAACGTACTCCAAACTAAAGTAGAATGGAGCAAGTGAAGATTTTTGTAGAACTGAAAAAAACTGTTCTACACATTAAAAAATCAGGCGCAGGTTACAAATTAGGCGTCCAGAACGAGGTGGGGGGAGGCGGGGGGGAGGGAACTCATTAAATTCTACAATCAATCCTTATTTATACTTCTACACATATTATACAAATAAATCCAACCTGAATAAACATTTATAAGCAAAGAAAAGATTAAATAAACCATCTTCCTACCTGTGTGAAAGTGCTTCAGCCATCGTTCGAAGGAAACCGCCGTTTGTTGCCGCGCAGGGGAGGGAGGGAAAGGAGACAGCGGCTTGTTGCCGCGCAGGGGAGGGAGGGGAAGGAGACAGTGGCTTGTTGCCGCGCAGGGGAGGGAGGGGAAGGAGACAGTGGCTTGTTGCTGCGGAGGGGAGGGAGGGGAAGGAGACAGCGGCTTGTTGCTGCGCAGGGGAGGGAGGGGAAGGAGACAGCGACTTGTTGCCGGGGAGGGAGGGGAAGGAGACAGCGGTTTGTTGCCGCGGAGGGGAGGGAGGGGAAGGAGACAGCGGCTTGTTGCCACGGAGGGGAGGGAGGGGAAGGAGACAGCGGCTTGTTGCCGCGGAGGGGAGGGAGGGGAAGCAGAGAAGGGAAGCCTCAGTGCTTTTATTAAAAAATGTGGTTTTATTAAAAAATGTTCAAAAATTAAACAGCTACAAAGAACTACAAAAATGGCCGAGTGCCAATGTTTTTTTTCACACTGAGCATGCGCGAACGCTCCAACGCGCACGCGCAGCGTTGCCGGCAGGAAAAAAACTAATTTAAATAGTCTCCTCCCACTTACAAAATCGTCGCGAGTGTAGGCTCCGCCCCCCTGGGCGCCGCGCCAAACAGACAAGGAGCTGCAAAGCGCTCGAGAATAGCGCGTTTTATTTCTGGCGCCGTTTTAGGCGCGAAAAACGGGCGCCCAGCTCAGAGGGGCGCCCGTTTTTTATCCTGTGGAAACTTGGGCCCATAGTTTCATTCCCACAGAAGCTAGGAAAAATGATATCCATTAGGTTTAGGATAAGTAGTCGCTGATGCATCCCAAATTATATCCTTTCTTTAGATTCTTTTATTACTAGCCCCCCTTTTTAGGTTGTATTCCTTCTTGTTTGCGCTGCGCATGATCAATACCGGCTTCTCCGTGTTATAACCGTGTCACGCTTCAGGACATACACCTTATATTCCAGAGACCTCCCTTGGTCTTTATTTTATCCCACTGGCCAGTTTCCCTAAACATCCTGGGGTCCCACCCCCTTTTTGCTCCGTTCTCTTCCCACCCTTCTGTTCTTGCGGGGTGGATTTGGCTGCTTGTTTGTAGCTTCGTCTGCCCAGGCATGAGCTTCTAGAACTGAAATTCTGTCCAGTTGGATTTCTGCGCCCTTCCCCTTTTGGTCCTCTGAACTTGCTCCTGTCCTCGGAATATACTGGCGCGCATGGCATCGGCAGCCTGCTGCATTACAACCTTAATACACTATACTTAGCCATGCATTAAAATAAATTCTGTTCTTGCTCCAGTCCTTGGCTGCTGGGTTGCATATTTCGGCAATCAAATTAAACAAAGCTAGTTCATGTAGTAGTGCCTTTCCTGCGTGTGCTATATCTTTTGTAGTCCATCTGTATTATCCGGTGCCTGCGTGGGCCTTAAGGTTCCCAGTATCCTGAGTCTCCAGAGTCGAAGTAGCCGCTGCGGTCCCATCTCGGTGAGTGTTTTATCTGAAAATTTTAAACAGATAGCCTGGTCGTCACCAGGTGTTAGGTTCTGGTCTACTCATCTTTTATCCATGCATGTTGCGGTCACTCTGTGAAATCGGAGGTAAAGTTAGGTTGGGTTTGTAGACTACACTTACCCACCGTGGGGTACATTGGCTCTATTGCCATAGGTGATGGTGCTATGGCTGCGCACTGCACTATCCGTCTGGCCCCGTTTTTTAAAAATCTCTTCCAGCTTATTTATCTTAGCTTTTAACTCTTGAATTTGTTTTGTTTGAGTATCTTTCTTTTATTTGTATCAGGCGAGTATTATTACATAGGCTAGTTCTGTTTTATTTTTATTCTGGCTATCGCACCATTTCCTCTGTTAGGTGAGCCTTTTTTATTCTATTAAGAAATCCAAATTAATAATGTCCAGTATAAAACAGCTGTCAATGGAAAGAGTTAACTCCTTTACAGGTTTGTAAGAAAGCCTGATGTCATTACGTGACTTCACGTAATCATCCGAAAAATTCTTTTTTTTAAGTCTTTGTGCCTTCAAAACTTGCTTAGAAATTAGGAATCTGTTAAAACAGCAGAACTCATTAGTAAAGCCATCATAATAAAAGCCTTCTCATCAGGGAAGACGGCATTTTAGAGTAAACTCCAATGATTTCTTAACTTCTAATTGCCAAGGATTTTTTTTGATTGATTTAAAACGAGACCACACATTTTTAATAGCTATTTTGTTTACTGAAATCCAAATTTCACACACACTGTGTACATTCTAACATTTCGTTTTATTTTACGGTCCCGTTCACTGGGCAAATCTTGTGTTTTATTTCTCTCTCGGCACAAAATCTAAACATCCGTGCCAGTTCCATTTTCTATAAGAATTTTAAAATTCAGTAAGATTCTCTAATTCCCAGTTTTTTTTCTGTGCTGAGTTCGCATAGCTTAGATCTTTTCTCGTTATTTTCAAAACCCTCCTGCTTGTTTAGACTGTTCGGGACTTTTCTTGATAAACAACGTCCATTTTGGAAATCTTTCAAACTGGAGTGAAACTTTCTCATAATTTAAAATCATTATCACTGTAGAGTGTCTTTTACCTCTTCCAATTTTTTTTTTCCTTTTCCTAATTAAACCAAAACCTTTTCACAGCAAACATCAACTAGTATTTAGTAAGTTATGTCTTTTTCCATCACACACATTTTTTCAGCACTTATTTAGTACGTTACATCTTTTTTTTCAGATCTCCTTTCTTCAAATTAGGTTTTGTATTTTACACGGAGGGCTCGTGACTCCATAAATTTGTTAATTTAAAATCATTTGTTTACTTTCAAAGTGGCGTCTTTATCTTTTTCTTTTCTCCATAACTAGAATGGAGTCAGCAATTAGGCTTTGAGGGCTGCTTTTCGTTATCTCAAAATGCTCCAGTTTCAAAGTCGTTAAAATGTCTCTTCTAAACTGCTAAAGCTTGCTGTTTTTAACATTTTTCAAAAGTCCCTTTTACACCTTCGCAGATAGCTCGCCACTCGCCCAGGAGTTTGACCTGATCCCTGAAGGTATTTCTAGATTGTTTCCAAACCTTTTAGTTTTATATCTACTTTTTTCTTTAAGAGATCAGATTTAATTTAATAATTTTTTTTGAATCCACCTCAGTATTTTGCTGTGCCTTCTCTGAATATCTCAAAATCCCATTTCAAACTTTGTAATTTCAATCTTTATTTAAAACCTTTTTTTTTGAGTAGAAGCTTTTTTTAAAAGGCATTCTTTATCTCATTCCGAGACTAAATTTATGTCTTTCAACCCAATGTAATCAATCATTGCATGTCTTCTTTCGACAAGTAAGTGAGCGTGTCAAATAAATTATTTTTTTTTCAACCACCGGGACCATGTATTTTTTATCTTTTATCTTTTACTCAACAAACCTATCCTTTGTGCATTTCCTAGCTCCGTAACTTATCATCCGAATAAATCCACACCTGCGTTTCTAACTTAAAATGTCTTAAAACTTCCCACATACAGGACAACACTACAAAGGGTCAAAAAAAACTTTCACTCTGTTTAGAAAAGTGGGCAGAGCTAAAATAAACAGACAGTTGCATTCCTCTTCCAACCAGGCTTTCGGAAACATGAAAACATAAAAATTCATTCCGCAGTCAAAAAATCACACAAGTACTCTCATTCAAAAACAGACATTCACAAAAGTCTCTCTTCATTCAACAAAGCTTATTAATTAAATTTTTTCTTTGGCCGGCTCTATTTTTGGATCCATGATTGCCCATTCCCGCGTCGCCCCGCGGTAAAGAAATATTTAATCCTTACACAATTTATTTTATCCTTACACAATTCCTCGCGTCGCCCCGCGATTTCCCTTTTCTTCCGCGTCGCCCCGCGGTTTTCCTATTCGCGTCGCCACGCGATTGTCTATTTCCCTATCCCTCCGTGTCGCCGCGCGATTGTCTATTTCCCTATCCCTCCGTGTCGCTGAGCGGTTCGAGTCGCCGCGCGATTTACGTCCAATCAGCGCCTCGACGGACTAAGTGATATACAAAGTCGACGTCGTACCTGACTTGGACACTTATTTCCTAAGTTAAAAGGTATTCGCTAGATTGACTTGGATCTCGTTCAGACGCTACCTGAGAACCAGCGAGTGGCCAAACTTTCCTCAGACTTTTGGAATTGAAGGAAACTGAAGTGGTATTTTAAAGGGTACTCACTCCAGTGGTCACTTTCCTCCAATCTCGTCCAAGGCTAGTCTGGCTCTTAATTCGCAAGCTTTCGGCAGTCGTCCGTTGAGATCCCACTTCTGACACCAAATGTTAATACGGATTCTTTTTCCCTCAATCTGTTTCAGCGAATACACTGACACGCGAACACCTCTTGCCTTTTCTGTAAAAGACATTTATTGAAGAAACTCCGGCCGGGACTTGTCAAGACAAAGGAACACTCAATCAGAGCCTGTTTACCTTCCCCTGGACAAGCCCTTTTCAGCGCGAAAAGCACAGTAGATATACATTTTCAAAACAGAACACATTTGATTAGCACTTGGTCTATGCAATCCCTTTCTGCCTCTCCCCCCCCCCCCCCCCCGAGTACGTCCAATGGTAGGCAAGAAAGTCTCCCAATTAGGGCTGGTGTCAGGTTAGTTATAGCTTTGCTACACTGTCTTCTCTTATCAGTAAAGAACCCAATTAGTTTCCCTTCCTCCTTATCAGTAGAAGCTATTACTTTTCCCTTCCTATCTAGGATTGCTTTCTTTCTTTGTGCTGCCTTGTGGCTTTCTCATGACCCGTGTCTAACCTCAACCTCAACTTCAACTCTTGGTAACCCCTTTTTTTTCTGTTGATTCTGCAGTTGTCTGCATCTTGACATTTCTTTAGCTATTTTCCCATGATTCCCTATCTCCATCCTTTTGCCACCTTCTCTATCCATCTACCACTTTCACAACCCTTTTACACATTTTCACTGCATCTAACCTGTCCAGTCCCGTCAGAATTTTATATGTTTCTATGCGATCCCCTCTAATTCTTCTAAACTCCAGTGAATACAGGCCCAGTCTATCCAGTCTCTCCTCATATGTCAGTCCTGCCATCCCGGGAATCAGTCTGATGAACCTTCGCTGCACTCCATCAATAGCAAGAATATCCTTCCTCAGATTAGGAGACCAAAACTGAACATAATATTCCAGGTGAGGCCTCACCAAGGTACTGTACAGCTGCAATAAGACCTCCCTGCTCCTATACTCAAATCCTCTAGCTATGAAGGCCAACATGCTATTTGCCTTCTTCACCGCTTGCTGCACCTGCATGCCAACTTTCAATGACTGATGTACCATGACACCCAGGTCTCATTGCACCGCCCCCGCCACCCCCCCCCCCCGCTTTTCTTAATCTGCTGCCATTCAGATAATATTCTGCCTTCACGTTTTTGCCAGCAAAGCGGATAACCTCACGTTTATTCACATTAAACTGCATCTGCCATGCATTTGCCCACTCACCTAACCTGTCCAAGTCAATCTGCAGCCTCTTAGCATCCTCCTCACAGCTCACACCACCACCCAGTTTAGTGTAATCTGCAAACTTGGAGATATTACACTCAATTCCTTCATCTAAATCATTAATGCATATTGTAAATAGCTGGAGTCCCAGCACTGAGCCCTGCCGCACCCCACTCTTCACTGCCTGCCATTTTGAAAAGGACCCGTTTATCTCAACTCTCCTGACTGCCAACCAGTTCTCTATCCACATCAATACATTGCCCCCAATACCATGTGCTTTGATTTTGCACAGCAATCTTTTGTATGGGACCTTGTCAAAAGCCTTTTGAAAGTCCAAATACACCACATCCACTGGTTCTCCCTTGTCCACTCTACTAGTTACATTCTCAGAAAATTCCAGAAGATTTGTCAAGCATGATTTCCCTTTCATAAATCCATGCTGACTTGGACCGATCCTGTCACTGCTTTCCAAATGCGCTGCTATTTCATCTTTAATAATTGATTCCAACATTTTCCCCACTACTGATGACAGGCTAACCGGTCTATAATTCCCCATTTTCTCTCTCCTTCCATTTTTAAAAATTGGTGTTACATTAGCTACCTTCCAGTCCAAAGGAACTGATCCAGAGTCGATAGACTGTTGGAAAATGATCACCAATGCATCCACTATTTCTAAGGCCACTTCCTTAAGTACTCTGGGATGCAGACTATCAGGCCCTGGGGATTTATCGGCTTTGAATCCCATCAATTTCCTGACTAATGTCAGGGGAGCTTGGGGTGTGGATTCGAATCGACACTCCCCTTGGGTTCTGTACGTGCGATTTATGAGGGTGGGTGACTAATGAGGCACCAGACACAGTGGGTAAGAGTACAAAATGGCGAATGTTGTTTATTTAGAATAGCAAACACAAAGATAGAGGGCATAGGAAGAGGTCATAAAATAACAGTAATGGCAAAATCTCATTCAACAACCTGAAAAATCTCGCAACAGGGAAGGGGAAAACAAGAGGTTAAAACATTCCACTCACACACAACCACACCTCCCACTCCCACCCTTCCTACCAATTCCTATCCTAAATTGAGTCTGTGAGGGGGTTTGGGGTATACTCACAATCCTATCAACTCCGGGGTTCTGTAGCACTTATTTCAGCTCGGGGTCCCTCTATGTTGTTGTTCGGTTTTCCTCTTCGATGTTGCGTCGGTTTCTTCTATCTGCCTCTCGGTTATCGTCAGACTACAGCTGTGAATCCAGGTTATTGAACCAGGTGTCCAGGACTGCACAGCTCTGTGTACCCCAGCCTGATGCTTCGGCTATTCTCACCCTGTCCAGTGTGTTCAGGGCTAACAGCAGCACCTGCTGCCACTTACCAACCAGGAGGTTGGCTCGTGGGTTTTTAGTCTCGACCAAAATCAAAGTTTGCTAAACTTTCTCAGCTCCTTTCCCCCCAGCAGCCAGCAGCCCTTTCAAGAACTGACTCCAAACTGTTTTCCCTACTGCTCCAGCTGCATTCCCCCTCCAGCAGCCAGCAGCCTTTTCATGAACTGACTCCAAACTGTTTTGCTCCACAACTCCTGCAAGTCTTTTCCTCTCCACACCTTTCCTCCCCTGTGAACTCTGCCCACAACTCTTTTTGGTCCACGGCTCCTTTTGGTCCACAACTCCTTTTTCTGGTGGTTCTGTGTCCTATATTTGTATTCAATTCAGTTCTGGTCTTTTCGCGCTCAAACCCAGTGGGTGATCCATTGTGTAAGTTTGGGCGGGGAGATAGCTTTGAATATTTAATCAGAAGATGTCACAGGTACATGCAGGTGTGAGGACCAGGGTATTGTTACGGGGCACATAGGTGCCTGAAAGTCTGTGGGTCCTTTGTTATAGTCCTGGGAGTCAGTGGGCCATTCCTGCAGTGATTCATAGTTTTGATTCAGAGCTATTGTCCAATATTAATTAGGTAGATAATGGCCCACATTCGTAGTTTGATTTGGGGGAGGGGGGAGTCATTTTCAAACTGGGCCGGAGAGTCCTTACTGGTTGAGGATTTCCCCACTTCAGGCCCGACTCGACCCCTGATTGGCCTGCCAAAATGCACTTTTCTCCCATTGGCCAGTGCCTCTGTCTCGCTTGTGAGCCAGACTCCACAATGTCTGTATCCGCCCACACGTTTTCCCAGCCTGCTTTTACTTGGCCAAAAATGTTCAATTAGTGTATGGAACGATCCCATGTTAGTTTTCTTGTCCTTAGGGTGTTTCAAATGCGGCCGTGGATTTTCGAACCTTACACTCCCCCATTAAAACACTGTCTCAGGGTGTTCTCAGAATGTGGAGCAAAACCTTTTCCCTCTCACAGAGCCAATCTTTCCCAAATCTTACCTAAACCCACGATAAAACATTAAAATACACCAATGGTATTCATACATTTGGAATCAATACAATACTGAAAATGTAAAATCTCAACCAATACCCTGCACCAAAATCATAATAGCACATAATATCACACATCATAGTATTACACTGGTTGTTTGTTGTTGTAGGGTGAAGTAATGTTTCTGGGATTTTGTACTGCTTTGAACAGATCTGTCAGGTGCTCTGGTAAAAAAAATGGAATGTGGTATCCGAAATGTGCTACATAATTGTCCATGCTATTAATCATTGATGCCCCGGTGTTGAAACCGGTGAAAACATAATTCCAGATCCCTCTTCTGTGTCTTTTCGGTTTAATGTTGTCTCTGGGTTGTAGACTGTACAGCAAAGTCTTATTCAAATAGCCAAAATCGAGCTCATAGAATGTCCTGAACATTTCTCGAAGGAGAGCCTGGTAGAGGCGTTCTGTCTCTTTTGGGCACCACTCAGGTAAGTGCACCTCGGTAAGGTTTAGGATGACGGAGACCACGGCGTAGTGGACCCCCTGGTATAGCAGCTTGTCCTTGGGAACCGAAACCAAACCGTTCTCTGGTCCCTGAGGGTGGTAGTTGGTTCGGTCGGGGCTGTGGGCAGGGGCTGTCTGGGGTGTGCGCTTAACTCGGTGGCGTGGATGGAGCTGGGGTGGCTTACTATGCATACGACCATGCTCCGGTCCCATCCCATCCCCTCCCCTTCATCTTGCCACTGTCGGGAGAACGCTATGGAGATGCCTGCCGGGCATATCTTTTCTGATCCCCACCTGCACACATACACTCCTAACTCCGCCTCTCACCATTTATCCCAACACACACACACTCCTCCCACTGGGTGCCCGTGATGGTCTGGTAGGTGCTGTTGTCCAGTCTGGTCGGTTTCCCATGTCCTTGCTCAGCTTCCTGAGCCACCACCACCTTCCCACCAGGTCAGGCGAACCCTCTTCCTAACCACTACCCTAACCCGGGATGCAGTCACCTCAATGCTGGGGCAGGAGACTGATGCTTCCCCATACGTGACCCCGGGATGACTGGAGTATCCAGTGGAATTGGACCCCACCCACCCTGGCCACCTTCCCCTGTGGGTGATGGTCGGTGCCTGCCCCCCTGAGCATCCAAAAATAATGGCTTCTTCAGTCTCTCCCTTGTTGCCGATGCACATTCTGATGGTGCACAGGAGCCGGATTTTCCTCATCTACGGTTCCTCTTCTGAAAGACAAAATCTCATTTGGTTTAAAGACCCAGAGCCCCCTGGCTCATCCCTCCCCCATTTACCCCTCTGTCTGCACCTCACAGTACCCCTGCACGGTTTTAAACTGTGTGTGCTTATTTTTGCTGTGGAAGTCAAGGCATTTCAACTAATTGGTCTAACCGCAAACTGCAACAAACCCTTAAAAAAACAAACAACCTTACACGAAACAGGAAGTGAGAAAGAGTCAAGAGGTTTCAGGCTCCCCCATCCTATTGGCTCAAAAACCCCACTGTTATACTCCTTATATTGCAGAGGCCACCTGAGCCCCACTACACGAGAGAAAACTTTATATATCTGTACACACCTACTGCTCTCCTTTTTAACCTGCTTGCCACCCTTCCCGGGTGGATGTGCTAATCTCTGGGATGCTCCTTGGTTTTCCTTTTATGCGGGGGAATGTAGGGGGGAGACCACCTCTCCTTTGGCCCCTTGGGCCGGACCGACCTCCGTGGCCCCTCTGTCTTCCCTGCCAAGGTGTCCCCCGAGCTTCGGGTGGTGCTTACTGGGCTGGTACAGCCCCTCACTCCCTCCAGGGATGGCTCACTGCCCTTGGGAGCAAAGAAAATTCCCCCGGCAGGCTCCTCCCTGCTGGGGACTCCCGTATCCTCTGGGGGCTTTGGGTTGTACAAGGGTTCCATCTAAAACCACTCGCAGCTGATACTCTCACAGCGTTTCCTCAGTTCTTCCAGGGACCACTCAATACTGGGACCTGTCGCCACCCTCACTCCTGCAGGCTCTGGGCTGTCTGCACCGAAGGCTAGGCTAACCCCGACAAGCTCCTCACTGTCGGTGGCCCCTTCCCCGTCAGGAGACCTTGGCTGCGGGGTCACGTCCAGTGACTGGCTGCCTGCCCTGCGCAGCCCTTTTCCCCCAGTATCTCTCTGGAAAGTAAAACAGGCCGCTAGGGACAGTGGCACCCTTGGCTGTGGAGTCCGAGCGGATCTCCTAACGGGTAGAGGTGAGTCCTCGTCCCATATATAAGGTGGGAATCCCCCTTCCTGTGGGTCCCAAATCTGTGGGTAGTTTGTACCTGTGAAGCCACTCACTGCTCCTTATGGTGGGATCGGTGGGGCTGCAGTGGTGGGCTGGGGGCCTGAGCTTCCCGTCGGGATTATCCCTCCGGGCTGCCCTTTCCCCCGAGGTTTTTCCTTGTTGGGGTTAAACAGTTTACATTGGTTAATGTGAAACCATTTAACCCGGCGGGGCATCTTGACCGCGTATACCATGGGGCTTGCCTTGTCGACAATGCTGTAAGGCCCCATGTATAGTGGCTCAAAGACTCCCTGGCAAAGTTGCGGACCATGACCTGGTTCCCCACCTGCCACTCGTGGTGTTTGCTTGGTTCCAGCAGCAATCGGTTGGTCTGGTGCTGCTTCCCCATGTTGGTGGCCGCCTGCCAGTGAATCTGCTTGAGGTGCTCCAACAGACTCTTGGTAAAGCGGTCCATATTCACCTCGATTACCTGAGCTTCCATCAGGACTGGGGCAAGTACATGGGTGGGGGTTCGCATGGCTCTTTCAGACATGAGCTCATATGGGGAATATCCCGTGATTTTCGACTGGCTGGCCCGGATCCCCATCAAAACCAGGAGCAACCTCTCCACCCACCTCTGCGGGAAATCCCCAGTCTCCTTCCTGAGTTTTTCTTTCACGATCCTATTCATACGCTCCACTAGCCCCGAGGACTGGGGGTTGTAGGCGACGTGACACTTCCCTTCAATCCCCAGCACTTTAAGGGTTGCCTGCATGACCTGTCCTGTGAAGTGGCTCCCCCGGTCAGACTCCACGTACTGTGGAAGTCCCTACCTGGAGAACACCTCCCTAACCAATATCCTGGTCCCCGCTGCTGTGGCTGTTTGGCAAGGGAAAGCTTCAGCCCACTTTGTGAAAGTGTCCACCAAAACCAGGCAGTACCGGTACCCTCCCTTAGCCACAGGTAGGGGCCCTATGTAATCTATTTGTATCGATTGCCATGGTCCCTCTACCCTCCTTGCGTGTCCTAGAGACACCTTTCTTTTCTGGGGATCTGGATTATTGGTTGCACAGACAAGACAGTTTGCGCAAAATTCACGAGTGTCTTCCCGAAGCTGGGGCCATCACCCGACCTGTTCCACCCATTGCCAGGTGACCTCCGGTCCGGGATGTCCAGCTCCAGGGCCTGCGCGGGCCAGCGGAAGGAACTCCCTCTGGTGCTGCTGGGGCACTATCCACTGCTCTCCTTTAAACAACATCTTCTCTCTAACATGGATGCCTGTGCCTCCGTACAGTCCTTCGACCTTTTCTCCCGCAGTCAGCTTGTCCATGACGGACTTGAGGACGGGATCTCGTGCCTGTACCTGCTGGAGGTCCGGGGCCAAAGCCACCCCTGTGCTCCCTTGTGTCCCCTGTCCGCCCTGGATAGCTGCTATTGGGCTTGCCTCGAGCGGGTTCCACTTGGTTCCCGTTCAGGCTCCCTCTTTGGCCAGTTGATCTGCCCTTTGGTTCCCTGCTGCCCTGGGCTCATGTTTGTTATGGGCCTTTACTTTGTGAATGCAAATGTCTGCCCCGGTCCCTACTGCCTGCATGATGTGCTGCAGTAGGGGTTTTATGGCCAGTGGCTTACCGTCTGCACATGTATACCTGCGACGGGACCAGATGGCTAGGTACTCCGTGCAGGCATTGCAGGTGAACATACTATCTGAACAGATGGTATAGGGCCGTGGGAATTCGTCAGGGTGGGTGACTACATACATGACTGCCGACAGTTCAGCATGCTGGCCGCTCATGGTGTTTGGGAGCTTTATGGCCCTGGCAATGCCTGCCTGGGGATCATAAATCCCGCACCCTGTGAGCCTTTCCCACGCCACCACCGTGCTGGACCCGTCAACATAGATCTCCCGGCCGTGGGGATGGATCCCCGCCCAGAGTCCTATGTCCACGTCCCAGACCCCCTCAACGGAGCAACGGTGGGCTTTCCCGGGGTACAGCATGTTGGCTGCCAGTCGGGGCTCACACATCCCTTTTACTCTCAAATCCATCTGTGAGAGCAGGAGGGTCCAGCGAGCAATGTGTACGCTGCTCACTGTCCCATCCTTAATTCTCCCATCCAGCAGCATCTGAGTGGGGGTGTGATGAGTGAGGAGGGTGATTGGGGACACTCCTGTAAACACCTGCGACCGCTTCACAGCCCAGTGGGTGGCCAGCAGATGCCTTTCACAGTTTGAGTAACTCCTCTCAACCTCAGTGAGGACCCTGGAGGAGTAGACCACCGGTCTCAGCTGGCCGTGCCGCTGTTGCATCAGCACAGCACTTAAGCTATCCCCGCTGGCTGCTACCTCCAGGAAAAATTCCTCGCCCTCATCAACCGCTCCCAGGGCCGGAGCTTTCTGCAGGTCTCCCTTGAGGCGGGTAAACGCTGCATCACAGTCCTCATCCCACTCCCACTCCACGCCTTTGCGCAGGAGCCGGTGTAGGGGGGCTGCAATGGCTGCGTAATCCTCAATGAAGTCCCTGCAGTAACCGGTCAGACCCAGGAACGACCTCACCCCTGTAACTGTAGTCGGAGTCAGTAACTCCTGAACTGCCCTCCTCTTAGCCTCATCAATGGCTCTCTCCCCTGCCCGCACAGTCAGCCCCAGGAATTTTACCTCTGTCTGGCCGATCTGTGCCTTCTTAGGGTTTACTTTAAAACCCTTCTCGTGCAGCAGTCCCAACAGCTCTGCCAGCAGGGGACCGTGCTTTTCCTCCAACTCGGAGAATAGCAGGAGGTCGTCCACATACTGGACTAGCTGTCTGGGTCTGCTGAACTCTTTCAGGCAGTTGGCCATACACTGATGAAAAATGCTCGGACTGTTGTAGAAGCCCTGGGGAAGACAGTTCCAGGTATACTGCTGTCCTTTGAATGTAAAGGCGAATTTGTACTGGTCCTCCCACCGCAGCAAGATGGACCAGAACCCATTCGAGATGTTCAGCACCGTAAAGACGACTGCGGACGCGGGGATGGCTGTGACTAGGTCGGCTATGGCTGCCACTGTGGGCGCACAGGCAGGGATATTTTTATTGAGGACTTGGTAGTCCACCGTGGCCCTCCAAGAATTGTCCGTATTCCGAACCGGCCAAAGTGGAGAGTTCACATGTGTGGCTATTGGTCTCCCTGTCTGACTAGAGATCCCAATGCGACCTCTAGGTCTGCCTCAGCCTCCCTGGGAAAATTATACTGCTTCTGGGGCTTAGACATGGGGTCCCCATCTACTCTGACCTCGACCCCATTTACCCGTCCATAGTCGTGCTTATGCCTGGCAAATGCCGCCAGGTTGACCCGCACAAAAGCCTGATAGATCATCGGGGTGCCGTCTACCAGAGCGCCGAGGTCATATCCCTCCTTCGGCTTTACAATGCAAAGGGAACCCTTCCCCTGCTTCCCCTGGATGACTGCTGTACCGTCCCCCTCCCCGGTGTCAGCTGTGCCCCACAGACAGTGGTTCCTCAGGTCGACCAGAATTTTCTGGCTGCTAAGGAAATCTGCCTCTAGGATGCCTTTACCCACTCCCTCCCACGGCAGAAGGACACACTTCCACATGGTGTGGAGGGTGCCTATGTGTATCTGCAGTGGTTTGGAGAAGAAGCCCTCGCGTTCTTCTCCAGTGGAGCTAGTTAGGCAGTAGGGGATCCCACTGGATAGGGGTGAGGTGGTCGGGTCGTCTACATGAACCAGGGTGCACGAGGCCCCTGTGTCCAGCAGCTACTCCCCCCAGACCCCCTCAACCCCCATCATGACACGTGGTCTGTTCCACGCATCATAGGTGACCAGGCAGAGGTACACGGGTTCCTCGGGGTCTAGTCATTGAGGGGTGTCGGTCTGGGCCTGAGGGACTTCTCCCCCGGTCACGGCTGCGATCTTCCCAGTCTGGGTAAGGAGTGCCTGCAGAGCCGCGAGGAGACCCTCGAGTGGGGCGGCAGGGCTGGGCACAGCTGGTTTGGGAGGGCTTGCGGCCACGGGGACTGAGGCTGAGGTTGGGACCTGTGGACTTCTCTTTTCCTGCCTCGGATCCCAGCATTCCCTCCTCATGTGCCCTGTCTTTCCGCACCCGTAGCAAACCACCTCTCTGCCTGCCTGCCAATTCCCTTCTTGCCTCCATTCTCTCTTATCAGAGCCAGGGCGGATCTCACACACCTTTCCCTTGGTGGGTTTCTCCCCTCCCGATTCTGCCATTGCAAAAAGAGAGGGTCAGCTGCCTCAGCACTGTCTCCTCTGTGGCTTGGGGGTCTCTGAAATCGAACCACAGGTTGGCCTGGGCGCGCAACTCAGGTAGGCTGTTTGCCACCAGTGCACGCAGCCAGCGACCATGTTGATGTGCATCCAGCTGGGTTCGGTCCAAATTCCCCCCACTGGCTTCCTCATACACTGGCCACAGTCGATCAGCGAATGCCTGGGGGGTCTCCCCGGATCTCTGGACAGAGGCCTGTACCCGATCGAACGGACAGCCGTCGTTCAACCCCATGGCCTCCAGGATATCCTCCTGGAGAGCGGTCACTGTTCGCTGACCCCTCTTACTCTCAGCAGAAAGAGCCTGACACCGGGCTGGGTCCAGTGAGAACAGAAGCAGTTTGCTCCGTTCAGCCTCATCGCAATCATTTATGTCTCCTACCTGCTCTACTTCCATAAAGTGGACAGAGGGGTCTCCTTTTCGGGTAAGTTTATTCACATGGGCCACCATCTGCCGCAGCTGGGTCACACTGAGGGGAATCACGTACTGGTTCTGTAGGGGACCCTCAGCCTGACCCACTGTGGGTGGTCCGAATCTACTCTGCCTGATGGGGCACATTGGGGCTGGTCCCGGAGGTTTAGATTCCAGCATTTCACCCTCCCTCTCCTCCGGTATCCCCAAAAGAGCGGTGGGAGAAGGCCTGTAGGATTCTTCCTCCATATCCTCCTCCCCACAGCCTGTTTCACTATGCTCCCCCTTCCGTACTCGGCTGGGCTGATAAGGCACACCACTCCTTTACTGGGTGCCTTGCTTTCAGCCCAGCCAAGGGCTCTTGCCTCAGCTAGGGCCAGAGCTTTGTTGTCGGGCCGGGTGGGGATTTGAGTCTCGGGCACTTCCAGAGGTTTTGCTCTGGCTAGAACAAGGGCTGCTTTGGCTTCAGCCAGAGCCAGGGTGAGCCGATCAATTTGTTCCTGAAAGGAACGATGATCCGCCTCTGCCCTGCTGTGGCACGCCTGAAGCACAGCCTGTAGCCGGAGAGTCTTACCCTCCCCCAACTTTCCCTGGTTCTGAGCCTGAGCAAGTTCCTCCTGCAATCCCCTGATGTGACCTTTTCCCTCAGTTACCTGGGACTGAAGGTACTCCCTGTGGTTGAGATAGCTTTCTCTATCTCTCTCTCTTTCTTTCCTGCCTCTCCCACCTTAAATCCTGATCCAGCATTTCCCTTTCTGTGCTGGTCTTTACTAGCTCCTCTCTCTGCTCAGCTAACTCTGTCTGCAAGACGTCTACCTGCCTGTCCAAAACCTGTATTTGCTTCTGAAAGCAAATCAGCCACACTGCCTTTTCCACTGATATTTTATGATCTTTACTCTTGGTCCACCTGGCTGCTGCGTTCTCAGGCCGTTCAGCCTCCAGCAGCACCTGCACCCACTTCCTTGAGCAGTTTATCCTTGCTGTTACATACCTAGCAATCCTACCCTCCATTTTATACTCCTCTTCACCAGGACTGACTGTCTCTTCACCCTCACTCAATGCACGTCCCTTCGTGGTCGCCATTCTGTAAGGGGAGCTTGGAGTGTGGGTTCAAATCCACACTCCCCTTGGGTTCTGTTCGTGCGATTTATGAGGGTGGGTGACTAATGAGGCACCAGACACAGTGGGTAAGAGTACAAAATGGCGAATGTTGTTTATTTAGAATAGCAAACACAAAGATAGAGGGCATAGGAAGAAGTCATAAATAGCAGTAATGGCAAAATCTCATTCAACAACCCGAAAAATCTCGCAACAGGGAAGGGGAAAACAAGAGGTTAAAACATTCCACTCACACACAGCCACACCTCCCACTCCCACCCTTCCTACCAATTCCTATCCTAAATTGAGTGTGTGAGGGGGTTTGGGGTATACTCACAATCCTATCAACTCCGGGGTTCTGTAGCACTTATTTCAGCTCGGGGTCCCTCTGGGGTGGGTTTTATGTTGTTGTTGGGTTTTCCTCTTCGATGTTGCGTCGGTTTCTTCTATCTGCCTCTCGGTTATCGTCAGACTACAGCTGTGAATCCAGGTTATTGAACCAGGTGTCCAGGTCTGCACAGCTCTGTGTACCCCAGCCTGATGCTTCGGCTATTCTCACCCTGTCCAGTGTGTTCAGGGCTAACAGCAGCACCTGCTGCCACTTACCAACCAGGAGGTTGGCTCGTGGGTTTTTAGCCTCGACCAAAATCAAAGTTTACAAAACTCTCTCAGCTCCTTTCCCCCCAGCAGCCAGCAGCCCTTTCAAGAACTGACCCCAAACTGTTTTGCTCCACAACTCCTGCAAGTCTTTTCCTCTCCACACCTTTCCTCCACTGTGAACTCTGCCCACAACTCTTTTTGGTCCACAACTCTTTTTGGTCCACAACTCCTTTTTCTGGAGGTTCTGTGTCCTATATTTGTATTCAATTCAGTTCTGGTCTTTTCGCACTCAAACCCAGTGGGTGGTCCATTGTGTGAGTTTGGGCGGGGAGATAGCTTTGAAAAGGAACATGCAGGTCACAGGTACATGCAGGTGTGAGGATCTGGGTATTGTTACGGGGCACATAGGTGACTGAAAGTCTGTGGGTCCTTTGTTATAGTCCTGGGAGTCAGTGGGCCATTCCTGCAGTGATTCATAGTTTTGATTCAGAGCTATTGTCCATATTAATTAGGTAGATAATGGCCCACATTCGTAGTTTGATTTGGGGGGGGGGGCGCGGGGGGGAGTAATTTTCAAACTGGGCCGGGGAGTCCTTATTGGTTGGGGATTTCCCCACTTCAGGCCCGACTCGACCCCTGATTGGCCTGCCAGAATGCACTTTTCCCCCATTGGCCAGTGCCTCTGTCTCGCTTGTGAGCCAGACTCCACAATGTCCGTATCTGCCCACACGTTTTCCCAGCCTGCTTTTACTTGGCCAAAAATTTCATTTAGTGTATGGAACAATCCCATGTTAGTTTTCTTGTCCTTAGGGTGTTTCAAATGCGGCCGTGGATTTTCGAACCTTACACTGATAAGGATTTCCTTCCGCTCCTCCTTCTCGCTAGACCCTTGGTCCCCTAGTATTTCGGGAAGGTTATTTGTGTCTCCCTTTGTGAAGGCAGAACCAAAGTCTCCGGCTGCACCAACTCAAGCTCCGTATTTTGGAGCTAGAGCGGCAGCTGGGGTCTCTGCGGTGCATCCGCGAGACTGAGAGCAACGTGGATAGCACGTTTCTAGAGGCGGTCAACCCCACAGGTTAAGAGTGTGCAGGCAGAGAGGGAGTGGGTGACCGCCAGACAGAAGAGGAGGACTAGGCAGGTAGTTCAGGAGTCCACTGAGTCCATCTTGCTCTCCAACCGGTACTCTGTTTTGAGTACCGTTGGGGGCGATGGAGTCGCTGGGGAGTGCAGCCGGAGCCAAGTCCACGGCACCACGGGTAGCTCAGCTGCACGGGGGGAGAAAGAAGACTGGAAGAGCTATAATGGTAGGGGATTCAATAGTCGGGTGCAGACAGGCGTTTCTGCGACCACAGACATAACTGCTGGATGGTATGTTGCTTCCCTGGTGCCAGGGTTAAGGATGTCACTGAGTGGCTGCAGGGCATTCTGGGGGGAGAGGATGAACAGCCAGATGTCGTGGTCCACATCGGTACCAATTACATAGGTAGGAAGAGGGATGAGGTCCTGCAGGCAGAGTTTAGGGAGCTAGGAGAGAGATTAAAAAACAGGACCTCAAAGATAGGAGGATAGAACAGATGAATACTGTTATGTCTGTAATAACTCGATGGACTGAATACTGTAAACTAACACAGGTACAAACCTGGCTCTGCTTTATTAGGGCCCAAAGTGATTACATTACATGATGGCTTGCCTTTTATACCTGGGCCGCACACACGTGCATACAGCCCAATGACCTCCGACAGTGGCACCACCTGGTGGCTAGTAACCCCAAGCATACATACATGACATTATCCCCCTTTAAGATATTAGTAGCAGTCTTTTTACAAATTGAGATGGTCCGGGGCTTTCTGCTCCCGAGTTGATCGTCTCAGTTCAACTCCAGTCTTGGGCAAGTGTTCTGAGTCTGTTATGACTGGGGGCTGGGTAGCCGATCTGATCGGAGTGGCAGTGACCATATCAGGCATTGAAAGTCCAGATTCATTGATGACAGCGGAGTCCTCTGATGACTGAGAGTAGGTTGGTTGGTCACTGATTGTGTCTTCCTCAGACTGTTCCGGTTCATCCGTGTGCCGCAGCTTTATCTGATCAACATGTTTCCTACATGTTTGCCCATTCTTGAGCTTGACAATACACACTCTGTTACCCTCCTTGGCCGTAACAGTACCGGCGATCCACTTGGGACCTTGACCATAATTTAGTACATACACAAGATCGTTAACAGAAATGTCGTGTGACACAACAGCGCGATCATGATACCACTGCTGACTTTGACGTCTGTATTCAACATGATTGTTCAAGTCAGGGTGGACAATCGAGAGCTTGGTCTTGAGACCTCTCTTCATCAATAGTTCAGTGGTAAGCGTGTGGGGTCTTGTCCTGTAACTAAGCAATATGCATGACAAGCGAGTCTGCAGTGAACCTTGAGTTACACGTTTCGTACTCTGCTTGATGGTTTGAACAGCACGCTCTGCTTGACCATTAGAAGCGGGTTTGAATGGTGCTGACCTCATGTTTGATACCATTGAGTTTCATGAACTCTTGAAACTCCAGACTAGTGAAACAAGGTCGGTTGTCGCTTACAACAATGTCGGGCAGACCATGAGTGGCAAACATGACACGAAGGCTTTCAATGGTAGCTGTGGATGTACTGGATGACATGATTATACACTCTATCCACTTGGAATATGCATCCACCACAACTAAAACCATCTTTCCCAGGAAGGGACCTGCAAAGTCAATGTAGATCCTGGACCATGGTTTAGATGGCCACGACCACTGACTCGGTGGCAATTCCGCTGGTGCTTTACTTAGCTGCATGCAAGTGTTGCACTGATGCACATACAATTCCAGATCAGAGTCAATTCCAAGCCACCATACATGAGACCTGGCAATGGCTTTCATCATGACAATACCGGGATGAGTGCTATGTAGATCATGTACAAATTTCTCTCTGCCTTTCTTAGGCATAACAACACGATTACCCCACAGTAAACAATCTGACTGATAGAGAATTCAAGCTCTGCAGCCAGGCTGCATTTAGACAGGCTGTGAAAAAACACAGGTCATATTGCATTAAGTCATCAATCAACTTGACATTTTCGGACCTTGGGTAGCGAGCCAATTAAAACGTTAAAAGACTATTAATTGAGCCAATAAGGTCAAAGAAGGCGAGTTCTTTTCTGTAAATTGAACCCAGTATAAATACAGCCATTTTGACCATGTGGTTTCAGTAAGACAAAGGAACTGGCAATCAGCCAGCAGCTTGTTACTCTCTGCCAAGATTAAAAAGTTAAAACTACCATCAGAGTTCGTATTTCATTGGAAATTAAGAGATCTAACAATTTTGGCGCTGCGAGCAGGGTCACTGAGGAAAGAATCTGAATTTTGGACATCGGACCTACATATTGAGGTATGGACACCTCTTTTTAAAAAGTCCTCGGTCAAAAGTCTAAATTCGCCTCTCCTTCTATGCGATTCCGAAAGCCTCCGGTTTGCAAACCCTCCGGTTGGTAGTCGGCTTGAGGTCCCATAGACGTCTAAACTTCGGCGGTGTGTTAGTTAATGAATCACCGACCGATTGATCGGCTAAAAGCCTACAACTCGAGACCCCAGTAAAGAAATTATGGCAGCAGGAGATAAGAACAAAGAATTGCCTACAACTGTTAAAGGTTGGCAAGCACCACCTGAAGTTTCGCTAGATTTAATTCTCGAACAGTTGAAAGAATACATAGAGCAACAATTCAACTTATCTAAAACCTGTATTAAGATCGAACAAAAGTACGGAACCTCCAAAGGACAATGGTCCTTGGACGAGATTAAAAGGGTCTGGGGAAAAACGACCCGTATGAAAAATAAAGAGCGAACTAGATGGTCCCTAGCGGTTATGGGCCAGATTCGAAACCGGAATGAAATTATAATGCGTTCCCAACATGATCGAGAACTGACCAGTACAAAGGATCAATTGCAAGCAGTTTGTGCACAGCTGCGACAGAAAAAGCTTGAACTTGAAAAGCTGGAAGCGGAAGTTAAAGATCTTAAAGGTGAAATTAAAGAATGGAAAAAATCATTAGGTCAAGAGACAGTAATAGGAAAAGGAAAATGTATTGGTCAATTCCCAGGGTACCCATGTTTGGATAAATTAAAAGTGCAAACCCGAAGACACGACCGAGGAATAGATACGGATTCTGAATCCTCCGACGATACAGGGTCGGAGGATGAAGAATTAGGGGTGCGCTTTGCCCCGTTTAAAAAAAGACGAGTTGTAGTCAAATCAGAAGAGACTGCGGATGAGGGCGGAACCAAAAAAACAAAGAGAAGGGTGTACAAAGAATATTTAGTTCATGCTCCGGCAGACCCAGAGAAAATTGATAAATGGCCCAAGGAATTGCCCAATCCAAAGAAAGGGGGAGTAAAAACGTGGGACCAATTGGACCGCTTAAGAAATATATATCAACTTCATCCCTGGGACTGAGTGCAAATTTTGACCATAATGGTGCCAAAAACACAGGGAAGAAAATTGCACGACAAGGTAGATGAAGCTTTGGGGCAGAATGAGCAAGAATTAGACGCAGGATGGGAGGCGATTAAACACTGGCTGCAAGCCTTCAGTCCAGCTAAGACAGACTGGGGAAAAATTGCAGCCTGCCAACAGAAAGGAACAGAGGAGGTCCTGGAGTATGACGAGCGGTTTAGATGCACGTGGCTAGAACATTCGGGTATGAATAATACGGATGAGGAAATGGATGAACAAGTGTTTGGACCCCTGAAAGCAGCTTTCGTGGCAGGTCTAAAGCCAGAACTGTCCAAAATGCTTAAGATAGTGTTACCAGACTGGGAAGGTAGAGGAACTACCTTTGCAGCATTGGTGGATCGATGTAACCAATTAGATCGGGATATGGGAGCTAAAGTCCGAGCTGTACAGGCTATGAGATGGAAATCCCAGGATTCTGATAAACAGTTATTAGGAAAATTACCCGGAAAATGTCATTATCGTGGGAAAGAAGGTCACTGGGCCAAGACGTGGGGAAGATGACGCAGCCAGGGATACAATTCAGCCAACAAACCAGGCTTGTCACAAGATAACGACCTCATAGAAGCATTTAAACGACTGACAATACAACAACAGAAGGAGTTACTTGGGATAGCAAGAAACGATTAGAGCCCACCCTGGCCCCCCTCCTCGCACTAATACAACAAAGGGGAGATGGGCTATATATAACTGTGAGGGTGGGCGATAAGGATGTGGACTGTCTTTTAGACACAGGGGCGGAATTAACATGCTTACCCCTACAATATGGAGACTTTTTGCCGTTGGATGATAAGGCACATACAGCCTATGGAGTTGGGGGCCATAAAATGGAAATTAAAAGGACAACACCGGTACTTATAGGGCTGGGTCCACATGAACTAACCACGCCAGTCTGGATAGGTCCAGTAGATCAACCCCTTTTGGGAATGGACGTTCTAATCCAAGTAGATTCATCGTTGCATTTCGAGGATGGTCGGGTGACATGGTCAATTAGAACTTTGAAGAAAGAAGAATTGAAGGAACACCCGATATGGGCTAGAGATAAGAACGATTGTGGCCTACTCCAGATGGAGCCTGCGTCATTTACATTACGTGGGATTTACACTGTCCTTATCACCCACAATCATCAGGACAAGTAGAACGAATGAATCGAACTCTGAAACAACGGCTTGCCAAATATCACCAAGAAGGAACACCATGGCCCCAGGCACTACCAATAGTGCTATGTAGCATTAGGGCAACCCCGAACAGAACTACAGGTCTAAGCCCATTTGAAATTATAACAGGAAGACCCATGTCGCTGCCAGGAACTATCGATTTACGGAAAGCTGATGTTCACTTAGTGAACAAAGTGACACTTTGTTATCATACTGTCAGAACTTAACCAATGCTATTAGTTCTGTTTCCCGACAGGTATCGGCAGCTTGGGGTAATCCACCCGAAGGAGGACATGACATCATCCCAGGAGTCTGGGCGTATGTGAAAAAGTTGCATAAAGAACCTTTGGGTGCCAAGTGGGAAGGACCTTATCAAGTGTTATTGACCACGCAGGCAGCTGTTAAAGTCCAAGGAAAGAAAGCCTGGATCCACACTTCACACATTAAATGAACACCCGTAACTGAAGCTGAAATCTAATAAGGACAATTACTTTTTGCGAAAATGTATAAATTTACTGTATTATTGATTGTAGGTATTATAGGTATAGGCCTACTTCTTACTAACCGACCCTCTGCACCAAAGGGAAATAGTAGGGTAGCAAGGAAATTACATGTAAATACCTTTTTATATATGTCATACATTTATGCCAAACAAGGTAACATTTCTAGTTGTTGGGTGTGTGCGCATATTCCTATTCACTCAAAGGGAGGGATTCCCTTGAGGCCAGTTCCCTTGAATATCTCGGAAATGGCTGAGTGGATAATTAATCAAAACAAAACAGGCAATGCGTTTCAGGATACGGAAAACTGGGCACGTAAATGGAAGTCAGCAGGTTACAATCTGACTACCTTTGAAGGGGGATACCAACCATGCTACAATAATTACAAACGGCCCCCATTTTTTGTTGTCACTAATACAACGGGAATAGGAAGACCGGGGGAATCGGTCTGTCTGATTAGAAACATCAAAGGAGGCCAAAATATGGGGTATAGTACCTGCTCCCGGAATTATAATATAATCAAGCCACGGAACCGTCCAAACTGGGCCAATGTGGGAGTTTTTAACGTAACAGGGATTTTGAATAAAACAGATGGAAAAGCCTGGACAGGCTCCGGACTGTTGCTGACAAAGAAACAGCTAACATTCATAGCCTATAATGGCACCTATTGGGTGTGTGGCCACAAGGCCTACCCTTGGCTGCCCCAGAATTGGATGGGATCCTGCTATTTAGCCTACATTGTGCCTTATATGTATCATATAAAGTCACTATCGGAACATTTACACCATCCTAAGAGAGCTATCACAGAAACAGAGAGGTTCTTTGCCATTCTGATCCCTGGGTATGGGACCGCCAAACTGGCAAGGGAATCCATTAACATGGCATCCGTTGTAGAACGAGTAGCCAATGATACCTCAGAGGCCCTAGTTAAAATCAATGCAGAAATGGTAGCAATCCGCACAGTAGCCCTACAGAATAGACTGGCCCCTGATTACATCCTGGCTGAAAAGGGAGGTACTTGCACCCTACTCGGAACTGAGTGTTGCACATATATCTCAGATAGCTCTGAAGAAATTATCCACTTAGCGGAGCATATCCAAAAGGAGGTAGAAAAACTTAAGCAACCCCCATCATTCACTTTGTGGAGTGGAGCCACTGAATGGTTAGGTTCAATAGGAACTTCATTGGTGGAAGGTTTAATTCTATTTGTTGTAATTGTTTTAGTTTTATATTGTTTGTTTATGTTGATTAAATGTTGTTGCGACCAGGCGGCTGTAGCTGCTGTCCCGCAGGTGAGATACCTTGCAGGTCCCAGCAGACCATCTGTACGTGGCACAGGGGTATGTTATGCTTAAGGAAAGGTTGTTTACTGGTTGAATTAAGATATTGATTTGGATTAAATTGGAATAAGGTTAATTAACCTACTAAAACCAGACTTCCATTGTGGCCACGATGGAACTCGAGTTGGTGTAAATTTGTGTGGAAGCTACTAGTCCGGACATGTGGCGAAACACATCAACAAATTTTAGAAGGAAACTCTATTAACATGTATGAAATTATTTTGTAGAATGTTTAACCAGTGATACCTGAAGTTTTATGATTCAGTTTGTGAAAGAATCAAAGGGGGAATTGATAGAGAATTCAAGCTCTGCAGCCAGGCTGCATTTAGACAGGCTGTGAAAAAACACAGGCCACATTGCATTAAGTCATCAATCAACTTGACATTTTCGGACCTTGGGTAGCGAGCCAATTAAAACGTTAAAAGACTATTAATTGAGCCAATAAGATCAAAGAAGGTGAGTTCTTTTCTGTAAATTGAACCCGGTATAAATACAGCCATTTTGACCATGTGGTTTCAGTAAGACAAAGGAACTGGCAATCAGCCAGCAGCTTGTTACTCTCTGCCAAGATTAAAAAGTTAAAACTACCATCGGAGTTCGTATTTCATTGGAAATTAAGAGATCTAACACTGACTGAATGAATAGTTCGTTTTTGTGATGATTGTAAGGTTTGGTCTCATCACCCATTTGCTTGGGTATGGCAGACCAATCAACACTAAGGACACAACGTTTCACAACCGATAATATCGGGTCCTGACTGGTCCAGGTCTTAACTTGTTGAGCCGTGACAGGAGTTCCTTCACTTTCAAAAGCATCCATAACTAACAGGTCTGCAGGTTGTGGCGTCTCCACCTCCGGTGTGGACAACGGCAGGTGGCTCAGTGCATCGGCACAATTCTCGGTGCCAGGTCTATGGTGACTGACATAATCATAGGCAGATAATGTCAGCGCCCACCTCTGGATGCGGGACGATGCATTGGTATTTATACCTTTGTTTTCCGAAAGCAATGAAATAAGTGGCTTGTGATCTGTTTCCAGTTCAAACCGAAGACCAAACCGGTACTGATGCATCTTTTTAACCCCATACACGGGCTAATGCTTCTTTTTCTACCATGATGAAGGCCCTTTCCACTTTTGACAAACTTTTAGAAGCATACGCAACAGGTTGTAGTTTACCCGACTCATTAGCTTGTTGGAGCACGCACCAACTCCATATGACGAAGCATCACAGGCCAATACTAGACGCTTACATGAATCATAATGTACCAGCAGCTTGTTAGAGCAAAGCAGAGTAGTATCTTGAGACGCACCCCAAACCCAGTTGTCGCCTTAGCAGCATGTGCAGTGACTCTAATGAAGTGCTCAATCTATGTAGGAAATTACCGAAGTAATTGAGTAGACCAAGGAATGAACGCAGCTCCGTCACATTCTGAGGCCTTGGTTTTCGAGTCCGTAGGCCTGATGCTGTCAGCAGCAATTTTCCTCCCCAGGAATTCGACTTCCATTGCCATGAAGACGCACTTCGAACATTTCATTCGGAGTCCCACTTTGTCCAGATGATGTAGAGCCTCTTCCAGGTTGTTCAGATGTTCGGTGGTGTCACGACCTGTGACCAAGATGTCATCGTGGAACACAATGGTTCTAGGGACGGGCTTCAGTAGACTCTCCATGTTCCTCTGAAATATGGCTGCAACCGAACAAATTCCGAAAGGACACCTGTTGTAGATAAACAGTCCTTTATGAGTGTTGATGCACGTAAGTTTCTTCGATGTATCGACCAGTTCCTGTGTCATGTAGGACGACGTCAGATCCAGTTTAGTGAACAATTTCCCCCCACCCCGGCTAGCGTTGCAAACGGGTCATCAGCCTTCGGTAACGGGTATTGATCCTGTTTCGAAACTCGGTTGATCGTAACCTTGTAGTCTCCACAAATCCTGACAGTGCCATCACTCTTCAACACAGGAACAATGGGGCTGGCCCATTCGTTACATTCGACCGGTGATATGACCCCTTCACACTGGAGTCTGTCCAGTTTTATTTCGACCTTCTCCTTCATCATGTACGGAACCACCTGAGCTTTATGATGGACGGGTCTTGCATCCGAGTCCACATGGATCTGAAACTTGGCACCCTTGAAATTATCGATGCCTGGTTCAAACAGCAAGGGGAACTTGCTCAGCACTTGAGCACATGGAGTATCATCCTCCGACGACAAAGCTTTGATATCGTTCCAATGCCATTTGATTTTTTTCTAGCCAATTCCTGCTGAACAGCGTTGGACCATTGCCTGGAACAATCCATAACGGTAAATCATGAACCACACCATCATATGACACCTTGACTACCGCACTGCCAATCGCCGTTATGAGTTCTTCAGTGTATGTACGCAACTTGGCATTGACTGGACTCAGCTTAGGCCTCACAGCCTTAGTATCCCACAGCTTGTCGAATGTCCTCTGGCTCATTATTGATTGACTTGCACCCGTGTCCAATTCCATCGGTACCGGCACACCGTTAAATTTCACGTTAATCATTATCGGTTGGCTCTTTGTTAGGAATGAATACAGTCCATACACTTCCTCCTCTGGTACCTCTGATTGCAATGCCGGATCTGCGCTATACTGGTCATCATCATCCACGTGGTGTGTCGCAGCACGCTTGCTCAGTTGTGGACACATGCACTGGAGATGCCCTAGTCTCGAACAGCCTTTACAAATGTACTGTTTAAACCGACACTGATGAGTCCAATGATTGCCTCCACAACGCCAACACGGTGAAATTTGATTCATTCCCGTTGGCGGACTTTGGGCAGCCACAGGTTTAGCATGCGCAGTCGAATAGGCCCTGCCATATGCAGCTCTGCCAAACAACGATACAATCTTGTTTACAGTACTTGCTGAGTTCCGATTTTTCGATGATACCTGCTTTAAATTTTTGTCCGTTGTCATTTATGCCTGGGCAATCGTGATGGCATTGCTCAAATCCAGCATCTCCACCACCAGTAGCTTACGCAGGATCACCTAGTGGTTGATGCCGAGTACAAAGAAGTCCCACAGCATGTCTCCCAACGCGTTTTTGAACTTACAGGGGCCAGCTAGACGTCTTAGGTCAGCAATGAATTCCGATACATCCTGGCTCTCAGAACAAACGTGCTTGTAGAATCGATATCGTGAGATGATGATGCCGCCTTCTGGCTTGAGATCGTCATGTACCAGAGCATACAATTCCTCATAGTCCTTGTCCATTGGACTTGCAGCCGAGAGAAGATTCTTTGAGTCCATGGATTTTTGGACCGCAAACCGCGAGGAAGTCCGCCCTGCGCCTAACTGCGTCAGTGGGTTCCTCCATTTTGTTGGCCACGAAGTACTGGTCCAGGTGAGCTACAAAATCTGCCCAGTCCTTTCTCTCCACGAATCTCTCCAGAATTCCAATTGTGCTCATTTTTGCATGCAAAAGTTCTTAAGTTACTTCATCACCAAATGTTATGTCTGTAATAACTCGATAGACTGAATACTGTAAACTAACACAGGTACAAATCTAGCTCTGCTTTATTAGGGCCTAAAGTGATTACATTACATGATGGCTTGCCTTTTATACCTGGACCGCACACACGTGCATACAGCCCAGTGACCTCCGACAGTGGCGCCACCTGGTGGCTAGTAACCCCAAGCATACATACATGACAAATACGTGGCTGGAGAGATGGTGCAGGCGGGAGGGCTTTAGTTTCCTGAGGCATTAGGACCGCTTCTGGGGGAGGTGGGACCAGTACAAGCCGGACGGGTTGCACCTCAACAGAGCCGGGACCAATATCCGCGCACGGGGGGAGTGCGGTTTGCTAGTGCTGTTGGGGAGGGTTTAAACTAGCTTGGCAGGGGATGGGAACCTAAAACTAGATTCAATAGGGAGGGGAGTAAAGCTGGAATTAAAAAGCAAAAATAAAGAAAATTAGTTTGAAGGAGAGAGGAAACAAGCAGGAAAAAAGGGTAAAAAATCAAACTTAAAGGTCTAAATGCACATAGCATTTATAACACGATAGATGAGTTGATGGCATAAATCGAGACAAATGAGTATGATCTGATAGTCATTACAGAGACGTGGTTGCAAGGTCACCAGGATTGGGAATTAATTATTCAAGGGTACTTGACAATCCGGAAGGACAAACAGAAAGGAAAAGGAGGTGGGGGAGCTCTATTGATAAAGGATGGAATCACTGCAATAGTAAGAAACGACATTGACTCAAATGATAAGGGTGTTGAAACAGTTTGGGTGGAGATAAGGAACAATAATGGAAAAAGTCACTGGTGGGCGTAGTTTATAGGCCCCCTAACAGTAGCAACTCTGTTGGTGGGGGCATACATGAGGAAATAGGGGGGCTTGTAAAAAGGGAACAACAATAATCATGGGTGATTTTAATCTCCATATTGATTGGAGAAATCAAATTGGTCAGGGTAGCCTCGAGGAGGAGTTCATAGAGTGCATAAGGGATGGGTTCCTTGAGCAGTATGTAATGGAACCAACCAGGCTGCAAGCTACCTTAGATCTGGTCCTGTGTAATGAGACAGGATTAATAAACAATCTCCCAGTAAAGGATCCCCTCGGAATGAGTGATCATAGCATGATTGAATTTCAAATTCAGATGGAGGGTGAGAAAGTTGGATCTCTAACCAGCGCACTAAGCTTACATAAAGGAGAAAATTGTTAGATCTCTTAATTCTCAATGAGATTCGAACTCCGGTGATAGTTTAACGTAACTTTATTTTAGCAGCAGTAACAGATCCTTGACAGGGTTCCAGTTCTTTGTTCCATTGCAGCACATGGCAAAAAATGGCTGTACTTATACCTGGATCAATTTACAATCATGAGCTCGCCCCCTTTGACCTTATTGGCTCAACTGATTCAACAGTCTGTGTTGTTAGCCCATGGTTGGCTCTCTGCCCAAAGTCCTGAAATGTCAAGTGTGAGTTATAGCTCAATGCAATGTGCTCGCTCTCACGTAGCCAGGGGTCTATGACTGGGGTCTGTGTTTTGTCAACTTTGCAGTCTGCTTGAATTCTCTATCAATTCCCCCTTTGATTCTTTCACAAACTGAATCATAAAACATCAGGTATCACTGGTTAAACATTCTACAAAATAATTTCAAACATGTTAATAGAGTTTCCTTCTAAAATTTGTTAATGTGTTTCGCCACATGTCCGGACTAGTAGCTTCCATACCAATTTACACCAACCTGAATTCCATCGTGGCCACAATGGAAGTTTGGTTTTAGTAGGTTAATTAACCTCATTCCAATTTAATCCAAATCAATATCTTAATTCAACCAGTAAACAACCTTTCCTTAAGCATAACATACCCCTGTGCCACGTACAGACGGTCTGCTGGGACCTGCAAGGTGTCTCACCTGCGGGACAGCAGCTACAGCCGCCTGGTTGCAACAACATTTAATCAACATAAACAAACAATATAAAAGTAAAATAATTACAACAAATAGAATTAAACCTTCCACCAATGAAGTTCCTATTGAACCTAACCATCCAGTGGCCCCGCTCCACAAAGTGAATGATGGGGGTTGCTTAAGTTTTTCTACCTCCTTTTGGATATGCTCCGCTAAGTGGGTAATTTCTTCGGAGCTTTCTGGGATATATGTGCAGCACTCAGTTCTGAGTAGGGCGCAAGAATCTCCCTTTTCAGCCAGGATGTAGTCAAGGGCCAGTGTATTCTGTAGGGCTACTGTGTGGATTGCTACCATTTCTGCATTGATTTTAACAAGGGCCTCTGAAATATCATTGGCTACCCGTTCCACAATGATGCCATGTTAATGGATTCCCTTGCCAGTTTGGCAGTCTCATACCTGGGGATCAGAATGGCAAAGAACCTCTCTTTTCTGTGATAGTTCTCTTAGGATGGTGTAGATGTTCCTACAGTGACTTTATATGATACATATATGGCACAATGTAGGCTAAATAGCAGTATCCCGTCCAATTCTGGGGCAGCCAAGGGTAGGCCTTGTGGCCACACACCCAATATGTGCCATTATAGGCTATGAATGTTAGCTGTTTCTTTGTCAGCAACAGTCTGGAGCCTGTCCAGGCTTTTCCATCTGTTTTATTCAGAATTCCCCGTTACGTTAAGAATTCCCACATCAGCCCAGTTAGGATGGTTCCGTGGCTTGATTATATTATAATTCCGGGAGCAGTTACTATACCCCATATTTTGGTCTCCTTTCATGTTTCTAATCAGACAGACCGATTCCCCCGGTCTTCCTACCCACTTTGTATTAGTGATAACAAAAAATGGGGGCCATTTGGAATTATTGTAGCACGATTGGAACCCCACTTCAAAGATAGTCAGATTGTAACCTGCTGACTTCCATTTACGTGCCCAGTTTTCCGTATCCTGAAACGCATTGCCTGTTTTGTTTTGATTAATTATCCACTCAGCCATTTCCGAGATATTCAAGGGAATTGGCCTCAAGGGAATCCCTTCCTTTGTGTGAATAGGAATATGCGGACACACCCAACTGGAAATGTTACTTTGTTTGGCATAAACGTATGACATATGTAAAAAAATGTATTTACATGTAATTCCCTGGGTACTCTACTATTTCCCTTTGGTGCAGAGGGTCGGCTAGTAAGAAGTAGGCAAATGCCTCGAATACCTACAGTCAGTAGAACATGTAAATTTATACATTTTGACAAAAAGTAATTGTCCTTATCAGATTTCAGCTTCGGTTACGGGTGCTCGTTTAACGCGTGAGACGTGGATCCAGGCTTTCTTTCCTTGGACTTTAACAGCTGCCTGGGTGGTCAATAACACTTGATAAGGTCCCTCCCACTTGGCACCCAAAGGTTCTTTATGCAACTTTTTCACATACATCCAAACTCCCGGGATGATGTCGTGTCCTCCTTCAGGTGGATTACCCCAAGCTGCCAATACCTGTCGGGAAACAGAACTAATAGCATTGATTAGGTTCTGACAGTGTGATAACAAAGTGTCACTCATTAAGTGAACATCAGCTTTCTGTAAATCAATAGTTCCTGGCAGCGACATGGGTCTTCCTGTTATAATTTCAAATGGGCTTAGACCTGTAGTTCTGTTTGGGGTTGCCCTAATGCTACATAGCGCTATTGGTAGTGCCTGGGACCGTGGTGTTCCTTCTTGGTGATATTTGGTAAGCCGTTGTTTCAGAGTTCGATTCATTCGCTCTACTTGTCCTGATGATTGTGGGTGATGAGGACAGTGTAAATCCCACGTAATGTTCAGTAACCTACAGACTTCTTGGCAGACAGCACCTGTGAAGTGTGTTCCCTGATCTGAGTCAATACTACTCGGGACTCCCCATTGGGGAATGTAATCCTTACACAAGACCTTTGCAGTGTGATTGGCTGTGGCTCTTTTAGTTGGGACAGCTTCTACCCATCTAGAGAATCTGTCGACCATGACAAGAATGTTAGTGTATCTTTGGCATGAAGGAAGAGATATATAATCAACCTGCAGATGCTGGAATGGTCCGACAGGGGCAGGGGGCCTCAGTTGGGGCATTACCGTGATGGGTCCAGAATTATTTTTCTGGCAGACCACACAGCGGTCTGCTACCAGCTGGGCATGTTTTTTAAATCCCCGACCCCACCAGCTTTTCTGGAACCGTGCCGTCATCTGTTGTGAGGCCAAGTGTCCCCACGAGTGGATCTGTTGGGCTAAAAAAGGCATAAGCACTTGTGGCGCGACTGGCTTGTCAGTAACTCATTGGGCCCAAGTTTCGAGCCACGCCTAGAACGGCGCAGTCCCGACCTGGACGCCCGTTTTTCGCGCCACATAGTGCGCCAAAAAAACTTCCAGATTCTCCAGCTCCCTGCAGGTCGTTTGCAGCTCGGCGCAGCGCAGCACGAGCAGTGGGGGGCGGAGCTAGGTCCCTGCGCTGAAAACAGTGCCAGGACCTCTGCACAGTGGGCGCGCATGTGCAGTAGCTCCAGGCGCCCAAAACTGTGTGGGAGGGGCCCGAAGCACACAGCCCCTAGCCCTGGCCGAATGGCCTCACTGGGGCTGCGTGCATAAGGCTCCTCCCACGGCCAGCTCCTGCTTCCTCCCGACCCGACTTGACTCCCGCTTCCCGCCTCTGGACCGGACCTGACACCGACCCGACTCCTGCGCCGCCCCAGCTCCTGGACCAGACCCAACCCGACCCCCTGGACTGGACCCGATTCCCGACTCCCGCTTCCCCCCCCCCCACCTCTCCGACTGGACCCGACCTGACCTCCCTCCCCCCAACCTGACCTCCCTCTCCCTCCCTCCCCCCCGTCCCAAACCGAACCGACCTCCCTCCCACCACCCACCCGACCCGACCCGACCCTATGCCACCTACCTGTAAATCTGGTGCTGGGGACGGGCCCTGCCCGAAGTCTCGGGCCCGGCCCGTTCAGCCTCCCTCCCCCTTCTCCTTTCCCCGCCCCCCCATCTCCTTTCCCCCTCCCCATCTCCTTTTCACCCCATCAACTCCTTTCCCCCCATCTCCTTTCCCCCCATCTCCTTTCCCCCCCATCTTCTTTCCCCCCATCTTCTTTTCCCCCATCTTCTTTCCCCCCCATCTCCTTTCCCCCCCATCTCCTTTCCCCCCCATCTCCTTTCCCCCCTCTCATCTCCTTTTCCCCCCACTCCCATCTCCTTTCCCCCCCATCTCCTTTCCCCCCCTCTCCTTTCCCCCCCTCTCCTTTCCCCCCCTCCCCCCTCTCCCTTCTCCACCATCCCTCCCTCTGCTCCCCCCCTCTCTCCCTCTACCCCCTTCTCCCCCTCCCCTTGCTGTCAGAAACACAGACACTGACAGACAGAGAATGAGAGACACACACAGACAGACAGAGAGAGAGATAGAGACACTGACAGAGACACACTGGGTGGGGTGGGGGGGCATCCCAGCACGCTGTTGGAGGGCTCCCGGTGCTGCAGTCGGTAAGTAGAAAATGTTTTATTTATTGATTTAAAAAAAAAAATTATTTATTATAAATTTTTTTTGATTGATTTATTGGTTGATTTATTGATGTTTTTATCATTTATTATTGATGATGGCTCTTTATTTGTAAAACTGAAGTGTTTAATGTTTGTAAACTTCTCTTTACAAACCCCCCCACCATTCCCTACGCCTGATTTGTAACCTACGCCTGATTTTCTAAAGTGTAGACAAGATTTTTTCGAGCATACAAAAATCTTCACTTACTCCATCCTAAGTTAGTTTGGAGTAAGTTTTCACTGACGAATCTTTGAAAACAGGCATAAGTGGCCGGACACGCCCCCTTTCGGAAAAAAAATTCTGTTCCAAAGTGAAACTGTTCTAACTGACTAGAACTGGAGCAAACTAAATGGCGAGAATTCCGATTTCTAAGATACTCCGTTCTACACCAGTTGCTCCTAAAAATCAGGAGCAAATCATGGCGAAACTTGGGGCCTTTGTTTCCACACACTATCTTCGCATAGCTTAATTCCTGCCTCGATCCATGTCCATTTTTCCTCTCTGGAGCACTCGCCTTGCATTGTTTGAAGGTCTTGTGTCAGAATCCTGAGTGCTTTCAATCTGCACATCTGTGTTGGTTCTTCTGGGGGAACGCCCTGTGAGGCGGCCTTTTTAGCTGCCTGGTCGGCTAGGGCATTTCCCTGTGCTCCCGTGGTATTTGGTAGGGGCCTTACACTTCAGGATGGACACTTCCTGAGATAATTGTATGGCCTCTAGTAAGTCTCGGACTTCTTTTCCATTTCGGATAGGTGTACCAGCAGCAGTGAGGAATCCTCTTTTCCGCCATAACAAACCAAAGTCGTGAACGACTCCAAAAGCATAACGCGAATCTGTGTAGACATTAGCTGTCTGTCCTTCTGCTATTCGACATGCTTCTGACAGAGCCTGTAACTCGGCCTGTTGTGCTGACGTTCCTGAGGGTAAACATCCTTTTGCTACTACCTCATATAAGGTTGTAACTGCCCATCCTGGTACCATTTTCTGGTACCATTGTCAACAAAGGAGGAACCATCTGTAAACAGGATGAGGTCTGGGTTGTGTAGAGGCTCCTCTGCTACTAAGGCTGCTTCTTCTGTTTCTTTTAAAATCTCCACGCAATCATGCTCTTCACATTTTGCCCCCTCTTGCTCCCTCGATTCTGACATCGGGAGCATAGTTGCGGGATTAACCGGGCTGGCCCGGACGATATGGAGATTAGGAGCTTCCAAAACTGCTGTCCAGCGGGTCCATCTAGCTGCTGTCAACTGAGACATTCTATTCATAGACAGCAAAGCGTGTACGGTGTGGGGACACTTGACCATCAGCTTTTGGTCGAGGACTAGACCCGCAGTGATCATTACTGCTCGACATGTAGCTTCAATGGCCCTTAGGCAACTTCCCCATCCGAGGGCTACCGCATCCAGTTTTGCCGAATAATAGCCAATAGGTCTTTGCTGATCCCCATGTTCTTGTGTCAGTATAGCTGTCATATATCCTTCTTTCCCATGGACAAACAGGGTAAATGGCTTACCACTGTGGGGGATTCCCAGAGCTGGTGCCGAACACAAGGCCTTTTTCAAACTCAGGTAGGCCTCTTGCTGTTCCTTAGTGAGGGTGATGGCTTCTTTAGAGTCACATTTCCCCTTTAAGATATCATTCAATGGCTGAGCAAGCTGTGTGAAGGAGTCAATCCAATTTCTGTTAAAGTTACACAATCCCAAAAAGGATCTTAGTTCCTGAATAGTGATGGGTTTTTTTAGCAGCCCGAATGGCTGCACTTCCATCCTGGGTAAGTTCTCTCTTTCCTTGTGAAATCTTTTGTCCCAGGTATACAACCTCTTCTTGGGATATTTACGCTTTGTCAATGCTGGCTTTGTCCTTTCAGCCAAAGGTGGTCCAGCAGAGCTCGTAGATCTTGTTCATGCTGTTCTTCCGTGTTTGAAGCTAGCAAGATATCGTCTACATATTGGATGACTGTGGATGACAGGGGAGGTAATTCTCGCAAATGGCTTTGTAAAGCCATGTGGAATACTGTAGGGCTCTTGTGGAAACCCTGTGGTAACCGGGTCCAAGTATACTGTTGTCCTTGGACAGTGAAAGCAAACCACTGTCGAACCTCCGGTGCCAGAGGCACCGACCAAAATCCGTTGGCCATATCTATAACCGAGAAATATTTATGTTCCGGTTTGAGGGCATTAAAAATGGTGGAGGGATCTGCGACCAAAGGAGCTTTTTGATCAATACACTGGTTAGCTTTCCTATAATCGACGGTCAAACGCCAAGTCTCATTGGATTTCTGTACCGGCCACACGGGGCTATTGGAGGAGCTATGCGTTTTAATAAGCACCCCTTGCTTCTCCAATTGCTGAATAACCGGTAAGATTCCCGCGATGGCAGTTGGACTGATGGGATACTGTTTAGTGCATGGAGGCTTGGACCTGGTAAATGACGCAAGGTCCATCTGGAGTAGGCCACAATCGTTCTTATCTTTAGCCCATATCGGGTGTTCCTTCAATTCTTCTTTCTTCAAAGTTCTAATTGACTATGTCACCCGACCATCCTCGAAATGCAACGATGAATCTACTTGGATTAGAACGTCCATTCCCAAAAGGGGTTGATCTACTGGGCCTATCCAGACCGGCGTGGTTAGTTCATGTGGTCCCAGCCCTATAAGTACCGGTGTTGTCCTTTTAATTTCCATTTTATGGCCCCCAACTCCATAGGCTGTACGTGCCCTACCATCCAACGGCAAAAAGTCTCCATATTGTAGGGGTAAGCATGTTAATTCCGCCCCTGTGTCTAAAAGACAGTCCACATCCTTATCGCCCACCCTCATAGTTACATATAGTCCATCTCCCCTCTGTTGTATTATTGTGAAGAGAGGGGCCAGGGCGGGCTCTAATCGTTTTTTGCTATCCCAAATAACTTTTTCTGTTGTTGTACTGTCAGTCGCTTAAATGCTTCTATGAGGTCGTTATCTTGTGACAAGTCTGGCTTGTTGGCTGAATTGTATCCCTGGTTGCATCCTCTTCCCTGGCCATGACCTTGCTGTTTCGCCCTGCATGTCTTGGCTCAGTGACCTTCTTTCCCACAATAATAACATTTTCCGGGTAATTTTCCAAATGATTGTTTATCGGAATCCTGGGATTTCCATCCCATGAATTGTACAGCTCGGACTTTAGCTCCCATATCACTGTCTAATTAGTTACATTGATCCACCAACGCTGCAAAGGTTGTTCCTCTACCTTCCCAGTCCGGTAACACTACTTTAAGCATTTTGGACAGTTCTGGCTTTAGACCTGCCATGAAAGCTGCTTTCAGTGGTCCAAACATTTGTCCATCCATTTCCTCATCCGTATGATTCATACCTGAATGTTCTAGCCACATGCATCTAAACCACTCGTCATACTCCAGGACCTCCTCTGTTCCTTTCTGTTGGCAGGCTGCAATTTTTTTCCCAGTCTGTCTTTGCTGGACTGAAGGCTTGCAGCCAATGTTTAATCGCATCCCAGCCTGCGTCTAATTCTTGCTCATCCCGCCCCAAAGCTTCTCCTACCTTGTCGTACAATTTTCTTCCTTGTGTTTTTGGCACCATTACGGTCAAAATTTGCACTCCGTCCCAGGGATGAAGTTGATATATATTTCTTAAGTGGTCCAATTGGTCCCACATTTTCACTCCCCCTTTCTTTGGATTGGGCAACTCCTTGGACCATTTATCAATTTTCTCTGCGTCTGCCAGATCATGAACTAAGTATTTTGCATAGATCCTTTTCTTCGTTTTTTTAATTCCGTCCTCATCCACAGTCTCTTCTGATTTGACTACAACTCGTTTTTTTTTAACAGGGCAAAACACACCCCTAATTCTTCATCTTCCGACCCTGTCTCGTCGGAGGATTCAGAATCCGTATCTATTCCTTGGTCGTGTCTTCGGGTTTGCGCTTTTAATTTATCCAAACATGGGTACCCTGGGAATTGACCGATACATTTTCCTTTTCCTATTACTGTCTCTTGACCTAATGATTTTTTCCATTCTTTAATTTCACCTTTAAGATCTTTAACTTCTACTTCCAACTTTTCAAGTTCAAGTTTTTTCTCTGAGTTGTTCACAAACCGCTTGCAAATTGGTCCTTTGTACTAGTCATGTCCCTATCATGTTGGGATCGCGTCATAATTTCATTCCGCTGTCGGATCTGTCCCATAACGGCTAAGGACCATCTGGTTCATTCTTTATTTTTCATACAGGTCGTTTTTTCCCAGCCCCTTTTGAGCTTATCCAAGGACCATTGTCCTTTGGAGGTACCGTACTTTCGTTCGATCTTAATACAGGTTTTAGATAAGTCGAATTGTTGCTCTATGTATTCTTTCAACTGTTCGAGGATTTCGTCTATCGCAACCTCAGGTGGAGCCCGCCCGCCTTTAACAGTTGTAGGCAATTCTTTGCTCTTATCTTCTGCTGCCATAATACTAATTTCTTTACTGGTGTCTCGAGTCGTAGGCTTTCCAGCCAAATCAGTGGGTCGGTGATGAATTAACTAACACACCGCCGAAGTTTAAACGTCTATGGGACCTCGAGCTGATTACTAACCAGAGGGTTCGCAAACTGGAGGCTTTCGGAATCATGTAGAAGGAGAGGCGAATTTAGACAATTGACTGAGGACTTTCATAAAGAGGAGTCCTTACCTCAGTATGTAGGTCCGATGTCCAAAATTCAGTTTCTTTCCTCAGCGATCCTGTTCGTGACGCCAAAATTGTTAGATTTCTTAATTCTCAATGAGATTCGAACTCCGGTGATAGTTTAACATAACTTTATTTTAGCAGCAGTAACAGATCTTTGGCAAGGTTCCAGCTCTTTGTTCCACTGCAGCACATGGCAAAAAATGGCTGTACTTATACCTGGATCAATTTACAACCGTGAGCTCGCCCCCTTTGACCTTATTGGCTTAACTGATTCACCAGTCTGTGTTGTTAGCCCATGGTTGGCTCTCTGCCCAAAGTCCTGAAATGTCAAGTGTGAGTTATAGCTCAATGCAATGTGCTAGCTCTCACGTCGGCAGGGGTCTGTGACTGGGGTCTGTGTTTTCTCAACTTTGCAGCCTGCTTGAATTCTCTATCACTATGAAGGTATGAGGGCAGAGTTGGGTAAAGTGGACTGGGAAAATAGATTAAAGTGTAGGGCGGTTGATGAACAGTGGTGTACATTTAAGGAGATATTTCACAACTCTCAAGAAAAATATATTCCAGTCAGGAGGAAAGGGTTTAAGAGAAAAGATAGCCACCCGTGGCTAACTAAAGAAATAAAGGATGGTATCCAATTAAATACAAGGGCATATAAAGTGGCCAAAACTAGTGGGAGGACAGAAGACTGGGAAGCTTTTAAAAGCCAGCAAAGAACGACTAAAAAAATGATTAAGAAAGGGAAGATAGACTATGAAAGTAAACTAGCGCAAAATATAAAAAGAGATAGCAAGAGTTTCTATAGGTATATAAAAAGGAAAAGGGTGGCTAAAGTAAATGTTGGTTCCTTAGAGGATGAGACCGGGGAATTAGTAATGGGGAACATGGAGATGGCAGAAACTCTGAACAAATATTTTGTATCAGTCTTTACGGTAGAGGACACAAACAATATTCCGACAGTGGATAGTCTAGGAGCTATGGGGGGTAGGAACTTAACACAATCACAATCACTAAGGAGATGATACTCAGTAAGATAATGGGACGAAAGGCAGATAAATCCCCTGGACCTGATGGCTTGCATCCTAGGGTCTTAAGAGAAATAGCGGCAAGGATTGTGGATGCATTGGTTGTAATTTTCCAAAATTCCCTGGATTCTGGGAAGGTCCCAGCAGATTGGAAAACTGCAAATGTAACGGCCCTATTCAAAAAAGGAGGCAGACAAAAAGCAGGAAACTATAGACCAGTTAGCTTAACATCTGTGGTTGGGAAAATGTTGGAGTCCATTATTAAAGAAGCAGTAGCAGGACATTTGGAAAAGCAAAATTCATTCAGGCAGCGTCAGCATGGATTTATGAAGGGGAACTCATGTTTGACAAATTTGCTGGAGTTCTTTGAGGATGTAACAAACAGGGTGGATAAAGGGGAACAGTGGATGTGGTGTATTTGGACTTCCAGAAAGCGTTTGACAAGGTGCCGCATAAAAGGTACTGCACAAAATAAAAGTTCACGGTGTTGGGGGTAATATATTGGCATGGATAGAGGATTGGCTAACAAACAGAAAACAGAGAGTCGGAATAAATGGTTCATCCTCTGGTTGGCAACCAATAACTAGTGGGGTGCCGTAGGGATCAGTGCTGGGACCCCAACTATTTACAATCTATATTAACGACTTGGAAGAAGGGACTGAGTGTAACGTAGCCAAGTTTGCTGACAATACAAAGATGGGAGGAAAAGCAATGTGTGAGGAGGACACAAAAAATCTGCAAAAGGACATAGACAGGCTAAGTAAGTGGGCAAAAATTTGGCAGATGGAGTATAATGTTGGGATATGTGAGGTCATGCACTTTGGCAGAAAAAAATCAAAGAGCAAGTTATTATTTAAATGGAGAAAGATTGCAAAGTGCCGCAGTACAGCGGAACCTGGGGGTACTTATGCATGAAACACAAAAGGATAGTATGCAGGTACAGCAAGTGATCAGGAAGGCCAATGGTATCTTGGCCTTTATTGCAAAGGGGATGGAGTATAAAAGCAGGGAAGTCTTACGAGAGCTATATAAGGTATTGGTGAGGCCACACCTGGAATACTGCGTGCGGTTTTGGTTTCCATATTTATGAAAGGATATACTTGTTTTGGAGGCAGTTCAGAGAAGGTTCACTAGGTTGATTCCGGGGATGAGGAGGTTGACTTATGAGGAATGGTTGAGTAGGTTGGACCTCTACTCATTGGAATTCAGAAGAATGAGAGGTGATCTTATCGAAACGTATAAGATTATGAGGGGCCTTGACAAGGTGGATGCAGAGAGGATGTTTCCACTGATGGGGGAGACTAGAACTAGAGGGCACAATCTTAGAATAAGGAGCCGCCAATTTAAAACAGAGATGAGGAGAAATTTCTTCCCTGAGAGGATTGTAAATCTGTGGAATTCGCTGCCTCAGAGCACTGTGGAAGCTGGGACATTGAATAAATTTAAGGCAGAAATAAACAGTTTCTTAAACGATAAAGGGTTATGGGGAGCGGGCGGGGAAGTGGAGCTGAGTCCATGATCAGATCAGCCATGATCTTATTGAATGGCAGAGCAGGCTTGAGGGACCATATGGCCTACGCCTGCCCCTATTTCTTATGTTCTTATGAATGGCGGAGCAAACTCGAGGGGCCCTCTGGCCTACTCCTGCTCCTATTTCTTATGTTCTTATAAATATTTTCTAAAATTGTTTCTAAAATGGATTTGGGTGTGAAGTAACATATGAAAGTGCACTTGATTTGGATGAGTTTACAATTAAACCGGTTATGTATCACCCAAAAGACAGCTCTTAAATGGAATAACTGCGTGGGTCTTATTTGTCTGATGAAATTATCCTCAGTTGTATCATTTAATTTGCAATGATGTATCTGGTTCAGTAAGGAAAGGCTGTTGAAATCTAAATTAAATAAAATTGCAACCACAGCCTTTGTTTTTAAAGGCTAGAAATTACTGTTGTCGACACAAATGTTCATCCTCTGATATTTGGGAGAGGTAAGGAGGGGAGAAGGAATTGCCATTACTGGAAACAACATCGCCTAATATTGGCAACAATCATTTCTAATGTTAAAATGTCTTCATAATAAGGCTGGCATGATTCAGTGTCTTGTGCCTGTGTGTGTTCTCCACTTTCACATAGTGTTGTTATTACATTCTCCATATGATTTTATTACACCTCTCTAACCAGGTACTGTTGGGTTAGTGATTGCTCTTTCGAGGTCCCCATGGATTCACTGATCAGACTCTCTGGGGATGTGCTGTACAAGAGATGTTAAATACACCAACCAATAATGTCTGATGAGACACAAACAAATAACAGCTGATTGAGAAACCGAATAGTGAAACTGCATTATAAATTGCCCTTACAATATGCTTTAACTGCCACATTCTGTCAAATGTCAACCAGTACAGGATACCATTAAAGAAAAAAAAAGAATTTTCATGACTTCAGGACATCACAAAGCGTTTCATGGCCAATTAAGTACTTTTGAAATGTAGTCACTGTTATAAAATAAAGAAACACAGTAGCCAATTTGCATTTAGCATAGTTCCATGAGAAATAAATGTTGACCAGGACATTGAGAACTTCGTTGCTATTCTTCAGATAGTGCCATGGGATCTTTACATTCATCTGAAAAGGAAGACAGGATCTCGGTTTAGTGTCTCATCTGAAAGACGGCACTTCCAACAGTATAGCTTTCTCTCAATGCTGCACTGGAATGTCAGTATGTACTCAAGTCTTGAATGGGGCTTGAACCCATAACCTTATCGCACAACAGTTTCCTAGTAGCAGCTATAATTCAGTCATCCTGTGCCAGTCCTCTGTTCCAATCTGGCTGTCAGATCACAGATTGGCTACTTCATGACCAGGGATATACCCTCCAGACATGGCTCCTGACTCCTCTGTCAGGAACCCAAGCAAGACACAGAGCTGGCTTACAATGCAAGCCATGCCACCAAAAATCTTATTGAGTAGGCCATCAGCATGATCAAAGAGCATTCTGGAGGAGCTAGTCAGTAAGCCCCTGACTTTATTGAAATTTCTTGAGGCATGTTACATGTTACAACAATTTTGCCAACCAGCCCTCACCACCACCTGGCAGAATAAAGTGGAGGAGGAGGAAAAGGAAGAGCAGAAGTAGCATAAGCAGCATCAGGCACCAGTTACGCTTATGGTCAGAGCTGTACCTGAACTATACTATACCTGAACCATTCCTCCACTCTTCAATACATCATCAGTCCCGCCATCCTTATCAATATCCTCACAACCACTATATGATCGTCCTCCTGCAGTCCAACCTCATTGGTGGTGCCCTCACTTGACTACAAGTATTAACACCAATATCAAATCCAGAAAAAAAACATTACTGCAAGAACTCACTTTATAATTTGCTAATAGTTGCACAATTAAGATCCACTTTTGTGCAAACCCCTAGTGCCTGTCCTAGTTAGCGTCCTCATCCAGACCAACATCCCTGGCATTGAAGCACTGACCACACTTGATCAGCTCTGCTGGGCAGTCCACATAGTTCACATGCCAGACACGAGACTCCCAAAGAAAGCGCTCTACTCGGAACTCCTTCACGGCAAATGAGCCAAAAGAGGACAGCGGAGACATTACAAGGACACCTTCAAAGCCTCCCTGATAAAGTGCAACATCCTCACTGACACCTGGGAGTCCCTGAGTGGAGGAAGTGCATCCGGGAGGGCGTCGAGCACCTCGAGTCTTGTCGTCGACAGCATGCAGAAATAAAGCGCAGGCAGCGGAAAGAGCGTGCGACAAACCAGTCCCACTCACCCCTTCCCTTGCTGACTATTTGTCCCACTTGTGACATAGACTGTGGTTTTCGTATTGGATTGTTCAGCCACCGAAGAACTCATGCTGAGAGTGGAGGCAGGTCTTCCTCGATTCCGAGGGACTGCCTGTGATGATGAATGCCTCTTGTATGCTCGTTTAACTATTCTAATGCTCCAGCGAAGTGGATCTCCAGTGGCTACAGCTTCGAAATGGAGAGTTGCTGAGCCTCCAGTGATGACACTTCAGATGACCGTGATGGCTGATCTCCAACAGAACCAACTTTGGAGGCCCGACTGCAGATCTTGGCGTAGACAGGGAAATCTGGCCCAATTGGCACTAACAAGGACACTAGTACCGTGGGTGACAGAGGAGCAGGTGCCTCTCCCATGGAGGAAATGCCACTCTTCTGAGGCTACATCTTAGCACTGCTGCTGCTCTGTGTGGTAAATGCTGTCAGAGCTGTCACCAGAAGCTCTATCATGCTGGGTCCCACTGCCGAATGCATGGCTACCCTCCTCTTCAAGTGCCTTGACATTTTCTGCACTCAAAATGAAAGAGGGGGATAAATGGTTAGCTTTTAGTGCCAAGGGTAAGCAGAGAGAGATGACTGGCTGCAGTTTGTCATGCAGATTGTGTAGGGTGGAATAGAAGGGATAAAGAGGCTAAGGTATGAAGAAACCATTCGGGTTGTCTCCAGTATTTCCACTCACCACAGTCATGACTCATCCCCCTGCCTGTCATGTCGAGGACCTATTCTAGTGTTTACTAGGATGTACCACCACACTTCTGACAATCCGTAGGGTCATTGGTCCTTAATGGGAGCAGTATCGTAGTGGTTATGTTATTGGACTAGTAGCCCAGAGACTTGAACCATGAATCCAGAAACGTAAGTTCAAATCCCACCACAGGATTTAAATTCAGTTAATTTAATAATCTGGAATAAAAAGCCAGTATTAGTAATGGTGACCATGAAACTACCGTAAATTGTCATAAAAATCCATCTGGTTCACTAATGTCCTTTTAGGGAGGGAAATCTGATGTCCTTACCTGGTCTGGCCTATACATGACTCCAGACCCACAGCAATGTGGTTGATTCTTAGCTGCCCTATGAAATGGCCTGGCAAGCCACTCAGTTATACAAACCGCTACAAGAGACAATAATAAGAATAAAACTGGATAGACCACTCCGCAGCGACCTCGGCACTAGCTTCGGACACGGCAAAGGCACACCCAGCCCAGTTGACCCTAAAAAGTCCTCCTCACTAACATCTGAGGACATGCCAAAATTGGGAGAGCTGTCCCACAGACTAGTCAAGCAACAGCCTGATATAGACATACTCACAGAATCATACCTTTCATCCAATGTTCCAGACTCCTCCATCACCATTCCTCGGTATGTCCTGTCAGATGACGGCACAATGGTATACAGAAGAAGCACTGAGTGTAGCAAGGGCACAGAATGTACTCTGCATGGGAGTCTTTAATGTCCACCACCAAGAGTGACTCAATAGCACCACTACTGACTGAGCTGGCTGAGTCCTGAAGGACATAGCTGCCAGACTGGGCCTGCAGCAGGTGGTAAGAGAACTAAGATGAGGGAAAAACCTCATCCTCACCCATCTCTACCTGTCACAGATACATCTATCCATGACAGTATTGGTAGCAGTGATCACCACATAGTCCTTGTGGTGACGAAGACCCATCTTCACACTGGGGGCACCCTCCATTGTGTTGTGTGGTACTACCACTGTGCTAAATGGGATAGATTCAGAACAGCTCAAAACTGGGCATCTATGAGGCGGTGTGTGCCATCAGCAGCAGCAGAATTGTATTCCACCACTATATGTAACCTCATGGCCCGGCATGTTCCTCACTCTACCATTAACAACAAGCCAGGTGCAACGGAAGAAGCGTGCGGGAAACCAGGCTCCCCACCCACCCTTTCCTTCAACCACTGTTTGCCCTACCTGTGACAGACTATAATTCCCGCATTGGACTGTACAGTCACGTAATAACTCAGTTTTAGAATGGAAGCAAGTCTTCCTTGATTTCAAGGGACTACCTATGATGGTGAGGTGACTAACCCTGATGCAGTGAGTGTAGAACAGCATGCCAGGAGCAGCACCAGGTATACCTAAAAATGAGGTGCCAACCTGGTGAAGCTGTAACACAGGACTACCATGCATACTAAACAATGGAAGCAGCATGCTATAGACAGAGCTAAGCGATCCCACAACCAACAGTTCAGATCATAGTTCTGTAATCCTGCCTCTTCCAGTCATGAATGGTGGAGGACAATTAAATAACTGGCAGAAGAAGGAGGCTCCATGAACATCCTCATCCTCAATGAGCCCAGTATGCTAGTGCAAAAGACAAGGCTAAAGCGTTTTCAAACATCTTCAGCCAGAAGTGCTGAGTGGATGATCCTCCTGAGATCCCCACCATCACAGAAGCCAGTCTTCAGCCAATTCAATTCACTTCACGTGATATCAGCTGAGCGCACTGGATACAGCAAAGGCTATGGACCCCGACAACATCCTAGCTGTCGTGCTCCAGAACTAGCCACGCATCTAGCTAAGCTATTCTAGTGCAGCGACAACACTGGCATCTACCCGACAATGTGGAAACTGCCCAGGTATGTCCTATCCACAAAAAACAGGATAAATCCAATCCAGCCAATTACCGCCCCATCAGTCTACTCCATCATCAGCAAAGTGATGGGAGGTGTTGTTGACAGTGCTATGAAGCAGCACTTGCTCACTAATAACCTGCTCAGTTTGGGTTCCGCCAGAATCACTTGGTTCCAGACCCCATTACAGCCTTGGTCTAAACATGAATAAAAGAGCTGAATTCCAGAGGTGAGGTGAGAGTGACTGCCTTTGACATCAAGGCAGCATTTGATCAAGTGTGGCATCAAGGAACCCTAGTAAAACTGCAGTCATTGGAAATCAGGGGGAAAAACTCTCCGCTGGCTGGAGTCATACCTAAAACAAAGGAAGATGGTTGTGGTGGTAAGAGCCGAATCATCTCAGCCCCAGGACATCACTGCAGGAGTTCGTCAGGGCAGTGTCCTGGGCTCAACCATCTTCAGCTGCTTCATCAATGACTTTCCCTCTATAAGGTCAGAAGTGGGGATGTTCTCTGATGACTGCACAGTGTTCAGTGCCATTCGCAACTCCTCAGATAATGAAGCAGACCGTGCCCGCATGCAGCAAGCACCTGGCTGACATTCAGGCTTGGGTTGATAAGCGGCAAGTAACAGGATATAAACTTATTTTTTTTTCCATATTTACAAATTTAACTTCACCACTTGTTTCCTGTTTCAAGGAGGATACCTTCGCTCTCGAACAAAACCTTCCAAACATGGTGTCGAATCTAAACTCATTCGAGGCTCATCCTGAGGAACGTTTTCCTCCATGGAATTTCCTTGATTTTCATTTGAACACACTCTAACTTCAGGCTCTTTGTTTTCCTGACTCGGACTCAGACTTTCATTCTGATTCTCTCCTGGATTTTTTCCAGTACATTAAATTTAGGATTTGCTACTGGTGTATCAAAACTATCTGATGAGTCAGAAATAATTGAATCATTCCCACCTTCAACTCCTTCCATGTCTGTAGGTAAAATATGATCAATATAAACAAACCTACCCTGTCCATTATCAAACATCTTTACCAAATATGTGTGAGGACCACATATCTTCACCACTCTTCCTGGTAACCACTTTAACCATTTATGGTGCTGGTTCTTCACACTCACCTTCTGGTTTAATTTCACACTTCTCTCTTTTACTCTACCTCTATCCTGATTCTCCTACTGTCTTAATTGTGTCTCTTCTACGGACTGTGCCAAATTTGGCTTTAACAACGAGAATCTGGTTCGTGGCTGTCGTTTGAGAAACAACTCTGCTGGTGTTCTACCAGTAGTTGTATGAGGAGTATTTCGATATGTAATCAAAAAATTAGCCAATTTGTGATCCAATGACAACTGTCATTTCCTTGGGTTAGGATCTAACATTTGTTTTATGAGGGCACGTTTTATAATTTGTACAGTGCGCTCTGCTGCACCAATCGAAGCAGGGTGGTATGGTGGAACCTTCGTATGTTTCACACCATTTTTGCTCGTGAATTGTGCAAATTCTTCTGAAAGAAATTGTGGTCCATTATCCGAAACAATTTCTTCAGGGAGGCCAAATGCAGAAAATAATTTTCACAAAATGTCTAATGTTTTACTTGTTATTTTCCACATTGGAAACACCTCAACCCACTTCGAATGGCTATCAATCACAATGAACAATTGTTGTCGTTCTAACTCAGCAAAATCAATATGTAGCCTTTGCCACACCCTGGAAGGCCATTTCCGTGGCTGTAATGGTACTGGTGGTGGTTGTTTGCTTACCAATTGACATGTCGTACACTGCCTCACAATGTACTCTATATCTTTATCAAGACCTGGCCACCATAAATAACTGCTACAGAACTCTTGGTCAAGCACATTTCCAGGTGCTGGTCATGGAGGTCTCCTAATAATTTGGACTTGAATTTATTTGGTATAACCACTCTTGTACCCCACATGATACAATCTTTATCGACTGATAATTCATTCCTACAAATGAAGAATGGATGTGTATCTTTGTCTGTTACCTGGTTTGGCCATCCATTTGCAATATACTCATACACCTTTGACATCACTGGGTCACGTTTGGTTGCTCTACCAATCTCTTCAGCTGTGACTGGCAGTTCATCAATGTATGAAAAATAAAACACTTCTTCCCTATCGGGTGTAACTTGTGATGGGGAAGGCAATCTACACATTGCATCAGCATTACTGTCATCAGCTGATTGTCTGTATTCAAAATCATATGTATATGCTGACAAAATCAAAGCCCATCTCTACATTCGGGCTGCAGCTAAGGTTGGAACTGGGGACTTTGGATGGAGGATTGCTGTTAGGGGCTTATGGTCCGTAACGATGGTAAACTTACGACCATACAAGTATTTGTGAAAATTCTTGACCCCAAAAATTAATGCCAAAGCTTCCCTTTCAATTTGCGCATAATTACTCTCACTGGCACTGAGAGTGTTATAAGCAAAAGCAATTGGTCTCTCCTCCCCACTACTTAATACATGAAAGATTACTGCCCCAACTCCATACGGAGAGGCATCACATGCTATCTTAATCTCCTTAGATATGTCATAGTGAACTAACATGGTGCTCTCTACCAATTTGCTTTTACACTCCTTGAATGCTGTATCGCATTGTTTTGACCACTTCCAATGGGCCTGTTTTTTTCAAAAGTTCATTCAGTGATGTAATACTGTAGCCAAATTTGGTAGGAACTTCCCATAATACTTTAAAAGACCCAAAAATGCACAAAGTTCAGTGACATTCCTGGGAGTGGGTGCATTTCTAATTGCATCCAATTTTTCCATGGTTGGATGTAAACGATCTTTGTCTACTCTGTACCCTAAGTACTCCTCTGAGTTTTTAAATAACTCACACTTACGAGCAGACACTCATACTCTGTGCTTCTCTAGCCGTTTGAGGACTTCATTCAAAATGTTATTATGAATTTGCCTATTTGGTGCTGAAATTAGTATGTCATCCAAATAACATACCACCCCTTCAATACCTTGCAAAATCCGGTTCATCACCCCTTGGAATATGGCAGGGGCGGAAGACACTCCAAATGGTAGCCTATTAAATTGATATAGGCCTAGATGAGTATTTATAGTCAAACATGACTTGGACTCCTCATCTAATTCAAGCTGTGTAGGCATTCGTAAGATCCAGTTTTGAGAAGATCTGACCACCTGTCAGTGTTGTGAACAAATCTTCTATATTCGGCAATGTATTGGGGACATTACCCTCTAGAACCTGGTTTACGGTTACTTTATAATCACCACACAATCTTACCTTACCATCGGACTTAGGTACAACAACAATGGGTGTAGCCCAATTACATCGACCTATCTTGCAAATAATGTTCTCAGTCTCTAGTCTTTTGAGTTCTTGCTCAACTTTCTCCTAAAGTGCATATGGTACGGAACGTGGCTTGTAGTAAACCGATCTAGCATCCTTCTGTACCCTGACACTCGCCTTGAAGCCTTGGATCGGACTGCCTGTTTTGCAGAACACTTTCGGATACTGCTTGATAACCTCATCCGTTGATGAAAATCTCGCTTCCACACAGAAAATCTTACTCCAATCCAGCTTCAGTGAGCTCAACCAATTTCTTCCTAGTAAGGCAGACTTGTCTCCTTTCACTACTATTAGAGACAAGTTCTGAAATTGATCTTTATATTTCACCGGTACGGTGATACGATCTACCACAGGAATTTTCTCTCCTGAGTAGCCTCGCAGCTCTATCTTGGATTTCTCCAGTTGGAAATCACGCAATTTGTCTCGGTACAGTGACTCCGGTACTACACTCACGGATGCATCCATGTCAATTTCCATTGGTATCTTGAATTCCGCAACATCTATGTGGATTTTGATGCTTTCCGAATTGCTGTCCGTTAACCTCGTGCTCCTGATGACGTGTAACTCTAACATCTCCTCGTCCTGTTGTTGTTCTTCCATGCTATATAGTCTCTTTGGATTATTACTCATAGCTTTGAACGCTGGACTCATAGCTTTAAAAACTGGTTTACCCTTCATTCGGCATGCCCAGTCTTCCTGCAGAAGAAACACTCTGCCTTCACGTATGGACAACTTTGAGCAATGTGTTGTCCCAGGCACCTATAGCATGACTTCGACGCTCTGGTAGAATTTCCAGTTTCTGAGACTTTCGGCCATGCCCATCTTTTACTTTGAACCTGCAGGTGATTTTCCTCGGTTGACTGACAACCGTAATCATTATTTAATTCTCGGGAATATTGTTTGGCCATGCTCATCGACCTCACTGTCAACAAGTAATCTCAAAAATCAAATCATCCATCGTCAATAACTTCCTTCTGCTCACATCATTTTTCACCCCACAAACAAAACGATCCCGTAATGCTCGGTTTTGAAAGTTTCCAAAATTACAGTGCATCGATAGTTTTTTTAATGCTATGATGTAATCACCGATACTTTCATCAGCCTTTTGATTCCGAATCCCAAAACGACAGCTTTCAGCAATTTCTAACAGTTTGGGTTTATAGTGCTGCTCCAGCTTCATTAAAATCTCTTTAAGCGTTGTGTCCTTTAGCTCGTCAGGCACAAGCAGATTTACAAGGATTTTGTATAATGCCGGACCTGCCTCCGATAAGAAGATCGCTTTCTTATGTTCCGACACAGCCTGGTTCTGGACTGCATTGTCTGGAACTTCGATTATGTTATTTGCAGTGAAATACATTTCTATCCAATCCACATACGCTTTAAAACGTTCCCGGTCGTGTCTACATTCACCCAAATGTCCCAATAAACCTGCCATTTTAATCTCTAGCTGTTCACACCATGTGCTGTATTTTACCTCGGATTTTGTAGTTTTTTTCCAAAGACAGAAACTTCCAAAGTCTCTCTATCGGCTGGCTGAATCCTTCACCAACAAAATTTTAGCTTTAAATCATCCGAAAAATCCCATCTCAGTCGCCAACTGTGATATATTCAGAGCGCAAGCACACACAGCTCCTAACATGAGACAGCTCCCTCAGAAGTCTATGGAAACTGCCTAGTTCTGTTTAATGATTAACTATGCACTTGCAGTGCACAATACGTCCACATCCACAGTGTGGAGCTACAAACATTACAAGCTTACAGATATTACACTGTGTACCATCTATAAGATGCACTACGGCAACTCGCCAAGGCTTCTTTGGCAGCAGCTTCCAAACCCGCAACCTCTGCAACCTAGAAGAACAAGGGCAGCAGGCACATGGGAGCACCATCACCTGCAATTTTGCCTCCAAGTCACACACTATCCTGACTTGGAAATATATCGCCGTTCCTTTATAGTCGCTGGGTCAAAATCCTGCAACTCCCTCCCTAACAGCACTGTGGGAGTACCTTCACCACACGGACTGCAACGGTTCAAGAAGGCGGCTCACCACCACCTGCTCAAGGGCAATTAGAGATGGCATTAAATGCTGACCTTGGCAATGACACTGACATACCAGAAATGAATAAAAAAAGAACTTGAGGTGGAATGTAAAGAAATTGGCTGGTTTCCCTGGCCTCAGCCTCCTGTTGTCATTTAAATGTGAGGGGCAGTCAAGGTCAGATGGCTCAGATGGCTGCTTTTGAGGGAGCAAAATTTACACCACTGATTCGCTTTAATAAAAATATTGTGTGCACTGCTTATGCCACATCAGCAGCTGCAGTGGCCTGATCGGGCCCACTTTCTGATACATCAACTGCTTATTTCAGGAGGAGGAGGGGAAGTGGATACCACCAGATATGGCATTCCCTTGAGAGACGGAAGCCTCATCCAATACTACTCCATGTCCCTGCTGCTGGACACTCCTTCAGCATGTCCATTGATCTGTATAGAAGCAGACTCTTGTCAGCAATGAAGTCAGTGAAGCACTGCTTCAAGCTTCTCTCAGTCCAATTCCTTCAGCATGTTGTAGAAGGGAGCTCAAGACCTCTATAGCAGCAGTTTGAGTATTCATGAAAGATACTCTGACTTGATTTAGAAGAGACAGTGAGGCGTATAATATGTGGCAGAAGATATCTATGGAGAAGCAGAAGGAAGCTTGTCAAAAGGGGTTGGGCCCACAACATCAACAGAAGAGGAGGTTGGCAGTGTCAGATGAGGTGGAAGACAAAAAAGAGCATTGGCAGAAGCAAAAGGAGGAATGGGGGTATGAACGGTAGAGACTGGGGAGAAGTGGCTTCAGGTGGGAGCAGAGTACGTCAGAAGGCAGTTAGCATAGAGGCAAAGAAGCTCAGGTCCACAGCAGCATGTGCGCGCAAGTGGACCAGCAAAGGTAATTTTGGATGATATATACAAAATGTAGAAGTTAAATGTGGCTAAGGGAATCTTGAACAGATTTGTGGGCAGTGGCATTGGGGAGTTCACTCTTCTTTTTTCGTTTGGTAGTAGCAAAGCAAATTAAATGTCAATATCTAAGTCAGATATCCGGTGTAACAGCATAGATATCTTGAAGGCTGTCTGCAAATTTCCTCTGAGGGCAGTGCTCAGTGATGTGCTCCAGGGTCTGATTAGGAGCTCCACAGTCGCATGATGGGGATGTTTTAATCTTCCATCTATGAAGCAGGTGGCAGCATCCACCATGACCAGTTCTGAGACGGTTGATGGTTGTCCACTGTTTGCGAGGAAGGTTTGATCCTTGAGGTTGTACTGTGAGGCCCTGTTTAAGGAATCCATTCTGTCGTGTCCCTGCACCGTACTACAAACTCACACGAGGCATGTACTGCAGACACAGTCACTATGTAACCTTATCCTTTATTCCCAGGAGCAAGGAGTCTTGACCCTGGGTGGGACTTCCCCTTTTATACCTGGAAAACCAGGTGAGGAGTGTCTCCCACAAGTTCACCCCCTGTGGCCAGGGTGTGCATTTCTAGGGTATAAGTACAGTGTACAGGAGTTGCATGAAAGTTAGTTACATGAAGATTACCGTTGCATGATGGTTATATACATGACATCACCTCCCCCCTTACATCTTTTTGTGTCAAAGGTTAAGTCTTTCAGGTGGTCGATGCTCTCTCGTGGAGCGCCGCAGTTGTGGCTCTGGTGGCTGGGCCTCGGCACGCGTCTCTGTCACCTGAGGTGATACCGGGCTGTCCAGGCTGGCCGCAGGGATTGTGCATGCTGTGGATTGTCCTTGTTGCTCGTCCACTAGCAGTAGTGTGGGTGACATCTCATGCTCTTCTTCAGGTTCCTCTATGTCTATGCTGAACCTTTTCTTTACTTGGTCCAAGTGTTTGCAGCATATCTGCCCATTGTTTAGACCCTATTCCCTTCTTTGCCAATTACTGTGCCCTCAAGCCACTTGGGTCCCAAAGCATGGTTAAGAACAAATACCGGGTCATCCATTTCTATACACCTCCCCATTGAGTTTTGATCATGGAACTCGGTTTGAGACTGGCGCTTGCCCTCAACAATGTCTGCCAGGGCTGGGTGAATGAGGGACAGCTGCGTTTTAAGCGTGCGTTTTATGAGAAGTTCCGCTGGTGGGACTCCCGTGAGCGAGTGCAGGCGGGACCTGTAGGCCAGCAGGAGGCGCGATAGGCGGTACTGAAGGGAGGGTCCTTGGATGCGTAGCATGCCCTGTTTTATGACTTGGACCGCACATTCCGCCTGGCCATTGGAAGCCGGCTTATGGCGATGTCCAGACGTGTTTGATACCATTGCCCGACATAAACTCCTGGAATTCATGGCTGGTAAAACACGGGCCATTGTCGCTGACCAGAATGTCTGGCAAGCCGTGCGTCGCGAAAACCGTACGCAGACTCTCCACGGTGATGGATGTCGTGCACGAGTTTAATATGATGCACTCGATTCATTTCAAGTATGCATCGACAACGATCAGGAACATTTTTCCCATGAACGGGCCAGCATAGTCTACATGAATACGTGACCATGGCCTGGTGGGCCAGTGCCACGGGCTGAGTGGGGCCTCCCTGGCGGCATTGCCCAGCTGGGCACACGTTGTGCACCTGCGAAACCAGTGTTCCAGGTCTGAGTCAATCCCCGGCCACCATACATGTGACCGGACAATGACCTTCATTAATACGATGCCAAGGTGCTCGCTGTGGAGTTCTCTGATGAATGCTTCCCTGCCTTTCTGGGTCATGACTACCCAGCTGCCCCATAGCAGGCAGTCGGCTTGGATGGAGAGCTCATCCATCCGTTTCTGAAACGGTCTGACCTCTTCGGGGCACGCCCTGTGTGCGGGCGCCCAATTCCCAGTCAGGACACATTTCTTTATCATGGATAGGAGGGGTTCTCTGTTGGTCCAGAGTTTGATCTGGCGGGCTGTGATGGGGGAGCCTGCGGTGTCAAAAGCCTCTGCGGCCATGACCACCTCGGCGCTTTGCTCCGCTGCTCCCTCGGTGGTGGCCAATGGGAGCCTGCTGAGCGCGTCTGCGCAATTTCCGGTGCTTGGCTGGTGCCGTATGATGTAGTCATACGCAGCCAGCGTGAGAGCCCATCGCTGTATGTGAGCTGACGCATTGGCATTGACAGCCTTGCTGTCGGACAGCAGGGATGTTAACGGCTTGTGGTCCGTCTCTAGCTCGAACCATCTACCGAAAAGGTACTGGTGCATCTTTTTCACACTGTAAACACAAGCGAGTGCTTCCTTTTCGACCATGTCGTATCCACGCTCTGCCTGGGAGAGTGACCTGGAGGCGTAAGCCACCGGTTGGAGTCGGCCGTCGTCATTACCCTGCTGCAACACACACCCAACCCCGTAGGACGATGCATCGCACGTTAAAACCAGTTTTTACAGGGGTCATACAAAGTCAACAGGTTCCTCACCTTATTGAAAGCCCGTTCTTGACAGTCCCCCCAAAGCCATTCACAACCTTTATGCAGGAACATGTGTAATGGCTCCAACAATGTGCTTAAGTTCGGCAGAAAGTTCCCGAAATAGTTCAAAAGTCCCAGGAATGATCGCAGCTCCGACGTATTGCCAGGCCTGGGCGCCCGGCGGATCGCCTCCGTTTTTGATTCAGTGGGCCGGATCCCATCTGCGGCAACCCTCTTGCCCAAAAACTCAACCTCTGGGGCCAAAAACACATACTTGGCCTCTTTCAGCCGCAAGCTTACCCGGTCCAGTCGGCGTAGCACCTCCTCCAGGTTGTGGAGGTGTTCCTCGGTGTCTCAACACGTTATAAGGATGTCGTCTTGGAATACGATTGTTCCAGGAATGTATTTGAGCAAGCTTTCCATGTTCCGCTGAAAGATAGCTGCCGCCGAACGAATGCCAAACGGACACCTGCTGTAGATAAATAATCCCTTGTGCGTTGTGATGGTGGTCAGAAGCTTGGATTCTTCAGCCAGTCCCTGAGTCATGTAGGCCGAAGTGAGGTCCAGCTTCGTGAACAGCTTGCCACCTGCTAGCGTGGCAAAAAGGTCCTCCGCTCTCGGGAGTGGGTATTGGTCTTGCAGCGACACTCGGTTGATGGTGGCTTTGTAGTCACCACAAATCCTGACCGAGCCATCTGCTTTAAGGACAGAAACAATGGGACTTGCCCAGTCGCTGAATTCAACAGCCGAAATTATGCCCTCTCTGAGCAGCCTGTCCAATTCACTTTCAATTTTCTCACGCATCATATACGGCACCGCTCTGGCTTTGTGGTGGAGTGATGCGTATCACTACTTTAGTGCCCTTGAACGTTCCGACACCGGGTTGAAACAGTGACCCGAATTTTGGTAGGGCCTATGAGCATGAACTTCGCTCCACAGATGAAATGGCGTGCACATCCCCCCATTTCCAGTTCATCTCGGCAAGCCAGCTCCTCCCCAAGAGCACGGAGCCATTTCCCGGGACGATCCAGGGTGGCAGCCAGTTCTGTGATCCATTATGTGTTACCACCAAGTTTGTACTGCCTAGCACTGGGATGATCTCTTTGGTGTATGTCCGTAGCTGCGTGTCAATGTGTTCCAGTTTGGGCCTGCTAGCTCTGTGTGGCCATAGTCTCTCAAATTGCTGGGTGCTCATAAGTGACTGGCTAGCTCCCGTATCCATCTCCATGCGCACCCGGATGCCATTCAATAAAACTTTCATCATCATGGGTGGTGTTTTAGTGTATGAGCTGTGGATGTCAGCCACGTGAACCTGCTGAACTTCAGCATCCATGGCTTTTCCCCAGGCATCATCCTACATTGCAGACCCCTTGTCTGGTTCCTCTGTCTCGCAGATTAGCCTCGCCACAGCCTTTTTGCAAATCCTGGCCAAGTGTCCACTGATGTTACAAATCCTACAGGTATATTGCTGGAACCTGCAGCTTTTCGCAGTATGTCTACCCCCGCATCTCCAGCATGAGCTGAGATTGTTGTTAACAAAGGGACTGTTACCAGGCATTCCTCTCTGCCCATTTGGTTGTTTCTAAGCACTCTGATGGTGGGTGTTAATGGAACCATCGCGGGACGCATTGTTCCTCGTGATGGCGTGAATTGCCAATCCCCTTTCCATTGTCCCTGTTGCAGGCCCACCCTAGAGTCTGTTGCTGCCTGAGTGGTTTCGAAATGCCCTTGCCTGCCTGCGGGGTCCCTAGCCGCGTTCACAATGTTAACTCCCTGGTCCATCGCCACGTTGGGACCAGGGTTGCATGCGTAAATTAGCTTGGTCTTCTCTTCCCCTGCCATGAAGGTCTGAGCTATCAACGCCGCCCCTTCTAAAGTCAAGTCCTTGGCCTCTATGAGCTTCCTGAAAATCCCAGCATGATTAATGCCCTCAATGAAAAAGTCCCTTAACATCTCCCCGCTGCAGGCATCTGTGAACTTACAGAGACTGGCCAAGCGCTGCAGGTCTGCAACGAAGTCTGAGATGTATTGTCCCTCCCAATGCCGGTGTGTGTAGAACTGGTGCCTGGCCACATGTGCGCTACTCGCCGGCTTGAGATGCTCACTGATCAGCTGGCTGAGCTCTTCAAAGGACTTGTCCGCTGGCTTTTGGGGTGCGAGCAGGTCTTTCATCAACGCATACGTCTGTGGTCCGCAGCTGGTCAGTAGATGCGCCCTCTGCTTGTCAGCCGCTGTCGTTCCCAGCCAGTCCTTCGTGACAAAGCTCTGCTGGAGTCTTTCCACGAAGTTGTCCCAGTCCTCACCCACACAGTAACGTTCCTCTGTACTACCGGTGGACATCCTCGTGGTTCGGTGATTCCCGTTTCTCGTCGCCAAATGTGGTGTCCCTGCACCGTACTACAAACTCACACGAGGCATGTACTGCAGACCCAGTCACTACGTGACCTTTGCCTTTATTCCCAGGACCAAGGAGTGCTGACCCTGAGTGGGACCTCCCATTTTGTACCTGGAAACCCAGGTGAGGAGTGTCTCCCACAAGTTCACCCCCTGTGGTCAGGGTGTGCATTTCTAGGGTATAAGTACAGTGTACATGAGTTGCATGAAGGTTACAGTTACATGAAGATTACCATTGCATGATGGTTACATACATGACACATTCCATATGTCACAGTTCTTCCAAGCATTTCGCCATCAGTCATCAAGGCTGAAGGGCGATCGCTGAAGGGGTTAGGCGAAGGTCCAACATGACCTTCCAGATTGGAGATGGGTTGGTGGTAGATTGTTTAAGTCAGCCTGGATCGCATTTCTTTGCTGGTGTAGCGGTTGTATTCTCTGGAGACTGCATGTTCACGGCGTAGGTGTGGTGGTGCAATGTTTGCAAGCACGGAGGCCAAGGTGTTGGTGTCGATAAAGCGTACCCGTGATAATTCTCATAGTAGAATTCAGTTGGACATGCGGACTTGTTAACCATGCCGGAGAGCAGTACGCCACTGTAGAGTACCACCAAGGCGAGTGCTGCCGTACGGAGGGTTTGAGCGTCTGTTCCCCAAGTGGATCCAGTGAATTTCTGGATAAAGTTTAGTTACTGCTCTTTAGTTTCTTTCCAAGGTTCTGGAGATGTTGTCTATGTCATATATGTACTTTTTGGATCACTAGCCACTAGATGGCATCACTGTTGGAGGCCATTGAGCTGCACACACGTGTGTGCAGCCCAAGTATAAAAGGCCAGCCATTTTGTATATTCGTCACTTTGGGCCTTAATAAAGTAGAGCCAAGGTCATAGCTCTTGGAGTTTAACAGTACTCAGTCTAACAGTTATTGCATACACAAATAGTCTATATGACAGGATGCGATCAAGCATGACTCCTAAATAGCAGGGTTTTTTGGCATGGTAGGGAGTTCACGACAAAGAGTGAATGGGGAAGCAAAGACAAAATAAGAGCTATATTTAAAAAAATGTTTTTTTGACATTTTAAATTTTGGGGTACAAGGTTAATATTCCAGCAGTAAAGCTATTGCTATCATCTAAGCCTTATTACAGTCATATTATGGTGTGAGCTGAAAAAATGGCGGGCCCAGAAAGCCTGAAATTTCTTGAACTGCCAGTGGTCTGAATGTTATCATCTGTTTGTATCAAGTACACCATGTTCCTGTTTTGTAATGTATCATTCTCTACATTCATATAATTGTACTATTGTCACAGCCAATAATGTAATTACTGCCACTATAAAATGGCTGCTGGTTTCAAAAATTATTGGCACAGATTTTGCAGTCAGCAGCGAATGGTGCTGACCTCGAAGAAAGTTTCCCACAAAGATGTAGCAGGCTGTATTGTGTCGAATTCCCTTATTCCGATGTCAGTCTCAATCTGACCCCATCTATAGGCGATCTGTGGTGTCCAAGAATTGTGAAGTCATCAAGCAGTTTGAGCAGCTAATCAGATTGAAGAATGATCACAGACCACAAAGTAAAAAACACTGATTATCATTCACTTTTTAATAATTTTACAGAAAGCGGAATAAAAATTGGGACATACACGTAGGATTAAGGTAAAAGCTGAAATATCAAACAAAAAAAAACATTATAATTAATTTTTATTATTTTAAAAATCTATGGCATTTTTATCATGGAATGGAGGGAATGACACTCCACATTTATAAAATTCATTTTTCAGAGCCAGAGAGGTTGTTCAGCAGTAATTATCATTTAGTATGCCATTTAAGAACTCAGTTGCACCTCATTCAACACGGTTTAACTTTTTCAATGGTTCCTACAGTGAGAATAGTGCGTAAAAAATTTGAAGTTCACGTCAAATCACTTAATTCTGTGTTGATTGCATCTGCGAAGACTGCAACAGCGCACCCTGTGGAGAAGCAGAGTATCGCTGACAGCAACTTCCGGATTTCAGCGTTTAACTGCGTATGTGTGTGGACGCCAGAAGTTGCTGGCAGTTTTACACACCGTCTTTACAACTGCAAATTCCGGGCCATTAATTAGGCTCCACATGAACCTTTATATTACATCATTTTACGATCTGTTTCTGTTGCTCAGGTAAAAGACACTTGGGTGTGATTATAAGGTAGAAATCCAATCGTAGCAAAGCTTGACTCGTTTACAGCTTGAAGATTAGTGCCTTGAAATTATTCCAGGATATCTATTACTTTAGACTACTCATTTTATGTGTTTGCTTTGTTCAGTTTTGAGCAATTATTGAAACAATAGTGCCTGCCAGTATAAATACTGACTACTGATATGCTCCATGTTATTGACTGGCGATGAGTTTTAATGTAACATTAATTACTGCATGTTTATCAATGTAGAACTTACATTTGATTATCAGGAAATTCTATAGATAATTTAAATTGCAAATCAATAATATGTAAATGATTGTCAGACTGTAGATATTTAAATACAACTATATTCACTCTATGAAGTATTTGTTTTAGTAAATAGTAATGAGAAAATACAAAGGGCCTGTTGGCTCCTTTAGCATGTGAACTGAAAAATGCGTCAACAAAATATTCAAAATTGTTTTCCTTAAAAATGATTCCAGCTTACTTTAACAATAGAACTTGGAATGACACCTTTGTGCCATTAGTCCGTGATTAAAAAAAGTAATGTAATAATGGCATATTTGTTAATAAAACTAATGGTGTTTCCCCTCATCAAACTGGCATACTGATTGACCGACCTTCTCATACAACAACTTGCACCTTTGATGTAAATAAATGTCCAAAGGTGCTTCAGGAGGCCTTATCAAACAAAATTTGACAATAAGCCACATGAGATATTAGGACAGGTGTCCAAATGCTTGGTCAAAGAGGTAGGTTTTAAGGGGCTTCTTAAAGGAGGAGAGAGAGGTTTAGGGATGGAATTCCAGAGCTGAGGGCTGAAACAGCTAAAGGCACAGCTCCCAATAGTGCCTGAATCATAGAAGGATGTAACCACATAAAGTGGGAATGTCACCAACAAGTGCTCTTTGGAAAATCAAATCAAATCATAAAGTAATAACCTCTCAAATATTTCAGTGTTCCAGCAGCTATCAGGGCACAAATCGAGTCTTCTCTCCTCATCACAGTTGTCCCTGGAAGCAACCAGTTATCCCAATATAAGGGTGTGTGTGGAAGAGAAGTTACAAAGTAAGAAATTCTGTATTTGACACACGAGGATTTTAACACAATCTTTATTACATGAGCCAAGTGAATAGATATATTTGTAATTTATTGGGTGTTCTACAACACTGCAAAACCTACTGCTGCTGACATATTACAAAGGAATCCTTCACAAGTGGCCACTCTATCTAAATCCTATCTAAATCGAGACTAGAACTAGGGGGCACAACCTCAAATTACGGGGGAGCCAATTTAAAACCGAGTTGAGAAGGAATTTCTTCTCCCAGAGGGTTGTGAATCTGTGGAATTCTCTGCCCAAGGAAGCAGTTGAGGCTAGCTCCTTGAATGTATTCAAGTCACAGATAGATAGATTTTTAACCAATAAGGGAATTAAGGGTTACGGGGAGCGGGCGGGTAAGTGGAGCTGAGTCCACGGCCAGATCACCCATGATCTTGTTGAATGGCGGAGCAGGCTCGAGGGGCTAGATGGCCTACTCCTGTTCCTAATTCTTATGTTCTTATGTTCATTTTCAAAATCAGGCACAGCTATTTTAAATTGTTTCAGCAGACAAATATTAGTTTAATTTACGTGACATAGCTCACTCACATTAGCAATTCTTAGATACTACACTGTAAGGCTACCAAACTTGTTGTGCTGCATAGAATAGTACAACACAGAAGGAGGCCATTCGGCCCAGCGCGTCTGCGCTGGCTTTTTTGAAGGGCGATCCAGTTCGTCCCACTCCCTTGCTCATTTCTCATATCCCTGCAATTTTTTCTCCTTCAAGTATTTATCCAATTCCCTTTTGAAAGGTACTATTGAATCTGTATCCACCACCTTGTTCAAACAGTGCATTCCAAATCCTATTTAACTTCCTCATATTATTGGGATAAATAACTTAGGGTCTCAATAGTTCACTGGAAATCTGAGCAGGCAATGATTTTTCATTATTTCTCTCGGAATGTGGGTGATGCTGGAAAGGTCGCATTTATTGCTCTGAGAAGGTGTGAGCGGTCCATCATGAATTGCTGCAGTCCGTATGGTCATGGTGCTCCCACAATTAGTGTTGGAGAAGAACTTCCAGGACTTTAAACCTGTGACGATGAAGGAATAGCCATGTTTACATAAGAACATAAGAAATAGGAGCAGGAGTAGGCCATTTGGCCCCTCAAGCCTGCTCCGCCATTCAATAAGATCATGGCTGATCTGATTTTGGCCTCAACTCCACTTCCCCACTTGCTCCCCATAACCCTTGCCTCCCTTATCGTTCAAAAATCTGTCTATTTCTACCTTAAATACATTCAATAACCCAACCTCCACAGCTCTCTGAGGCAGAGAATTCTAAAGATTCACGACCCTCTGAGAAATTCTTCCTCATCTACATTTTAAATGGGCGACCCCTCAATCTAAAACTATGCCCCCTAGTTCTAGATTCCCCCACAAGGGGAAACATCCTCTCTGCATCTACCCTGTCAAGTCCCCTCAGAATCTTACACGTTTTAATGAGATCAACTTTCAGTCTTCTTAACTCCAATGCGTATAGGCCCAACCTGCTCAACCTTTCTTCATATGACAACCCCTTCATCTCAGGAATCAACCTCGTGAACCTTCTCTGAACTGCCTCCAATGCAAGTATATCCCTCTTTAAATATGGAGATCAAAACTACCCAGTGGCCTTACCAATACCCTGTACAGTTGTAGCAGAACTTCCCTACTTTTATACTCTATCCCCCTTGCAATAAAGGCCAACATTCATTTGCCTTCCTAATTACTTGCTGTACCTGCATACTAACTTTTTGTGTTTCTTGTACAAGGACCCCCAGATCCCGCTGTAATGCAACATTTTGTAATCTCCCCATTTAAATAATAATTTGCTTTTTTATTTTTCCTGCCAAAGTGGATAACCTCACATTTTCCCACATTATACTCCATCTGCCAGATTTTTATCCCGTCACTTAGTCTATCTATATCCCTTTGCAGATTCTTTGCGCCTTCCTCACAACTTGCTTTCTCACCTATCTTTGTATCATCTACAAATTTGGCTACATTACACTCGGTCCCTTCATCCAAGTCATTAATATAGATTTTAAATAGTTGATGCCCCAGTACTGATCCCTGTGGCACACCACTAGTTACAGTTTGCCAACCTGAAAATGACCCATTTATCCCGACTCTCTGTTTTCTGTTAGTTAGCCAATCCTCTATACAGGCTAATACATTACCCCCAAGCCCGTGGGCTGTTATCTTGTGCAGTAACCTTTTATGTGGCTCCTTATTGAATGCTTTCTGGAAATCCAAATACACGACATCTACTGATTCCCCTTTATCCACCCTGCTCGTTACATCCTCAAAGAACATCAGCAAATATTTCAAACATGATTTCCCTTTTATAAAACCATGCTGACTCTGCTCAACTGCATTATGATTTTATAAATGACTGCTTCCTTAATGATAGACTCTAGCATTTTCCCAATGACAGATGTTAGGCTGATAGAGAATTCAAGCTCTGCAGCCTGGCTGCAGTTTTTGAGAAAGCACAGACCACATTGCATTAAGTCATCAATCAACTTGACATTTTAGGACCTTGGGTAGCGAGCCAATTAAAGGTTAACAGACTATCAAATGAGCCAATAAGGTCAAAGAAGGCGAGTTCTTTTCTGTAAATTGAACCAGGTATAAGTACAGCCATTTTGGCCATGTGGTCTCAGAAGAACAAAGGCCTGGCTTAAAGCCAGAAGCTTGTTGCTGCTGCCAGAATAAAGTTATATTAAAACTACAACCGGAGTTCGTATTTCATTGGGAATTAAGAGATCGAACAGGCTAACTGCTCTATAATTGCCTGCTTTCTGTCTCCCTCATTTTTTACATAGGGGTGTTACATTTGTGGTTTTCCAGTCCGCTGGGACCCCTCCAAAATCCAGGGAATTTTGGTAGTTTACAACCAATGCATCCACTATCTCTGCAGCCACCTCTTTTAAGACCCTAGGATGCAGGCCATCAGATTCAGGAGACTTGTCCATCTTTAGATCTATTAGTTTGCCTAGTACTTTTTCTCTAGTGATAGTGATTGTTTCAAGTCTCCCCACCCCCACCAAATAGCCCCTACTAACTCAGTAGTTCCACCAAGGCACTTCCTCAATTTCACCAACATTCACCATGTAAACAAAAATAATTTAAAAAGCAGAAATGTACAAAATATTGCCATTAATCATGATTCTTTAGAAATACTTGATTTTCCAAAGAGCACAGTTGGTGACACTCCCACTTATGTGGTTACACCTTTCTTTGGGCCAAGTTTCGGCCTGATTTGCTCCTGTTTTTTTGGAGCAACTGGTTTAGAATGGAGATCTTAGAAATTGCAATTCTCGGCATTTAGTTTGCTCCAGTTCTAGTCAGTTAGAACAGTTTCAGTTTGGAACAGATTTTTTTTTCAAAAGGGGGCGTGTCCGGCCACTTACGCCCGTTTTGAAAGTTTAGGCAGTGAAAACTTACTCCAAACTAACTTAGCATGGAGTATGTGTAGATTTTTGTACGCTCAGAAAAACCTTGCCTACACTTAGAAAATCAGGCGTAGGTAATGGGGGGCGGGGGGGCGCGCAGGTTTAAAGGGAAGTTTACAAACATTAAACACTTCAGTTTTACAAATAAAGAGCCATCATCAATAATAAATGACAAATACACCAATAAATCAACCAATAAATCAATCCAAAAAAAATTAATTAAAAAAATTAAAAAATCAATAAATAAAACATTTTCTACTTACCGACTGCAGCACCGGGAGCCCTCCAGCAGTGTGCTGGGATGGCCCCCCGCTCTCAGTGTGTCTCTGTCTGTGTGTGTCTCTCTCATTCTGCCTGTCAGTGTCTGTGTTTCTGACAGCGAGGGGGAGGGGGAGGGGAGAAAGTGGGTGAGGGAGGGAGGGGAGAAGGAAGGGAGGGAGGGAAGAAAGAGGGAGGGAGGGGGAGAAGGGAGGGAGGAAATCGGGAGGGGGAGAAGGGAGGGAGAGAGGAGAAGAGAGGGAGGCTGAACGGGCCTGGCCCGGCCGGGCCCAAGAGTTTGGGCGGGGTCCGCCCCCAGCACCGGAGTTAAAGGTAGGTGGCCGGGGGTTGGGTCCGGGGGGGGGGGGGGGGGGTAGCGGGAGTCGGGTCGGGTCCGGGAGCGGAGCGGGAGTCGGGTCGAGTCCGGGGCGGGGGAGCGGGAGTCGAGTCAGGTTGGGTCCGGGGTGAGGGTCGGGTCCGGGGGAGGGGGAGCGGGAGTCGGGTCAGAAGGGGAGTCGAGTCAGGTCCGGGGGGGAGTCGAGTCGGGTCCGGGGGGGGAGTCGGGTCGGGTCGGTGGGGGGAGTCGGAGTGAGAGCTGGGGGGCGGGGGGTGGGTGTTTGAGAGAGCCAGCTGAAGGGAGGAAGGTGGGACTGGGCGTGGGAGATGCAGCCTGATCCACGCCGCCCCAGTGAGCCCATTCGGCCAGGGCCTAGGGGCTGCGTGCTTTGGGCCCCTCTCACACAGTTTTGGGCGCCTGGAGCTACTGCACATGTGCGCCCACAGTAGCGCGCCTGTGCAGAGGTCCCGGCACTGTTTTTAGCGCAGGGACCTAGCTCTGCCCCCCACAGCTCGTGCTGCGCCGCGCCCAGCTCCAGAGGATCTGCAGGGAGCAGGAGAATCTGTAAATATTTTTTAGGCACACTTTCGGGCGCGAAAAACAGGCGTCCAGGTCAGGGCTGCGCCGTTCTAGGCACGGCCCAAAACTTGGGCCCTATGATTCTGACCAGGAATGCAAACGGAATATTGTTTTTGCTGTTTTGCAGCAAAAACTATTAAATATAAATTCTTTATTGCACAAGTTGCTGTAGTAGTTCAAAATTGTGTGTGAGTTGGAGGTGATGATATTCTCATGACATTGCTGCTATTGTCCTGTGGGGTAGGGGTTATGCAGTTGAAAGGTGCTATTGAAGTAAGCTTGGTGAGATGCTGCAGTACAACCTGGCTGAAATACAAAACATTATCCCGACGGCATGTTGAAACGTGCAGTAAAAATAGAAGTTTATCATTCCTTTGCACATTGGAAAATAGCTGCTATAATATTAGCATCAAAAGATCAGTGTCCAACAGTCACATGCTGAAACAAAACATTTTCATTTTGTATTAACACTAATCACTTGTGATTACAGTTAATCACTTGCACAGTACTTCTATTTATTAGCCTTTCCATTTTTCTTTGTTCCCATTGTTTTATAGTTAGAAATGTCACATGAATAAAACTCCGGATGATTATGGACGATTTACTTTGCCTATTGGTCAAATGAAGCATAAAGTCTTATTGTTAAATATTAAAAATAACTTACTAAATATCTAAAAAGCAGCGTGGATCATGTGGCATGCTTAAGCTACACCCAGTATTGTTTACAGTGACTATGTGTCTGAAAATTAGCTGGTTACAAAAACTCCTAATTGATTCATAAGAGTTTAGATAACTCCTTAAAATGTAGGCCTAGAAATTCGATAAAGCCTGAAAACGGGCGGTACCACCACGGTATCACAGTGGGCCGAGATTTACTCGCACCCATAAAAAGAGTGCAGGCAGCACTGTTATTTTGGTGCTGCCTACTGATTTCAGGCGGTAAAATTAGCAGGAGGCCGAAGATCAGGTCTAAAGTATCTGTACGACATGATCAGGAAATCGCGATTTATGAAAGTGAAGTGCAATGTTTTCGGTTATGTTTCTGGTGTTTTGTGGGTTGACAAAGAGGATATGAAAGATAAATCAAAGCCTAAACATGCACAAATTGGTCATATTTTAAATGATGTGGCAGTTCTGCAATAGTTTCTATTTTTGGAGAAATGCCTGTGATGTTTAGATTTATTTCACTACATATGGATTTTTTTCCATGTGTCAAATTTTAATTGAAAAGTAACATCAGCCTTGCAGATCTTACTTCCAGAAACATGTTAACTAAGTAAAGACAATCTTCATCGTCATCATCACCTCAACCAAATGCCAAGGTAAAAAAGCTCCATCATTCAATTGGTATATTTCTTTTTCCATTTGATCTAGTCAAGTACTGTAATCTGTCAGTCCATTTTCCTTTTTTATACAGCACTGCCAAATTCATAGTATAGCTAATCTGGCATAGACTCCATTCCACTGCAAGTTGTCAGTGTAACGCTCTCATCCCTGTGTTACGTCATATTGATCGAAAAACTCGTTGGCTGTGAATATTTTTACTGGTACAGTCTCATGATTAGCGCAATGTAGTAGAATCTCTGATAAGAGTGTTCATCAAGGGCACCAGACAGATCCTTAACCATTGGCCTTTACTCCTCGTCAAGAACCTTCTGGGGCTTACCACCCAATTTATGCCTAGGAATTAATAATACCTAAATTAGGCTCGCATCAACCAGTTTGGATTATTTTAATATTTATACGAACAGCTGGCGTGAATCAGCAGTCCTTTTACTCCAGCCTGTCTGGAGCCAATTTCACCCATTTTATACAAAACCTCCTTTATTTTTCTACGACATAATCCCCCACTTGGGATGCAAAGGTGAAAGGGTCTACCTTTGCTTTCCAAACTGGATTCGTTAACACTAGTGGATTATGCATTAAGGCGATAAAGGAAAAGCTAGTTATGGTGGGGGTGCCTACCACAAGTGTTTCATCATCATCATAGGCAGTCCCTCGAAGTGAGAATGACTTGCTTCCATGCCAAAAAGGGATGAGTTCACAGGTTCAATGAGTTCAATGAAGGACCTAATATTCCAGATCTCGAACTACATCGTGAAGGGTGGAAGATGCCTGTGCTTGAATTTTTTTAACGTGTGGTGGCCGTTGCACACCAGCCACCACACGGGCTTGACAGAGCTCGGTCTTGGTCCAGTGGCAAGGATTACCCAAGACTAACTGGAGACCAGCTCTGCTGCACAGACTGAGCACGCACACATATCACAGTGTGAGCTGGCCCGTGCTGCCCCTGGGCCCTCGCCTCCTCTGGGCCCCAGATTCACGCCTCTCCTGGGCCCCGGTCACTTCCCTCTATGAACTCTTGCTGCTCCTTAGACCCTCCTGCTGTGCCTGCCTGTCCTCCAAAATCAGCCCCCCTCATATCCCTAGCCCCCCAAATCAGCACCCCCAAATCAGCCCCCCCGCCATATCCCCAGCCTCTTCCCCCACCCCTCACAAATCAACCCCCCCATATCCCCAGCGCTCTCCTAAATCTGCACCCCCCCAAATCAGCACCCTCCCAAATCAGCTCCCCATATATTCTCAGTCCCCCCTCCCCAAATCAGCGCCCCCCCCTCCCCAAATCAGCACCCCTCAAATCAGCACCCCCCAAATTCCCAGCCCCCTCATATCCCCCCCCCAAAATCAGCCCTCACACCGCCACCCCCCGCCCAATCAGCTCCCCCCCCCAAATCAGCTCCCCACAAATGTTTACCATCACAACATCTAACAACCATAATGCTGGGTAAAGTGAATCTCTCTCAGCCAAATTAAGATTAGCATGTGTAGTAAATTCACAATAATATTCTACTAATCAGGTACTCGGATGGAAGGGCATACTAAAGGTAAAGGCATAAATGTCATAGGTGAACCTATCTTATATCTTGTTTGAAGAGAGTGTCTTCTCTGTTTCATGCTGTTAAGCTGTAATTTACAGTACAACCATAGTAAAAAGGTAATTAATATGCACATCATACAGGAAGTAGGTCTGGAGATGTATATTCATTATAGACATCATAATATCACATAAGAACAGAAGTTAAATAGCCTTTGCTGGGCAGAATCGCTTCTGCCACCAGCAGTGAAACAATTGGGAAGCCATCCTCCACCCAGAAATGCCCCTGGTGTTGCAACAGAGTCCCCCAGGCATTTGATGCACTGCAGACACCTTGGGCAGACCTCATAGTTTTAATGTGCTACAATTCGAAGTTACAATCTATAACTGGTAAATCCAGGATTCTCCAAAGCACAATCCAAGAAGACCTGATCCGATCGCAATTTAGAGTAAACATTAGGGCGTTTGTTTCATCTAAGGATAAGGGGTCTAAGGATAATGGGTAAGCCATTTAGGACCGAGATGAGGAGAAACTTCTTCACCCAGAGAGTGGTGAACCTGTGGAATTCTCTACCACAGAAAGTTGTTGAGGCCAATTCACTAAATATATTCAAAAAGGAGTTAGATGTAGTCTTTACTACTAGGGGGATCAAGGGGTATGGCGAGAAAGCAGGAATGGGGTACTGAAGTTGCATGTTCAGCCATGAACTCATTGAATGGCGGTGCAGGCTCGAATGGCCTACTCCTGCACCTATTTTCTATGTTTCTATACAAAGCTTAAGGTAGGCAACATGTGCTAGAAAGTGTAGCACCATTGGAGCAGGCCGGGCAGCGGAAGGAGCAGCGTGGCAGCCTGGCCCAGCAGTCTGCGCAGCCCCCGGCTTGTAAGCACCATCGGAGCAGGCCGGGGAGCGGAAGGAGCAGCATACCACTCCAGGGAGCAGCACGTGCTGGAGCAGGAGAGCAATGGCAGCGAACAGGGACTTCACCAAGGTCCAGGTCGGTGATTGGAGTGTGGGCAGATACATCAAGAGCGGCGAGATCGGGGCAAAGGAACGGCGAGAGACTGTAGAGGGACATGATTGGGGCCCAGGAGAGGCGTGAGTTCGGGGCTGTGATATATTCACAGAGCATAAGCACACACAGCTTTCTAACATGGCAGGCAGCTCTCTCGGAAGTCTCCGGAACCTCTGCTTCTGTTAATTATTAACTCTGTAGTTGCAGTACACAATATGTCCACATCCACAGTGTGGAGCTACAAACATTACAAGCTTACAGACATTACAGGAGCCCAGAAGAGATGAAGGCCCAGGGGTAGCACAGGCCAGCCCACACTGCGATATGTGTGTGCACTAGATCCGTGCAGTAGAGCAGGTCTCCAGTCGTCTTGGTTAATCAGTGCTATTGGACCAAGACCTAGCTCTGTCAAGCCCGTGTGGTGGCTGATGTGCAATGGTCACCACTCATTAAAAAAATCCAAGCACAGGCATCTTCCACCCTTCAAGATTTAGTTCGGTCCTGAAATTTTAGGTCCATCATTGAAACACCTGTGAACTTTGTGACGTGGAAGCAAGTCATCCTCGGTTCGAGGGACTGCCTATGATGATGGTGCCAATAAACTCTGTACTGTGAGCCAATGACCAAGTGTAACTTGGTCAGTCTTAAATGGCTTCCAGAAGTGAAGATGCAAAGGTGAAGTTCAGGTTATATACCGGGCCCAGCACGAGTGTACCCATGACCCTAGGACCTCCGACGGTAGTGCCCCCTGTTGGTGGGCAAACCTTATAAACATCCATTACATCATCCCCCCCCCCCCACCCAAGTTCTTGGTAGAAGTCCTTATTATAAGTTCAGACGGTCCGGAGCCCTTCACTCCCTGGTTGACCGTCTCAGTACAATCCCAGTGCTTTCTGAGTCTCTCATGACTTGGGGCTGGGCGTTGACCACAGTGGGTGGACGTGAGTTGGTTGGTCGTCTAAGCTCGCAGTGTCTTCTTCCAACTGTTCCGGTTCGTCAGTGTGTCTTAGCTTGATTTGATCAATGTGTTTCCTGCATATCTGCCCATTCTTGAGCTTAACCATATACACCTGGTTACCCTCCTTATCAGTAAAATTGCCCAGGAGCCACTTGGGCCCTTGACCATGGTTAAGTACATACACTGGATCATTTACAGATATGTCGTGTGACACTGTGGCGCGGTCGTGATACCACTGCTGGCGTTGACGTCGGGTTTCGACATGATCGTTAAGGTCAGGATGGACTAGAGAGAGCCTGGTTTTGAGGCCTCTCCATCAATAGTTCTGCAAGTGGGACCCCAGTGAGCATTCGTGGCCTTGTCCTGTAACTGAGCAGTATGCACGTTTCAGGCTCTGCTTGATGGTTTGAACTGCCGCTACGCTTGACCATTGGACATGGGTTTGAATGGGGCTGACCTCACGTATTTTATACCGTTGCGTTTCATGAACTCTTGAAACTCCAGGCTCATGAAACACGGTCCGTTGTCGCTGACAATGATGTCTGGCAGATCATGTGTGGCAAACATGGCTCTCAGGTTCTCAATGGTGGCAGTGGAAGTGCTGGATGACATGATCACACATTCTATCCATTTGGAGTATGCATCAACCACCACAAAAAACATTTTACCGTGGAAAGGGCCCACAAAGTCGATGTGGATTCTCGACCACGGTTTGGATGGCCATGACCACAGACTGAGCGGAGCTTCCTTTGGGGCATTGTTTAACTGCATGCAAGTGCTGCACTGATGCACGCATGTCTCTAAGTCCGAGTCAATGCCAGGCCACCAAACATGGGACCTGGCGATGGTCTTCATCATGACAATACCGGGATGCATACTATGTAACTCCCGTACAAATCTTGCCCTGCCTTTCTTTGGCATTACAAAACGATTATCCCACAGTAAACAGTCGGATTGGATGGAAAGCTCATCTTTGCGACGGCTGTACGGTTTGGTTTCATCACCCATTTCCTTGGGGATGGTCAACCAGTCCCCGTTAAGAACACAACGTTTTACAACCAATAGGGTCGGATCCTGGCTGGTCCAGGTCTTAAGTTGTTGAGCAGTGACAGGCGACCCTTCACTCTCAAAGGCATCCATGACCAGGAGTAGCTCTGCAGGCATTGGCGTTTCCACCTCCGGTGTGGGCAACGGTAACCGTCTCAATGCATCAGCGCAGTTGTCGGTGCCTGGTCTATGGCGAATGACATAATCATAGGCAGATAATGTCAGCGCCCACCTCTGGATGCGGGATGATGCATTGGTATTGATACTTTTTATGTTCCGAGAACAACAATATAAGCAGTTTGTGATCGGTTTCCAGCTCGAAGCGAAGCCCAAACAGGTACTGGTGCATTTTTGTTACCCCATAACACATGCTAAAGCCTCTTTCTCTACCATGCTGTAGGTTCTTTCCGCCTTTGGACAGGCTTCGAGATACGTATGCAACTGGTTGTAGTTTGCCTGACTCATTGCGAGAGGGATGGAGTACAAAAGCAGGGAGGTACTGCTGCAACTGTATAGGGTATTGGTGAGGCTGCACCTGGAGTACTGCGTGCAGTTTTGGTCACCTTACTTAAGGAAGGATATACTAGCTTGGAAGGGGTACAGAGACGATTCACTAGGCTGATTCCGGAGATGAGGGGGTTACCTTATGATGATAGATTGAGTAGACTGGGTCTTTACTCGTTGGAGTTCAGAAGGATGAGGGGTGATCTTATAGAAACATTTAAAATAATGAAAGGGATAGACAAGATAGAGGCAGAGAGGTTGTTTCCACTGGGAGGGGAGACTAGAACTAGAGGGCACAGCCTCAAAATACGGGGGAGACAATTTAAAACCGAGTTGAGAAGGAATTTCTTCTCCCAGAGGGTTGTGAATCTGTGGAATTCTCTGCCCAAGGAAGCAGTTGAGGCTAGCTCATTGAATGTATTCAAATCACAGATAGATAGATTTTTAACCAATAAGGGAATTAAGGGATACGGGGAGCGGGCGGGTAAGTGGAACTGAGTCCACGGCCAGATCAGCCATGATCTTGTTGAATGGCGGAGCAGGCTCGAGGGGCTAGATGGCCTACTCCTGTCCCTAATTCTTATGTTCTTATGTTCTATGTTCATTGGCTTGCTGGAGTATGCAGCCGACCCCATAGGATGACGCATCACAGGTCAAAACTATACGCTTGCATGGGTCATACAGTACCTGTAGCTTGTGGGAATACAACAGATTTCTAGCCTTCTCAAAGGCTCTGCCTTAAAGTTCACCCCACATCCAGTCGCCACCTTTCCTGAGAAGCTTGTGCATAGGCTCTAATACTGTACTCAATTTGGGTAAGAAGCTACCGAAGTAGTTGAGAAGACCCAAGAACGAACGCAGCTCCGTCACATTCTGGGGCCTGGGTGCATTTTTGATGGCCTCTGTTTTCATGTCTGTAGGCTTGATTCCGTCTGCAGCAATCTTTGGTCCAAAGAATTCGACCTCTGTTGCCATGAAAACGCACTTCGAACGTTTCAGTCTGAGTCCCACTTTGTCCAGATGACGCAGAACCTCTTCCAGATTGTGTAGGTGCTCGACGGTGTCATGACCTGTGACTAGGATGTTGTCTTGGAATACCACGGTCCTGGGGACGGATTTCAATAGGCTCTCCATGTTTCTCTGAAATATGACTGACACCGAATGAATGCCAAAAGGGCACCTGTTGTAAATAAACAGTCCTTTGTGCGTGTTGATGCACGTAAGTTTCTTTGATGATTCAACAGTTCCTGTGTCACGTAGGCTAACGTTAGATCCAATTTGGTGAGTGATTTTCCCCCAGCTAGCGTTGCAAATAGGTCATCAGCTTTCGGTAGCGGATACTGATCTTGTTTCGAAACTTGGTTGATCGTGACCTTGTAGTCTCCACAAATCCTGACCGTGCTGTCGCTCTTTAACACCGGAACAATGGGGCTGGCCCATTCATTAAATTCGACTGGTGAGATGACCCTCTCGCGTTGTAGCCTGTCCAATTTGAGCTCGACCTTTTCTCTCATCATGGCTTTGTGATGGATGGGCCTTGCATCTGGGCCTAGGTGAATCTGCACCTTGGCTCCCTTGAAGCTGCCAATTCCCGCTTCAAACAGTGAGGGAAATTTGCTCAGCACTTGAGCACACAGATCATCATCCGCTGATGACACAGCTTTGATATTGTACCATTTCCATTTTATTTTCTCGAGCCAACTCCTGTCGAAGGGAAATCATGCTTGACAAATCTTCTGGAATTTTTTGAGGATGTTTCCAGTAGAGTGGACAAGGGAGAACCAGTTGATGTGGTGTATTTGGACTTTCAGAAGGCCTTCGACAAGGTCCCACACAAGAGATTAATGTGCAAAGTTAAAACACAAGGGATTGCGGGTAGTGTGCTGACGTGGATTGAGAACTGGTTGGCAGACAGGAAGCAAAGAGTAGGAGTAAATGGGTACTTTTCAGAATGGCAGGCAGTGACTAGTAGGGTACCGCAAGGTTCTGTGCTGGTGCCCCAGCTGTTTACAAGGGGATTAAATGTACTATATCCAAATTTGCAGGTGACACTAAGTTGGGTGGCAGTGTGAGCTGCGAGGAAGATGCTATGAGGCTGCAGAGTGACTTGGATAGATTATGTGAGTGGGCAAATGCATGGCAGATGAAGTATAATGTGGATAAATGTGAGATTATCCACTTTGGTGGTAAAAACAGAGAGACAGACTATTATCTGAATGGTGACAGATTAGGAAAAGGGGAAGTGCAATGAGACCTGGGTGTCATGGTACATTAGTCATTGAAGGTTGGCATGCAGGTACAGCAGGCGGTTAAGAAAGCAAATGGCATGTTGGCCTTCATAGCGAGGGGATTTGAGTACAGGGGCAGGGAGGTGTTACTACAGTTGTACAGGGCCTTGGTGAGGCCACACCTGGAGTATTGTGTACAGTTTTGGTCTCCTAACTTGAGGAAGGACATTGTTGCTTTTGCGGGAGTGCAGCGAAGGTTCACCAGACTGATTCCCGGGATGGCGGGACTGACGTATTAAGAAAGACTGGATCAACTGGGCTTGTATTCACTGAGTTCAGAAGAATGAGAGGGGATCTCATAGAAATTTTTCAAATTCTGACGGGTTTAGACAGGTCAGGAAGAATGTTCCCAATGTTGGGGAAGTCCAGAACCAGGGGTCACAGTCGAAGGATAAGGGGTAAGCCATTTAGGACCGAGATGAGGAGAAACTTCTTCACCCAGAGAGTGGTGAACCTGTGGAATTCTCTACCACAGAAAGTTGTTGAGGCCAATTCACTAAATATATTCAAAAAGGAGTTAGATGTAGTCCTTACTATGCGGGGGATCAAGGGGTATGGCGAGAAAGCAGGAATGGGGTACTGAAGTTGCATGTTCAGCCATGAACTCATTGAATGGCGGTGCAGGCTCGAAGGGCCGAATGGCCTACTCCTGAACCTATTTTCTATGTTTCTATGAATAACGATGGGCCGTTGCCCAGGATAATCCATAACGGTAGATCATGACCGCTACCTCGTACGACACTCCTGCTGCGCTACCGATCACTGGTATGAGCTCTTTGTTGTAGGTACGCAACTTTGCATTTATCGGACTCAGCTTGGGTCTCTCTGCCTTGGTTTACCACAGTTTTTCGAAAGTCTTCTGGCTCATTATCGATTGACTCACACATGTGTCTAATTCCATGGATATCGGCACGCCGTTTAATTTTACCTCCATCATTATCGGTTGGCTCTTTGTTAGTAATTTTACCTCCATCATTATCGGTTGGCTCTTTGTTAGGAACGCACGTACGCTATACACTTCCTCCTCAGAGCTCTTAAATGCCTCGGGATGCATCGCCAGATCCACACTGAATTGATCATCATCCACGTGGTGTGTCGCAGCTCGCTTGCTCCAATGTGGACACGTCCGCTGAAGATGCCCCGTCTTCGCACAACCTCTGCATACATACTGCCTAAAGCGGCACTGATGGGGTCGGTGATTGCCCCCGCAACACCAACACGTTGAGCTCGGATTTGCGCCCGATGGTGGGCTTTGAGCGGCTCCCGATCTCGCATATGCAATCGATTAGGCCTTGCTATGTGCAGCTCTGCCGGCCGTCGATACAATTTTGTACACAGTACTTGCCGTGGAGTTCCTGTTTTGTCGCGATATCTGCTTCGTGCTTTTCTGCGTGGACATGCAAGCCTGGATAATGGTGATGACCTTGCTGAGGTTCGGCGTCTCCGCAGCCAGCAGCTTACTTAAGATCGCCTCGTGGTTGACCCCGATCATGAAAAAGTCACGCAGCATGTCTTCCAACGCAGACCCAAATTTGCAAGGCCCTGCAAGACGTCTCAGGTCAGCAACAAATGCCGCTACGTCCTGGCTTTCTGGACGAACATGCGTATAGAAACGATATCTGGATATGAGGATTCCTTCCGTGGGTTTAAGATGTTCCTGAACTAGAGCACACAGTTCTTTGTAATCCTTTTCTGTAGGAAGAGTGGGTGAGAGCAGATTCTTGATGAGTGCATAGATCGTGAGGCCACAGACAGTGAGAAGAACTGCCCTGCGCTTCTCTGCATCCTTGTCTTTGTTTAGGTCATTTGCCACAAAATACTGGTCAAGACAATCCGTGAAATCTCCCCAATCCTCTCCCTCATTGAATCTCTCGAGAATTCCAACAGTACTCGATAATGCTGTGCTCACCATACTTTTGCGTGGGTTTGTATTTGCCTCGTCGCCGGTTGTAGTGTATGAAATGATACAATGAACTCCGTACTGTGAGCCAGTGACTAGTTGTAACCTGGTCAGTCTTTAATGGCTTCCAGAAGATACAAAGGTGAAGTTCAGGTTATATACCGGGCCCAGCACGAGTGAACCTATGGTCCTAGGACCTCCGACGGTAGTGCCCCCTATTAGTGGGCAGACCTTATGTACATACATTACAGAAATCATCAGAAAAATAAAATCACAGTAGTTCAGTAACAGCTCATTCCTTATACTCTGATCCGGTAACTTGACTGTTTCCTGAGGATGATAGGGTTTGAGTTGCTTTAGGTGCACCCATTTAAAAATCTCATCTCCTTTGGGTTTCTTGAGTTTGATTTGGTGGGCTACCAGTGACACATTATCTGTAATAATATGTGGACCTTTCCAGCTTGGTAAGAATTTATTCACCTTTGCATTGTATTTACTTTGTCTCCTTTAGATATTTAGGCCATGTACCAGGAGCTCACTGTCATTGTTTACCCATTGCCTTAAACACTTGGGTGCTTACTTCTAAAATAAAAATACTTAACCCTTTGGGCTCCAGCTCGCTCTTGACAACCTTTTCCTTTGATATTGGAACAAAATTAGTTCTGTATCTCCAAATTGCTAATATATCTGGCTCTCCTAGCACTAGCAAAGTAAGTTTTGTGGAGCGAACAAAGTTCAATTTTAACATTGAATCATCTCGTTCAATAGAGCAAATTTATATCCTTTTCCCACAAATTTGGACATATTTACCATATGGTGTGGAGCTTTTAACTTTTTCTTCTTTTGATCAGTGGCCTTGACCAATTTACCGAACATGCTCCTTGTATTTCAAGTTCATTCTGAAGCTGTGTTTATTAACGACTCACAACTATATATTTCCTGTAAGTCAGCTTTTACATAATACCTCTCACATTTTGGGATAAGCTTTGCAAGAAAAAACTGCTGTTCCTTTAATTCCATCAATTCCAAACCTTTACCGTGGTTGGCATCCATGGTCACTTGTTCTACCCTATTTATCAGAAGGGGTGGGGGGAAGATTTTTGACTGAGTTTTCATTTATTTTTCATTTTCAGGAACATTTTGATTTGCGACTTCATTTTCAGCATAATTTCCTACAGGCTCATTGTAATCAACCCGAGGCACACTATGGCAGGCCGACCCTATTTGTCAATCTGGTTGTAGGTCTGTGTTTCCCACTGTCTGTGTGGGGCTATTTCTTTCGACTGCAGGTCTTAGCTTGGACTGAGTCTGATTTGAGAGGAACCTTTGTAACAGATGTTCCATCTTCTATTCTTTTCCAGATCCTGCTCATTAGGTATGGCTTTCTGTAAAATTTTGGGCTGCTTTGCTGACTAGAACATTGCTTATTTTGGTAATTTCCCTGTCTGGAATAATTTTGTTTCCCCGGTATAAGTTTCCAGACTGATTCTCATGTCTACTTGCCTGGAATGACTTGTGCTGCCCATTGTCTGCTCTCATTTTCTCCTTTGCTGGAGATTGAATGTTTAATATTCCACCTTCAATTTCAAGGGAAGTTTCTGTACTGATTTTATTGACTTTTACCTTAGGTTCAAACTTTTCTTTTCTTACACCTCTTGCCACTTATGCATTGTCATAAAGAATTGCATTCTGAAATTATCCATTCAATGGTCAGACCATATATTTTAATAAATACTTTTAATCTTGGATGGTGGGAAGTCAAAATATAGATTCTTAAATTGCCTTTCTCTACATTGGGATGATCGCTTTCCCCAAAATACACACATTTAAGACTATTAAAATAATTCCGAGGGTGTTCATCAGGTTTACTTGATATTTCATTAGCTGCCTTTATTGCTGGAGTGCTATTGTGATTTATACTAAATCTCTTTCTCAAAGTTATGGAAACGGACTCTACGCTTTTTTACAATCTCTACTTGTAACTGAGAATTATTTACAGACCACCCAAGCATTTCAACTAGCTGAATTTATTTCAAGAATGGTCAGGGCCCTTATCACATTCAGTGGAACAGTTTGACTTATGCCAGTATTGCTTCTCTATCAAGTCATTCGGGTGACTGATTTTCTTTACCTTGGACATTCTCTTTGTGAATTTCTGTTTCATTCTGTAGTCATATTCTTTGTCCCATTCAGAACCATTACTCTCTGAATGGGAGCTTTAATTCCTATGTTTATTTTTCTTTTGTTTAACCCCATTAGTTACTCCAATGGAATCTGTGGGTCCATATCTTCTCTGTTCCTGGTAAGGAAGAGGTGTGGGCAGATGTTAATCAATGCAGTTCCCAGCAGAACAAACACTTTGGGCTAGACTTTCCATTGGGTTTGCCCAGCTACCACCCAGTTACCATCCATTTAACCGCTGAGATTGAGTTTAACGCCCATATTTGATTAAAAATGGAAATTAACGTCCAATTATCGCCCATTTATCGCCGGCGTAACTTTCGGCATACAGTTAATACCGAGAATTAGCTGAACAGTCCGCCCACATTTTTATTTTAAATTCTGACGTCATCACTCGTGCACCACCCAGAAGACTGTTTCTAATGGAAACTAATGACCAAATACCACCCAGAATATCGCCGAGCATTACTTTCGGCATCTCGCCTATATACCGCCCAAATGATCGCTCGCCCAAAAAGATGCTCAAAAAAAGCTGTACTCACCTGACCTTAACCCAGTGGTATAGGCGCCATTTTGTAATTCGGAGGACTTTTCATAAAAGTCTGCTTCAAGTTCATAGGAGCTTTGAAGTAATTCGTGAATGATTTTAAGGTGGTTTTATAATCTCTTACCAGCCATCTAATCATATTGTGGTGAATTTTGATACTTTTCATTGAGTTTTTAGAGGACAATTTAATCATTTGGAATACATTTAATAATAGTAATGGGGCCTGTAATTTCTCAGTCAGTATTGATGACTACTCACATGCTGCAGACTCGAGATGGGAGAAGGGTTATGTGCCCAATCAGGCTGCTGAGGAGGAGATCTTACACCCAACGCACTTACAGGGATAAGCGCTCATATCTGGATTTGTCCGATAACACGTATCTTAGGAGGCTGTGTTTCCGAAAGGAGGTCCTCAGTGAGATATGCCAGGTAATTAAGTGAGATCTGTAGCCGAACAGCACCATCAGGACCGCACTGCCCACTGAGCTCAAGGTTACTGCAGTACTTTCCTTCTATACATCGGGCTCCTTTCAGGCCTCAGCTGGCGACATTTACGGTGTCTCAGCACTCTATACATCCCTGCATTCGAAGGTGACTGAAGCCCTTTACGCTCGCAAGATGGACTTTATAAACTTCTCTATGACCAGGGAGGTACAGACTGAGAGGGCTTTGGGTTTCTTGAGAATAGCAAACTTTCCCAAGGTGCAGGGAGCAATAAACTATGCACATCGCCCTGCGAGCACCTTTACAGGATGCAGAGGTGTTTCGGAACCAAAAAGGATTCCACTCCCTGAATGTGCAACTTGTTGTCGACCACAAGCAAATAATCATGGCAGTAAATGCAAATTTTCCAGGGAGCATCCATGATGCGCACATCTTGCGTGAGAGCACTGTCTCTGACCTGTTTAAGAGTCAGTCACAAGGTCACAGTTGGATGCTGGGGGATAAAGGATATGACCTTGCCAGCTGGCTCATGACCCCCCTGCGTAAGACCCAGACGGAAGCCGAGAAGCACTACAACGAAAGCCACATAGTCACATGCAATATCGTCGAAAAGACAATTGGAGTGCTTAAGCAGCACTTCAGATGCCTGGACCACTCGTGAAGCAACTTACACTACCACTCTGAACAAGTCGCTCAGTTCATTGTGGTGTGCTGCATGTTGCATAACATAGCTATCAGGAGGGGACAAGAATTGCCAGATGGGACTGCCGGTCCACATCAGGAGAGAGGAGAGGAGGACGAGGACCTCTGGGAGGACAATCAGGCTGCCGTTGAAACCATGTCCTTAGACCACAAGAAAAGCCCCGTGGTAGTTACGCAGCTGCAAGACTGTTGCGTCAGCAGCTCATAAATGAATGCTTTGCGTTACGTTGGTTACAGTAATAGTTGTGTTATATTACGTTTCATCTTTGCTCTGCCTGGCCTGGCCTCGCCATTGTTTGCAAACTTTGTATATGCTTAACATTTCTGTTATTGGAAGACACTGCACAACAATGTTAAATTAAAGAAGACATTTTTAATGCATAGAAAAGTTTTAAACAATTTTTTTTTAACAACAAATCTACCCCCCACCCCAACAGTGACATTTTTTTAAATAACAATAACATTAACAGAATAATATACAACGGTATAACAACAACAATAAAAACAACAACAAACTTACAAAAACAATTATAAATATAACAAACACCCACCCAACAGTCAACAAATTTATTAATAACAATAATAATAATAATGGTACAAAAAAATACATTCCCCACCCTTCCCTACTTGTGGCCACGCCGCTCCTTTTACCCTCCCCCAATCTGAACCCCACCTCACCCCCTTGTACACACTCCAAGCTGCCTTGTAGCAGGGCACCTCGAGCACTGCTGCTGTATGGGGGCTGAAGGCAGAGTCAAAGATGGGGCTGGAGATGGACTACATGTGTCCGTGGCAATGGCGGTACGGCACCTTGGGGTGCAGTGCCGTATTCCGGGACCACAGGCTGTCATCTGGCATCCATGGACTCGGCTATTCGCTCCATCACCGCTAGCAACCGTGACATCTCCTGCAAGACTTTTGCGGCCAGAGTGACAATGTGTCCAGTTAACCCGCCAATTGCCTGGAGGACCTCTCGACCAATGTCGACGCTCGTCCTGGACAGTTCAACTATGTCCATGCTTATATCTGCCGGTCTTTGAGCAGTGCGATCTCGCCGAATCAACCTCCGCGGGGTTGGCGCAGGCATGGAACCATTCGGGGTGCCCTGCTATAAGGAGCTTGGCCCCGCTGCTTCCTCGATGGATGAGGATGTGGCCGCAGGAACACAGGAAGACTCCGCTGCAGGCTCCTTCTCCATCTCCTCACTGTCCTCGGTGGATAGGAGCACCTGTAACAAGACAGGAGAGGCTCTTGTCTCCTCACCTCCAGAGACAACCTGAGGAACCTGGGGAGCCTGTGAATGCTGACAGACCTGGGAAACCTATAGAGCCTGTGAATCCTGGTGACCTAGAAAACATAAATGAGGTTAGTGGAAGAGAACGGGATGCCAGGGTGACATGAGAATGCTTACGCTATGCAGTCATATGTACGAGGAGCAACACTACTGTTGTAAATATCAATGACAGACATCACATATAATTAACATCATGATAGTACAGAATCTGCATTGCATTGCAATGATATTTCATAATCCCATCATTAATTACATAACATTACATCAATCATATGCTGTACTGAAATGGCATTAAATTACTTTAATTCACCAATGGTTTATACATTACTCACGTGACACAAGAACAGGTTCAACACCACCACGGGTGGCCGACCAATTGTGGACCCCCACTAAGGCCAAAGTCTGGTCTTCAAGGTCAGTCAATGGGGATATATCTGCCGGTCCTCCCCTATTATGCCTCTGTTCTGCCCGATTTTTGGAAAGTTTCTTCTGTAAAGGTGACAAGAGGATGGCATAAGATCATTGCCCAGGTACTATTTATAGGCAGTCCCTCGGAATCGAGGAAGACTTGCTTCCACTCAAAACATGAGTCCTTAGGTGGCTGAACAGTTCAGTACGAGGACCATAGTCCCTGCCACAGGTGGGACAGGTAGTCGTTGAGGAAAACTATTACAGATATGACAGATATCAGATATTATTAATATTACACAAAACACACAGCAGAACACACAGACAATCCCCAATTAGTCCGCCCATCGTTAACGTTACATGCTAATACGCTTCGTATGCAATTGAATGCATGGTTATATCTACGGTCTGAGAATAAATTTAATAAGATCGAGGTTAGGAACTAACGTATGACACCAGTTTACCAGCCTAATTACAATTCAGCAGATCTACATTTGAATTAATCATTGCATCATTACAATTTATTTAATACTTACTCTTCCGGAACCAACGAAGTTGTTCCAGCGCTTGCGGCACTGGTTAGGCTCACCGACCTCGTGTCGTGGAAGAGACCACTTCGGCGATCTCCACCCAAATTCATTGGTACACCCGGGGGGGGGGGTTTCCCACCCCCACCCCGGGTCAATTGGTTCCAACAATTTTCCACCTCTGCGACGAGGGCAGTATTGGCCTCCTCGGAAAAGTGCTTGGCGCGCCTTCTACCGCCCATCTCCTCATAAACCTCACCCAGATCATCCCCTTCAGCCACCTCCTCCACCTCTACATCAGTCATAACTTTGTCAATTTGTTTGGTTTTTTAATTAATAATTCAATAATCCAGCCACTAATCCAATAATCCACACCATCTTCCTCACAACAACTCCTCTCTCTCCTCTCTATCGCAATATTCTGGCGATCCCGAAAAAAAATATTATCACTAATGCTGGAAATAGTACCCATTTTTGGGCGATCTGGACAACGATGCAAAGTCTAGCCCTTTGCGCTAAGTCACTTTTCTCTCCTACAAAGTGGCTATTTTGCCCTTAAACGATGCAGAGTACAACATTGTTTCCAACTCATACCAATACTCACTACTTTTATCAAAGCCACAAATTATATCCTATGTGACTGTGACAAAGCTAACTATTCCTCCTCGTCCTTCTCCACTTGTCTACAGCCTTTGACAAGGTTGACCACACCATCCTCCTCCAACATCTCTCTACCGTCGTCCAGCATGGGAACACTATCACCTGCAAGTTCCACTCCCTAGTTATACACCATCCTGACTTGGAAATATAATACCATTCCTTCATTGCCCCAAATCAAAATCCTGGAACTCCCTCCTTAACAGCACTGTGGGGGTAACTTCACCACACGGACTGCAACGGTTCAAGAAGGCAGCTCACCACCACCTTCTCATGGAAAATTAGTGATGGGCAATAAATGCTGGCCTTGCCAGCGACACCCACATCCCAGGAACAAATTTTTTTTAAAGCGAGGTGGGACAACACTCGTCTAGTTCCATTGTTATCTATCCAGCCGTAGTCGGAGAATCCCCTGCAATTACTTCTCTTCCCGCTCTCACATCGTTACCTCTGGTGTCCTTCAAGAATCTGTCCTTGGCCTTACCTATTTCTCATCTACATGCTGCCCCTTGGCGACACCATCCAAAAAGACAGTGTCAATTTCCATATGTACTCTGACAACACCTCATTCTAGGCCACCACCACCTCTCTCGATTCCTACACTATCTCTAAATTGTCACACTGCTTGTCCAATGAAGTCTAGTCACTGTTGTAATGTAGGAAATGCAGAAGCCAGTTTGTGGACTGCAGGCTCTCACAAACAGCAATGTGATAATGACCAGATAATCTGTTTTAGTGATGTTGATTGAGGGATAAATATTGAGCAGGACACCAGAATAACTCCCCTGCTCTTCGAAATAGTGCCATGGGATCTTTTACATCCATCTGAGAGAGCAGACGGGGCCTCGGTTTAATGCCTCATTCGAAAGACGCTCCATAAACTTGAAGTCATCCAAAATTTTGCTGCCCGTGTCCTAACTCACGCCAAGTCTCATTTACCCATCGCCCCTGTGCTCACTGATCAATATTGGCTCCTGGTTAAGCATCCTTGTTTTCTAATCCCTCCATGGCCTCACCCCTCCCTATCTCTGTAATCTCCTCCAGCCATACAACCCTCTGAGATAGCTGTGCTCCTCCAATTCTGGCATCTTGGGCATCCCTGATTTTAATCGCTCCAGCAATGGCAGCCATGCCTTCAGCTGCCAAGGCCCTAATCTCTGGAATCCCTAAATCCTACCTCTTTGATCCATCTGCCCTAATATCTCTTTATGTGGCTTGGTGTCAAATTCAATTTTATAACACTCCTGTGAAGTGCCTTGGGACATTTTACGACGTTAAAGGTGCTATATAAATACAAGTTGTTGTTGCTGTTTGATTTATTTTCAAATGAGTTTATTATTGGTTTCAACTCCCAGCATTCTATTTGGTAATTATCTACCTTTCTACTGGCTTTTCTTTCTCTTTTAAAACCTCCTTGTGCCCAGCTTGGTTATATTTACATAGCAGGTCCCCTTTTACTCTAGATAGTTGTTCATTTTCCAACCTTAAGGATTAATTTTCATTATTCAAGCCTCATTTTCTTTTTGTAGGATTATCTTTAGATACTTATTCAATTCCCTTTTGAAAGCCACGATTGAATCTGCCTCCACCACCCTTTCAGGCAGTGAATTCCAGCTCCTAACCACTCGCTGTGTAAAAACATTTTTCCTCATGTCGCCTTTGGTTCTTCTGCTAATCACCTTAAATCTGTGTCCTCTGGTTCTTGACCCTTCTGCCAATGGAAACAGTTTGTTTCTATCTACTCTATCTAGACCCCTTATAATTTTGAACACCTCTATCAAATCTCCTCTCAACCTTCTCTGCTCTAAGGAGAACAGCCCCAGTTTCTCTAGTCTATCCATGTAACTGAAGTCCCTCATCCTTGGAATCATTCTTGTAAATCTTTTCTGCACCCTTTCTAAGGCCTTCACATCCTTCCAAAAGTGTGATGAGGTCAAGCCAGTGTTTTATAAAGGTTCATCATACCGTCTTTGCTTTTGTAGTCGATGCCTCTATTTATGAAGCCTAGGATCCCATATGCTTTTTTAACTGCTTTCTCAATCTGCCCTGCCACCTTCAATGATTTGTGCACATATACCCCCAGATCTCTCTGTTCCTGCACCCCCCCCCCTTTAGAATTGTACACTTCAGTTTATATTGCCTCTACTCATTCTTCCTACCAAAATGTATCACTTCGCACTTTCTGCGTTAAATTTCATCTGCCACGTGTCCGTCCATTCCACCAGCCTGTGTATGTCTTCTTGAAGTCAATCACTATCCTCCTCACTTTTCACAATACATCCAAGTTTTGCGTCATTTTGAAATTTTGCCCCGTACACCCAAGTCTAAGTCATTAATATATATCAAGAAAAACAGTGGCCCTAGTACCGGCTCCAGTCCGAAAAACAGCCGTTCACCAATACTCTCTGTTTCCTGTCACTTAGCCAATTTCGTATCCATGCTGCCGCTGTCCCTTTTACTCCATGGGCTTCAACTTTGCTGGCAAGCCTATGATGTGGCACTTTATCAAATGCCTTTTGGAAGTCCATGTGTTGTGTATCTGTAAAGCATGCGCTCCCATGTTCCGCCACCAGGGAGCGCATCCCCTGATGTCCCAAGGGATTCCAGCATCCCTTGGGAGCACTGTATATAAGCTGGCCCCTAAGGCATGTTCCTCACTCTGGAGTGTCTTAATAAAGACTGAGGTCACTGTTACTTTAACCTCCCTGTGTGCAGTCTCATCTGTGCTAGGAACACAATACCATGTACACCACATCAACCGTATTGCCCTCATCAGCCCTCCCTGTTACCTCATCAAAAAATGAAATTAAGTTAGTTAAACATGATTTGTCGTTAACATATCCATGCTGGCTTTCCTTAATTAATCCATACTTGTTCAAGTGACTTGTTAATTTTGTCCCAAATTCTCGTTTCTAAAAGTATCCCAACTACTGAGATTAAACTAATTGGCCTGTAGTTGCTGGGTTTATCCTTTCACAATTTTTTAAACAAAGGTATAGCATTTGCAATTCTCCAGTCCTCTGGCACCAGCACCGTATCCAAGGAGGATTGGAAGATTATCGCCAGTATCTCTGCAATTTGTAACTGTACTTCCCTCAGCATCCTAGGATGTCCTGGTGACTTATTTACTTTAAGTACAGCCAGCCTTTCTACTACCTCCTCCTTATCAATTTTTATCCTATCCAGTATCTCAACTTCCTGCTCTTTCACTATGATTTTGGCAGCATCTTCTTCCTTGGTAAAGATGCAAAGTACTCATTTAGTACCTCAGCCATGTCCTTTGTGTCCATGCATAGGTTTCCATTTTGATTCCTAATCGGCCCCACCCCTCCTCTTATTACCCATTTACTATTTATATGCCTATAGAAGACTTTTGGATTCCCTTTTTTTGGTCGCTGCCAATCTGTTCTCATACTCTCTCTTTGCCCCTCTTATTTCCTTTTTCACTTCCCCTCTGAACTTTCTATATTCAGCCTGGTTCTCACGTATTCTCAACCTGACATCTGTCATATGCCCCCTTTTTCTGCTTCATCTTACTCTCTATCTCTTTCGTCATCCAGGCAGCTCTGACTTTGGTTGCTCTACCTTTCCCCCTCGTGGAAATGTACTTTGACTGTACCCAAACCATCTCCTCTTTAAAGGCAGACCATTACAGTTTTGACTGCTGATCTTTGATTCCAGTTTACCCAGACCAGATCCATTCTTAACCCACTGAAATTGGCCTTCCTCCAATTAGTATTCTTACTCTAGATTGCTGCTTGTCCTTTTCCAGAGCAAGTGTAAACCTTATGATACTGTGATCACTGTTCCGTAAATGTTTCCCTACTGACACTTCGTCTACTTGACGCACCTCATTCCCCAGACCCAGCAATGCCTACTTCCTCGTTGGGCCAGAAATGTACTGATCAAGACAGTTCTCCTGAACACCCTTCAGAAATTCTTCCCCCTCTCTGCCCTTTACACTATTACTATCCCAGTCTATATTAAGGTAGTTGAAGTCTCCCATTATCACTACTCTATAGTTCTTGCACCTCTCTGAAATTTCCCTGCAAATTTGCTCCTCTATATCCTTCCCACTAGTTTTCAGCCTATAGAATACAACAAGTAGTTTAATGGCACCTTTATTGTTTCTCAACTCTTTAACCAAATAGATTCTGTCTTTGACCCCTCCAGGACACCCTCTCTCTCTAGCACTGTAATATTCTCCTTAACCAATATTGCCACCCCACCTTCTTTCTTTCCTTCCCTATCTTTCCTGAACACCTTATATCCAAGAATATTTAGTACCCAATCCTGCCCTTTTTTGAGCCAGGTCTTCGTTATTGCTACGACATCATATTCATATGTCTATTTGCACCTGCAACTCACCAACCTTATTTACCACACTTCATGCATTCACGCACTGCAAACCTATCTTAGACCTTGTTGTATTCTCTTAGTTTGACCCCACCTAATACCATACTATTTCTTACCCTAGTGCTATCTATCTCTCCTAATCCTTTGTACACCTTGTTTCTCCTTTCTAATGCTACATCCTGGTGCTCATCCCCCTGCCAAATTAGTTTAAGCGCTCCTCAACAGTATTAGCAACCCCGCCGCCTTCGAGGACATTGGTCCCAGCTCTGGTGAGGTGCAACCCGTCCGGCCTGTACAGGTCTCACCTCCCCCAGAACCAGTTCCAATGTCCCAGGAATCTAAATTCCTTCCTCCTGCACCATCTCTCCAGCCACACATTGAGAGCGAATTGGACCATTTGCTGAGAGAGGGCATCATCTCGCCCGTTGAATTCAGCGACTGGGCGAGCCCCATCATTCCTGTCCTAAAAGCAGATGGTTCTGTCAGGATCTGTGACGACTACAAGGCTACTATCAATCTGGTGTCCCTACAAAACCAATACCCGCTCCCGAGAGTGGAGGATCTTTTCGCCACGCTGGCAGGCGGCATGCTGTTTACCAAGTTGGACCTCACTTCAGTCTACATGACCCAAGAACTGGCCAACGAATCTAAACTACTGACCACCATCACTACGCACAAGGGACTGTTCGTTTATAACAGGTGCCCGTTTGGCATTCAATCAGCGGCCACGATTTTTCAAAGAAACATGGAAAGCCTGCTTAAATCCATTCCTGGAACAATCGTATTTCAGGACGACATCCTCATCACGGATCGTGACACATCTCGACAACCTGGAGGAGGTGCTACACCAACTGGACCGGGTAGGCCTGCGACTTAAGAAGTCTAAATGTGTGTTTCTGGCTCCTGAGGTTGAGTTCCTGGGCAGGAGGGTTGCTGCAGATGGGATTCAGCCCACCGAATCCAACACAGAGGCGATTCGACGAGTGCCCAGGCCCGGCAACACATCGGAATTGCGTTCATTTCTGGGACTCTTGAATTATTTCGGAAACTTTCTGCCGAACTTAAGCACGTTGTTGGAGCCACTTCACGTGCTCCTGTGTAAGGGTTGTGATTGGTTTTGGAGGGACTGTCAAGAACGGGCTTTCAATCGGGCACGGAACCTACTTTGTTCAAATAAGTTATTGACCCTGTACGACCCCTGTAAGAAATTGGTTCTGACATGTGATGCATCATCCTATGGGGTCGGGTGGGTGTTGCAGCAGAGTAATGTTGAGGGCCAACTACAACCTGTGGCTTATGCTTCCAGGTCGCGCTCTCAAGCAGAACGGGGATATGGGATGGTTGAGAAGGAGGCACTCGCGTGTGTCTATGGTGTAAAAAAAATGCATCAGTACCTTTTTGGCAGGAGGTTCGAATTAGAAACAGACCACAAGCCGTTAACATCCCTGTTGTCAGACAGCAAGGCTGTCAATGCCACACGTCAGCCCGCTTACAGCGATGGGCTCTCACGCTGGCTGCTTATGACTACTCCATCCGGCACCGGCCTGGCACAGAAAATTGCGCTGACTCGCTCAGCAGGCTTCCACTGGCCACCACTGAGGGGGCAGCGGAGCAAAGCGCTGAGATGGTCATGGCCGTTGGTGCCTTTGACAGTGCAGGCTCCCCTATCACAGCCCGCCAGATCAAAATCTGGACAAACAGAGATCCCCTCCTATCTCTGATTAAGAAATGTGTCCTGACTGGGGATTGGGCGCCCGCACACGGAGCATGCCCTGAGGAGGTTAGACCGTTTCACAGGCGGATGGATGAGCTCTCCATACAAGCTGACTGCCTACTGTGGGGAATCTGGGTAGTCATGCCCCAGAGGGGCAGGGAGGCATTCATCAGGGAATTCCACAGTGGGCATCCACGCATCGTTCTGATGAAGGCCATTGCCCGGTCACATGTTTGGTGGCCGGGAATTGATTCAGACCTGGAACACTGTGTTCGCAGGTGCACGATGTGTGCCCAGCTGGGTAATGCCCCCAGGGAGGCCCCGCTCAGCCCGTGGCCCTGGCCCACCAGGCCATGGTCACGCATTCATGTAGACTATGCAGGGCCGTTCATGAGAAAAATGTTTCTCATTGTGGTAGATGCGTACTCGAAATGGATCGAGTGCATCATTTTGAATTTGTGCACGACATCCACCACTGTGGAGAGCCTACGTGCGGTCTTTGCAACCCACGGCTTGCCGGACATCCTTGTTAGCGATAATGGCCCATGTTTCACGAGCTACGATTTCCGGGTGTTCATGTCGGGCAATGGCATCAACCATGTCAGGACAGCACTGTTCAAGCCGGCCTCCAATGGCCAGGCGGAACGTGCGGTCCAAACCATTAAACAAGGCATGCTCAGGATTCAAGGACCCTCCCTTCAATGCCTCCTATCGCACCTCCTGCTGGCCTATAGGTCCCGACCACACTCGCTCACGGGGGTCCCGCCCGCTGAGCTACTTATGAAACGAACACTCAAAACTCGGTTGTCCCTCATTCACTCAGACCTGACCGACATAGTTGAGGGCAAGCGCCAGTCCCAAAACGAGTACCATGACCGAAATTCGAGGGGGAGATGTATCGAAATAAATGACCCCGTATTCGTCCTCAATCACGCCGTGGTTCCCAAATGGCTTGAGGGTACTGTAATAGACAAAGAAGGGAACAGGATCATCGTGGTTAAACTTAACAATGGGCAGATATGCCGTAAGCATCGGGACCAAGTCAAAAAAAGGTTCAGCATAGACACTGAGGAACCCAAGGAAGATCATGAGATGGTGCTCACACCACCGCCAGTGAATGAGCAACAAGAACATTCAGCAGCATGCACAGTCCCGGCGGTCAGCCCAGACAGGCCGGAATCACCACAGGTGATAGACACTCGCGCCAAGGCTCAACAACCAGAGCCCCAACTGCGGCGCTCCACGAGGGAGCGTAGACCACTGAAAGACTAAACCTATGATCCCAATAAGACTTTGGGGGGGGGGGGGGGAGGTGATGTCATGTATGTAACCTCTATGTAACACCACTGCAATACTGTATATACTTCAGCAATGCACACCTTGACCACAGGGGGTGAACTTGTGGGAGACACTCTTTATCTGGTCATCCAGGTATACAAAGGGAGGTCCCACGCAGGGTCATCACTTCTTGGTCCTGTGAATAAAGGTTCAGGTCATAGCGTGACCTTGTCCATAGAATGTGCCTCGTGTGGGTTTTGTGCCATTGAGTAAGGACTTTACAGAGGCAACATAATATCCTGGAATCATGTCTGCGGCTGCAGAAACGCCGTTTGTTTCCCTAACTATCGAATCTCCTGTCACTATTGTTTTTCCGATCTTCCTCCTCTCCTCCCCACAACTGAGGCACTCATGGTACCACTTCTTAATATTACACCTCATAATCTCTGACATTAGCCCAGATTACTTTGTATATCAATTGTATTACAAATGTGTACTCATTTTGCTGTGCTAAAAATTTCTATAATAAAAGTTTAAAAATGAGTCTTGAAAATGTAAGGCTTAGACTCGAGTTAAACTTAATTCAGACAGCAGGGTTAGGACAAAGCCAAGCAAGTATTTAAAAAATCCTGAAGTTGAACATGTGAAGCAAGAAGGGTCTAGAAATGCTAAAATCTTTGACTGCGGTAAACAGGGAAATTAATGCAGAAGTTTAAGATTTAACTGTCAGGGGACCCAGAGAAACCTACTGGCAGGAAAGGTGAGAATCCAGAACAACATGTCCAGATTTCAAAAGGTAGACTGAATTATGTCAAGACATTTTGAGCTATAAGGGGACTTTGAGGTGAGACAAACTCACATAGTACAAAATCAAAATACTGTGAATGCTGGAAATCTGAAATAGAAACAGGAAATGCTGGAAATACTCAGCAGGTCAGACAGTATCTATGGAGAGAGAAACAGAATTAACATTTCAGGTCGATGACCATCAGTTTTGATGAAAGGTCATCGACCTGATATTTTAACTCTGTTTCTCTCTCTGCAGATGTTGCCTGACCTGTTGAGTATTTCCAGCATTTTCTGTTTTTATTTCACATATGCCAGCGTTAGGATTAAAAGTGATAAAATGAATTACCTTTCACATTTGTCACAACTACCTCTTTAATTGATCATTGAAGCATCAGATGATCTAATGTGCTTATCTTGTGCAGAATAATACCCAAATTTAAAACCTTACACTGTACAAGACATGGAGCATATATACACTCTATTTACACTTTTCATGTTGGATAGTATGTGATTAATATTTTTAAAATATCCACAGCAGTTACATAAATCCAGTGAAATTGAAACTGCATTTCTCCAGCTTCTAGAAAGATCAATATCAATGCAGAACTAAATACTGTTTAGACATTTTAAGCAGATGCCTCAGCAGTCTTTGTAATGCTCTTAAATCACAACAGTATCCTACGTCTCTTTAGTGCCGGAACTTGTTTTAAAATAGCATTTAACACATGACATTGGGGGTGGGAAAGCATTGTCCTTCAAACTTTCTCACGGAAACACACATCGCCAATTCATCTCATCATCATCATAGGCAGTACCTCGGAATCGAGGAAGACTTGCTTCCACTCTAAAAATGAGCCCTTAGGTAGCTGAACAGTCAAATACGAGAGCCACAGTCCCTGTCGTAGGTGAGACAGATAGTCGTTGAGGGAAAGGGTGGGTGGAACAGGTTTGCCACACGCTCTTTCCGCTGCCTGCACTTGCTTTCTGCATGCTCTCGGCGATGAGACTCGAGGTGCTCGCGCCCTCCCGGTTGCACTTCCTCCACTTAGGGCGGTCTTTGGCCAAAAACTCCCAGGTGTCAGTGGGGATGTTGCACTGTATCAGAGAGGCTTTGAGGGTGTCCTTGTAACATTTTCTCTGCCCACCTTTGGCCCGTTTGCTGTGAAGGAGTTCCGAGTAGAGCGCTTGCTTTGGGAGTCTCATGTCTGGCATGCGAACAGTGTGGCCTGCTGTTTTGGATCGATAATAATAGACCCAGGTTCGGGATCTGGATGAATGTTAAATAAGAGACAAGACAAATGAAGTAAAGATAAAACACCGTTTGCTGAGAGAAAAGAAACATAATACAGTTTACGAAGAAAAGAGAAGTATGATAAGATGCAACAAAGCTCACAGCCTTCGGCCCGTCGGGAACTCCACAACGATGGCTGGTCAGGAGCCTTGGGGGTCCCGGCACTGCTCGCGAATCACGGTCCAAGGTGAAGTTCAAAGAGCTACTGGACAGTTCCGTTCCTTTATACTATTGAACAAACATGGGTGCATGTGGCTTATGGCCAACTCCTAATCTGTAAGGCCCCAGCTGTTCTTCCACAAAGCATGAGACCACGAGGAACCGATCGTCCCATAAACAAGATAGTGTGCGCATCAAGGTCTCTCTCTCTCTCTCTCTCTCTCTGCATCAACAACATTCCACGAGGCATGAAGCAGAAAACACACTGTAAATGTCGGAATATCATAATTAACCCTATGTGTTTAACCCTATACAATACAATCCACCCTTGATATTTAGACATTCTAAGTAATATAACCAAGTTGAGGGCGTAATGCATCAGTTACACATTGAGTATGCGCAAGCAACGCCCGCAATCTACACCAATGAATACATACGAGCAGTAATATCAGTAATAACACGACGAGTAAAATAACGATAGGATGTATTAACAGCTTCAAAGCGGCGGATGTTTTTGGGGACCATCCGTAAAAGATGTCCCATCAATGGTGTACCGTAAGGTCAGTGACCGTTGTCGCAACTCTGACCAAGGCGCCTTCACTGTAACTCATAGCAACTTGCAGAGTATGAAGAGTACGCCCTCGTTAGCTCAATTCGTCAGTGACCTTTTGGTTATGGTGTACCGTAGTCATAGTCCCCATTTTTGTTAACTCTTCGGGGTTAAGTATTATGCCTGATGCTCCCTGGTCCCAAATCCGGGTTAGCCATTCTGACAATGATTCCCCGGGTTTTTGGCGAAATCGAGACCCTATTTCTTGTAACTCACTAGTGGTGAAGTCACGCACCCCTCTAGTGGTTACCGGCTGTTCCCCATCTTGCTGTTTCGTCTTATTTGTCATAAGGGGTCTAGCTTCCATGCTCGGAGCGTATGGGGGAGGGTCTTTAGTTTTCTCCCGTTCCCCTCCTCTCCATCTGTCCACTCATATTCTGAGTCAGAGGAGTACCAGATGTCTCTGTCCCAATGAGCCGGATCCCAAGTGGGTCCAGCTACCAATGCACGTACCTTTGACCGATCTATCTGTAATTTCCGTCGTCTGGCTTTCTTTTTATTTTGTACTGTCGCCAGACAGCATATTAAAGTTTCTGATTGTTCATTGACTTTATCCGCCCGTCCTTGTGCAGTGCGGACTGCTTCAGTCAGAGTCGAGTTTTGACTTTCCAAAACCTTAACAGCTGTTTTTAACTGTAGGTTTTCTGCCTCACTTTCCTTAAGTTGTTTACACATCGCCCTTAATGCTGTCAACAAAATCATCCCACTTGTGTGGGACTGCTTTTCTCCTGTGGGAAGCCCGCTTTCTCCAGGAGAGACAGTACCGCGTGGGGTACGGTTCTAACTTTGCTCTGTTCCAATAACTGCGTATCCCAATGTTGCAGGGCTCCAAACTGGGCCAGCACATTGGCAAGAGAGTCAAAACCCTCATCTTTCGTGCTCCACCCTGGTATTCTATACTTCTCTCCTGCAGGAGGAGACTGTTTCTTGTCTTTTCTCTTAAACATTTTACCAGATCCTGTTCGTGACGCCAAAATGTTTTGGATCGATAATAATAGACCCAGGTTCGGGATCTGGATGAATGTTAAATAAGAGACAAGACAAATGAAGTAAAGATAAAACACCGTTTACTGAGAGAAAAGAAAGATAATACAGTTTACAAAGAAAAGAGAAGTATGATAAGATGCAACAAAGCTCACAGCCTTCGGCCCGTCGGGAGCTCCGCAACGACGGCTGGTCAGGAGCCTTGGGGGTCCCGGCACTGCTCGTGAATCACGGTCCAAGGTGAAGTTCAAAGAGCTACTGGACAGTTCCGGTCCTTTATACTATTGAACAAACATGGGTGCAAGTGGCTTATGGCCAACTCCTAATCTGTAAGGCCACAAAACATGAGACCTTGAGGCGCCGATCGTCTCATAAACAAGATGGTGTGAGCATCAAGGTCTCTCTCTCTCTCTCTCTCTCTCTGCATCAACAACATTCCACGAGGCATGAAGCAGAAAACACACTGTAAATGTCGGAATATCATAATTAACCCTATGTGATTAACCCTATACAATACACCTGCCCAGCGGAGCTGATCAAGTGTGGTCAGTGCTTCAATGCTGGGGATGTTGGCCTGGTCGAGGATGCTAACGTTGGTGCGTCTGTCATCCCAGGGGATTTGCAGGATCTTGTGGAGACATCGTTGGTATTTCTCCAGCAACTTGAGGTGTCTACTGTACATGGTCTATGTCTCTGAGCCATACAGAAGGGCGGGTATTACTACAGCCCTGTAGACCAGGCAGATTTGAGGACTTGGTCTTCAAACACTCTTTTCCTCAGGTGGCCGAAGGCTGCACTAGCGCACTGGAGCCGGTGTTGAATCTCGTCGTCAATGTCTGCTCTTGTTGATAGGAGGCTCCAGAGGTCTGGAAAATGGTCCATGTTGTTCCAGGCCGCACTGTGGATCTTGATGACTGGGTGGCAGTGCTGTGCGGCGGGGACAGATTGGTGGAGGACCTTTGTCTTACTGATTTTAAGTGTAAGGCCCATGCTTTCATACACCTCAGTAAATACGTTGACTAAGACTTGGAGCTCAGCCTCTGTATGTGTGTAGACCTACTGCATAGGTGAATCACCTACTTACAGGTATAAAGGTGACCCATTCAGCTTTTATTAGTTCATCATTGCAAATATTCTTCTGTATTGATACCATTAGAAGTGTATTCATCTTGTATTGTTGTAAGGGTATTAATATATAATGTCTGATAGAGAAGTGCCAAGTTTTAAAACCAGGCTAGAAGGAGCACTCCAGCAGTTTCAAATTATTGGGTGGATTCAAGTAATGTGAGGACACATCTGACGTAGAATACAAGTTACAATATGAAATGACAGCACAAACAATGTTCTAATATTTGGGGATCGCAGATTATTTAGGTGTCATTTCTGTAAGTAGAAGGTAATTATTACAATGTATTTAGTATTTAAGAATGCAATTAGGATGCAAAAGGCTTTTGCAAATTAAGGACATAAACAAGTACTGCTCTAATATTCTCTATTGGCACTCAATACTTTGAAATGTAATTTTGCATTCAAGTACATTGGTTAAAAATTAGAAGATTGCACAAGTTTTTTTAGTTTACATGTGCAAGTGGGATATTGTGCGAAAAGCAGAGATTTTAAGAATGGGTATCATTGTTGTTTAGAAATCAAACCACTAAAAAAAATTGTAATTTAGAAGTTATTTTTTTTAATGTGGGTTCTTTTAAAATATGCTGACTGCTTGTTACTGATGTGATCAGGGATTGGCTTAGGATATGGCGAGAAAGCAGGAAGGGGGTACTAAAGTTGCATGTTCAGCCATGAACTCATTGAATGGTGGTGCAGGCTAGAAGTGCTGAATGGCCTACTCCTGCACCTATTTTCTATGTTCTTTGTTTCTATGGAATGTTACTGAATGCTGGCAGTGAGAAGGAGTTGAAAACAAGTAAAATTGAAACACCTTAGGGTAATTCCTGTGTCTTTATGAATATCATTGCAGCTTTCTCACATCCAGTCACCCCAAACATGTTTAAACAAAAACATAAATAGAAGTAGAAAGAATGTTAATGAGAGTTCCTATCTAAATTGGATTTTGATGGTAAAACTCATGCTTATAAAGGAACAACAGATAAGGAAGATCGTAAATATTTGATAAAGTGGCTTCAGGATTTATTTATTCCTTTTAATACCAACCCTTCTTTGCCTTAGATCAATGTTTGTTTCCCTTCACATCTCCTGATTCAATATATATGAAGCCTTTTTTCAATGAGTTTTTTGGATTTCATTACGTTAGATTCTACTTTCTCTACTGTTGTGAAAGGACTATACTTATGAATAATTTAATGTTTCTTGATGTAAAAGGAGTCTATACTGGCCGTGCATTAACAGCAATACACCAAGGGTATGAAATGGTTAATTTTATAATATCAGATCCTGAAAGTCTCGTTCCCAGCTGTGATCCTAGTTCGGACCCAGTGACAACTACATCAGACCACAATAACTTCTAAAGCGATACTTAGTTTCAGCAAAATTATTAATCCAAGCTCATTTACTTGGTTAGCAAGAATATCACAATGATATTTAATCAGTACTCACAGTCACCTATCTCGAACCAGGATAATATTTTTGGTTGGTAACTCTTCTGCCAGAGACATTGGGGAACTTCTGGACTAGTCCAGCTACTAGTTGCATTGGGAAACTCCCTGGCTGCATAGAATACGGGTCCCCTAAAGCAGAGCTGTCCAGGCACTAATTTGAGTTGAAAACATCTTACATACAGGTAAATGTACTTCACATGTATATTTATGTAACCAATATCCTCCACCATTCAGTAATCAAGGAAGTAAAGCACTCGCAATGATCAAAAAACATTTGCGCACTGCTTTTCAACTTACCATTTAACCAACAAATGCATGCATGCATATACCATAAAAATATGAATATTGAGATTACATGGCCAACGACTCTATGTCTATTACTCATTTTTTATTTACCCATCAGAATCCCAATTAGCCAAATGTAGCTAGTGGCTAATGTATTGGACAACATTGCCCTAAAGTTCATAGTCACATAGCATGACTGGGATATCTTTTGAGTGTTCCAGATGCTTGCAGGATCCAGCTACTTGTGGCATTGGTTTGATTTCAGCTGGTTTTGTAAGCTTAACCTCATTCTCATGTCCTATTCATCGATAGCTATCTGCAAATTTCCAATTTTTGCACTGCTCAGCAACGGGGATAGTTCAATTCCAGTTGTTTGGAGACTTCCACCCTGTTATCTGCTTCAAGGTTTCTTTAATTAAATGTGCAGTGTTTCAATATTAATTGGTTCTTTTCCTCCAAGATTATTTGTGAGAATAATTTCCTTTCTAGTTAGTGTTACCAATCGTCCTTGCCCGATAGTTCAAAGGTATCACTCATATGTTTTTTATTATGTTTTTATTGCGAATGATAAGCACAGAGCACAAGCATTTGTTCTCATAGCTGTGTCAGCTGTGGCTCAGTGGATAGCACCCTCACCTCCAGGCCATGAAGGTTGTGGGTTCAAGTCCTACTGCACTGGAGCATCAGCTTGGATTTATGCACTCTAGGGACTTGAGTGCATAAATCCAAGCTGATGCTCCAGTGCAGTAGTGAGGGAGTGCAGCACTGATGGAGGTACTGTCTTTCAGATGAGACATTAAACCGAGGCCCCGTCTGCTCTCTCAGGTGGACGTAAAAGATCCCATGACACTATTTCGAAGAAGAGCAAGGGAGTTATCCCTGGTGTCCTGGCCAATATTTATTCCTCAATCAAAGTAACAAAAACAGAATATCTGGTCATTACTGTTTGTGGGAGCTTGCTGTGCACAATTTGGCTGCTGTGTTTCCCACACTGCAACAGTGACTACACTTCAAAAGTACTTCATTGGCTGTCCAGCGCTTTGAGATGTTCGGTGGTTGTGAAAGGCGCTATATAAATGCAAGTCTTTTTTTCACAGTTCCTTTGTTCTTGTATTTGCATTTGTTTTAGAGGTCAGAGTCATTCTCACAGTTAGTAACTAGCTTTAAGTAATATGATTAAGCAAATATCGAAAGAAACTTTAGATGATATAAATTATAATATAAAATGCAATTGTACGGCATTGCAGTTCACTATGCACTACAAATATATTTGCATATTCTCCTGTTGTAGTCTTAAATCTTATAATCACCTGATGGCTCCCCTTGTGAATAGCATCCATCCTTAATGCTCACATCTCTGGTTTTATGAAAGAAGACCTGCAACAGATCAGGCTTTTCTTTTGTAGTTGAATAACCAGAAATCTATATCAAGGAAAAGGTTACAGAAATTCCAAAGCATTTGAGTGGAATGAGATTATATAAGAACTTGAGAATTAGGAGTAGGCCATACAGCCCCTCGAGCCTGCTCCGCCATTCAATAAGTTCATGGCTGATCATCAACTTCAACTCCATTATCTCCATATCCTTTGATTCCCCTAGACTCCAAAAATCTGTTTATCTCAGCCTTGAATATATTCAGAGACAGCATCCAAACCATTTGGGGCAGAGAATTCCAAAGATTCACAACCCTCTGAGTGAAAACATTCCTCCTCATTTCAGTCTTAAATGGCCTACCCCTTATCCTGAGACTGTGCTCTAGACATTCCAGCCAGGGGAAACAACCTCTCAGCATCTACCCTGTCAATCCCCTTCAGAATTGTGTATGTTTCAATGAGATCACCTCTCATTCTTCTAAACTCCAGAGAGTATCGGTCCATTCTACACAATCTTTCATCATAAGGCAGCCCTCTCATCCCAGGAATCAATCTAGTGAACCTTTGTTGCACCACCTTCAAGGCAAGTATATCCTTCCTTAGATAAGACCAAAATTGTGCACAATACTCCAGGTGTGGTCTCACCAAAGCCCTGTACAATTGTAGCAAGACTTCCTTACTCTTATACTCCAACCCCCCTGCAATAAATTACAACATGCCATTTGCCTTCCTTATTGCTCGATGTACCTGCATGCTAGTTTTCTGTGTTTCTTGCACAAGGACACCCAAATCTCTCTGAACACCAACATTTAAAAGTTTCTCACCATTTAAAAATATTCTGTTTTTCTATTCTTCCTACCAAAGTAAATAACCTCACATTTCTCTACATTATACTCCATCTGCCACCTAACTATCCACTCACTTAGTCTATCTATATCCCTTTGCAGATGCTTTGTGATATGGGGTCGGAAGCTCAGTTTAGGTTCACTGAAGTTGTAAGCAGTCTGGGTCTGAACGGAGACAAGGTGTTGGAGGAGGATGCTTGAGCCAAGGGTCATGAAGGGGAATAGAATCAGTGGCAAGGGAACTAGTGTTTGTGGCAGGGGCTGAAGACAATCGCTTCAGTATTCCCAATGTTTAATTGGAGGAAATTTCAGCTCATCCATGACCCAATTACGGACAAGCAGTCTGACAACACAGAGAACACAGAGACAATGGAGGGGTCAAGAGAGGTGGGAGTGAGGTAGAGCTGGGTGTTGTCAGCATACATGTAGAACCTGATACTGTGTCTTTGCATGATGTTGCTGAGGGGTAGCAAGTAGATGACAAGTAGGAGGAGGCTAAGGATAGATCTTGAGGGACTCCACAGTAACGTTCTCTTTAAGCTGCACAGGTCTCTGGAGCTCCTGTGTAACTGGCTCACCGGCTTTTAAATAGGAAAAACCACGTATGCGTGAAAATTTGAATGGTCCGCACAGCCCCTTAAAAGGGCCACGCACCCAAAAAAATTATAGGGAACTTTGCTCCAGAGGTAATGCTGCAGGGGCGTCATTGCAGGCAATTCTCTGGCTAGGCTGGATAGTTAAGAGTCGAACTAGTCGAGGGCAGTTGACAACAGAGACAAGGTATTGGAGGAGGATGGTGTGGTCAGCCATGTCAAAGGCTGCTGACAGGTCAGCTCTCCTTGCCAATAAGCATTGTCCCATCTCACAAATCAGCCCTTAGCTACTAAAAGGGATCAAAGGTAAACGCTGGTAAACTCAGTATCCATGTTGACAAATTGGACAAAAAGCATAATGCATGAGAATGTTCTGTATAAAGTTTTACGAACCTAACTGGCACTTTAGCTTTCGTTATAAGATTAGTCAACATATGACCGTGTCATGGTCTACAAATGTACTGATTCTGTTGATGCAAAGTTAGACCTGTACCCACAAGATTTATGAAACTTTCAATACGTTAGGGCATTCAAGTCTTTGAGAAACTGTTCTTATTGAATATTTAATGAGTTATTAAGTTGGATTTGTGACTTCCTTGGAGAATGCAAACATCATCATCATCATCATAGGCAGTCCCTTGAAACGAGGATGACTTGCTTCCACGCCAAAAAAAAAGGATGAGTTCACAGGTGTTGCGAATGAAGAACCTGAACTACATCCTCAAGGGTGGAAGATGCCTGTGCTTGGATTTTTTTAACGTGTGGTGGCCGTTGCACACCAGCCACCACACGGGCTTGACAGAGCTAGGTTTTGGTCCATTAGCAAGGATTACCCAAGACAACTGGAGACCTGCTCTGCTGCACGGACCTAGTGCGCACACATATCAGTGTGGACTGGCCCGTGCTGCCCCTGGCCCCGAACTCACGGCTCCTCTGGGCTCCGATCAGGTGGCTTTCATATTGCAATGCCTTAGTTGGATTCCCTTGGAGATGTGTGCATAGCTCCCACTCTTTGATGTCTTTTTCATGATCTGGTGGCTGTCACAGATAGTATCTTCTCTTTTCTGATACCACCATTCCCTCGAGTGATTAAATCCCAATCTGAGGCTTTCCTGTCACCTAAGCATGTAAATGCACCACATGCTGTGTTACAGGAAGATACCTGGTTTCTGCTGATGTCTTTATTTATTTCAACCTTGTGTATATTGAAAGAATAGAGGTTCAAGCTTGGTTGTGGTCCCTTTCACAATTGAGTAGCCTACCAATACTTATTGAATTGGGTGACATTTTAAGTATTGCCATTTATGTGAGGTAAAGGAAGGCTCATGGTACCTATAGAAGTATAGCCCCAGTATCGTCAGGAGAGAAGAATTAAATTATTTGCAATACAATGAAAACATTTATCACCACGTTAATTTATTCAGACTAAGGGCTGGATTTTCGTGTTTTTGCAATTTGGAATGCAAATCGCAGCAATTTTTTTTAGCACTGGGTTGGCGTTAGCACCAGAACGCGCAACTTTCACCAAATGAAAGTTCACGATGGCTGTTAGTGCTAACTCCGACATTGCACCACAGAATTTGTGCACCCGAGCCGAAAGTTCCGACCATAAAAAGAATTGGACGTTCTGCGCATGCGCAATTTGTTCCCCCTTCCCGCGCTTCTGGTCTGCAAGGCGCAGCCACGCGCATGCGCCGTACACCCGGGGCTGAATCAGCCATTTAACTTTTTGATTTTCATGATGGAGGAGGATAGCAGGCAGCGTGCGAGGAGATTCAGCCCAGAGGCAAATGAGGCCTGAGTTGTTCAGGAGGGGTGAACCGAGACCCCTCCCATCAGTAGTTTAGAAGATATGGAGGCAAATTGCAGAGGAAGTCGCTGCCTCGGATACTGTGGAAAGGAGTGCAACACAGTGCCGGAAAAAATTCAACGATCGTTCGAGGGTCGTTAGAGTGAGTACAATTTTTATTGATGCACTCCTTCATGACTTAAATTATAAATCTGACACATTATTTCTTAGTTTGGCACCCTATTTGTACCATATTAAGAATTGTGCCATCAAGGAGAGTTGCCAAATGAACTCAAGCCACAGCCCATAAAGAGGGAGAAAGAATGGACAAGCCTGTTATCTTGGATTGTTCACGCCAGTTCAAGAGATGCATTGTCAGAAGCCTAGGAGATGATTATGTGCAAGCCCTCTCAACTAGGGAATCATGAGGCACAAGGAAACCTTCGACTTAATTAGAAGTTGGATCAGACTAAAAATCCAACTCATAGATGCAATGAAATGACTGCCAAATCATTACAGATTTCACGTAGAATCATCTACAGATTATGTTTTAGGCTAAAAATAATTCCAAGCTCCTCTTTACATCTCTCCAATTCCAGCTCGTTGATGCCTGTTGTCTATTTGTCAGCTTTGATCATTTGGTAACATTCTTACCTCTGAGTCAGAATGTTGCAGCTTCAAACCCCGTTTCTGGATTTGAGCACATGATGTTATTCCAGTGCAGTACTGTACTGAGAGAATGCTGAATTATTGTGGATGCTAATCTTTGAATAATACTTGTAACCAAACCTTGTCTGCTTGGTCAAATGGATGTTAAAGATCTCATGGCACTATTTCAAAGAAGAGCAGGAAGATTACCTGGTATCTGAGCCAACATTGCTCTCTCTCTCAAAACAGCTCCACTTAACATAGAAACATAGAAAATAGGTGCAGAAGTAGGCCATTCGGCCCTTCGAGTCTGCACTGCCATTCAATAAGATCATGGCTGATCATTCCTTCAGTATCCCTTTCCTGCTTTCTCTCCATACCCCTTGATCCCTTTAGCCGTAAGGGCCACATCTAACTCCCTCTTGAATATATCTAATGAACTGGCATCAACAACTCTCTGCGGCAGGGAATTCCACAGGTTAACAACTCTCTGAGTGAAGAAGTGTCTCCTCATCTCAGTCCTAAATGGCCTGCCCCTTATCTTAAGACTGTGTCCTCTGGTTCTGGACTTCCCCAACATCGGGAACATTCTTCCTGCATCTAACCTGTCCAGTCCAGTCAGAATCTTATATGTTTCTATGAGATCCCCTCTCATCCTTCTAAACTCCAGTGTATCCCAGTTGATCCAGTCTCTCCTCATATGTCAGTCCAGCCATCCCTCGAATCAGTCTGGTGAACCTTCGCTGCACTCCCTCAATAGCAAGAATGTCCTTCCTCAGATTAGGAGACCAAAACTGAACACAATATTCCAGATGGGGCCTCACCAAGGCCCGTACAACTACAGCAAGCCTTCCCTGCTCCTATACTCAAATCCCCTTGCTATGAAGGCCAACATACCATTTTCCTTCTTCACTGCCTGCTGTACCTGCATGCCAGCCTTCAATGACTGATGAACCATGATACCCAGGTCTCGCTGCACCTCCCCTTTTCCTAATTTGCCGCCATTTAGATACTATTCTGCCTTTGTGTTTTTGCCCCCAAAGTGGATAACCTCACATTTATCCACATTATACTGCATCTGCCATGTATTTGCCCACTCACTTAACCAGTCCAAGTCACCCTGCAGCCTCTTAGCCACCTCCTCACAGCTCACACCGCCACCCAGTTTAGTGTCATCTGCAAACTTGGAGATATTACACTCAATTCCATCATCTAAATCATTAATATATATTGTAAAGAGCTGGGGTCCCAGCACTGAGCCCTGCGGCACTCCACTAGTCACTGCCTGCCATTCTGAAAAGGACCCGTTAATCCGACTCTCTGCATCCTGCCGGCAAACTTGTTCTCTATTCACGATTAGCTGGTAATTCCAGATTTACCTCATTGCTGTTTGTGGGATCTTACTGAGCATAAGAATGGCTGCAGCATCTGTTTATATAGCAACAGTCACTGCAATTCAAAATAATTTATTGTGTGTGAAGCACATTGGGATGTTTTTGAGAGATGTGATGAAGTTTTCTTTAATAAGAAATGCAGTGAATAAAAAGTTGCATGAATGTATACACCATTTACCATGTACATTACGTGATTTGGAATTTCAAAATAAATGAACTGCTCGGGCCTGGTGCACAGCTGCCAGTATAATCACTCAATCCGCCCATATAAAGAAGTTGCATTCAGTATTAGGATCTTGCAAATCAGCTAAGTTTAATTCATTTAAGTAGAAAGTGACTCCCATCTTTCATTGACAGAAACAGAAAGGAATCCTATATGTTGAGCTCTTGTCTTTTTTTCGTATTGTATAGTTGGAATCAACTTAGGATAAAGTAAAATAGACAAATTACATCTTTTGCAGTGATTTGTTTTTTCCTTGGCGCAATTTCTTCTAGGAACTGAATCATATATGCCAACCACGTGGATCGCCAGCATTCTGGCAGTTACGTCCATGTTCCTGGATCAAAGTCAGCATGGACCAGGTCCTTCACCTCCCCTGGTGCCATTCCTAGCCCTACTGACTAACATCCCTCCTATGATTGACGGTGATTTGCACTCTGGGTGCACATCACCGTCTTTGACACTGTTATCCGCAAGGGACTATGGAACATCCTCCTCCATTTCGGCTGCCCCCAAAAGTTTATCACCATCCTCCGGCTGCTCCATGGCGACATGCAGGCGTGATCCTGACCAACGGATCCACCACAGACCCAATCCACGTCCGGACCGGGGTCAAGCAGGGCTGCGTCAACGCGTCAACCCGCTTCTCGATCTTCCTCGCTGCAATGCTGCACCTCACACGCAACAAGCTCCCCGCTGGAGTGGAACTAAATTACAGAACTAGTGGGAACCTGTTCAACCTTCGTCATCTCCAGGCCAGATCCAAGACCGTCCCATCCTCTCGTCGAGCTTCAATACGCGGGCGACATTTGCGTCTGCGCACATTCAGAGGCTGAACTCCAAGTCATAGTCAACATCTTCACTGAGGCGTACGAAAGCATGGGGCTTACACTAAACATCCGTAAGACAAAGGTCCTCCACCAACATGACCCCACCACATAGCACTGCCCCCCCACCCAATCCCCCACAGTCATCAAGATCCACGGCGCAGCCCTGGACAACACGGACCACTTTCCATACCTTGGGAGCCTATTATCAGCAAGGGCAGACATCGATGACGAGGTTCAACACCGCCTCCAGTGTGCCAGCGCAGTCTTCGGTCGCCTGAGGAAGAGAGTGTTCAAAGATAAGGCCCTCAAATCTGGCACCAAGCTTATGGTCTACAGGGCTGTAGTGATGCCCAACCTCCTGTATGGCTCAGAGACGTGGACCATACACCGTAGACACCTCAAATCGCTGGAGAAATACCACCAACGATGTCTCCACAAGATCCCCTGGGAGGATTGACGCACCAATGTTAGTGTCCTTGATCAGGCCAACATTCCCAGCATCGAAGCACTGACCACACTCGACCAGCTCCGTTGAGTGGGCCACATTGTTGGCATGCCTGACACAAGACTCCCAAAGCAAGCATGCCACACGGCAAGCGAACCCCAGGTGGGCAGAGGAAACATCTCAAGGACACCCTCAAAGCCTCCTTGATAAAAAGCAACATCCCCACTGACATCTGGGAGTCCCTGGCCAAAGACCACCCTAAGTGAAGGAAGAGCATCCGGGGGAGCGCTGAGCATCTCTAGTCTCGTCGCCGAGAACATGCAGAAAGCAAGCACAGGCAGCGGAAGGAGCATGCGGTAAACCAGACTCCCCACCTACCCTTTCCTTCAACGACTGTCTGTTCCACCTGTGACAGAGACTGTAAGTCCCGTATTGGACTGTTCAGTCACTTAAGAATTCACTTTTAGAGTGGAAGCAAGTCTTCCTCGATTTCAAGAGACTGCCTCTGATGATGATGATGATGATGATGGGTGGAAATTCTCAAGAGATTGTAAATCCCCCTTCACAGAATACAGTGCTGTTAATCCCAACAAGAGTGGGATCAGGTAGGACTCCCCAGCAGCAGCTGGGAGGAGGAAAACATAAGAATTAGGAGCAGCAGTAGACCATATACCCTTCGATGTGCTTCGGGGTAGATAGATAACGTTTTAAGCACCTCGATCGGACTACAAGGCAAATTAATGCAGCCTGTTGACATAATTTAACACTCTAACCCCGCTATTATTCTGGTGAACCTGTGCTTCCCCCGCCCCCCCCCCTCCCCCACCAAGCCCAAGATATCCTTCCTGAGGTATGGTGCCCAAAACTGAATGGAGTACTCCAGATGGGGGTCTGAGCAAGGCTTCATACACCTGAAGTATAACTTCCTCCCCTTTGTATTCCAGCATGCTTGCGATAAAGACCAGAATTCCAATAGCCTTTTAGATTGCTTTTCGTACCAGTCTACAGGTTTTAATGATTTATGTACTTTGACTCCCAAATCTCTTTGATCTTCTACAGTACCTAGTTACCATTTAGAAAATACTTCAATTCATCTTTCTTGGGTAAAGAAAGGGTTAATCAGACTGTCCCGAAGTCTGCTAATGTTACACTGCTAATGATTTCTCTTTATATTATCGTAATTGTAACCTTTAACTTTTGCCTGTTACGTAAGGACATAAGTCAATGTAGATGCAGTGAACACTGAACTATTGAATTAAAACTGACTGTAAAGCAATGGTCAGTTTAGACAATAAACCTAATTAAAAGATAAGCCAGTGCATACAGCACAGAACTTTATTTGGTTGATAACAAGTTCTGCAGAAGGAAAACATCTACGACTACATCTTCCTTTTCAGAAGCAGGAGATTGGTGTGGAATGTTACAGATTTATAATTAGAAATTTCACTTAGTTTCACTTTTGTTACTATTCTACTATCAATAAGGTAACAAAGTAGGGGAGAGATACAGATCTAAGGAAAAAGAATGAGTTAAAACTAAAGTTATTGATAATGAACAAGGGAAGAAGCTCAGTAAAATTCAACTTGTATAGAGTTACATTAGGTAATGCAGAAATGTGTGGATTACCACGTAGAGGGGGTAACAAAAAGGTATAAAAAGTTAATGTTGTAATAGATACTTAGGATTCGATTAAGGTTTGCAGCATGTACCGAGATGAGGAGAAACTTCTTCACCCAGAGAGTGGTGAACCTGTGGAATTCTCTACCACAGAAAGTTGTTGAGGCCAATTTACTAAATATATTCAAAAAGGAGTTAGATGAAGTCCTTACTACTAGGGGGATCAAGGGGTATGGCGAGAAAGCAGGAATGGGGTACTGAAGTTGCATGTTCAGCCATGAACTCATTGAATGGCGGTGCAGGCTAGAAGGGTCGAATGGCCTACTCCTGCACCTATTTTCTATGTTTCTATGTTTCTATAACAAGGCATGCGGAATGTAAAGATAAATTGAAAGACTTCTTTGAATGAAATAAGAACAGTTGTCAGAAAACTCAAATGATAAATATAACATCGGTTCCGGGAAAGGTCCTTCTTGTACTTCTTAGGTGGTCCCTCGAATTGAGCATGACTTACTTCTACGCCATCCTGAAAGTTCCTGAAAGCATCCTTCTTAACAGCGTTTTGAATTGCTAAAAGCAAGAAAGCCCATACTATCAGAGAGGAGCTGATTCTTCCAGCTGCTGCAGAATTGTGCAAATTGATGGTAAGGGAAGACGCAGCACAAAAGTTGAAGGCCTTACAACTTTCTAATGACACAGTTAATAGAAGAACTTTCAAGAGATAGAAAATGTCACTTGACAGGCTTTGTGAATGTGAGCAGTTTGCAATTCAACTCGAGACAACTGATGTTGGTAGTGCAGCGCAATTAGTAGATTACATTCGCTATGTTTGGCTGTGGGAAATTTTAGAAGATTTTCTTTTTTGTCAGGCGTTATCAGAACAAGCAACGGGTGAGGAAATATTCAAGTTGCTGGGTAATTTCATGGAATCCGAATCGCTTCAGTGGGAGAACTGTGTTGCTGTTTGCACAGATGGTGCTGCCACTATAATAGGCAATAGGACTGGTGTTGTTACAAGAATAAGAACCGTTAACCCACAGGTAACCATGACACATTGTATGTTTCATCTCTAAGCCCTTGCTATGAGTGACATGCTTTGTGAAATACACTGTGAAGTCCAGTCCTGTGAATTCATGTCTGTTTGCAAAGCTGTGTTCAAAAATGGGTGCAGGACATGAAAAAATATTGTTTCACACTGAAGTACATTGGTTATCTCGCGGCAGAATCCTAGAAAAAGTTTTTGATCTTCATAATGAGCTGTTGGCTTTTCTTTCTGTGCACAGTCCTGCATTAACTGAAAACGTCTCTGACCAATTATGGATAACAAAACTTGTATACCTTGCTGACATTTTTAACCTGTCAAATACACTGAATCCATCAATACAAGGGGGTAATATAACCATATTCGAAGTGAGTGACGATTGCAACATTTAGGAAGAAAATTGAGATTTGGAAAACAATACTGAGCAGTGGAGTTTCAGATAATATTCCCGCTACTGACTGAGTTTCTGGATGCAAACACAGTGACAGTTGTGTGAGTGAAAGAAAGGATCATTGCTTATCTTGCAATATTGGTAGAGTACTTCAGTGTTTGTTTTTGAAAATATAAACACAGGTAAATACAATTGGGATCGGGATCCGTTTTCATTATTTGTTACATCATTTTGTTACAGAAGAACAAGTGCTGATGGAATTGCCTGCATCAGTAATAGGAATAAACACCTTCCCAGTTTTGGCCATCTGTTGCTGTAGAGTACCCAGAATTGGTAAAAGAAGCAAAAAAAGTGTTGCTACCTTTCCCAACAACATACATTATGAAACATAATTTTCTGCTATGGCAGCAATGAAGACAAAGTACAGGTCCCATCTGGAACTGGAGCATGATTTATGAGTGTAATTGTCAAACATTACATCAAGGATAGACAGACTGCAGTGAGAAGCAGGCACATCCATCTCACGGAAATATCTGTTTTCTTAAAAGAAAGACTTGCATTTATATAGCGCCTTACATGACCACTGGATGCTCCAAGTACTTTACGGCCAATTAAATACTTTTTAAAGTGTATTCACTGTTGTAATGTGGGAAACGCGGCAGCCAATTTGTGCACAGCTAGCTCCCACAAACAGCAATGTGATAATGACCAGATAATTTGTTTTCGTGATGTTGATTGAGGGCTAAATATTGGCCAGCGCACCGAGGATAACTCCCCTGCTCTTCTTCGAAATAGTGCCATGGGATCTTTTACGTACATCTGAGAGAGCAGACTTGGTTTAACATCTCATCCAAAAGATGGCACCTCCGATAGTGTAGCATTCCCTCAGTTCTGCACTGGAGTGTCATCCTAGATTTTTGTGCTCTTCACCCACAACCTTCTGACTCAAGAGGCGAGAGTGCTACCAACTGAGCCACTCTTAAAACACTCTACATGCACCACTCTCATGAGTATTATGTAGAATTATCATTTAGATGGGTACCACACATCTGACCACCACACTTTAGGAAGAATGTGAAGGCCTTCGAGAAGGTGCAGAAAAGATTTATGAGAATGACTCCAGGAATGAGGGTCTTCAGTTATGTTGATAGACTGGGGAAGCTGGGGTTGTTCTCCTTGGAGCAGAAAAGATTGAGAAGAGATTTGACAAAGGTGTTCAAAATCACCTTTATCAAGTCTGAACAGAGTAGGTAGAGAGAAACTGTACCTATTGGCAGAAGGGTCGAGAACCAGAGGATACAGATTTACGGTGATTGGCAAAAGAACCAAAGGCGATGTAAAAAAAACACTTTTTTTACACAGCGAGTGGGTTGGATCTGGAATGCAATGCCTGGAAGGGTGGAGGAGGCAAACTCAATCTTATTTTTCAAAAAGGAGTTGGATACATATCTGAAGGAACAAATTTTGCAGGGCTACGGAGAAAGGTCAGGAGAGTGAGACTAGCTAAGAGTTGGCATAGGCTCAACGGGCCGAATGACGGCCTTCCGTGCTGTAACCATTATATGATTCGATGGGGAGTCTGCGATTTTTAATCCATTTGAAAAGGGATCCTTCAGCCAAAAAGGTTGGAGAACCACTGCCTTATGTTACAAACCTGTGTAACCACTTGTTCTCACGTTATAATTAAGGGAGTTACCGAGTTAAAATTAGAAAATGCTGGAAATGGTCAGCAGGTCAGGCAGCATCTGTGGAGAGAGAAGCAGAGTTAATGTCTCAGATCTGACGAAAGGTCATCCACCTGAAACATTAACTCGGTTTCTCGCTCCACAGATGCTGCCTGACCTGCTGAGTATTTCCAGCATTTTTTGTTTTTATTTCAGATTTCCAGCATCTGCTTTTGTGTCAAGAGTTATCAGCGTTTGGGGGGGGGGAGTTAGTTTTAAGTCGCTAGTTTTCTTTGTTGGTACATGTATACTTGAAGATTGGTTAGTTTGCTGAATGCAGTACTTTCTTTAGAAGAGAAAAGGTTGTGAAACCAGTTTAAATCTATAAGTGGCTGAGTGTCTGCTTGGTCTTGTGCCCAAGTTCAGGATGACTCTACCGCTTGCCTGGGCTGGGAAGCTGCTTGAGGAAGAAGCAGCCAATGAAAATAAGGGGCGGGCTGGCAGCCGGGGGAGTGTTTACTTCTGCCTGCCGCTATTGGGTGGAACTTGCACTAAAAAAGGTTATAAACCACCTTCAGAAGGTTTCGAAATAGAAAAGCTTGATTGCATATGTGCGCGAGGGAGGCGGTATAGCCAGTCAGGAGGGGGAAATAGACGTATTAATCTTTAAAAGCAAAACAGAAACCGTTATTGAGTAGCAAATCTGGTGTGGTTGTTGAATTGATGAATTGGATCCCGAGTGTCCGCAGGTCTGTAAATACTGAGCTGACTGAATAAACTGGAACGCAATCAGCAGCCGATCAGAAAGGCCCGGCCGGTGTGAGCAGCTCGATCAACAAGAGCCATCATTTCATTGAGTGCTAGAGAGAGAAATGGCATTGGATTTCGCTGCAGGATGCCTGGGAGGTGAGGGTTTTTTTTTACAAATTAATATATATATTTTCTGGTTTCATCTGGACAAAGCGCGGCGGCAGCTCTGCGTGCTGCTGCGCTGGGACGGTATAAGCTAGGCTGCCACGTATTTACAAAGCGCTGGGTTGATGCAGTTCGTGTCCGGTGGGGAAACCTCGATCAGCTATCGGCCGGGGGCGGGGGTAACGCCGCGCCGTTGCAGCACTCGGAATATTTGCGAATTCAAGGTCAGGCCAGACTTGAGCGGATTAGAAGCCGGCGCTGGAAGTGCTCCAGCCCCCGCGACTTCCCCCTCTCCCTTCCTGGCTGGCCTGGCAGTGGCGCCGCGTATTAAGCTCCCCCCCTCCACCCTTCCACTCGGAGCCAAAACTGTCTTTGAATCTGCGGCGAAGCCGTCGGATATTTCCAGCTCTTGCCTTGTAACTGGAAAAACGCAGTTGCCTGCACTGATCATCCCTGTCGCTATTAATAGCAGCGATACACGTGAAAATCTGTATCGTTGACTGATACATTCTTGGCAACAAGCTGTTGACAAAGTGTTTGTTGCAATAAGTTAAAAATGTACAAGAATTTTAAAAATTGTTGCTCTTTAACAATCTGTTTCCTCAGATTCTCTATGGACCCATACTTGCCCCTGTAAAGAATATGCTTAGCAAAAGTTTTTTATTTGTTTTGGGGTGGCCCCTTTATTTATAATGTGAATGTTTTTTATAAGCAATGATTAAAGAATAGACAGCATCTGTGAGTCGAACTTACTGCATCATTTTACTTATATTGAAGTAGTACAAATCTTGATATTTGTGTATTGGACTCGCTCTAGTCCATTACTCATCTAAGCTTATTGTCATTGATCAGTAATTTATTGAAATCCGATATCCATATTTGAAATTAAACAAAACGGAAAGACTAAATATGGCATTGACTAAAGAACTAGAATGCAGGCATAAGGTGCATAAATCTGGAGTCATCTTACTGAACTGTGTGTGATGGGGAGAGATGGGAATAATTAAAGAATAACAGGTATCTAGGAGCCATCATATTGTAGTAATCTAATCAAAAACATCAGATGATATCAAAGCTGCAGTTGACTGCACTCTGAACTTGAGTTACTGCTGTCTGATGGCTCTGGGAGAATTTACATTACATAGGACATACAGCACAAACAGGCCATTCGGTCCAACCAGTCCATGCCGATATTTATGCTTCACTTTTCTGGTTTTTCCTCATCTAAATCTATCAGCATAACCTCTATACCCTTCTCCTTCATATGCTTGTCTAGCCTCCCATTAAATGCATCTGTACTATTCGCTTCAACCCCTCCCTGTGGTAGCGAGTTCCACATTCTCACCACTCTGGGTAAAGAATTTTCTTCTGACTTCCCTATTGGATTTGTTTTTATTCATGACGGTTTTGTAAGAGTTTTGTAACTGCCTTATCAACTTGCCCTGCCATCTTCAAGGTGTTGAGCTTCTATTTCTCAAAGCTTAATGGTTTTGGGGAAAGGGCTACAGTGGTGCAAATGAGGATATCTTCTACCATAGGTTTTTAACTAAAAACTTTTACAGTACATTATGCAGAAAGTGCTCTACTCACTGGGGCTGTCTATTCTTCAGTCATTGATTACAAACCTAGAAACACAGTGTGAGGTGTGATACAAAATTTGTAACACAATTAAGCAGGTTTCATTGATAGAAGGGCATTAGTCAGTTTGTGCTATGTAAAACTATCTGAATTCTGAAGTTATATTACAGCATTTTAGTACATGGTCCAATCAGCTGTAATGCATTTTGTCCTTGAAAAGAATACTTCAGTTTTGTCCTTTTTATTAAAAATTTTTTTTTTTAAATCACTATCACACCACATTTGGGGTTTCTGTGACTTGTCTGCTAGTTTTTGCAACATATCAGGATATTCACTGTCCTGTAAATGTCATCATGTGAGTATACTAACTGCCCAAGCTTAGTTAGGGCAATTTCTTACTCTGATTTTCATAATTTAAAGCAATGATCAATAATGGAGTTCAGAGGCCTGATGTAAAATAATATTAAATTGATAAAAATACATTTATATATTTTTATGCTGTGGTATAAATGTTGTCAGTACTCGCCATAGTTTACCTGTAGCTATCAGTCGACAAAAAGGTACATTGGCTGCCAAAGCTAGAGAATTGTAACCTCACCTACTTCTTTGTCCATACCTACAGAATCCAAAACAATCACAGAAAAACAGTGCACAGTAAATAAGAGCCTTTTTCTGTTGCTTCCTCTACTTTTCTCTTTTCTCCTTTTCAATATTTTAGGACTGATAGCATATCTAATAATGTGGGCTCAGATTTTGCCTTTGGCTTCCATTTTTTCTCGTTGGTTATTGACGGGTTGCGATAGAAATGGTAGTAATCATCTTTTCAATTGACAAACCTTGCATATTGGCATGCTGTGAAAGCTATTGAGTTTTCCCAAAATAACATTACTTTTGGGAACTCTCTTGACTGTTGTTAAATACATTTGATGGCTGATTTGGTCAGCCTCTGAAATAAAGTCATGAAATACCATTGATGTTTTTTTTTGTTGTTGAAAATATGAGCACAACATAATGCTTAAACTGTATTACCATTGTTTTCCTTTAATCCTTAAGATAAAGAGCATAAGACACTAAACAGTAAAGATTCCCCAAACAATCACATTTGCATTAATAAACTAGGCCTAAATTAACCAGATTAAAATGGACCTTGCCATCAAAGTAGTAACAATTGAACCAATGACTTGTTGCTTTTGTGATACCACTGTGCTGCACTACCTTCATTCATATTCAGTCAACCTCAGTTTTATTTTTAAGGGTTTGCTACTCTCCAGTGTTACTGAACACCTACCTCTGGGAATTGGTTGATTGAAACTGTGTTCTCCATCATGCCGCCTATTGGTGCACTGCACTTCATTTTTATTTGTGTTTACTAATTTCTTAAAAATGAAAGCATTTTAATGTCAAGAAAACACTTGCAATTGTATAATGTATTATCAATTATCTCAGGACATCCTAAAGTGCTTCACATCCAGTGAATTACTTTTTGAAGTGCAGTCACTATTATGTGGCTAAACATAACAGGTAATTTGCACATAGCAAGGTCCCACAAACAGAAAATTCGATGAATGATTCAATTATTTTTCTTAGTAGTGGGCCAATGGTAGAGTAGATGCACCAAAGGACAAAGTCAGAGAAAATGAATATTTGAGTGTGGGAGAAGTGTCTGGTTCAGCCTAAAAGAAGAACGGTGAAGGAATTGATGGCAAGGGAGTGGCGTTTGTTGCACAGACGAAGTTGATCACTTCAGTCTTTCTGATAAAGAGCTGGAGGGAAGTAGTGACTCATACAAGACTGGATGTCAGGCAGATCATCTGACCAGAAGAAAGCAGCCAACGGAGATGATGGAAGATGTAGAACTTGGTGCCATCAACATACATGTGGAAGCTGATCCCTTCCCTGAGGATGATGTCACTAAATGAGGAATGAGAGACATGGATTGAATGTGGGGGTGGGGGAAGAGGTTCTGGAGGTGACTGTAGAGGGAAGGGAAGTTAAGCCATTGCTGGAGATGCTCTGTCTATGTTTGGATAGTAGGAATGGAGCCATGTGAGGGCTGTCCCATGAAGCTGGATGATGGAAGAGAGATGTTGGAACTGGATGATGTTGTTAACTCTGTTGAATGCTGTGCGGTCAATGAGGATTAAAACGCGATGGTTACAATGACCGAGGATATCGTTCATGACTTTGGTTAGGGCCGTTTCAGTGCTGTGTCAGAACTGGAGGGATTCAAACTAGAAGTTACAGGACTACTTCCTATTTGAAAAACTACTTAACACCCACAGGTGAACTGTTAAGATGAATCTACAGCATTTTCTTAATTAGTAAAGGTAATGAGGCCAATCTGTCTGTCTCCATACTTTTCAGTCTCACTGAACACTTAAACGTTTCTTGGCACTATAAGGATTCGAGATTCTAACATTTCTAAATTTTCATTATTACCAAGTGCAAAGCTGTGTTTGCATAATATCAATGAATTAACTAAACAGTTAAATTTATTGGATGTAAATACAGCACCTAGCTTGCAATTTTCCCCTCAAATTATTTGTGAATTTATTACTAGCAAGCTTCATCACTGGACCTTATTATTGCTGTACGATCACATGCCATCACCTCAGCGATTTTTGCTGGAGTAGTCTATTTTTTTTGTAAAGTTGTTTTTCTTTTGTGATACACACAGTAATACAGTATACCTTTACTGTAGTCGAAGAGAGCTTAACTTTTAACTTACACCCGTGGAGCATTGCTTCATCTATCTCAGCAGCTCTGTAGGCGAGGAACCTTTTTAAAGATATGTATAGTGGGAAACGGCTACACAAAGAGGACTATGTAGATGAGAAATCAGACTGAATGTTACTGGCTTTACTGATTAAGAAAACACCCGGATTCACGTTACAGTTAACTTTCAAGTAGGCACTTATTGTAGTCAGCAATCACAGCTCAATTCGGAAATTCTGCTTTTGGAGTACCACAGGATCACTTTCAAATCATAGAAACATAGAAAATAGGTGCAGGAGTAGGCCATTCAGCCCTTCTAGCCTGCACCGCCATTCATTGAGTTCATGGCTGAACATGCAACTTCAGTACCCTTCCTGTTTTCTCGCCATACCCCTTGATCCCCCGAGTAGTAAGGACTTCATCTAACTCCCTTTTGAATATATTTCGTGAATTGGCCTCAACTACATTCTGTGGTAGAGAATTCCACAGGTTCACCACTCTCTGGGTGAAGAAGTTTCTCCTCATCTCGGTCCTAAATGGCTTACCCCTTATCCTTAGACTGTGACCCCTGGTTCTGGACTTCCCCAACATTGGGAACATTCTTCCTGCATCTAACCTGTCTAAACCCGTCAGAATTTTAAACGTTTCTATGAGGTCCCCTCTCATTCTTCTGAACTCCAGTGAATACAAGCCTAGTTGATCCAGTCTTTCTTGATAGGTCAGTTCCACCATCCCAGGAATCAGTCTGGTGAATCTTCGCTGCACTCCCTCAATAGCAAGAATGTCCTTCCTCAAGTTAGGAGACCAAAACTGTACACAATACTCCAGGTGTGGCCTCACCAAAGCCCTGTACAACTGTAGCAACACCTCCCTGCCCCTGTACTCAAATCCCCTCGCTATGAAGGCCAACATGCCATTTGCTTTCTTAACCGCCTGCTGTACCTGCATGCCAACCTTCAATGACTGATGTACCATGACACCCAGGTCTTGTTGCACCTCCCTTTTTCCTAATCTGTCACCATTCAGATAATAGTCTGTCTCTCTGTTTTTACCACCAAAGTGGATAACCTCACATTTATCCACATTATACTTCATCTGCCATGCATTTGCCCACTCACCTAACTTATCCAAGTCACTCTGCAGCCTCATAGCATCCTCCTCGCAGCTCACACTGCCACCCAACTTAGTGTCATCCGCAAATTTGGAGATACTACATTTAATCCCCTCGTCTAAATCATTAATGTACAATGTAAACAGCTGGGGCCCCAGCACAGAACCTTGCGGTGCCCCACTAGTCACTGCCTGCCATTCTGAAAAATACCCATTTACTCCTATTCTTTGCTTCCTGTCTGACAACCAGTTCTCAATCCACGTCAGCACACTACCCCCAATCCCATGTGCTTTAACTTTGCACGTTAATCTCTTGTGTGGGACCTTGTCGAAAGCCTTCTGAAAGTCCAAATATACCACATCAACTTGTTCTCCCTTGTCCACTTTACTGGAAACATCCTCCAAAAAATTCCAGAAGGTTTGTCAAGCATGATTTCCCTTTCACAAATCCATGCTGACTTGGACCTATCATGTCACCATTTTCCAAATGCACTGCTATGACATCCTTAATAATTGATTCCATCATTTTACCCACTACTGAGGTCAGGCTGACCGGTCTATAATTCCCTGTTTTCTCTCTCCCTCCTTTTTTAAAAAGTGGGGTTACATTGGATACCCTCCACTCGATAGGAACTGATCCAGAGTCAATGGAATGTTGGAAAATGACTGTCAATGCATCCGCTATTTCCAAGGCCACCTCCTTCAGTACTCTGGGATGCAGTCCATCAGGCCCTGGGGATTTATCGGCCTTCAATCCCATCAATTTCCCGACTAATAAAGATTTCCCTCAGTTCCTCCTCCTTACTCGACCCTCTGACCCCTTTTATATCCGGAAGGTTGTTGGTGTCCTCCTTAGTGAATACCGAACCAAAGTACTTGTTCAATTGGTCTGCCATTTCTTTGTTCCCCGTTATGACTTCCCCTGATTCTGACTGCAGGGGACCTACGTTTGTCTTTACTAACCTTTTTCTCTTTGCATATCTATAGAAACTTTTGCAATCCGCCTTAATGTTCCTTGCAAGCTTCTTCTCGTACTCCATTTTCCCTGCCCTAATCAAACCCTTAGTCCTCCTCTGCTGAGTTCTAAATTTCTCCCAGTCCCCGGGTTCGCTGCTATTTCTGGCCAATTTGTATGCCACTTCCTTGGCTTTAATACTATCCCTGATTTCCCTTGATAGCCACGGTTGAGCCACCTTCCCTTTTTTATTTTTCGCCAGACAGGAACGTACAATTGTTGTAGTTCATCCATGCGTTCTCTAAATGTCTGCCATTGCCCATCCACAATCAACCCCTTAAGTATCATTCGCCAATCTATCCTAGCCAATTCACGCCTCATACCTTCAAAGTTACCCTTTTTTAAGTTCTGGACCATGGTCTCTTAATTAACTGTTTCATTCTCCATCCTAATGCAGAATTCCACCATATTATGGTCACTCTTCCCCAAGGGGCCTCGCACAATGAGATTGCTAATTAATCCTCTCTCATTACACAACACCCAGTCTAAGATGGCCTCCCCCCTAGTTGGTTCCTCGACATATTGGTCTAGAAAACCATCCCTTATGCACTCCAGGAAATCCTCCTCCACCGTATTGCTTCCAGTTTGGCTCGCCCAATCTATGTGCATATTAAAGTCACCCATTATAACTGCTGCACCTTTATTGCATGCACCCCTAATTTCCTATTTGATACCCTCCCCAACATCACTACTACTGTTTGGAGGTCTGTACACAACTCCCACTAATCCTGCAACTCTGTTTAGTTGTAAGAAAAGCAGATGATGGACAGGATGACAGCATCATCCTTAAGTGTCAACTCATCATTTGAGATCATTTCCATGTAGCAGACACCAGAGGCATCTACCCAAAGTAGCTGGGAGAATTATGCAAAACCTATAACATAATACTAAACTTACTTTACTGAAATCTTAGCATAGAAATTTCAGTCATAGTGCTGTGCATTCCTAATACTAAGTAACTGAATGAATATAGGTCGAAACAAATGGTGCTTTCAGCATATTCAGAATAACTCTCCATTATAATAATCATCTCTCCAGCTCAACATTGGCACGCTAAAGCCATCCTGTTCGACTTATGCAAATAAGCTCCACACCTTATTCCTGGCTCCATCCTTTTCCCTGGCAGCACTGTTTCAACTTAATAATTAAGATAATTTTCACATACCTTGTGCTTTTATTTATCACCATTACCCAAGAGATCCTTTCTCTAAATGATCACATTAAAAGAAAATAGAAAAAAGACTTTAAAAAATCCTTCTAATATCATTAAAATACCACCAACAATAAAATAGCCGCAATCAACACATTCAGGCTGCTGTCCTTAAAAAAAAAAAAAAACATTATTTTAGAAGGAATTTTTTAAGTCTTTTTTTCTATTTTTTTTTTATGTGATCATTTAGAGAAAGGATCTGTCGGGAAATAGTGATAAATCTGAATTTACCAATCAAATACTGGCGGTAACCCATTTAAAATATATTAACCAATTGGAAATAAATGGGTTACCGCATGATTAAAATAACATTGATTGGTAAATTCAGATTAGTAAATAACTGAAACTGAATGAATTTTGCCCAAGTTCAGCCATTATCACTTGCTGGAATTTTTCTTGCTTATTATTAACAATTTCTCCTAGAACTTTCTCTTCTGTTTTTTTTGTTCTTCTGCTTTGTAGATTGCACCATATTTTGATAGTCACTTAGTTGTCATGTGCCTTGGCTGTTGTCTGCAAGATCACAAGATAGTTAAGGTTGAGGAAAGCCATTTGGTCCATCTTAGTTCATCCATCCAGATATATCTGAAAGTCCTTCCATTTCAATATTCAATTTCTTAAAGTCCAGGGTTTTCGTTGTCTCTACTCTTGAAGTCTATTCCATGTGTTGATCATACTCTGTGTAAAGGAGAACTTTTTGATATCATTCCTAAATTTACTTTTTACTAGTTTGAATCTACATCTTACTTTCACTTTAACTTAAAATAATAATCTGCATTTACCTTTTCCATTCCCTTAACTATCTCTATAAATCACCTCTCCATTTCAGCGTGAACTGCCCAAGTTTCTACAGTATTTCCTGAGAACTCATTTTGAAACAAAGGATCAGCATGTGGCTCTTTTCTGCACTGCATTTAATACTTGTGTCTTAGTGATCCTCGTCACGAGGGATTGCCGATACTATACTATACTAAGTGATCAGAACTTGACAAAGTATTCATGGTATAATCTGACCAGTTCCATCACAACATCCTGTTTTGACAATGTAGATTAACATTTTGCTGATGTTGTCGATTGCTACTCTGTATTGGTTGGACATTTTGAGCATCAGATCTACTAAAACTGGTAGCTTTCTTTTGGCTTCATCCTTCACTATTATTGTTTACCTTTCTCAACTTATTTAAAAAAAAAAAAAAATTATTTTCAGATCGCCAAACAGATTGCCTGATTGTTAGAAGAAATGTATATACTAACTCCTAGAATTAATCTCACATTTACTGTTAAGTATATAGACTCTCGCTAGGTTAAATGACAACTGGTGCTCACTCCCTCCTGTATCCAAAAAAAATCATTTCATTCCTTGTTTATGGATTTATTTGTTAGTTAACCAAATTAAATCCCAATTTCATGTCATTTGGAATCGGCTAACCTTGAAATAAGATGATCAAATTTTTTTAACTTCAAAATAGGCCTTTAGCCTTAAGAACTGAATATTAATATTGCAGTGATTTGTGACGTTCTGCTTGATACATTTTATCCATTTACAGTGCACCTAGTGATAATTGCCATCCCATTTATTCCCCTTGTGGAGTGGGCTTGAGGGGCCATGTGGCCTACTCCTGCTCATATTTGTTATGTTCTTCTGTTTAGTGGCAAATACCTTGTGTCACCCATGTCTCCAGTTTGAAGTTTGATCTTAGGATCACAGATAATATATTTTTGTACATATTGATGTAGGGCAGTTCTATTTATTTTAAATTTACTTGACTGCCCCAGTTAAATATTGTTACTGGTAAAGGGCTTTGTATTCCTATACTTAGTACCTTGCTTGCGAGATGAATTATACTTGCATTGGACTATAGAAGAGTTCGAGCATATCCGAACTTTCAAGAATGCCTACACAAAACATTTTTTTTTTCCAAAACAATACCATTTAGTTAGATATCCAGTATAATCCATCACTGCCATATTAGTAAAAGTTTTGGGAACTCAACAATTGGTCACTGTGCTCGCTTTATTGAAGGTGTATCTTTTGTTACATTTGTCATTGGGCAAGTTGTGATATAAATGTGTTTGCTTCTTGTCAGTCAGTGGCTCAGTTGGTAGCATCTTTGCCCCTGAGTAAGAAGTTTGTGGGTTCAAGTCCCATTCCAGGACTTGAGCCCCAAAATCTCGGCTGACACTCCAGTGCAGTACCAAGGGAGTGCTGCACTGTCGGAGGTGCCGTCTTTTGGGTGAGACGTTAAACCGAGGCCACGTCTGCCCTCTCAGGTGGATGTAAAAGATCCCATGGCACTATTTGGAAGAGCAGGGGATTATGCCTGGTGTCCTATCTAATATTTATCCCTCAATCATCATCATCACTAAAGCAGATTAGCTGGTCATTATCATATTGGTGTGGGAGCTTGCTGAGCACAAATTGGTTGTCACATTTCCTACATTACAACAGTGACTACACTTCAAAAAGTACTTCGTTGACTAAAGTGCCTTGGGACATCCGGTGGTCGTGAAAGGTGCAATATAAATGCAAGTCTTTTTTCTTTGTCTTTTTTTTTCCTTTTTCTTTATACTTTTTTTCTTTTTCTCTTTCACCGTACGATAAAATGTTGATAGTTAAATTAAGAGTATTCAGATATCTGTCTCAATTTTGAAAGGTAATTTCAAGATTTGCTTTTAAGTTTACAGAGCATGATGGGTGAAACATTTTGTATAATCATTTTACTTCTAACCTTGCATTCAATGATTCACCATTTATACAATTTATGTGGAAAATCAAACTGCAATCTTTCCTTAAGCATATACCAGGGGTGTTAGCTGCATATTAAAAAATAAATCTTTTAGGAACTGAAGTTTTTTTTTGCCTTGATATTCTTGCAGAATGCAAGTATTGAACATTGTAAACCCACCTTATCAATTGGTATATTAAGTAATGTTTGTAAATCGTTCTGCTTACAGCATGGTGCCTCTCTCCAGTATTGTTACATAATAAAAGTTAATTCCGTGTGGGCATACATGGTTTAAAAAACAAATGAACCCAGCTCATTGGCTGCCTCCGTGTTATAAAATTCTATAATTTTATGCTAATATAATTGTATGAAACGCCATCAATTATCATACATGTTGACCTTGCCATTATTCGACGTGTTTCCAGTGATATTTTGTGTAAGTACAGCAAAACCGTTGAAAGCCAGTTGAAATAAATAGAGCTAGATTTTTTTTTACAAGATGCATGTCATCATGTCAGTTATGTTCTATCCTCCTGTCCCACCACAAGCGTTTTCTATTACAAGATATTTACTGTTCATAGCTCCCTTGTATGATTTGAATGGAGAATGTGAAATTGGGGCTGCCTTTTATTATTCTGGTGCATTGAGGACTGCTTGCAGTAACTGACATTTACATCTGTCTGTGTTGCAATAGAGATTTTCTATTGGTGTTACATTGTTATTGCAAAGAAATGTAGCAGAATAAATATTGATAGAAATTTTCTCCTGTAAAATAAGCATTGCTAATTTTCTTTAGAGCTCCTATTTGCCAAACCCCTCTCCTTAGAATTGTAAACAGTAATTTAGACAGAAGAATAAGGAAAATTGTAAGATTCAGGCCAGCAAAGTCAATTTAGTTATGTACCTGTTGGATCTGATTGTTGGCATAATCACACTTTTTATATTTGTATAATCTTTTTTAATCATTAAATAGTTTGCCCAACCCTATCTAATGTTCTGATTAACATTGTTATGAAAATATGTAACCGTAGTTATTTCTGTATTCAGTTGTGTTTGCTATAACAAAACATTCAAGTACAATTGATAAACAGGTGCACATGATTTTGTAATTAAATTGATCAAATACTTGATAGTCTTTGGCAGGTTCAGTATCTGGGTGGTGTAGTTCTGTGATGTTAGTTTTGCTTCTCCAGACAGTTCAAATTTATACCAGAGACACACGACAAAGGAAGCCTGTGATGCTTGTGACGGTTCTCAAGTTTAAATGAAACTTTCCAGTTGGCTGTATTTTTCTTTCAGCTTTACGAGAGAACTCCTGAGAATGTTTCTGCTTTATCCCCCTCACCCCCATCCATATGCTTGTATGGAATTATAATTGTTCTGTTTCTTCTCCTTTGTCACTCCCCAACCCTGACCACCCATATGCTTGTGGTGGTTATGAATTTTAGATCCATCAGATACATACATCAGCACAATGCAGGTTGGTACCTACAATGTAGGTTATGGGAACATAACTAACCTGATAACATGCATCTTGTAAAATAATACAATAATTCATTATGAGAAGCACCAAGATATTTTAAATGGATATGGAGTTATATAGAAAATTAATTTATTTCTGATGTGTCCGGGTATATTGACTAGAAATGTGGTATAATATACACTTCCACTGGTTGTGCTCTCATATTACAGGGTACGAGACTGCCGTTAATACTGTTATTAGCTCTACAGAGGTCAAGCCATTTATGTTCGAGTACCACCACTGGCTTCTGCAGCCCATGTCACTCTGTTAATGGTAAAAGTACCATAAGTTTAAAATATACAGCTAGTATGCTATCATGGATTTTTTCATGTAACATGAACCTATCCATGTTAGTATATATTGGTGCATTTTTTTTGTTGAATAGTCGTGACAAAATTCCAGCTTTTTTTAATGATGATTTCCTAAAATTTTAATAATCCCAGCAACAATAAGAAACAAACATATGTTTGCATTGCACAAGATAGTGAGGCACACAAAATAATTGTGATGTTTGTAGGCTTTGCTTCTCTCCATTTTTGTGAAATCTGGCTTATACTTTCCTGAGTATCAATCAGAACAGGGGTGACTTTACCAGTGTAGAAAAAAGCAGATTATGTACACAGATGGACCTGAACATAGAAATCAGAAGAAGGTTACTGCTTTAGACATTTGGATACTTCTTCGTGGCCCAAGCTTTCACATTTGAGCTCCACAGCAACATTTGTAAAACGCACGTGGCACACCATGAGCATTGGACTCCATAAGAGAGAGACTTCAACTCACCACCTCTTGAAAAATGCTACTGCAGAAATTGGCACTTCCCATTCTGAGTGTAGCATATATGACTGCTGCAGTCACCCAATCAGGGAGCTGCACTGCTGTAAATCCTATTGAAAGGTTAAAGAGCTGCACAGCTAGTGAGCTATGTTGCCAATCACTGATTTATCAGTTGGCAAGAATGTTGGCTATGGTTGTATCTGGTGTTAGCATATGAAAAAAATCATACAGCTACTCCAGAAACTGTTTTGAAAGCCAGGTTTATCACGTGTTATTCAGTACAATGGGTAGTATACCTAACATTATCAAGAGCTAGGTAATAAGATAACGTAAAACCAGTGGAAGTACTGAAACCAAGAGGAACATCTTCTAGTACTGTTGTGCGGTCTTCATCACAAATTACATGATGTATTTAAAATGTTTATTATCTGTGGTGATAGTGTCAGAGCTATTCTTGCACCACCTCAAATTCTTTCTTCGTTTTTGTTTCTTTATGTAGTCCGTGACTGTTCTACAAGTATTTAATGGAGAATTTATATGGTAAAATTTGAAATGTCCATCTATTTGGACATGTGGCTCTGTTAATTTATGTTTGACTATTTAATCTGAGGACCATATGCTTCTTTGCCTACTGTCACTATCTAGTAACAGAACCTTAGTGGGCTAGAACCTCCACTTTTTTTTGCATGCTTAACGCCCATTTTAGTGCTGAAATGATGTATATCGCCCATTTTGGCACAAAATGGAAACTGACGGGCATTTTTAGGAAACTTATTGCCGAGCGTTACTTTTGCCATGTGCTTAACAGCGGGGAAAAATATTACCGCCCGCCCACTTTTTTGGGAGCGGAATCAGCAGAATGGGCTATATCAACGCCCATAATATTGCCCAGCGTTACTTTCCGCACGGAATCAATGCCGAGATTCAATATGAATGCCTGCCCACTGTTTTTTGTCGTAAAGAGCATGTTTACCCAAACTAGCGGCCATGGAGATCGCCCATCGTCAATTTCACCACCTGGCACACACATCGTCCACAATATCGCTCGCACAAAAAACCGTCCACTAAAAGTGGAACTAACTGGAACGAACGCCAGTGGTGTGGCTGGCATTTGTTAAATCCCACTCTTACGTGAGGTGCTGATATCTGAAAAATTTGCCTGAAAGAGCGCTGATGTGAGTGACAACGCTGACACACTGTTGTGTGTGTGTGCAGCTCAGACATCAGTGGTGCCCATCATCTTGGTGCCAGTTAAAGTTTATGTTAAGTTTTATTTAACCCTTTCATGGTCAGGAATCACCAGTGTGTAATGGTCCAGCTATCTGAGACCATGTGCAACAAGGTTATGTTCAATAAAAAAAATTTTATTCCAACATTGGTCTGAAATCATAAGTATCACAGCCAATAATACCCAACCCACACCCCACTTTTTCCACCATTGACATAAATCACATGCTCAACATGTCCAGCAAATCACATGTTCAACATGTCCAGCAAAGGCAAAGCAATAACGTGGTCCCCAGCCCCCATACATTACAACAAATTGCATACACCCAGATGGAGATATAACATCGCCATCACCTGCGCACATGCACCTCACTTTCCTTCCCCGCTCCCCTTCTTTTCCCCACCTCTACCCCTTCCCCTCCTCGCTCCACGACGCCTGGCCGAGGAGCTCCCCAGGTGGTGCCTCATTAGGAGGGATGAAGGCAAATGCGGTCATTGTACGGGAGCAGGGGGTGCCGAGGGGGCAACATTCTCTGATGCAGAAGCAGGATCTTGGTCCTTGTTCTAATCTGTCGTTCGCAGTGGTGGTGTGGAACCTAAGGGCCCAAGTTTCGGGTGGAGTTGTTCCTAGTTTTTTGGAGCAACTAGTTTAGTTTGGAGAATGTTAGAAATTGCAATTCTCAGATATTAGTTTGCTCCAGTTCTACTGAGTTAGTTGAGGTTGGCTTTAGGTAAGGTATTTTTTTTTTCAAAAGGGGGTGTGTCCAGCCACTCAGGCCTGTTTTGCAAGCTTCGGCAGTGAAAACTTACTACAAACTAACTTAGGCTGGAGTAAGTGCCCACTTTTGTAAGTTCAGAACAACCTTACCTAGAGGTAAGCTCAGTGCAGACACAGCCGGAGAGGGGGTGGGAATTAAACACAAAAAGGACTGAAGCATTAAACACATCACTTAAAATGTCCAAAAACCTCTTGATGATATCTTGCCTTATATCTGCTGAATGAGGATAGTTGCTTCTCTTTTTTTATAAATAAACAAGTGTAGCCTCCCGGCTGAGGCAGGCACATCAACACCTAATTATGATTATGGCTAATTTGATCCTTTGGAAATCATCATACCCCATTAGTCCAACCTATTACTTGAATGACTCACCTCATTTGTAAAACTAACTGTTTGGCATTGTACCTCCGTCAGGGACAGACTGTTAGAGTAACGTGTTGTAAGCCACCCGAACCCACCATTGTCTCCCACACCCCCAGCAGCACTCTTCCGACCCCCCCCCCCCACGTCCCAACCCTTTGCTCCGTGTGTTCCTCCTCACTCCTGCACTCCCAACAGCACTCTTCCCCTCCCTGCTCCACCCCCCAGCCCCAACCCAACCCCTCGCAGCCAGCAGCAGGACCAATCTGTGTGTTTCAAATACTGTAGTGCAATTAGTCACTGGCTTCCTCGGCCCACGGACACCCATCCCACTGCAGCAGGAGAGATCTCCGAGCCACGACACACCACATCAGCATGCCCCTCGGTCATGGCTAGGTGCAGGAGGCACGCGTGACTGAAGGGATGAGGGATGTATATCTTTTGCAGGTGTTCCTTAAAGATTGTGTTTGGTATGTTAATGGACCAGGAATCAGTTGTATCTTGTCATGATTCTGTCTCAATGTACAATACATTTCATTGAAATCTTTACAATGTACTTTACTGCAATAAAATCACTGTTGTATCAATTTTGATTTGACTCTTTCCGATCACTTAACAACCCCAAACATTTATATAGTTTGAAAGTTAGAAAACGTAGTAAACAATTTCAATCTGTAAACAGAATTACTGAACAACCATAAGATAACTTTAATGCAGTAAATGTAAACAACTTACTAAGATCACTTAAAAACTCTATGATCACTTATATACTTGTACAGTTACAAAACTTAGTACACAATTTCAATTTGTAAACATTTCCAACAGTGGCATCAAATCTACTACATCAACACCAGCAGCAAAGAAAGGCTGCACCCAGCTCTCATCCATATCTCAGTGCATGTGCACTGCCTCACGGGGAGGGGGTGTAGGGGAAGAGCAGGGGTGGTGGGGTGTAGGGGAATAGAAGGGGTGGTGGGGGGAAGAGAGAGGGTGGGAGGGGGGGATCCCTGCTTGGATCTCTACAGAGGCTGATAGTGGGATTGCAGTGGGAGGGGCATTTGATTGGTAGGGAGGTGTGTGCTTATTGCAGCAGCTAACATTTCGATGGCCTCTGCCAGCATTTGCACTGGCCGTGCCATTCCCACACTCAGTTCACGTGGCATAACTGCTATTTGCCCACACAGCGCTGTCAACTCATCACCAACCCCTCTGATGGTGCCCTCGAGTGAACGGGTAAGGTCATTGCCCTCCACACCCAATGCAATAACGTCAAGCCCATTTGTTGAACGCTGCATCTCAGGAGAGCCTACTCGGGTTCTCCTTACTCTCCCCCAGGCTCTCCCTCTGGCACCACTCCAGTGCGAGGCGCAGGGTGGGACGGTGCTCCACACTGCATTTCACCACTGCCACCACCACCACTGGGACCCGCTTCCTCTGACACTGGGGCCCTGGGTATTCCACGCGGCATTCTACCACCACCACCATGACCCTCTACCTCTGAGAATGGGGCCCTGGGTGCTACAAGCTGCATTCTACCACTACCACCACCACCACTGGGGCAGCTTCTTCTGACACTGGGGCCCTGGGTGTTCCACACTGCATTCTACCTCCACCACCGTGACCCTCTACCTCTGAGAATGGGGCCCTGGGTGCTACAAGCTGCAATCCACCACCACCACTGTGACTCTCAACCTCAAAGGATGTGAAACCATGGAACGTCTTACCAGAACTTGCATCACTAAGCGCGGATGGGTACGCGAGGAGACGATGACATGCCGCATCAGAACTTAAAGCATCACGGAAGGATGGGGGGTGGATGAAGGAGTGGAATGTTGTAGGAGAATTCATGGTATTCTCTGGGATAGTGAGGCCCTGCACTATGAACTGATCCATATTACGATCGACATTAATTCGCCCCTCCTCCCCGTCACCACCTTGGTCTTGATCGCATGCATCCGACTCTTCCTCTGAATCTTCTGGATTGACATCATGTTCTGCAAACTATAACCGAACAGTCAAATGGTTAGCAGCACAGGAGTGGGCAGGATGGGTGACATGGATAGTCTCGCACATAGCAGGCGAGGCAGCAGGTTGATTTAAAGGGTCATGATGCATTTTCAGGACTTGCCCTCTCCCAAGCGTGTGGACCCAGCTTGTGCATTACTGATTGCCTTTCTCCAGGCACGACTCATCATGGCAGCGACCCTCTGTTCCAAGGGTGTCAGTGGGTGCAGATTTGGCGGGCCTCCTCCTGTTCGTGTTCTTTCCCTTTTGTTGTGAGTCAATTTCTTCTGCAATGATGAAAATATAACTTTTAAGAGAGGATGCCTTTCTGCCGGGTGGGGAATATACAGCTGGTCACATTTAGAATTGCAATTCCATTGAGAAAATGAAGATATTACTTACACCAACGACTTAACCAAGATCCTGCCATTTCTTTTTACACTGGGCTCCAGATCTCCTGGTATTCACCACTGCGCAGTATTCATCTGCAAGAAGATCCCAGCGTTTCTTGATTTCTTTGGGTGCCACCTTTGTGCGGCCTCTGTTACTGGTGTCCAGCTCCTGCCATCTACCCTCAATGACATTAACTAGTGTCTCGACTTCGTCATGCAAGAAGTTCTTCGTTCTCGCTGCACGTTCTTGCATTGCTGTACAGGTATTAGATTTCCACTCAGTGATTATTAAAAACACAGTTCTTTTCTTGCATGCATATGTGCAGCACCTCTTTGCACTCCAAGAATCACTTAAGACTTTTCACTCCTTCCCTTCCTGCACCCATAAATCACACAGCTCGCTGTAACAGAGTGCCACGTTTCCCCTTTAAATGTCCTTGCTGGAACCTATGGGGCATCTTTGCACAAGAAGCAATAAAATAATGTTCAATCCTTTTCCTACCTGCAACCAAAAATCCCAGCCAGCTTTAAATGCGTGCCACGTTCTCGCTTTAAATGGCCGATTGCCACGGTCAAGGTTCCATTGCGCATGCGCGCATGCCGGCTGCATTTAGAGACATGGGCTTAGCCCCGCCCACCTGCAGAGTACTACAGGCTTGCTCCGCCACAGGAAGACAACGCTGCGCCACGCCACGGTCCAGGAGGACCGGAGAATTGCAGTAATTTATTCCGGCGCACCTTCGAGCCCAGGCAGGTCACGTAAGTCTCGGAGGTGCACCGTATTCAACAGATGCCGAAACTTTGGCCCTGTGGGTGGAGTACAGCGCTCGGGGACCACTGGAAGCCCTCTGCCACCAGTGTTCCTGGCTACCAGCTCCAGAGCCTCCTCCATCCATCCCTTGTTATATCTTATTTCTTGGACAAAAACTCGGTGCTAACTATGTTCTTGGCGCTTAATAGGCTTTTTGCTACTGGTGAATCTCCGTCATGCCTCCCACAACAGCCAGATAAGCACACACCACAGCCACACATGCTTTCAGTGCCTCTGAGCTCCCTCTCTCTGTGTCTCCTTCTGCACATGTCACCATGACCCTTGACCTCCTGAATCGCTGAGGGGGGGAAAAAAATTTCCAAAAAACATTTACAAGACCCTTAACAATCTAATCACTGCAACAAAAAAAAAATTAAAACTTGAACTTACCTTTTTTGCAGGTTCTCGTACTTGCAGCTGCTGGCAGGGCTGCACCGACGGGTTTGGCTATTCTGGCTGCGGCGTACAGGTTGGGAGAGTGCTGACACTCGGACGCAAACGCAATCCGAGTCGTGGCCCGTCGGCGCACCTCTCCCCGGCGGTACTTGGAAGCGCCGCCGCAAACAAGTACCCGAGGATCCCACCCGGGCTTTGCGGCTGGCTTTTCGCTGTGGAGGGTCAAATCGCAGCGAAAACCCGGTCGCAAACCTCACGAAAATCCGGACCATTGACTCCTGCATTTGCTTACAGACTGTGTGCACTTGGCTGTGAAGCACATTGTGGCACCCTTACATGAAAGGCACTATAAAAGTTTTATCTCATCATGGCCCTTAAATATCCCAAAGCACTTCGTATACAATGAAGTACTTTGAAAGTGTAATGACAGTTATGTAGGTGAATGTGGCAGTCATTTTATGCACTACAATGTCTTGCAAACCTCAATAAGCTAATGGATCATTAGTTGTTGTGGCAGGGCATCTAGCAATGTCTGCCATTAGTTAGATTTGCCCTTGCACATTTAGGTTTTTACATTTTTTGTATGGCAAGTTGCTGAAAGTGCGAGCTGACAATGGCGCAGCAAGAGAAACCGGGCCTCTGGGAACCTGAGTGAACAAGACAAGCAACTGTGTATCTCCTTAACCAATCAGATTGAAGGATTGTGAAATTAACTGTTAAAGGCATTAGAAGGAAGTGTAAATTAGAGTGGGTGAAGTCAATGTCAAATCTATTACAGAAAGAGAAATAAAGAGAGGACAGAGATTGGATTAGCACACACAGAAAAAGCTCTATCAGAGATCCGGCAGAGGCACGATGGGCCGAATGGCTTCCTGTGCTGTATCATTCTATGGTAACCGTGAGCGTCATTAGCCTCACTACTAATTTAACAGCATATTCTGACCCAGTCTGTTTTACATGTTGCTGGCAGAGAGAACTCCACTGCTCTTACTGGAATAGTACCATGGGATATTTACCAATGGAACTGAGGGTTGGCACCTGTAAAAGTGCAGTATTCCCTCATTGCTTGATGGAAGTGTCAGCTGAGATAACATGTTCAGGACCTGGAGTGTGACTTGAATTTACAGTCTTCCAACCTTGAGGTGAATGCTACTAACTGAATAATGCTTGAAAGAACGTGTATGTTTTCATAACTACAGTGAGCTTGTTCCAAGGAACATCTGTTGTAAATTGTTCTAAATGTTCAGCATTATTTACATCGCTCTATTGTTGATGATTTATAGTAACTTTTAATATAAGAATAAAATTGTTACTGTAAACACCAAATATTGTAGCTCTACATAGAATATACAGCACAGAAATAGGCCATTCAGCCGACTAGTGCTGGTGTTTATACGCCACATGAGTCTCATCCCGTTCCATCTGCCTCATCTCAACCCATCAGCATATCTTCCTATTCCCTTTTCTCTAAACTATTTACCTAAACCCATTCCTTTGGTGGTGTGTTCCACTATGAGTGTTAGATCTCTTAATTTCCGGGCGGTCTGCACCTGGCCAGGACCGGAACCAATGTCCTAGGGGCAGTGTTTGCTAGTGCTGTTTGGGAGGAGTTAAACTAATATTGCAGGGGGATGGGAACCTATGCAGGGAGACAAAAATGAGGCAAAAGCAAAAGACAGAAAGGAGATGAGGAAAAGTGGAGGGCAGAGAAACCTAAGGCAAAGAACAAAAAGGGCCACTGTACAGCAAAATTCTAAAAGGACAAAGGGTGTTAAAAAAGCAAGCCTGAAGGCTTTGTGTCTTAATGCAAGGAGTATCCGCAATAAGGTGGATGAATTAAGTGTGCAAATAGATGTTAACAAATATGATGTGATTGGGATTACGGAGACGTGGCTCCAGGATGATCGGGGCTGGGAACTCAACATCCAGGGGTATTCAACATTCAGGAAGGATAGAATAAAAGGAAAAGGAGGTGGGGTAACATTGCTGGTTAAAGAGGAGATTAATGCAATAGTTAGGAAAGACATTAGCTTGGATGATGTGGAATCTATATGGGTAGAGCTGCAGAACACTAAAGGGCAAAAAACGTTAGTGGGAGTTGTGTACAGACCTCCAAACAGTAGTAGTAATGTTGGGGAGGGCATCAAACAGGAAATTAGGAGTGCATGCAATAAAGGTGCAGCAGTTATAATGGGTGACTTTAATATGCACATAGATTGGGCTAGCCAAACTGGAAGCAATACGGTGGAGGAGGATTTCCTGGAGTGCATAAGGGATGGTTTTCTAGACCAATATGTCGAGGAACCAACTAGGGGGGAGGCCATCTTAGACTGGGTGTTGTGTAATGTGAGAGGATTAATTAACAATCTCATTGTGTGAGGCCCCTTGGGAAGAGTGACCATAATATGGTGGAATTCTGCATTAGGATGGAGAATGAAACAGTTAATTCAGAGACCATGGTCCAGAACTTAAAGAAGGGTAACTTTGAAGGTATGAGGCGTGAATTGGCTAAGATAGATTGGCGAATGATACTTAAGGGGTTGACTGTGGATGGGCAATGGCAGACATTTAGAGACCGCATGGATGAATTACAACAATTGTACATTCCTGTCTGGCGTAAAAATAAAAAAGGGAAGATGGCTCAACCGTGGCTATCAAGGGAAATCAGGGATAGTATTAAAGCCAAGGAAGTGGCATACAAATTGGCCAGAAATAGCAGCGAACCTGGGGACTGGGAGAAATTTAGAACTCAGCAGAGGAGGACAAAGGGTTTGATTAGGGCAGGGAAAATGGAGTATGAGAAGAAGCTTGCAGGGAACATTAAGGCGGATTGCAAAAGTTTCTATAGGTATGTAAAGAGAAAAAGGTTAGTAAAGACAAACGTAGGTCCCCTGCAGAGAATCAGGGGAAGTCATAACGGGGAACAAAGAAATGGCAGACCAATTGAACAAGTACTTTGGTTCAGTATTCACTAAGGAGGACACAAACAACCTTCCGGATATAAAAGGGGTCAGAGGGTCTAGTAAGGAGGAGGAACTGAGGGAAATCTTTATTAGTCGGGAAATTGTGTTGGGGAAATTGATGGGATTGAAGGCCGATAAATCCCCAGGGTCTGATGGACTGCATCCCAGAGTACTTAAGGAGGTGGCCTTGGAAATAGCAGATGCATTGACAGTCATTTTCCAACATTCCATTGACTCTGGATCAGTTCCTATCGAGTGGAGGGTAGCCAATGTAACCCCACTTTTTAAAAAAGGAGGGAGAGAGAAAGCAGGGAATTATAGACCGGTCAGCCTGACCTCAGTAGTGGGTAAAATGATGGAATCAATTATTAAGGATGTCATAGCAGCGCATTTGGAAAATGGTGACATGATAGGTCCAAGTCAGCATGGATTTGTGAAAGGGAGATCATGCTTGACAAATCTTCTGGAATTTTTTGAGGATGTTTCCAGTAAAGTGGACAAAGGAGAACCAGTTGATGTGGTATATTTGGACTTTCAGAAGGCTTTCGACAAGGTCCCGCACAGGAGATTAATGTGCAAAGTTAAAGCACATGGGATTGGGGGTAGTGTGCTGATGTGGATTGAGAACTGGTTGTCAGACAGGAAGCAAAGAGTAGGAGTAAATGGGTACTTTTCAGAATGGCAGGCAGTGACTAGTGGGGTACCACAAGGTTCTGTGCTGGGGCCCCAGCTGTTTACATTGTACATTAATGATTTAGACGAGGGGATTAAATGTGGTATCTCCAAATTTGCGGATGACACTAAGTTGGGTGGCAGTGTGAGCTGCGAGGAGGATGCTATGAGGCTGCAGAGTGACTTGGATAGGTTAGGTGAGTGGGCAAATGCGTGGCAGATGAAATATAATGTGGATAAATGTGAGGTTATCCACTTTGCTGGTAAAAACAGAGAGACAGACTATTATCTGAATGGTGACAGATTAGGAAGGGGGAAGGTGCAGCGAGACCTGGGTGTCATGGTACATCAGTCATTGAAGGTTGGCATGCAGGTACAGCAGGCGGTTAAGAAAGCAAATGGCATGTTGGCCTTCATAGCGAGGGGATTTGAGTACAGGGGCAGGGAGGTGTTGCTACAGTTGTATAGGGCCTTGGTGAGGCCACACCTGGAGTATTGCGTACAGTTTTGGTCTCCTAACTTGAGGAAGGACGTTCTTGCTATTGAGGGAGTGCAGCGAAGATTCACCAGACTGATTCCCGGGATGGTGGGACTGACCTATCAAGAAAGACTGGATCAACTGTGCTTGCATTCACTGGAGTTCAGAAGAGTGAGAGGGTATCTCATAGAAACGTTTAAAATTCTGACTGGTTTGGACAGGTTGGATGCAGGAAGAATGTTCCCAATGTTGGGGAAGTCCAGAACCAGGGGTCACAGTCTAAGGATAAGGGGTAAGCCATTTAGGACCGAGATGAGGAGAAACTTCTTCACCCAGAGAGTGGTGAACCTGTGGAATTCTCTACCACAGAAAGTAGTTGAGGCCAATTCACTAAATATATTCAAAAGGGAGTTAGATGAAGTCCTTGCTACTCGGGGGATCAAGGGGTATGGCGAGAAAGCAGGAAGGGGGTACTGAAGTTTCATGTTCAGCCATGAACTCATTGAATGGCGGTGCAGGCTAGAAGGGCTGAATGGCCTGCTCCTGCACCTATTTTCTATGTTTCTATGAAATACGAACTCCAATGGTAGTTTTAACTTTTTAATACAGGCAGAGAGTAACAAACTGCTGGCTGATTGCCAGTTTCTTTGTCTTACTGAGACACATGGTCAAAATGGCTGTACTTTATACCTGGATCAATTTACAGAAAAGAACTCGCCTTCTTTGACCTTATTGGCTCAATTGAAAGTCTTTTAACGTTTTATTGGCTCGCTACCCAAGGTCCGAAAATGTCAAGTTGATTGATGAGTTAATGCAACATGCTGAGCAGCACGTAGTAGCTTTGACTTGGGGATCTGTGAATTTTCAAAGCCTGTCTAAATGAGCCTGTTTGAATACTCTATCAATGAGTAAAGATATTTTCCTATTGGATTTATCTTGTATTTATGGCCCCTAGTTTTGGATTCTCCCACAAGTGGAAACATTCCCTCCAAGTCTTCTCTTTTCTAAAGAAAAAAAACCTCAACCTGTTCAATCTTTCCTGATAGCTGTAATTTCTCAGTTCTGTTGCCATCCTTATACAAAAAAAAACTTCAGCGCTTCTATATCCTTTTTATAGTATGGAGTGCAGAACTGTGCACAGTACTCTTAAGTGCAGCCTCACCCGTGTCTTGTACAAGTTTAACATAACTTCACTACTTTTGAATTCTATACCCCGAGAAATAAGTCCCAGTGCTTTGCTGACCTGAGATGCTGCTTTTAATGATATGTTCATCGAGATCCCTAGATCCCTTTGCTCTGATTTCTTTCTTTTATCCGATTCACTTTCTTATTTTCTAGGGTGTAAGTGTTTCTATTTTTCCAATCAATGTGCATCATCTCACGTTTATCTATGTTGAACTTCCTTTCCCAAAAGCATTCATGAATATTTCAATTTTACATGTACTGAGATGAACCTTCTGATTGGAACTATTGTGACTGTCCTTCAATCCATCCATTGAAATTTGTTTCACAATTTGGCATCATCTGAGTAATTTCCATTCCTCTGTTTCAGTGGATTTAGGCACTCTAGAAAATGTCCCTTTGTCTGACTCTGTCTTGTATGTGATTTGATTTAAGGATTTTTTTGTGCAGTAAATAGTTTTCACATTACATTGGTGTAATATGGCTCTCACTGCTAATGTTTAAAGAAATGTGTACTTTAGAAACTGAGCATTTAGCTTCTAAGAAGGGCCTTTTTAATAATGCATTCATCACCGGTCACTTTTACTGATTAGTTTTCTGTTTTTGATGCTCCTAAAAGAAATAAGCCACTAGCTGGTGCATTGGATGTGCATAGGTCAGCCAGGTAGACCCAATTCAGCAATGGTATATTTTTCCATAATCCAAATTGCTGTCCAGATTTCGCAATAAGTGGCGAATCAGCGGTGTCCTTAAACTTCCACTTGCCCACAGACCTTCTATGGACTTTTGCACAGGAACTTGTAGTGATTAGAAATCTATTTCAGCGCAGTGCCCTCTATAGGGGATCTGAGACCTATGTGAACAAGGCAAACAATTGTGTATCTCCTTAACCACTTTGATTAGAAGAATTCTTAATAAACAGCGAATAGTCTAAATCAGAAAGTGTAAGTTAGAATACTTAATTCAATGCCAAATCAGTGTACAGAAAGTGAAATAAAGAGAGGGAAACAAAGATGGGATTAAGAGAGAGAGATAAAAGAGACAAAGAAAAAGTAAAACCAAATAATTTTTATTTAAGTTTAAAAAAAAATCTCCCAACAATAATTAAAATATGAAGAATGAGACACCACACTTGTAAAAGTACATTTTCAATGCCAGAGAGGTTGCTTGGCAGTAAATAAGACTTATCACCAACATTCCCGCTAAGTTGTGCAGCCGCGCAGTGGTCTAGAGGTCCCGCCCAGGCCAGTCACCGTTTTTACAATGGAAATAACCACACAAGTGCGAAAAATTGAATGGGACCCGCAGCCAGTTAAAGGGCCCGCGGACCAAAAAAAACAATTTACAGGGAACATATTACTTGTCAAATCATTAAAAATCCACTAGAATGGACAAGCCCTAATTTTTTCTGGAGTGTTTAGTGGGTAAATACTGCAACTTCACACATTCCATGTGTTTCAATGCCGAGTCTCTCAGCGAGACACCAGTATAGCACAGCTTCTGGAAAAACAGGGCAACTTGAACAGAAATTTCCTGATTTCCGCATTAAACTGCACATGTGCGGACGCCGGAAGTTTATGTCCGATTTACTCTTGTATGGTAAAAAATAATTTTTGTTGTGGGAGGGGTGATGCTTAAGATTTTTAATTTTCAAATTGTTACTATTATAGAAGTGGATGGAACATGAATTAGTACATCTTGAGATTTGAAATGTGGCCGAATCAATGCACCCAGTTTAGTTCAACTCCAGTCTTTTGAGACTGTTGGAAAGTAGAGAGAAAGAAGGAAGAATGGTGGATGGGATTTGATGGAGTAGTGGAAGGTGGGCAGAAGATTGGGTGCAGTGATGGCAAGTTATTTTTTTTACAAAGAGGATACAATGTTGGGAATGCACTTGAGTCTGGAACCAATGGTTTGATTCCATGTGGTGTTACCTTTAGATCCTTATTGAGCACTTGCTTAATATAGGGTAATGAAAAAAATGTTGTGCAAAATGGTTTTCTGTAAGTCGTTTGTTATAACAGGGCCTCACCATTTTACATGCAACATCCTGCGTATTCAAATCATTTTCTTCATGAGAAAAATATTCTAGCTCCACTCTAATATCTGTTTTAACATTAATTGCATTGTAGTTCAGTTTGCAAAATATTTTCTTTGGTGTTTGGCATACATTGCAATCAAAAATGTGATGTGACTCATTTTTTCCAAAACAAGATTGCTGAAATCTGCTTTCCTGGATGAAATTACATTTAAAAACATGCTCGTGTATCCTAGTACAAAGCCTCGCAGTTACCAGTTGGTTAGTCCATTAGTCGATGTTGTCTCTTGGCTTTGTTCCAAACATGTTAATAATGCCATGGGAAAAGTTAGCATGAGAAATCTCATTTTGTACTTGCAGTGACCTTTTTACTAAAAATATTAATAGGAGGAATTTCATCTCCAGTATTTGTGTAACATGAGGACAATTGTGCATTTAATTTAGTGCTGCAGTGCACCCAAAGAGTAACTCAAGCACAGGTACTGTAATATGAAGAAAGGCACCCAGGTAAGTCTAAGCAAACCTAGTTATTTTTTCCTACTCTTCTAAAAGCACTCATGTGCTGGGGTATAGTTCCTTCAGTACCTCACCCAAGTGGTCATTTTTCATGTGTAATACTAACTAGGATAAGGAATAATTTCAGGCTATTCAACCATGGGTGTATCACAATTGAGGAAGATCCTTTTCTCACCTAGTGTACACACATTCAATATGCAGCAGGAGTCACCTGGATAATATAAGAAAAGAACATAAGAAATAGGAGCAGGAGTAGTCCTTCGAGCCTGTTCTGCCATTTAATAAGATCATGGCTGATCTACCTCAACTCCATCTTCCCGCACTATCTCCATATCCCTTGATTCCCTTAATATCCAAAAATCTGGCGATCTCTGTCTTGAATATACTCAACGACTGAGCAACCACAGCTCTCTAGTGTAGAGAATTGAAACGATGCACAACACTTTTTTGTGAAGAAATTTCTCCTCATCTCAATTGTAATGATTGAGAGTGAGAACTCTTTACTATTTTCTCCCTATCTTGGAGAACCTTGAGTGTAGGGGAAATTATTGAGCGCCTCTTTTCGGACTTTCTCATTAGGTCAAATCAAAAGCAATACATTGAAACACACTGTGCACTAGTTAGGAAGTGGTGAATGGGATACAGGCTGCTATCACCAACGATGTCTCCGCAAGATCCTGCAAATCCCCTGGGAGGACAGACGAACCAACGTCAGTGTCCTCGCCCAGGCTAACACTGACCACACTCGATCAGCTTCGCTGGGCAGGCCACTTACTTCGCATGCCAGACACGAGACTCCTTAAGCAATTGCTCTACGTGGAGCTCCTTCATGGCAAACGAGTCAAAGGTGGGCAGCGGAAACGTTACAAGGGCACCCACAAAGCCTCCCTGGTGAAGTGCGACATCACCACTGATACCTGGGAGACCCTGGCCAAAGACCGCCCTGGGTGGAGAAAGTGGATCCGGGAGGGCGTTGAGCGCTTCGAATCTCAACGCTGCAAGCGTGAAGAGGTCCGGCGCAGGCAGCGGAAGGAGCGTGTGGTAAATCAGTGCCACCCTTCCCCCGACGAATATCTGTCCCACCTGTGACTGTCTGTGGCTCTCATGTTGGACTGTTCAGCCACCAAAGAACTCACTTTAGGAGTGGAAGCAAGCCTTCCTCGATTCCGAGGGACTGCCTATGATGATGCTATATCTCCTGCTGCCAGATGATATTTGATACAGCTGGAATCCTGCTCCTTTTCGGCTTTTTAGAAGTAAAACATCAGTTAGTAGTGTTGAAAGCTTGGCTCCAGAGCTCCCAAAGGAACGGCAAGACATCTCAATTATTTGGTTTAGGTGACGTTTTTGACATCAACCTTCTAATGGATATGCAGTTTCTCCAAATAATAAATATATGGCATTTATATTCCTGTTTTTTAATGATTGATATAGAAATGTAATGAGTACATTTACATTTTCTAGAGCTGTCCATCATGAGTTGAACAAATATGTTAATTTGATTGCTGTTTGTTTATTGCAGGTGTTGCAGGTGTTGTTGTAGGGCATCCCTTTGATACAGTGAAGGTGAGTTTTCTAATCTGGACTTGCTGATAGCTATATTGTTAAATATACCTGAAACCTATAAAATCTATCGAAGCCTACAGTTCCAAAAGTGTTACTTAAAAATATATATATTTTTTTGTCTTTTAAATAATTTTTACTAATTAACACAACCTTTATTTTCAGATATATATATATATATTTTTTTATAATCAAATATATTTAATGTTTTCTAACTTTACAAATTCACTTGTAACAAAATTAATGCTAGCTTTCATTCAAACACTTTCAAACTATTCAAGGTAATGATTATCTGATTGGCTCCACCATTGAGAACTGCTTTTAACCGTTAATTATTTAACTACTGTTCTTGATGGATTTTGACCTCAGAATTGACCAGGAAAGATTGGAAGTCACTGAATGAGAGAACATGCCATTTCATTGAAATAAATCAAGTGGTTTAGTGAATCTTAGCTTGATGGATTACGTTTTGAGTCAGAAAAGTTATTCAAATCTCTTGTTTTGATTTAATTTAAGAGAAATTATTTTGTATGATTATAATGGGTTGTTCTTGTGAGTGAGAATGATTTGAGTGAATGGTCAGTTGGAATAAAAGGTTGTTTAGGGGCTTGCACTTGTATTGTGGAACCAATTTCACTGGGAGAAAATCCATAGTATACAAGACTCCTGATTCCTAGAATTTTCTGTCTTTACACTGAGGAACAGATTTCAGAGCACTAGTGGCAACAATGTAACAACTGAGCATGTCAAAGATTGAGTATGTACAGTTTAAAGCTGCAATTGCAACTTGAAGTTTCTGGCTGTAGACATTTCTGATGCGAGAGAAAAGTGCACATGGCCTGCATTGTAAAAACCAGACAGCTGGCTTCTTCCAACAGGCAGAGAACATGAAAATGGCAGCATGTGGATCTGATGCTATCTGCATCACCTGTTTGTTTGCTTTCAGCAGACCAAAGGGAAATCAGCTGAGCTACATCTTTGTTCCCAGAGGCACTAGCACCACCTTATTTATACAACAACAGCACTGTAGTATAAGTGCAGCATAAGGTAACGGGTAGGATGCATTATTTTTACTGGAAGTGTTGGCCATTAGTGGTCCACAAGATGAAATGGCTTGAACTGCTGAGCTCACTGGGGAAGCCTGCTATAGCTTGGATCACTAATTGGAACACTTTACAGTAATGCCGCACTGGTGTCTTGGAAATTAACTTGTCCAGACTTTCCTTGTCACTATACGTGTACACTATACATACAGTTCATATCTGCCAATCAGACCAGCATTTATGATGAACCTGCAGAGGTAGGGAACCATGGCTTTCTACCCTAAGGAAGAAGTATGATGGCAGTCAGTGAGGTGCTAAAAATGGGGTGTGTTAGGGGTAGGCAACAAAGAAAGGATGAAAAGATTTTCTGTTACATACAAGTATGGGTGGTTCTTATGAACTGATGGCGAGTTTGTAATGGTACTCCAACATGTTGCACCACTGCATCAACGTATAACACCATGGTAGTTGGAGACATTGGCTCAATCTCCACTGTGCCGCAGAGTTTCTGTACTGTGAAGAGGCACTGAACAGAGTTTGGGTACTTCCTCGCAGAGGGATAATGAGGGACAGTCATCTCTGGTCTGTGTCACTTGCTTCTCTGCACCCGGGATAGAGTGACATTTGGTTGAGGCCTGGGAACAGATTGCTCAGCCACAGGAGGTGCAAATCCCAAGGAAACTGGGGGGGTGGGGAGAATCAATCAAGAAATTCATAGCCTCCCAAATTATGATATTTGATTTGGCATTGCCATTCTCGGAAATCTAATCCGCTGTGTTTACTCTGACTATGACTGGCGCAATGTCAGTGTAGGTAAACAGATTGACATTTTCTAATTGTGTTGTGTTCAATGGGTGCCAGAAATTTTTAACCAGGATACTGATGCAATCATATCAGATTAGGAGCTACCTTTTTTTTTTCTTGCTATTTTCATGTAATGTGTGAAGTTTGTTGCGTTTAACTACTTCTACTTTCTGAGCTAGGGGCTGTCCTCATTAACAGCAAAAGTGTTACTTTGTGATGAGAGATAAGCCTCATCACGGGAGAATTCCTAGTAAGTACAGAAAAGGTGAATTTATACATCCTTCAGTTTCTGTCCAGTCTGCCTGTATACCAAGTGACTATCACTTTTCTGGAAAAAAAAACCAAAACTGGAGTTTTAAACACACATAGCATGTTTTTATTTCTTCTTGTAAACTTTGCAAAATGTAAATTTTAACATATGATTTTAAGTAGCTGTAGAAATAAATGAATGTTGTTCATATTCAAATATGCTAAAACTGTAACTGCAATTGTGGAGTGATAAATTGCGGAACATAATGTCTTGTTCATCCTGCCCAACAAAGTCTCTTCCTTTTCTAGAAGTATATTTGTTTTGTAGGTTCGACTTCAAGTGCAGAATCCTGATCAGCCACGTTACCGTGGGACTCTACATTGTTTCCAGTCTATTATCAAACAAGAGTCAGTAAGTAGCAAGCACCTTCACTGGATTGATTGAAGCATTCTCTTTTGGGGGTGGATTCAAGTTTCTGGATCGAAGTACTGACACCAGAGCTGTCACACCACCTCTTATTCCTTGTGAGCAGTTTGAATAAGACTTCAACATAAACCATTCTCTTGACATGTTTTCTCCTCCATTTTAAATAAAAAAAAGTATATTCCAATTAATGGAAATAGGATTCTTTTAATTTTGTCTTTGGTTTAGTGTATCTCTGGTCTTGAAGGTGCAAGCACCAGACATAGAGACTCTTTATTACAGGGTCTGTGGGGTTTCTCCCATTTACCCATCCTTCTTTAGAAGTTCTATTTACAAGGAAAGGGCATGGAAATAGGATTAGGGTGTACAGCCCCTGTTGAAGAAACAGTGAGCTGAATGGTTTCTGTCTGTGCTGGTATTTAAAACAGCCGTTCAGATTTTCTCTTCCCCTGTTCTCCTCTCCGGAAGACCGCTCCATCGGTTACTGCAGACCTTTCAGTACCTCGCTCAACTCATTGTATGAGTGTAGAAGATGAGTGTTGGCAGGCTATTTGATTAAAGATTTGATTATGTTACCACCCAATGTCCACAACTTGTACATTCCGGCAGGAATCATGAGAACACAGTCAATTTTAGTGACCCTACCACTGCCCTGGCCATCATGAGCTAACTTCTCACAGATCAGGGATCAGACTTGGCAACTTCTGTGTGACTGGCCGGATCACTCATCACCAGAGGCAATGGGGGAAAGAGCAAGTTATTATTTAAATGGAGAAAGATTGCAAAGTGCTGCAGTACAGCGGGACCTGGGAGTACTTGTGCATGAAGCGCAAAAGGATAGTATGCAGGTACAGCAAGTGATCAGGAAGGCCAATGGTATCTTGGCCTTTATTGCAAAGAGGATGGAGTATAAAAGCAAGGAAGTCTTACTACAGCTATATAAGGTATTGGTGAGGTCACACCTGGAATACTGCGTGCAGTTTTGGTTTCCATATTTAGGAAAGAATATACTTGCTTTGGAGGCAGTTCAGAGAAGGTTCACTAGGTTGATTCTGGGGATGAGGGGGTTGACTTATGAGGAAAGGTTGAGTAGGTTGGGCCTCTACTCATTGGAATTCAGAAGAATGAGAGGTGATCTTATCGAAACGTATAAGATTATGAGGGGGCTTGACAAGGTGGATGCAGAGAGGATGTTTCCACTGATGGGGGAGACTAGAACTAGAGGGCATGATCTTAGAATAAGAGGCCGCCTATTTAAAACCGAGATGAAGAGAAATTTCTTCTCTGAGAGTTGTAAATCTGTGGAATTCGCTGCCTCAGAGAGCTGTGGAAGCTGGGACATTGAGTAAATTTAATACAGAAATAAAGACAGTTCCTTAAACGATAAGGGAATAAGGGGTTATGGGGAGTGGGCGGGGAAGTGGAGCTGAGTCCATGATCAGATCAGCCATGATCTTATTTAATGGCGGAGCAGGCTCAAGGGGCTGTATGGCCTATTCCTGTTCCTATTTCTTATGTTCTTAATATTGAAACGGGCAGGAGCACTCGGCCACCCACTTTAAGATTCACTCAAATCAAGTTGGGCAGCCAATTTTCTACGTAAATGGAGTGGTAGGCATACAAATTTGTTGTTTCCCCCCCCCCCCCCCCCCTCCCAGTGTTTCAAAGCTAGGTTGTACTTTGTTTTCTCTTTGCCAAAGACCCTTAAAGTTGAAGTCAACATTTACAATAATGCTGAAAGAGACTTTAAAATGGCAAGAAAATTACTCAATCTGAGCAAAATTATAATTCCGATGGGCAGAAGTACTGCAGGGTAAGATAGTCGTTGAATTTTGTGCTAAGGATTGAAAGGAAAGGAGGAAATATACACAGTAGGATTCCACTCCGAGACTACATGTTATCTGTAATTACGTGGGCAGACAGCAAACTTCTTTCTAGGCCTTTACAATTACCGTTCTGAAGCAATCACCAGTGGCTGCGTAATAGCCGCCCAATTGTGACACTCTCTTTAATATAGTAACGGTAGATGACCGGAATGTCAAGATGAGGACCAGTAAAATTCTTTCGCAGAAAGTACCATAGTTTAGATGAATTTAAATGTTTGACTCCAACCCTTTATCAAATGTTGATGGGCAACTTCTATCCATTGTTGGGGAGGAGAGGGAGGCAGAATTTCTGTACCCAAGTATATCAATATGCTAATTGTGTGTCACATTGCTAAAATGTTAACCTTTTATATTCATTTTTTTTGCTTTAGGGCTTTGGACTGTACAAAGGTATTGGTTCACCAATGATGGGGCTGACCTTCATCAATGCTATTGTTTTTGGTGTCCAAGGAAATGCAATGCGTTACTTAGGGAAGGATACACCACTTAATCAGTTCCTTGCAGGGGCTGCTGCTGGGGGCATCCAGTGTGTCATCTGTTGCCCTATGGAACTGGCAAAAACAAGGATGCAGCTTCAAGGCATGGGTGAATACCAAATTAAAAGCAAAGTCTACAAGAATTCACTGGACTGCTTGGTTAGAATTTATAAAAAACATGGAATTCGTGGAATCAACAAAGGCATGGTGACAACCATTTTGCGAGAAATACCTGGCTTTGGCTTCTACTTCCTTACATATGATTGTCTGACCAGAGCCTTAAACTGTGAACCAGATGATAGTCTTATAATTCCTAAACTGCTGTTTGCTGGGGGTATGTCTGGAATTGCATCTTGGATCTCCACCTATCCCATTGATGTGATTAAATCCCGACTGCAAGCTGATGGAGTTGGAGGGATAAACCGGTACAATGGCATCATGGACTGTGTCCTTCAGAGCTACAAAAACGAAGGGTGGCATGTGTTCGCACGAGGGCTCACCTCTACCCTTCTGAGAGCTTTTCCTGTCAATGCTGCTACTTTTGCCACTGTCACACTCTTCCTCATGTACTCAAAGGCTGATGATGCGAGTTGCAAGCAACTGGAGGCTGCTCCAGCAATCCAGCAACCTACAAGCCTCTAAACCCAGCGTCTTCCTCATGTAACTTGTGCTGTGATAACTGAATTTTACTCAATCTATTTTTATAAGTGTAGTAAAATTATGAAAAATGTATCAGGGTGTAAATAAGTTCCAGTAAGAATTAATTCTTTATAAAATATAGCCATGGATTTTACTTTTAGCAGAATTCCATCAGTTTTGTTGTTGTGAGACTGCAGCTTCATGCCTTATATCAAATGAATGTATATATTGCATTTTACTTAATTAAAAAAACACAAGTAGGAAAACTGTGATTTTTGCCCATAGTAGTAGACATGTACTGTACAGAAAGCTGATTAACAGGGGTGGCTTGAGAGGAATAAGTCGGTAGCACAGAGGGTCCAAGTTTGGGAAAATACAGATTTCTAAAGAAATTTGTGGTAAATTTTCACTTTTACTTGTGAACAGTTAATGGGCGGTAACGGTTTTGCACCCCACCCGTTTTGTCATGTCTGTTGAATTCAGTGCAACCAAAAGTTAGGTGGCATTTAAGTAAAATGTGCGGCCAATATATTACCGCCTGCCAGTAAAAGTCAAAATTCACCTCAGTAACTATTAGGAAGAATCATGCAGCTACAAGTTGTATTCCATCTTCTTTGTGTTTCCAGCACAGTGGGGGAATTTTATTGGTGATTACTGGCTTATATTGTAACAAAACCTTAAGTAATACACAAAAGTTTAGTTAAGTTTTCTCAGAAATCAGCATTTAAGGTGACTTTGAGAAGTTATGAATTAGTGTTTCATCCATTCTAATTGACCATAATGTTAAGTTCAATACCTAAATGGCTGTAATCCTTAAATACTTTGCTCACTTCTGTTGCACACCTTATCCATTATTACTGTTGGGTGATGTCAGGATCTTGCAGACTTTTGCCCTTTTTTTTTTCCAGAGATCTGATGTAACCCGAATAATCCACACTTGCAACTGGTCCTATTCCTGCAAATCTCTCTGTGGCGTTTTATTATTTTTCTCGTATTCTCCTTCCCCACCCCACTAGTTTTATCGCTGTTATTTTTCATAGCCCTTGTTCCCTAAAGTGAGTTAGTATATAAAATTAGATTTTACTTGTAGCCAACCATGTTACAATTAAGAGTTTTCAGGAATCAGTCCACCTGTCATTTTAATAGACTGTGATAACTTGTTCATATTAATTATGATATTATGTTCAGTACATCTGTGGAGTTCATTTTTGTTTTCTTTTGCTTGATATGTTGGTGAGGAATTGTTACCGTGAATAAACTGATCCGGCAAGTCATCAGTTCACAGATGGATAGAAAGTTACTATAATCTGGGTCCATGTAGACTATTTTATTTTCCTAACACTCAGTTGTTACACTAATTTGAGCACAGTGAGTGCTATAATACTCCTGAATGTAAGCTGTGTCTCACCTCTCCAGAGGTTGCCATATTGAAAAGCCCCATAGTGGGGGCCAAGTGTTAAGATCCTGGGGATATTTCAGCCACATATCCAACTCTATTTAACAGTGATTTGTGGAGCTAGTATGGATTAGTAGCAGTATGGTTCAAAACAAGTTAGATGTTCAGATTTGCCATCCAATGGTGTATGGAAACAGAAGTCACTCTTACTGCTTCAGTTTTGTACAGCAAGCCCTCATGTCAGGAAGCTTCTGATATCTGTATGGAATATTTAAAAAGTCTACGCAAGTTATTTTAAATAAAGGTGTATAGTGTACAGCAGTTTTATGCTTTACTGTTCAAGGTGGAATTTTGAAGCACTATTGGTTTCATCTACCAACGGTTCAAGGTTTTTTTTGAAGGTCCATCACTCCTTTTAATAGATTACTTTTATGCATGAACTCCCACCTGCCCATTTTTATGCAACTTCTGGAAAGCATATGAGCAACTGTCTTGACTTACCTTTGGGCAGTTTATGTGGCATTTTATGACTGGCAATGGGTAGGATTACAGGATCTAACCTTCACTGTAACTTGGGACAGGTGCAATATATATTGGTCTGAGATACTGATCAACAAAGATTCTCAACATTTTGCGCCATTTCCAGGACTTTTTTTTTTTAATGGGCACAGAACACTTTATTTCACAATGTGAGAAGAGAAAATGTTTGTTCCTAGCACTATGATCAACTTTCTAACTATCAAGCGAATTGCAATTTCAAAGTGAGTGTTTGAATCTGGAAACCTTGATGAATGTCTATGTATAATCTGAACAATTTCCATTTCCGAATTGAAAATGCATGCTTGATTAACAATACAGTACAGCTTTGACTTTTTGGTCAATTAGTTTGCACTGTGTATTGCTTGTTTCAACCTGACAATGTGTTTTGCATCACGTACCTTACTATGTAAAGTACCATATGAAGACTGGAAGGGGAAAAAGGGAAAATAAAATCCATATTCAGATCAAATTCCTGTTATTTTTCTTTGTACTTTGTGAATTTTATGCTTTTCAAATGTGTTTTTTTTTTCTTCATTCCCCACATGACTGTCCAACTCAGCTTTCCAAGTCTGTCTTTACTGTGGCTCACTGTTGACTCCTCTCATGAAACATTCTACATTGAAGTGAAATATCTGTGAAGTGAATTGAAGATTTTTTGTAAAGCAGATTGGCAATCCCAGTACAAACATGTGAATCCTTACATTTTGTCTGACTTGCATGTAGTTTAAAAAAAATGCACTGTTGTTTACTTGCCACGATAAATTTAAAAACTAAATTTTGCAAATATTTAAATTTCCAGTTTTGTTTATGTATAAAAAAATCTTCAAGCCCCTTCATATTCAGTGTATATTTGAAATAAAGATCTTGCAGCGACAGAAATCTCTATTCAAGAATTAAATCTACAGAATTGATATTCGTAATAGCAATTTGCATTTATGTGTTGCCTTTAACGTAGGAAAATGTCGCAGGGTGCTTCAGAGGTGTAATTTTTAAAAAAAATGTCAGCAAACAGGATGGGTGGTGAGTTTTAAGGAGGCTCTTCACAAAGGAATTTAGACAGGGAATTCCAGAGCATGGGACCTTGATGGCTGAAGCTAGGAGGCGAGGCCAGGATTGGAGGAACAGAGAATGCTGGGGGGATGGGGGAGAAAGAAGAGTTGTAGAACTGGCAAAATTTACCGGGAGTGGAGGGTGAAATTGGGCACTATAGCACCCGGTGTTTGGGTGATATGACGCCTTAATAAAGTTCCAAAATAGCATCCACATGCATACACCTCTGACATGAAATGCGCTGACACCATATTGGTAAAGGGGAATAGCAATCATGGACCTAACATCCACCAAAGTATGCAGAGCAGGAAGATCATGATGTTGATCAGCTACACCAGTGCTGCCATTTTGGAGCTCCACGCTCCAGCTTACACCCTCTTTTAACCTCCCCCGGTTGAACATGCGTTCACAGCAAGAAGGACCCCCCTGCCAGAGCTATTTAATGGGATTATCAATTACTTGCAGGTTAGTTGCTGGATTATTTCTTCTGGCTGTTACTGCAGTTTTGGGTGTTTTTCCATACTTGTTAAGTTTCAATAGTCTACAGGGATGGTCTGGCTAGTGCTGAGATACTTTTTGGTAACTTAAAGGCTTGTGCACAAACCAGTTGCTTCTGGCCAGATCTAGTAGGTGTTCCTCTTGGAATTGAGTATGACGGGGAGAATGAGCAGAGGCCACGCAGAGTAGGACAAGCTGCTAGAAGAGGGAGGAAGAGGAGAAGGGCTCTCAGCAGGAGGCCGTATCCGCCCGGTTACAATTCTACCTGAACTTAAGTGATGACCAATGTCTGAGATGTCTGTGCTCCAGTAAGGAGGTAGCCACTGAAATCTGTCAACTGCAGCAGCCAAGCTCAGATCAGGACAAGGACTGCATTGCTAGAGGCTGTGAAGGTGATTGTGGTTATGTACTTTTATGCGTCTGGCTCATTCCAGGCTGCTGCTGGAGATATTAGCAACGTCTCACAGCTGCACTGAGAAATTACTTCATTTCATCTTGCGAGAGAAAAGCCCAAAGGTTTGCAACGATTGCAGGCTTCCCCATAGTGTCATCATCATAGGCAATCCCTCAAAATTGAGGAAGACTTGCTTCCACTCTAAAAGTGAGCTCTCGGGTGGCTGTACAGTCCAATGCGGGAATTACAGTCTCAGGTGGGGCAGACAGTGGTTGAAGGAAAGGTTGGGTGGGGTGCCTGATTTGCTGCATGCTCCTTCCGCTGTCTGCACTTGGTTTCTGCATGGGCGTGCCACATTGTCTGCATGCCCCATGGTGTAGGGTGTCAATGACTACATGCACATCGCTTGGTGTGCACCTCATAATCAACTCTGCCATGTACCTGAACGGAAAGGGATTCTACTTAATGTTTTTTTTTATTATTCGTTTCTGGGATGTGGGCGTCGCTGGCAAGACCAGCATTTATTGCCCATTCCTAATTTCCCTTGAGAAGGTTATGATGAGCCGCTGCCTTGAACCCGCGACAGTCCGTGTGGTCAACATACTCCCACAGTGCTGTTAGGGAGGTAGATCCAAGGTTTTGACCCAGTGACGGTGAAGAAACAGCAATATACTTCCAAGTCAGGATAGTGTGTAACTTGGAGGGGAACTTGCAAGTGATGGTGTTCCCATGTGCCTGCTGCCCTTATCCTTCTAGGTGGTAGAGGTCGTGGTTTGGGAGGTGCTGCTGAAGAAGCCTTGGCAAGTTACTGCAGTGCATCTTGTAGATGGTACACACTGCAGCCATAGTGCACCAGTGGTGGAGGGAGTGAATGTTTAAGGTGGTGGATGGGGTGCCAATCAAGCGGCTGTTTTGTCCTGGATGGTGTCGAGCTTCTTGAGTGTTGTTGGAGCTGCACTCATCCAAACAAATGGAGAGTATTCCATCACACTCCTGACTTGTGCCTTGTAGATGGTGGAAAGGCTTTGGGGAGTCGGGAGGTGAGATACTCGCCGCAAAATACCCAGTCTCTGACCTGCTCTTGTAGCCACAGTATTTATGTGGCTGGTCCAGTTAAGTTTCTGATCAATAGTGACCCCCAGGATGTGGATGGTGGAGGATTCGGCGATAGTAATGCTGTTGAATGCCATGGGGTTTGGTTAGACTCTCACTTGTTGGAGATAGTCATTGCCTGGCACTTTTGTGTTACGAATGTTACTTGCCACTTATCAGCCCAGTCCTGAATGTCATCCAGGTCTCGCTGTATGCGGGCATGGGGCATGGACTGCTCCATTATCTGAGGAGCTGCGAATGGTACTGAACACTGTGCAGTCATCAGCGAACATCCCCACTTCTGACATGATGGAGGGAAGGTCATTGATGAAGCAGCTGAAGATGGTTGGGCCGAGGACACTGCCCCGAGGAACTCCTGCAGTGATGCCCTGGGGCTGTGATGATTGACCTGCAACCACTACAACCATCTTCCTTTGTGCTAGGTATGACTCCAGCCAGTGGAGAGTTTTCCCCTTGATTCCCATTGACTTCAGTGCTATGAGGGCTCCTAGTATGCCACACTCGGTCAAATGCTGCCTTGATGTTGAGAGCAGTCATTTCCATCTCACCTCTGGAATTCAGCTCTTTTGTCCATATTTGGACCAAGGCTGTAATAAGGTCTGGAGCCGAGTGGTCCTGGTGGAACCAAATAGGGCATCAAGGAGCAGGTGAGTATGTGCCGTTTGATAGCACTGTTAACGACACCTTCCATTACTTTGCTGATGATTGAGAGTAGACTGATGGGGCGGTAATTGGACAGATTGGATTTGGCCTACTTTTTGTGGAGAGGACATATCTGGGCAGTTTTCCACGTTGTTGGATAGATGCCAGTGTTGTAGCTGTACTGGAACAGCTTGGTTAGAGGCACAGCTAGTTCTGGAGCGCAAGTCTTCAGCACGACAGCCGGGCTGTTGTTGGTGCCCATAGCCTTTGCTGTGTCCTGTGCGCTCAGCCGTTTCTTGATATCACATGGAGTGAATGGAATTGGCTGAAGACTGACTTCTGTGATGGTGCAGCTGATGTGTGACCTCAGGCAGCACATGATCCGATCAATGCCCGGTATCCTGGCAGCAGTCACAATCAATGTTCCTTCTAATGTATTTTTCCATATGCAGTCCCTTTAAATTTACAGTCACTGCACATGCACAGTATCTCTTCCAGCTTGTGAGCAGCCTCCCCTGATTACTGTGCAGCCGTGCAGCTTGGGGGAGCGTTGACCACCATGCATTCATTGTGCAGCAGTCCTCTGTGCCTGCTGTATTTCAACTACCACGGCAAACCAAAGGGTGGCTACTGGGTGACGAGGGCTAACCACTGATGACAAGGCACATGACTACGTTCACAACTCATGCACACAGCATGCATACAATGAAAGCCATGCCGCCACAAGAAATCCAATAGCACAGACCATTGGTGTCCTGAAGCAATGATTCTGCTGCCTGAAGCGCTCTGGAGGAACCCTGTACTCCTCACCAAAGCAAGATTGTCGTGGTCTGCTGCACAACCTTGACATCATGAGGGAACAACCCTTGCCACCATCTATCAGGCAAAAGGCTGAGGAGCATGAGGCAGTGGCGGAAGAGGAAGGGAGGTTGTCACCTAGACAGCCCCTTTCTTCCTGGGCTGTACGTGAACAACAGCGATACCAGTAACCTCGACCCCCAGTTCCCTATTCACCAACACGCCCACACTCCTTATCTTCCCTCTGTCACTGACCATCACATCTTGATCACAATTCCAAAATCAAAGCCAAGGCAATACATATTCCAATGCAAATTTATAAATTAAATCATGCCATAATGCATACAAAGATAAACTAATCATCCTTGTGCATTCCTTTAGTGCCTATCTTCCAAATTCTATAGATATGTGAAGAGAAAAAGATTAGTGAAGACAAACGTAGGTCCCTTGCAGTCAGATTCAGGTGAATTTATAATGGGGAACAAAGAACTGGCAGACCAATTGAACAAATACTTTGGTTCTGTCTTCACGAAGGAAGACACAAATAACCTTCCGAAAGTACTAGGGGACCGAGGATCTAGTGAGAAGGAGGAACTGAAGGATATCCTTATTAGGCAGGGAATTGTGTTAGGGAAATTGATGGGATTGAAGGCCGATAAATCCCCGGGGCCTGATAGTCTGCATCCCAGAGTACTTAAGGAAGTGGCCTTAGAAATAGTGGATGCATTGGTGATCATTTTCCAACAGTCTATTGACTCTAAATCAGTTCCTATGGACTGGAGGGCAGCTAATGTGACACCATTTTTTAAAAAAGGAGGGAGAGAGAAAACAGGTAATTATAGACCGGTTAGCCTGATATCAGTAGTGGGGAAAATGTTGGAATCAATTATTAAAGATGAAATAGCAGCGCATTTGGAAAACAGTGACCGGATCGGTCCAAGTCAGCATGGATTTATGAAAGGGAAATCATGCTTGACAAATCTTCTAGAATTTTTTGAGGATGTAACTAGTAGAGTGGACAAGGGAGAACCAGTGGATGTGCTATATTTAGACTTTCAAAAGGCTTTTGACAAGGTCCCACACAAGAGATTGGTGTGCAAAATTAAAGCACATGGTATTGGGGGTAATGTACTGACGTGGATAGAGAACTGGTTGGCAATCAGAAAGCAGAGATAAACGGGTCCTTTTCAGAATGGCAGGCAGTGACTAGTGGGGTGCTGCAGGGCTCAGTGCTGGGACCCCAGCTATTTACAATATACATCAATGATTTAGATGAATGAATTGAGTGTAATATCTCCAAGTTTGCAGATGACACTAAGCTGGGTGGCAGTGTGAGCTGTGAGGAGGATGCTAAGAGGCTGCAGGGTGACTTGGACAGGTTAGGTGAGTGGGCAAATGCATGGCAGATGCAGTATAATGTGGATAAATGTGAGGTTATCCACTTTGGTAGCAAAAACACGAAGGCAGAATATTATCTGAATGGCGGCAGATTAGGAAAAGGGGAGGTGCAATGAGACCTGGGTGTCATGGTACATCAGTCGTTGAAAGTTGGCATGCAGGTACAGCAGGCGGTGAAGAAGGCAAATGGTATATTGGCCTTCATAGCTAGGGGATTTGAGTATAGGAGCAGGGAGGTTTTACTGCAGTTGTACAGGGCCTTTGTGAGGCCTCACCTGGAATATTGTGTTCATTTTTGATATCCTAATCTGAGGAAGGACGTTCTTGCTATTGAGGCAGTGCAGCGAAAGTTCACCAGACTGATTCCCAGGATGGCAGGAGTGATATATGAGGAGAGACTGGATCGACTGGGCTTGTATTCACTGGAGTTTAGAAGGATGAGAGGGGATCTCATAGAAACATATAAAATTCTGACGGGAGTGGACAGGTTAGATGCAGGAAGAATGTTCCCAATGTTGGGGAAGTCCAGAACCAGGGGACACAGTCTAAGGATAAGAGGTAAGCCATTTAGGACTGAGATAAGGAGAAACTTCTTCACTCAGAGAGTTGTTGATGCCAGTTCATTGGATATATTCAAGAGGGAGTTAGATATGGCCCTTACGGCTAAAGGGATCAAGGGGTATGGAGAGAAAGCAGGAAAGGGGTACTGAGGTGAATGATCAGCCATGATCTTATTGAATGATGGTGCAGGCTTGAAGGGCCGAATGGCCTACTCCTGCACCTAGTTTCTATGTTTCTATGTGGCTTTGCTTGTCATAGTGTTCCTATGCAGTGTTATCCCAATAGCTACATCACAGCTGGTAGAAGGCTGCTGACTTTCACGGCTAAAGGGATCAAGGGGTATGGAGAGAAAGCAGGAAAGGGGTACTGAGGTGAATGATCAGCCATGATCTTATTGAATGATGGTGCAGGCTTGAAGGGCCGAATGGCCTACTCCTGCACCTAGTTTCTATGTTTCTATGTGGCTTTGCTTGTCATAGTGTTCCTATGCAGTGTTATCCCAATAGCTACATCACAGCTGGTAGAAGGCTGCTGACTTTCAGTGGAGGAGACTACAGATGGTCTTGGAGCTGTGATATATTCTTTACGACATCACAACTCACACAGACTTCACAAGATCGTTTCAACACAGGAACTTGTCAGATGACACTACAGCAATGGCTGCATTATCACAGTAGTCCACTAGATGGATCTATATATTACACCTCTCCCTCCTTAATGAAGAAATAATTATAACAACAATAATGATACATAACTTCCATGGTTATACATAACAAAAGATATGGACTTTTTTTTGCCATATTTACAAATCAAACGTAACTACTGGTTTTCTGTTTCGAAGACGATACCTTCGCTCTTGAACAGAACTTTCCAAACATGGTGTCGAACTTAGACTCATTCTGCACTGATTCTGAGGAATGTTTTCCTCCAAGGGATGCCCTTGCTTTTTGTTTGAACTCTACAACTTCAGACTGTCTGCCTAACTCGGACTCAGACTTACATTTTGACATTCTCTTGGACTTGTTTCTCATACATTTGGTGTAGGATATGGTACTGTACTTCTAATATGACTATCTGATGAATCAGAAATAATCGAATCATTCCAACTTTCAACTCCTTCCACATCTGTAGGTAAAATATGATCAATGTAAACACACCTAACCTGTCCATGATCAAACATTGTGACTAAATATGTGTGAGGATCACATATTTTCACTACTCTTCCTGGTAACCACTTTAACCATTTATGGTGATGGTTTTTCACTCTCACCTTCTGATTTAATTTCATACTTCTCTCTCTTACTCTACCTCTATCATGATTCTCTTTAGATATGTCATAGTGAACTAACATGGTGCTCTCTACCAATTTGATTTTACACTCCTTGAATGCTATATCGCATTCTTTTGACCACTTCCAATGAATCTGTTTTTTCAATAGTTCATTCAATGGATGTAACACTGTTGCTAAATTTGGTAGGAACTTCCCATAATAATTCAAAAGACCCAAAAATTACCGAAGTTCAGTGACATTCTTGTGAGTGGGTGCATTTCTGATTGCATCCAGCTTTCCCTTGGATGTAAACCATCTTTGTCTACTCTGTGCCCTAAGTACTCCACTGAGTTTTGAAATAACTCACACTTGCGAGCAGTCACTCGTACTCTGTGATTCTCTAGCCATTTGAGCATTTAATATGTTATGGATTTGCTGAAATTAGTATGTCACCTAAATAACATACTATCCCTTCAATGCCTGGCAAAATCTGGTTCATCACCCCTTGGAATATGGCGGGGGAGGAAGACACTCCAAATGGTAGCCTATTAAACTGATATAGGCCTAATTGAGTATTTATAGCCAAGCATGACTTGGACACCTCCTCTAGTTCAAGTTGTAAGTAGGCATTTGTGAGATCTAACTTTGAGAAGATCTGACCACCTGTCAGCGTTGTAAACAAATCTTCTACATTTGGCAATGTACAGGGGAGATTACCCTCTAGAACTTGGTTTACGGTTATTTTATAATCATGACACAACCTTACCTTACTATCTGACTTAGGTACAACAACAATGGGTGTAGCCCAATTACATCGATCTATCTTAGAGATAATGTTCTCAGTCTCAAGTCTTTTGAGTTCTTGCTCAGCTCTCTCTTTGAATGAATATGGTACGGAACATGGCTTGTAGTAAACTGCTCTAGTGTCCTTCTGTACCCTGACACTCACCTTGAAGCCTTGGATCGGACTGCCTGTTTCGCAGAACACCTTCAGATACTTCTTGATGACGTATATCTCTTCATCCTGTTGCTTTTCTACCATGCTATGTACACTATGAGGATTTCTACTTATAACCTTGAAAGTTGGTTTACTCTTCAGTCGGCATGCCTTTGCAAGACGCCCAGTTTTCTTGCAGAAGAAACACTCTGCCTTCACATATGGACAACTTTGAGCAATGTGTTGTCCCAGACACCAATAGCACGACTTCAATGTATTGTTACCTTGGCCAGTTTCTGAGGCCTTAGGGCCCAACTGTCTTTTTCTTTTAACCTGCAGACGATTCACCTCGGTTGTCTGACGACTGGAAGTGGCTCGAAATTCTCGGGCATATTGGTCGGCCATATCCATTGACATAGTTGTCTGATAAGCTTAATCAAAAGACAACAACTTTCTTCTGATCGCTTCATTTTTCATCCCACAAACAAAGCAGTCACGCAATGCTCGGTCCTGAAAGTCTCCGAAATTAGAGTAAATAGATAGCTTCTTTAATGCGACAATAGATTAAAGTATGGGACGGTTGATGAGCAGTGGCAGACATTTAAGGAGATATTTCATAACTCGCAACAAAAATATATCCATCCGTGGCTAAATAAGGAAATAAGGGATGGTATCAAATTGAAAACAAGGGCATATAATGTGGCCAAGATTAGTGGGAGGCCAGAGGATTGGGAAACTTTTAAAAGCCAGTAAAAAATGACTAAAAAAATAATAAAGAGAGGGAAGATAGATTATGAAAGTAAACTAGCACGAAATATAAAAATAGATAGTAAGAGTTTCTACAGGTACATAAAAAGGAAAAGAGTGGCTAAAGTAAATGTTGGTTCCCTAGAGGATGAGTTTGCGGAATTAATAATGGAGAACAGGGAAATGGCAGAGACGTTGAACAAATATTTTTTATTGGTCTTTACAGTAGAAGACATTAAAAACATCCCAATAGTGGATAATCAAGGGGCTATAGGGAGGGAGGAACTCAATACAATCACTATCACTAATGAAGTAGTACTTGGTAAAATAATGGGACTAAAGGCAGACAAGTCCCCTGGCCCTGATGGCTTACATCCTAGGGTCTTAAAAGAAGTGGCTGCAGAGATGGTGGATGCATTGGTTGTAATCTACCAAAATTGTTTAGATTCTGGGGCGGTCCCAGCAGATTGGAAAACTGCAAATGTAATGTCCCTATTTAAAAAAGGAGGCAGACAAAAAGCAGGAAACTATAAACCAGTTAGCCTAGCATCTGTTGTTGGGAAAATGTTGGAGTCCATTATTAAGGAAACAGTAGCGGGACATTTGGAAAAGCATCATTCAATCAAGCAGAGTCAGCATGGTTTTATGAAAGGGAAATCATATTTGACAAATTTGTTGGAATTCTTTGAGGATGTAACGAGCAGGGTGGATAAGGGGGAACCAGTTGATGTGGTGTATTTGGATTTCCAGAAGGCATTCGATAAGGTGCCACATAAAAGGTTACTGCACAAGATAAAAGGTTGGGGGTAATATATTAGCATGGATAGAGGATTGGCTAAATAACAGAAAACAGAGTCGGGAAATGGGTCATTTGCCAGTTGGCAAACAGTAACTAGTGGGGTGCCGCAGGGATCGGTGCTGGGTCCTCAACTATTTACAATCTATATTAATGACTTGAACGAAGGGACCAAGTGTAATGTAGCCAAGTTTTCTGATGATATAAAGATTGGTGGGAAAGCAAATTGTGAGGAGGACACAAAAAATCTGCAAAGGGATATAGACAGCCTAAGTGAGTGGGCAAAAATTTGGCAGATGGAGTACAATGTAGGAAAATGTGAGGCTATCCACTTTAGCAGAAAAAATAGAAAAGCAATTTATAATTTAAATGGAGAAAAATTGCAAAGTGCTGCAGTACAGCGGGACCTGGGGGTCCTTGTGCATAAAACACAGAAAGTCAGTATGCAGGTACAGCAAGTAATCAGGAAGGCAATGGAATGTTGGCCTTTATTGCTAGGAGGATAGAGTATAAAAGCAGAGAAGTTCTGCTACAACTGTACAGGTATTAATGAGGCCACACCTGAAGTACTGTGTACAGTTTTGGTCTCCGTATTTAAGGAAGGATATACTTGCATTGGAGGCTGTTCAGAGAAGGTTCACTAGGTTGATTCTGGAGATGAGGGGGTTGACTTATGAAGATAGGTTGAGCAGATTGGGCCTATAGAAGTGATCTTATTGAAACATATAAGACAATGAGAGGGCTTGGCAAGGTGGATGCAAAGAGGATATTTCCACTCATAGGGGAAACTAAAACTAGGGGACATCGTCTCAGCGTAAGAGGCCGCCCATTTAAAACTGAGATGAGGAGGAATTTCTTCTCTCTGAGGATTGTAAATCTGTGGAATTCTCTTCCCCAAAGAGCTGTGGAGGCTGGGTCATTGAATATATTTAAAGTGGAGATAGACAGATCTTTGAGAGATAAGGGAATAAATGCTTATGGGGAGCGGGCAGGGAAGTGGAACTGAGTTCATGATCAGATCAGCCATGATCTTATTAAATGGCGGAGCTGGCTCGAAGGGCCAGGTGGCCTACCTCTGCTCATATTTCTTATGTAATGTACTCACTAATACTTTTGCCGATGAATTGATCTCATGTTCCAAAATGATAACTTTCAGCAATTTCCAGGGGCTCAGGATTGTAGTGCTGTTCTAACTTATTTAGAATCTCCGTAAATGATGTGTCCTTTGGCTTGATGGCAACAAGCATATTTTTCAGCATTTCATACACCTTGGGGCCTGCTTCAATGATGAAAACAGCCAGTTTTCTTTGCAACACCATCCGGTTACGGTTTTCATTATCGGGGACTTCGATGATACTATTCGCCGTGAAAAACATTTCTAGCTGCTCCAAATACATTCCAAAGGTCTCTTGGTGGTGTTGAAACTCACCCAAGCACCCTATTATTGCCATAGGCAGGGCCATCTGGATGCTGGCAGTTCAGCCAAGTGTACTTGTAATTTACCTTGGATTTTTAGCTGTTCTGCAAACAAAGGACCTTTCTAATCTCTGTATTGTTTGGCTGGAATCATTCACCAACACAAATTTCAGCTAGGGAATCCAGAAATCCTATCTTTCATCACCATATGTGGTATATTCTTTACGACATCACAACACACACAGACTTCACAAAATGGCTTCAACTCAGGGACTTGTCAGGTGACCCCTATCATCTGATGTCTTTATTGCATTTACAGTAGTGGCTGCATTACCACAGTACTCCACTAGGTCAAGCAGTCGTCCATTAGATGGAGCTATATATTACAGGAAGTTGACCGCGAGCAGCTCTGGCCCTAAAAGGCCTGGGTGCAGTTTGCACCATATCAGCATAGAAGGCAACAGTCTGGGCTGGCTGGCAAGCAATAGCAAGGGCATTGTAGGAAGTGGTATTCAGTGTTTTTGTAAGTTATAACATATTGGTTTCAAGGATGGGATCTTGCTAAACAGGGAAAATATCTGTTATGCCTCAAATAAAGCAATGTGACTGAGTACTGTAGACTTGAGTAACTGTGATCTTAGTCTCTTTATTCTGACTCCAGAGTGCAGGCACAGCATGGGAGGCCTACTTTTATACAGTGCTCCAAAGCGATGCTAGGATCCCTTGGGACTCCAACAGATGCGCCTCTGGTGGTGGTAGAATGCTGGTTACAATGTATTGCATACATAACATCACTCCCCCCCCCCCCCCCAAAGTCAATAGTACACTTATTTACAGGGTGAGACGATCTGGGGCTTTCCGCGTCTCGGTGATCATCTCAGTACAAACACAGGTGCAGGTGAGTTGATTGGGCCTTCGCTGGGCTGCTGCACAGCTGGCCTTGCTGGGCTGCAGGGGATGATGAGTTCAGCTTCGTGGTCAACCGTGATGTCGGTTGCCACTTGTGTGTGTATCAGAGGGTCAAAGTTGGTGGTGTCCTCTTCAGGTTGCTCATGGCTATCTGTGAATCGCAGTTTGGTTTGGTCCAAATGCTTTCTGCAAGTTAGTCCATTTGGAAGTTTGATCCCTTCTTTGGCTAGGACAGTGCCAGCAAGCCATTTTGGACCATGTCCATAGTTGAGTACAAATACAGGGTCATTGACTTCAATATCGTGTGACAAATTTGCGCGATCATGGTACATGCTTTGTTGATGCCGCCTGTCCTTGAAATGATCATGGAGATCAGGGTGGACTGGAGAGAGCCTTGTTTTGAGTGCCTTTTCATGAGCAGTTTGGCAGGGGGAACCCCGGTGAGCGAGTGGGATCTTGTGCGGTAGCTGAGCAGGACTCGGAACAGGCGGGTCTGGAAACGGGCCAGCGAAGTCAACGTGGATCCTAGACCACGGTTTGGAGGGCCATGATCACAAACTTAGCGGTGCCCCCCGGGTGCATTGCTCAGTTGAGAGCAAGTATTGCATTGGCGCATGCAAGACTCCAAATCTGAGTCGATGCCGGGCCACCATACATGGGATCTGGCTATAGCTTTCATCATTACAATGCCTGGGTGGGTACTGTGTAGATCGCGTATGAACATTTCCCTGCCTTTCTTTGGCAAAACCATGCGATTACCCCATAAAAGACAGTCCGCCTGTATGGACATTTCGTCTTTGTGCCGCTGGAACGGCTTCATTTCTTCATGCATCTCCGCTGGGACGCTGGACCAGCTCCCATGGAGGACACAGTTTTTTACAAGGGACAGCAAAGGATCCTGGCTGGTCCAGGTCCTGATCTGGTGGGCCGTAACGGGTGACTTTTCGTTTTCAAATGCATCCATCACCAAGAGCAAATCTGCAGGCTGTGCCTTTTCCACCCCAGTGGTGGGCAATGGTAGCCGACTGAGAGCATCAGCGCAGTTCTATGTGCCTGGCCTGTGGCGAATTATATAGTTATATGCAGACAGCGTGAGCACCCATCTTTAGATGCGAGCAGAGGCATTGATATTAATACCTTTGCTCTCTGAGAAAAGCTATATGACCGGCTTATGGTCAGTTTCTAACTCGAACTTAAGCCCAAACAGATACTGGTTCATTTTTTTCACCCCGTAAACACATGCCAGAGCTTCTTTTTCAATCATGCTGCAGGCCCTTTCGGCCTTGTACAAACTCCTGGACGCATAAGCGACCGGTTGCAATGTTCCCGATTCGTTTGCTTGTTGTAACACACACCCGACCCCGTACAAAGACGCATCGCAAGCTAGTACTAAACATTTACATGGGCCATACAGAACAAGCAGTTTGTTGGAACATAACAGATTTCTGGCTTTCTCAAAAGCAGTCTCTTGTGATTTCCCCTATACCCAGTCATCTCCCTTGCATAGCAACACACGTAGAGATTCTAGCAAGGTGCTTAAGCCGGGTATGAAATTACCAAAATAATTGAGGAGTCCCAGGAACGACCGCAGCTCCGTCACGTTCTGTGGTCTCGGTACGTTCTTGATGGCCTCCGTCTTGGCGTTGGTGGGTCTGATGCCATCTGCCGCGATTCATCTCCCTAAGAACTCGACCTCTGGCGTCAGGAACACACACTTCAGGCATTTCAACCTGAGTCCCACAAAATCTAGCCAACTTACATCCTCTTCCAGGTTCTGCAAGTGTTCGATGGTGTCCCGACCTGTGATCAATATGTCGTCCTGGAAAACCACGGTGCGCAGAACCAACTTTAGCAGACTCTCCATGTTCCTTTGAAAAATAGCCGCGGCCGATCGAATCCCAAATGGGCATTTATTGTAGATGAACAGACGTTTGTGCGTGTTGATGGAGGTGAGGCCTTTCGAAGATTGTGGCAGCTCCTGCGTCATGTAGGTCGAGGTCAGGTCCAACTTGGTGAACGTCATCCTTCCTGCCAGCATCGCAATAAGGTCGTCTGCCTTGGGTAGCGGGTACTGGTCCTGCTGCGAAAAATGATTAATCGTTACTTTATAGTCCCCACAAATTCTGACCGTGCCATCGCCCTTGAGAACCGGAGCAATCGAATTGGCCCACTTGTTGAACTCCACCGGCACGATGATGCCCTCTTGTTGCAGTCTGTCCAGCTCGATCTCCACTTTCTCTCGCATCATATATGGCACCGTATGTGCCTTGTGGTGGATGGGTCGTGGATCTGCACCTTCACCCCAGAGAAATTTCTGATACCTGGCTCAAACAATGACATATACTTGCTCACTTCTCGGCCTTTTGGCTAAGATCAAGTGTAGTACCGTTTCTGACCAGCCACCATGACCCCAGGGTGGTTCCTCCCTGGTCAGGAAGGTATATGCTTGCATTTTTGGAAACAGGAGGTGGGTGGGGAGGTTTGACCCATCCACCTCCACGGAGGTGTGTGGGGGACCTGACCCATCCACCTCCATGGCACGAACCTGGTATTGCAGTACTTCCAGGAACGGTGCAGTGGCTCTAGGCCTTTTGGCTAGGAGCATTGGCGCAGAGTGATCCTTGGCATGTGCAAGGTGACCTCTGGCGTTTGTGATTTGACAAAGAATTGGAACGATTGGCTATGAATTAAAAAAAAATATATATACTTGCTCAAAACCTGGACACATGAGGCGTCATCGATGGACAAAAGCGCTCGGATGTCATCCCAGTTCCAGCGGATTTTTCCCAGCCAGCTTCTGCCGAACAGCGTGGGGCCATCTCCTGGCACAATCCATAGTGGTAGTTCGTGCACCGCTCCATCATAGGAGACTTTTACTGCTGCACTGCCAATTACAGGGATCAGTTCTTTAGTGTAAGTTCTCAGCTTGGTATGAATAGGGCTCAGCTTAGGCCTTTGTGCCTTGTTGTACCACAGCCTCTCGAGGTCTTTTTGCTCATGATAGACTGACGCGCACCTGTGTCCAATTCCATGGATACTGGAATTCCGTTCAGTTCAACATTTAACATGATTGGTGGACATTTCGTGGTGAAGGTATGTACCCCATACACTTCTGCTTCCTCGATTCGAGTCTCCAGTACAGTTTGATCCGCCATGGATCAGTCTTCCTCTGCAACGTGGTGGTTTGCAGGTTTTGTAGCTCATTTGCACATTCGTTGGAGGTGTTCCATTGTTCCACAGCCTTTGCACGCATAGTGTTTGAAGCGGTATTGTTGGGCTTGATGATCACCTCCACAGCGCCAACAAGGTGTTAATTGCCTCGCCTTCACACTTGATGGCGGACTCTGAGTCATCTGAGGTCGTGCAGCTGTAGCCGTGTATGTTCTGCCATATGCATTCCTGCCTGAAAACGATGTTACTTTGTGTACAGTATTTGCCAATGCATCTTTATGTTGTGAAATTTATTTGGTGTTATCGGTGGTGGACATAAATGCCGGTGCTATCGTTATGGCTTTGCTCAGGTTCGGTGTTTCAACAGTCAATAGTTTGTGAAGGATAACCTCATGGCCAATGCCAAGCACAAAAAAGGTCTCAGCATTTGCTCCAGGAATCCACTGAATTCGCAATGTCCTGCAAGGTGCCTTAGTTCGGCGACGTAGCTTGCCATTTCCTGGCCTTCAGAACGTTGACATGTATAAAATCGATACCTTGCCATTAGAATGCTCTCTTTCGGACTTAGGTGCTCCCAGACCTGCATACACAGTTCTTCATACAATTTGGTTGTTGGTTTCACCGGAGCAAGAAGATTCTTCATGAGGCCATAGTTTGTTGCCCCGTAGACGGTGAGGAGGATTGCCCTTCATTTGGCAGCATTCTCATTACCTTCCAGCTCGTTGGCCACGAAGTATTGATCGAGTCACTCCATGAAGGCTTCCCAATTGTCACCTTCTGAGAATTTCTCCATGATACCAACATTTCTCTGCATTTTCGCATGATAGTTCATTATCTATTACTCATCGCCAGTTGTGATGTCTCAAATAAAGCAATGTGACTGATTACTGTAGACTTGAGTAAGTGTGACCTTAGTCTCTTTATTCTGACTCCAGAGTGCAGGCACAGCATGGGAGGCCTACTTATATGCAGTGCTCCCAAGGGATGCTGGGATCCCTTGGGAGTCCAACAGATGCGCCCTCTGGTGGTGGTAGAATGCTGGTTACAAGGTGTTGCATACATAACAACATCCACCAGTAATCCAGCATGAATACCTTCGGGAACATTGATCCAAAAAGGAAACATGGCCTTTGTATGTGGAACGGTTGAAGCAGTTTTTTGAGGTGCACGATGTGCAGACAGCCAGTAAGCAGACAGCTATTCTGTTAAGTGTTTGTGGAGTTGACACATACAGACTAATATCGAGCCTTGTCGGGGGATAAGACTTTTGACTAACTTATCAAGCTCACTAAGGATCACTTCAACCCGCGGCCGTCAATTATGGTGCAGAGCTACTAGTTTAATTCTTGAATTTGGCAACAGGGAGAATCAACTGCAGATTTTGTTGATGAATTACGCCACATTGCACAACACTGTGATTATAGGGACACACTGAATGATATGTTGCGTGATCGCTTAACACGTGGGCTTAATGATGACCGTGTACAGTGGAGACTGTTGTCAGAGTCTTCACTGGAATTCAAGAAAGCGTGGGAAATTGCTCAGGCTATGGAGTTGGCCGAGAAAAATGCCAAGGACATACAAAGGAACGGTGAAACAGTGGATCCTTCACATACGCGGCAAGCCCACAAAGTAGCGAGTACCAGGCCCAAGAGGAATCGCCAGACAAGGCCACAGTCACAAACATACAAACAAGGTACACTCACAACAAATGTTGTGGACATACAGATCACGCGGAAAATGACTGTAGAGTTCGCTCATATATCTGTCACACTTGTGGAAAACAAGGACATTTGGCAAAGGTGTGTCGAAGTGGAAAACCAACACCCACACCATCAGCGACAAAGTCACAGTTCAGTACGAAGCACGAAACATATCACATTGAGGGGGGTGTGGATAATGAGGAGAGTGCACCAGTGGCCAGTAATTATACAATGTACAAGTTTCGGCCTCAGTTGCTCCTGATTTTTTGGAGCAACTGGTGTAGAACGGAGTATCTTAGAAATTCAAATTCTCGGCATTTAGGCTGCTCCAGTTCTAGTCAGTTAGAACAGTTTCACTTTGGAACAGAATTTCTTTTCAAAAGGGGGCGTGTCCGGCCACTTACGCCTGTTTTCAAAGTTTCGGCAGTGAAAACTTACTCCAAACTAACTTAGAATGGAGTAAGTGAAGATTTTTGTACACTCGAAAAAACCTTGTCTACACTTTAGAAAATCAGGCGTAGGTTACAAATCAGGCGTAGGGAATGGGGGGAGGGGGGGGGCTTTAAGGGGAAGTTTACAAACATCAAACATTAAACACTTCAGTTTTACAAATAAAGAGCCATCATCAATAATAAATGATAAAAACATCAATAAATCAATCAAAAAAAATTAATAAGAAATAATTTTTTTAAAAATCAATAAATAAAATATTTTCTACTTACCGACTGCAGCACCGGGAGCCCTCCAACAGCGTGCTGGGATGCCCCCCCCCCCCCCACCCCACCCAGTGTGTCTCTGTCAGTGTCTCTATCTCTCTGTCTGTCTGTCTGTCTGTCTGTGCGTGTCTCTTACTTTCTGTCTGTCAGTGTCTGTGTTTCTGACAGCAAGGGGAGGGGGAGGAGGGGGGTAGAGGGAGAGGGGGGGGAGGGGAGGGAAGGGGAGGGAAGGGGGAGAGGGGGAGGAGGGAAGGGGGAGGGGGGGAGGAGGGAAGGGGAGGAGGGGGATGGGGGAGGGAAGGGAAAGGGGGGGAGGGGGGAGAGAAGGGGGGGAGGAGAAGGGGGGAGGAGAAGGGGAAGGGGGAGGAGAAAAGGAAGGGGGAGGAGGAGAAGGGGAATGGGGGAGGAGGGGAAGGGAGGAGAAGGGGGGAGAAGGGCGGGGAGAAGGGGGGGAGGAGGAGAAGGGGAAGGGGGAGGGGGAGAAGCGGAAGGGGGGAGAAGGGGAAGGGGGAGGGGGAGGGGGGAGGGGGAGAAGGGGAAGGGGGGGAGGAGGAGAAGAGGAAGGGGGGAGAAAGGGAAAGGGGGGTAGGAGAAGGGAGGGAGGAAAGGAGAAGGGGGGAAGGAGAAGGGGGGGAAGGAGAAGAGGGGGGTGAAGGAGAAGGGGGGGGAGGCTGAACGGGCCGGGCCCGGCCGGGCCCAAGACTTTGGGCAGGGCTTGTCCCCAGCACCAGATTTACAGATAGGTGGCGTTGGGTCGGGTCGGGTCGGGATCCGGGGTCGAGAGCACGAGTCGGGTCGGGGGGGAGCGCGGGTCGGGGTTGGGAGCGCGGGTCGGGTTGGGTCCGGGTGGGGGGGGGGGGTCGGGAGCACGGATCGGGTCCAGTCCGGGGGTCGGGTTGGGTCCGTCCGGGGGGGGGTTGGGGGGTGGTGGTGGGAAGCGGGAGTCGAGTCGGGTCGGGAGGAAGCAGGAGTTGGGTATGGGAGGCAGCCTGATCCACGCATCCCTAGTGAGGCCATTCGGCCAGGGCTAGGGGCTGCGTGCTTCGGGCCCCTCCCACACAGTTTTGGGTGCCTAGAGCTACTGCACATGCGCACCTGTGCAGAAGTCCCGGCACTGTTTTCAGCGCAGGGACCTGGCTCCACCCCCAACTGCTCGTGCTGCGCCGCGCCTGACTCAAGAGGACCAGCAGAAAGCCGGAGAATATGTACGTTTTTTTAGGCGCACTTTGTGCCGCGAAAAACGGGCGTCCAGGTCGGGGCTGCGCCGTTCTAGGCGCGGCCTGAAACTTGGGCCCATTGTCACAACATAAAGAGCTACCGTTAGTCGCAAACATATTGATTAATGAGAGTAAAGTGTCCATGGAAGTAGACACTGGAGCCTCAGTTTCAATTATAAATGCGAGCACCTACGAATCTGTAATCAGAGATGACAAATCCCACTACGTAATGGTACTGATGTAGAGTTACACACATATACAGGACAGAAAATTCCAGTGGTCGGTGGTTGTATAGTCATGGTAGAATACAGTGGTCAACATAAGAACATAAGAACATAAGAATTAGGAACAGGAGTAGGCCATCTAGCCCCTCGAGCCTGCTCTGCCATTCAACAAGATCATGGCTGATCTGGCCGTGGACTCAGCTCCACTTACCCGCCCGCTCCCCGTAACCCTTAATTCCTTTATGGTTAAAAATCTATCTATCTATGATTTGAATACATTCAATGAGCTAGCCTCAACTGCTTCCTTGGGCAGAGAGTTCCACAGATTCACAACCCTTTGGGAGAAGAAATTCCTTCTCAACTCGGTTTTAAATTGGCTCCCCCATATTTTGCGGCTGTGCCCCCTAGTTCTAGTCTCCCCGGCCAGTGGAAACAACCTCTCTGCCTCTATCTTGTCTATCCCTTTCATGATTTTAAATGTTTTTATAAGATCGCCTCTCATCCTGCTGAACTCCAACGAGTAAAGACCCAGTCTACTCAACTATCATCATAAGGTAACCCCCGCATCTCCGGAATCAGCCTAGTGAATCATCTCTGTACCCCCTCCAAAGCTAGTATATCCTTCCTTAAGTAAGGTGACCAAAACTGCACGCAGTACTCCAGGTGCGGCCTCACCAATACCCTGAATACCCTGTACAGTTGCAGCAGGACCTCCCTGCTTTTGTACTCCATCCCTCTCGCAATGAAGGCCAACATTCCATTCGCCTTCCTGATTATCTGCTGCACCTGCAAACTAACTTTTTGGGATTCATGCACAAGGACCCCCAGGTCCCTCTGCACCGCAGCATGTTGTAATTTCTCCCCATTCAAATAATATTCCCTTTTACTGTTTTTTTTCCCAAGGTGGATGACCTCACATTTTCCGACATTGTATTCCATCTGCCAAACCTTAGCCCATTTGCTTTACCTATCTAAATCTCTTTGTAGCCTCTCTGTGTCCACTACACAACCCGCTTTCCCACTAATCTTTGTATCATCAGCAAATTTTGTTACACTACACTCTGTCCCCTCTTCCAGGTCATCTATGTATATTGTAAACAGTTGTGGCCCCAGCACCGATCCCTGTGGCACACCACTAACCACCGATTTCCAACTCGAAAAGAATCCATTTATCCCGACTCTCTGCTTTCTGTTAACCAGCCAATTCTCTATCCATGCTAATATATTTCCTCTGACTCAGTGTACCTTTAACTTCTGCAGTAACCTTTTGTGTGGCACCTTATCGAATGCCTTTTGGAAATCTAAATACACCACATCCATCGGTACACCTCTATCCACCATGCTCGTCATATCCTCAAAGAATTCCAGTAAATTAGTTAAACATGATTTCCCTTCATGAATCCATGTTGCGTCTGCTTGATTGCCCTATTCCTATCTAGATGTCCCGCTATTCCTTCCTTATTGATAGTTTCAAGCATTTTCCCCACTACAGATGTCAAACTAACTGGCCTATAGTTACCTGCCTTTTGTCTGCCCCCTTTTTTAAACAGAGGCATTACATTAGCTGCTTTCCAATCTGCTGGTACCTCCCCAGAGTCCAGAGAATTTTGGTAGATTATAACGAATGCATCTGCTATAACTTCCGCCATCTCTTTTAATACCCTGGGATGCATTTCATCACGACCAGGGGACTTGTCTACCTTGAGTCCCATTAGCCTGTCCAGCACTACCTCCCTAGTGATAGTGATTGACTCAAGGTCCTCCCTTCCCACATTCCCGTGACCAGCAATTTTTGGCATGATTTTTGTGTCTTCCACTGTGAAAACTGAAGCAAAATAATTGTTTAAGGTCTCAGCCATTTTCACATTTCCCATTATTAAATCCCCCTTCTCATCTTCTAAGGGACCAACATTTACTTTAGTCACTCTTTTCCGTTTTATATATCGGTAAAAGCTTTTACCATCTATTTTTATGTTTTGCGCAAGTTTACTTTCGTAATCTATCTTTCCTTTCTTTATTGCTTTTTTAGTCATTTTTTGCTGTTGTTTAAAATTTTACCAATCTTCTAGTTTCCCACTAACCTTGGCCACCTTATACACATTGGTTTTTAATTTGATACTCTCCTTTATTTCCTTGGTTATCCACGGCTGGTTATTCCTTCTCTTACCGACCTTTTTCACTGGAATATATTTTTGTTAAGCACTATGAAAGAGCTCCTTAAAAGTCCTCCACTGTTCCTCAATTGTGCCACCGTTTAGTCTGTGTTCCCAGTCTACTTTAGCCAACTCTGCCCTCATCCCACTGTAGTCCCCTTTATTTAAGCACAGTACGCTCGTTTGAGGCATTGCTTCCTCACCCTCGATCTGTATTACAAATTTAATCATTCTGTGATCACTCATTCCGAGAGGATCTTTTATTCGGAGATCGTTTATTATTCCTGTCTCATTACACAGGACCAGATCTAAAATAGCTTGCTCCCTTGTATGTTCTGTAACATACTGTTCTAAGAAACAATCCCCTATGCATTCTATCAAACAGCACAACTCCCACTTCTTGTCATATCAGGCCAAGGGCCAAACCTTCTTGGACGTGATTGGCTATGCCATCTACGATTAGCGTGGCAGGACATATGCCAGGTGAGACAAGCGTCATCTGCTGCAGCGATTGTGGAGCAACACGAAGAGTTGTTTCGCGATGACTTGGAAGAAGTCAAAGGTTAGACAGTACAAATAAACATTAACTCGGATGCTAAGCCCAGGTTCCGCAAGGCAAGAACTGTGCCTTTTGCAATGAAACAACAGATGGAAGACGAGCTCGATGGACTCCAGAAAATTGAACCAGTGACATTTTCTCGTTGGGCAGCACCCATAGTTCCAGTGATTAAAGAGTCCGGTAAAATTTGAATCTGTGGTGATTACAAGGCCACGGTCAATCAAGCTGCTAATGCGGATACATACCCCCTTCCTCATGTGGAGGAACTCTTTGCCGCAATGTCAGGTGGCAAAATGTTTAGTAAGCTAGATATCAGCCACGCTTATCTGCAACACATGCTGGATGAGGAATGACGTGAACTAGTGACAATTAATACCCACAGAGGGCTATTTCAGCACACACAAATACCTTTTGGTATTTCAGTGGCACCCACAATCTTCCAACAGACAATTGAAAGCTTGTTAGCCAATATGCCGCAAGCCATTGCTTTTCTCGATGATGTCCTTGTGACAGGGCTTACCGAGTCTGAGCACATTGCTAATCCCGAGAGAGTACTTAACCGTCTACAAAGCGCAGGACTTCGCCTGAAGCGAGAGAAATGCGTGTTCGTCACATCAGAGGTGGTGTACCTCGGTCACCGCACCAACGCTGCAGGCCTGTGTCCCATGATGGAGAAAGTGCAGGTTGTGAGGATGCACCAGGAGCCCATAATATCACAGAGTTAAATTCGTAGTTGGGTCTCCTCAATTACTATGCTAAGTTTTTGCCAAACTTATCGTCAGTTCTAGCTCCATTGCACCGTCTGTTGAGGAAACACATATGCTGGTCATGAAGTCCAGCACTGGAGGAAGCTTTCTGTGCATCCAAAGAACTGTTAATGTCAGCAAAAGTGCTTGTACACTACGATCCAGAAACGGAGTTAGTGTTATCGTGTGATGCAAGCCTGTATGGCATGGGTGCTGTACGAGCCCACTGTATGTCTGATGGCACAGAGCATCCAATCGCATATGCATCATGATCGTTATCACCGCCAGAGCACAATTATTCGCTTTTGGACAAAGAAGGATTAGCGATATTTGGAGTGAAAAAGTTTCACCTGTATGTGTATGGCATGAAATTTGAGATTTCTACTGACCACAAGCCATTGTTCGGCTTGTCCAGTGTGGAGCGAGCAATAACCCCGCCCCCCCCCCCCCCCCCCCCATGGCATCGTCCAAAATTCAGAGATGGCGCATACGCTTTTGGCATATGACTATCGTTTGATCTACAAACCTGGACAGTTAAATGATAATGATGATGCATTGAGCAGATTGCCATTACCCTACATGCTCGCCCAGGTACTTATTCCAGCTGATCATGTCACGGTCATGGATCACCTGGAGTAAACTACAGTCAGCCCTGAAATAGTTTGTCTGTGGACGGGACAATATCCAGTACTATCACAAGTGTGGTCATTCCTAATGAATGGTTGGCCACAGGAATATGAAGGAAAGGCAATGAAGCCATACATCTGCCGCAAATATGAATTGAGCGTTCAAGATGGTTGTATCATGTAGGGGTCATGAGTTGTTATCCCCCCACAAGGCCGACAGCGTATCATTGAGGAATTACACAAATTACACCCGGGAATCTCGTGTATGAAGTCATAGAATCATAGAAATTTACAGCACAGAAGGAGGCCATTTCGGCCCATCATGTCCGTGCCGGCCGACCAAGAGCTAACCAGCCTAATCCCACTTTCCAGCTCTTGGTCCATAACCCTGTAGATTACGACACTTTAAGTGCACATCCAAGTACTTTTTAAACGTGGTGAGGGTTTCTGCCTTCCAGACCCTCTCTGGGTGAAGAAATTTCTCCTCATAGCTCCTCTAAACCTCCCCCTAATGACTTTAAATCTATGTTCCTGGTTATTGACCCCTCTGCCAAGGGAAACAGGTCTTTCCTATCCACTCTATCCAGGCCCCTCATAATTTTATACACCTCAATCAGGTCTCCTCTCAGCCTCCTCTGTTCCAAAGAAAACAGACCCAGCATCTCCAATCTTTCGTCATAGCCAAAATTCTCCAGTTCAGGCAACATTCTTGTAAATCTCCCCTACACTCTTTCCAGTTCAATCACATCTTTCCTGTAATGTGGTGACCAGAACTGCACACAGCAGTCCAGCTGCGGCCTAACCAGTGTTTTACATAGTTGAAGCATAACCTCCCTGCTCTTGTATTCCATGCCTTGTCTAATAAAGGCAAGTATGCCATATTTTTTTTATATTTCATATGCCTTCTTAACCACCTTATCTATCTGGCTTGTTACCTTTAGGGATCTGTGAACCTACACACCCAGGTCCCTTTGTTCCTCTACACTTTTCAGTGTCGTACCATTTGACGTGTATTCCCTTGTCTTGTTAGACCTCCACAAATGCATTACCTCACATTTATCCGGATTGAATTCCATTTGCCACTGTTCCGCCCACCTGACCAGTACATTGATATCTTCCTGCAATCCGCAGCTTTCTTCTTCATTATCAACCACACAACCTATTTTAGTATCATCTGCAAACTTCTTAATCAAAGCCCCAACATTCATGTCCAAGTCATTGATATATACCTCAAAAAGCAAGAGACCAAGTACTGAGCCCTGTGGAACCCCACTGGATACAGCCTTCCAGTCACAAAAACACCCATTACTCTTTGCTTCCTGCCTCTGAGCCAATTTTGGATTCAACTTGCCACTTTTCCCTGGATCCCATGGGCTTTTACTTTCATGACCAGTCTGCCATGTGGCACCTTATCAAAAGCTTTGTTAAAATCCATATACACTTCATCATATGCACTACCCTCATCGACCCTCCTGGTTACCTCCTCGAAAAATTCAATCAAGTTAGTCAGACACGACCGTCCCTTAACAAATCCATGCTGACTGTCCTTGATTAATCCATGTTTTTCTAAATGAAGCTTTATTCTGTCCCTCAGGATTTTTTCGAATAATTTTCCCACCACTGAGGTTACACTGACTGGCCTGTAATTATGTGGTCTATCCCTTTCTCCCTTTTTAAACAAAGGTACAACATTAGCAGTCCTCCAGTCCTCTGGCACCACACCTGTAGCCAGAGAGGATTGGAAAATGATAGTCAGAGCCTCTGCTATTTCCTCATTTGCTTCTCTTAACAGCCTGGGATACATTTTGTCATGTATGTACTTTTGGGATCACTAGCTACTAGATGGCGTCGCTGTTGGAGGCCATTGGGCTGCACACACATGTGTGCAGGCCAAATATAAAAGGCCAGCCATTTTGTACATTAGTCACTTTGGGGCCGTAATAAAGCAGAGCTGAGGTCAAAGCTCTTGGAGTTAAACAGTACTCAGTCTAACAGTTATTACATACACAACATTTGGCAACGAGGCAACAAGAATCTTTGCATGCAAAAATGAGCACAATTGGATTTTTGGAGCGATTCGTGGAAGGAGAAGATTGGGCAGACTTTGTGAGCCATTTGAGCCAGTTCTTCATGGCCAACAAAATGGAGGAGGCCGGCGACACAGATCGGCGCCGGGAGGTGTTCCTCACGGTTTGTGGTCTAAAAATTTATGGTCTGATAAAGAATCTACTCCTACCTGTGAGTCCAACAGAGAGGACGTATGAAGAATTGTGTACACTGGTATAGGACCACCTTAAGCCAGACGAAGGCATCATCATCTCAAGATACAGATTTTACATGCACGTTCGCTCAGAGGGCCAGAATATGGCAAAATTCGTTGCCGACCTGAGAAGTCTAGCGGGACCGTGTAAGTTCGGGGCTGTGTTGGCAGACATGCTGCAGGACTTCTTTGTAATCGGCATCAACCACGAAGTGATCCTGTGTAAAATACTGGCGGTGGAGATGTTGGACTTGAACAGGGCCATCACGATCACTCAGTCATGCATAACCTTGGATAGACGTCTAAAGCAGACATCAGTGAAAAATTGAAATTCGGCAAGTACTGTAAATAAGATTGATTCGGCGTTCGGCATAGCAGCACATGGCAGGGCCTACCCGATTGCGTACACGAAACCTGTGGCTTTCCAAAGTCCGCCAGCGGGAATGCATCCAATTTCTCCGTGTTGGCATTGTAGGGGAAATCACAGGCACCAGCAGTACCAATTTAAACAATATAGTTGCAAAGGCTGTCTGAGAATGGGGCATCTCCAGCGCAAGTGTCCCTAGATGAGCAAGTGTGCTGCGACACATCACGTGGAGGATGATGGTCAGACTAATGCAGATACACAATCCGAGATACCAGAGGAGGAAGTGTATGGACTGTACTTGTTCCTAACTAAGAGCAAACCAATAATGATCAACGTGAAATTTAATGGAGTGCCGGTATCGATAGAACTGTACACGGGGCGAGTCAATTGATAATGAGCCAGAGGGCATTCGACAAGCTGTGGGATACTAAGGCTGTGAGGCCCAGGCTGAATCCAGTCAATGGTAAGTTGCACACGTACACCAAAGAACTCATAACAGTGATTGGCAGTGCCACAATTAAAGAGTCGTATGACAGTGTGGTTCACGAGTTACCACTATGGATTGTCCCAGACAATGGCCCAACGCTGTTCAGCAGGAACTGGCTTGAAAAACATCAGATGAGTTTGGAACAAAATCAAGGCATTGTCGCCGGAGAAAGATACATGTGCCCAAGTACTGAGCGAATTCCCCTCGCTGTTTAGAATCCAGCAGAGGAAGACAAAGTGTTTAATTAGGAGGGAGAAAATAGAGTATGAGAGGAAGCTTGCTGGGAACATAAAAACTGACTGCAAAAGCTTCTATAGTTATGTGAAGAGAAAGAGATTAGTGAAGACAAACATAGGTCCCTTGCAGTTAGAATCAGGTGAATTTATAATGGGGAACAGAGAAATGGCAGACCAATTGAACAAATATTATGGTTTAGTCTTCACGAAAGACCTGGACCAGCCAGGACCCGATTTTGTCAGCGGTGAAAAGCTGCAGCCTCAAAGGTGATTGGTCTGCCATACCCAAGCAAATGTGCGAGGAGATCAAACCTTACATTCGTCGCAAAGACGAACTGTCTATTGAGTCGGATTGTATACTGTGCGGCAATCGTGTTGTTATGCCCAAGAAAGGGAGAGAGAAATTTGTACGTGAGCTACATAACACACATCCTGGCATTGTAATGATGAAAGCCATCGTCAGGTCTCATGTATCCAGGAATTGACTCTGAACCGGAATCATGTGTGCATCAGTGCAACACTTACATGCAGTTCGGCAAAGCACCAGTGGAATCGCCGCTGAGTCTGTGGTTGTGGCTGTCCAAACCATGGTCCAGGATCCACATAGACTTTGCAGGTCCCTTCCTGGGGAAGATGTTTTTAGTTGTGGTGGATGCATATTCGAAGTGGATAGAGTGTATAATCATGTCATCCAGCACATCCACAGTTACCATTGAAAATCTCAGTGTCATGTTCGCGACACATGGTCTGCCTGACATCGTTGTTAGCGACAACGGATCGTGCTTCACCAGTCAGGAGTTTCAAGAGTTCATGTAAGGTCAGCACCGTTCAAACCTGTGTCCAATGGGCATGCAGAACATGTCCAAATCATAAAACAGAGTATGAAACGTGTAACCCAAGAGTCACTGCAGATCCGCCTGTGATGCATACTGCTTAGTTACAGGACAAGACCACACACACTTACTGGGGTCTCGCCTGCTGAACTAATGATGAAGAGAGGTCTTAAGACCAAGCTCTCTCTTGTACACCCTGACTTGAATAATCATGTTGAATATAGAAGACAAAGTCAGCAGCTGTGTCACACGATATTTCTGTAAATGATCCTGTATATGTTTTGAATTATGGATCGCTGGTACTGTCATGGCCAAGGAGGGCAACAGAGTATTTATTGTCAAGCTCAAAAATGGGCAAACATGCAGGAAACATATGGATCAGATAAAGCTGCGGCACACAGACAAACCGGAACAGTCGGAGGAAGAGACAATCGACGACCAACCAACCTACCCCCAGTCATTAGAGGACTCAGTGGTCATCAGTGAATCGGGACTTTCAATCACTGACGTGTTATGAAAATGGATTTTCAATCCCTGACATGGCCATTGCCACTCCCACCAGGTCAGCCACCCAGCCACCAGTCACAACAGACTCTGAACACTCACCCATGGCTGGAATTGAACTGAGACAGTCAACCCGGGAGCGGAAAACACCGAACTGTCTCAATTTGTAAAAGACTGTGTTAATATCTCACAGCGGGGGATATTGTCATGTATGTACTTTTGGGATCACTAGCCACTAGATGGCGTCACTGTTGGAGGCCATTGGGCTGCACGCACGTGTGTGCAGTCCAAGTATAAAAGGCCAGCCATTTTGTATATTAGTCACTTTGGGCCGTAATAAAGCAGAGCCGAGGTCATACCTCTTGGAGTTAAACAGTATTCAGTCTAACAGTTATTGCATACACAACACATTTCATCCGGCCCTTGGGATGTATCTACTTTCAAAGCTGCTAAACCCCTTCATACCTCCTCTCTCACTATGTTGCAGCTACGTCTGGTGACCCAGTATGAACAAGGATCAAGAGAACAAAGTTAAGCAATGTGCTGTTTGTCAAACCTCACGGAAATCACCTCGAGTCGTGCTACTTCACTCCTGGGAGTGGCCCCGGCGGCCATCATTGCGCCTTTACATGGACTACACAGAGCCATTTATGTGCCGAATGTTTCTGGTTATCGTGGATGCGCATAGTAAATGGCTTTGATATTCACACAATGCACAATGCTACAGTGGAAAAACTTCATCAGACTTTCGCGACACATGGATTGCCAGTGTTCATTGTCACTGATAATGGCAGTAACTTTACCAGTGCAGAGTTCGAGGAGTTCATGAGAATGAATGGCATTAAGAATGTCAGATCAGCGGCAATCCACCCATTATCCAATGGTTTGGCTGAAAGAGCAGTTCAATCATTCAAAGCTGGAATGAAACGCATGAATGAAGGTACAGTTAAAACAAAGTTATTGCGATTCTTGATGACATATCGCATCACACCACATTCCACGACAGGATTGACAATATCGATGAATCGCCAACCACGGACGCGACTTGACTTAGTCCATCCAGATGTCCATCATTGCGTTAATAACAAACAGCTCACACAGGAGAATCATGATAAACATGCCTAACCTCGCTGGTTCAGTGTCAAGGACACCATCTATGTGCAAACTTCGCGCATGAACCGAATTGCCTTGCAGGTCATGTCACAGCGATAATTGACCATCTCATATACAACGTCCAATATGAGCATGGACATGTGTGGTGATGTCATGTCGATCATATCTGTTACCGACATGATTCCACTCCATCCATTATGGATCCAGTTTTCCCCACTTCGTCACCAGAGAGGAAGGAGATGGTTGATATTGCTCCAGACCCTGTACAACAACCATCGATGGAAGAACAATGCCCAAAGCCAGTTGAGCCGACTAGCCCATCAAACAATAAACCAGAAACTGAACCTTGCAGATCAACTCGCGTTCGCACTAAGCCGGATCACTATGGTTCCCCAGATCTGTGAGTCTTAAGCAAAAGACTAATTAGCAATCTTGTTGTGCGAGGCCCCTTGGGGCTGAACAATTGCATAAATCACATAAAATCAGAAATCGCATTAATCCATTAGTCATGTTAGTCACAGATCCATTAACCCTTTTAACTCTGCATTGTGATATTAACTCTTTTCACCAATCATATCAATCATTTTAATCACAGTAATCATTTTAGCATCAAAATGTTAACTCATGTCATAAATCACGTCATCATACAAATCACAGTAATCATTTTGACTCACTCTTGCCCTTACAAAAGTCTCTTTGTGGGGACCACCAAGGTGTAAGGCCCCTTTAAGACTCCCGGGTATATTTCCCTTTTAAGATGCCACTTTGTTTTTCCCATGAGGTTTCTACTGGGCGCCGCCATTTTAGGTGCTCTGCTGGTGCCTGCCTGCCTCTCTCTGCAGAACTCTGGTGCCACGAGGCTTGCCACCATCTTGAACTCGCTGTGCTGCTCCCTCTCAAGAACAAGCCACCACACTCTGAATGCACCCGGGAGCCGCAACGCACCAGCCCCCGCACCGCCGCATCCTCCGGAGCACCACACGCAGCTGACCTTTGTGCCCGGGAGTCGCCACACACACACACGTCCTCCTGAGCCGACCTCCTCACTGCCGCAGCCGATCCTGGACAAGTTCCGCTTCTCGGAGCACCGGCCCTCATGACGTCGCCAAGCGAGTCCCGCTCCCGAAACTGCCGATTCACTGCTCCTCCCGCTGCAAGCCCCATGAACGACCGCCTCTGCCTGCGGGCCGACGGTGCTTGTTGGAGCAGCCCGTCGAAGCCCTTCTCTCTTCTCCAGCTCGGTCGGCGCTGCTGCTGGTTCCAGCGCCTCTTTCGAGTCGACGGCCGCCGCTGCTCTGCCCAACCCCACACACGCTTCCTTCGCTGCCATCCGATCCGAAGGTGGAGGCCTGCTCTGCCTGTGAACACGGGGGACAGCGGTCTGTGGAGGAATGAAGTCTTCCCAGCTCCCACAGACCTTCCCCATCCATCTCCTGCCGAGTAGCGTCGGCCCATCGCCTGCAATGATCCACAAAGGTAAACCGTGCGTCTCGCCACCGTGGGATACCTGCACATCCGCTCTGCCAGGAACAGGTATCAGTTCCCTGGTGTAGGTGCGCAGCTTCGCCGTGACCGGGACCAGCTTGGGTCGTGCAGCTGGGTTGATCCATAGTTTATCAAAAGTTTCCTGACTCATCAGCGACTGACCCGACCCCGTGTCCACTTCCATACTCACTGGGGCTTCGTTAATCTTTACTTCCATAATCACTGGGGCCGAATCGTCGGTACACGTATACAGTCCAAACGCATCATCTTCTTCTACCTGGGGCTGGGATGCCCGTCGAGCCAAACCGCAATGCTCCTCGCTGGGTAGTAGATCATCTGTCATCTCCTCAGCCACACGGTGAGTCGTGACTCTTTTGCACATACGGTGAAGTTGGCCTTTCGTGTGGCAGGTATTGCACGTAAACTCCGCAAACCTGCACCGGTGAGCCCCATGGCTTCCTCCGCAGCGCCAGCATGGTGCTACTCGATTAGCCCCCCTCGGCGGACTCTGAGTTCCAGGACCCTGAGGTCTGTGCCCTCTGCCCTGGGCAGAGCCACATTCTGCAGTTTTGTCTGTGATGGACGCTATCCTGTGAATAGTACCTGCCGGGTTCGAGACCGTGTGGATCATCTGCTTGGTGCTGCAAGTCGAGGTCATAAATGCTCGGCTGATGTTGATGGCTTGCTGCAGGCTGACTGTAGGTTCAGTAGATAGCAGCTTATGAAGGAGACCCTCATGGCCAATCCCCATAACAAAGACGTCTCGCAACGCCTCGTCAAGGTGTGTGCCAAAATCGCACGGCGCCGCAAGTCTCCTGATGTCTGCAACATAGTTTGTGACATCCTGGCCCTCAGGTCTGCAGTGGTGGTAGAATTTGGGCCTGGCCATGAGGATACTCTCCTTCGGTTTCAGTTGGTTACGAATGAGTTCAATCAGCTCCTCATATGACTTGCTCTTGGCACTCGCGGGTGCCATCAAATCCCTGACGAGACGGTAAACCTCATCGCCACAACTGGACAGCAATATCACCTTACGCTTCTCTCTGTGCGTTCGTGTCCCCTGTCAGGTCGTTTGCTATAAAATAGTACTCGAGCCTTTCCATAAAGGCATCCCAATCATTACTCTCTGCGAAATCCTTTAGCGTGCCCAAAGTAGCCATGGTTGCGTGAAGAGCTCGTCCGTGTTCTCGTCGCCAATTTGTGATGTATGTAGCACTCAAATCACTGACTCCACACAGTCTGGTGTTGTAGTAACTGCTGTGACCTTGGTCCTTTATTGTGTAACTCTAGAGTGCCCCTCAGGTGTGGTGGGCAGCCTTTTATACTCTGTCTCGCAGGTACTTTCGGGTCTCCCACCACACTGCCCCTTGTGGTGCACCATTGTAACTATACATTTAATGTACATGGACAATACCTAACAGTATGAGTCGTGAATTGGCTAGAATGGACTGGCGAATGACACTTAAAGGGTTGACGGCGGATAGGCAATGGTAAACATTTAAAGGTCACATGGATGAACTTCAACAATTGTACATCCCTGTCTGGAGTAAAAATAAAACGGGGAAGGTGGCTCAACCGTGGCTAACAAGGGAAATTAAGGATAGTGTTAAATCCAAGGAAGAAGCATATAAATTGGTCAGAAAAAGCAGCAAACCTGAGGACTGGGAGAAATTTAGAATTCAGCAGAGGAGGACAAAGGGTTTAATTAGGAAGGGGAAAATAGAGTATGAGGGGAAGCTTGCTGGGAACATAAAAACTGACTGCAAAAGCTTCTATAGATATGTGAAGAGAAAAGATTAGTGAAGACAAACGTAGGTCCCTTGCAGTCAGAATCAGGTGAATTTATAATGGGGAACAAAGAAATGGCAGACCAGTTGAACAAATACTTTGGTTCTGTCTTCATGAAGGAAGACACAAATTAACGTTCTGGAAATACTAGGTCTAGTGAGAAGGAGGAACTGAAGGAAATCCTTATTAGTCGTGAAATTGTGTTCGGGAAATTGATGGGATTGAAGGCCTATAAATCCCTAGGGCGTGATAGTCTGCATCCCAGAGTACTTAAGGAAGTGGCCCTAGAAATAGTTGATGCATTGATAATTTTCCAACAGTCTATCGACTCTGGATCAGTTCCTATGAACTGGAGGATAGCTAATGTGACACCACTTTTTCAAAAAGGAGGGAGAGAGAAAATGGGGAATTATAGACCAGTTAGCCTGACATCAGTAGTGGGGAAAATGCTGGAATCAATTATTAAAGATGAAATAGCAGTGCATTTGGAAAGCAGTGACAGGATTGGTCCAAGTCAGCATGGAGTTATGAAACGGAAATCATGCTTGACAAATCTTCTAGAAAATTTGACGATGTAACGAGTAGAGTGGACAAGGGAGAACCAGTGGATTTGATGTATTTGGACTTTCAAAATGCTTTTGACAAGGTCCCACACAAGAGATTGGTGTGCAAAATTAAAGCACATGGTATTGGGGGTAATGTACTGAGGTGGATAGAGAACTGGTTGGCAGACAGGAAGCAGAGAGTCGGGATAAACGGGTCCTTTTCAGAATGGCAGGCAGTGACTAGTGGGGTGCCGCAGGGCTCAGTGCTGGGACCCCAGCTATTTACAATATACATCAATGATTTAGATGAACAAATTGAGTATAATATCTCCAAGTTTGCAGATGACACTAAGCTGGGTGACAGTGTGAGCTGTGAGGAGGATGCTAAGAGGCTGCAGGATGACTTGGACAGGTTAGGTGAGTGGGCAAATGCATGGCAGATGCAGTATAATGTGGATAAGTGTGAGGTTATCCACTTTGGTAGCAAAAACACGAAGGCAGAATATTATCTGAATGGCGGCAGATTAGGAAAAGGGGAGGTGCAACGAGACCTGGGTGTCATGGTACATCAGTCATTGAAAGTTGCCATGCAGGTACAGCAGGTGGTGAAGAAGGCAAATGGCATGTTGGCCTTCACAGCTAGGGGATTTGAGTAAAGGAGCAGGGAGGTCTTACTGCAGTTGTACAGGGCCTTGATGAGGCCTCACCTGGAATATTGTGTTCAGTTTTGGTCTCCTAAGCTGAGGAAGGACGTTCTTGCTATTGAGGGAGTGCAGCGAACGCTCACCAGACTGATTTCCGGGATGGCAGGAGTGATATATGAGTAGAGACTGGATCGACTGGGCTTGTATTCACTGGAGTTTAGAGGGATGAGAGGGGATCTCATAGAAACATATAAAATTCTGACGGGACTGGACAGGTTAGATGCAGGAAGAATGTTCCCGATGTTGGGGAAGTCCAGAACCAGGGGACACAGTCTAAGGATAAGGGATAAGCCATTTAGGACTAAGATGAGGAGAAACTTCTTCACTTAGTTGTTAACCTGTGGAATTCTCTACTGCAGAGAGTTGTTGATGCCAGTTCGTTGGATATATTCAAGAGGGAGTTAGATATGGCCCTTACGGCTAAAGGGATCAAGGGCTATGGAGAGAACGCAGGAAAGGCGTACTGAGGTGAATGATCAGCCATGATCTTATTGAACGGTAGTGCAGGCTCGAAGGGCCGAATGGCCTATTCCTGCATCTATTTTCTATGTTTCCATGTTTTGTGTTGATACTTAAGTATAATTACAAGTACCCTATAAACACTCTCTGGACAATAATGTACAAATACTCAACCTTTGGAATTATAACAGTATTATTGTTGTTTTCGCCAATAGTAGAACAAAAAAAGACTTGTTTTCAGAACAACTACATGTGTATAACAATGTTCATAAAAAATCTAAGTACCTGATTTTCCCAAACATGTTGTTGTCAAAATTCAACCCTATTGTAGTTTTGGAAGTTCTGGTATTAGTGTTCTAAAAGGGGAGGAGTTGTAGTAACCTGGAGTTAAGAGTTTTTGTCACAGTGCCCTCTATGGGCGATACTTTCAAAAGCATGTTTTGTAGTTATGATGGCATCCATCTTGTCTGGGAATATTTGATTAAACCCACGAGTTATTCCCCCAAACTCTGTTGTATTGAGTGAGATATGTATGTAAGCACTCTAGTAATGACTCTAGTAAGGTATTGTACTTGAACTGTTGTGGCCTTAGTTCATTTATTGTAGCTCCTGAGAGAGGATACAGTGAGGTGAGCTCCCTTTTATACTTGGTTATCTGCAGTCCTTAGGTCTCCACCAGTAGCACCCTCTGGTGCTACAGGTATGGTGTATATAGTGTGAAGATACATTCAGTGGTCTAATGTTACAGTACATACATTAAGCATACACAACATCACTGCCCCCTAAGTCTTGTGCCATTGGCTTTTGCACTGTGTGCTCTGGCCCTCGACTTGACCGCCCAAAGCCCCTGCACTTTGTCTGTGCTTGGGAATGGCTCTCTCCCTGTAGACCCCCAGTCCTTATTGCCACGACATGGGGAAATGGTCAGCAGTGGATGGTAGGTGGTTGTGGTGAGGGTTGTGTGGGTGATCCATGTGTGTCCATGGCTACATACATCCATTTCTGCCCCCCGCCCCCCACCCCCCCCACTCCCCATACATAGACCATGGTGTGGCTCACATCTGCATTGGCATACATGTACAGAGAATGAAGAATAGGATTAGTTATATCACTGTTTTTGAGTTCAGCAGTGGTGGGATAAGTACATTTTACAGGTAAGGTACATACGTGGTATTACAGTCTTACCCCTGGGGTGTGGGTGCAGGTGGGTGAGGATGCTCGTTCCGGAGCAATCGGACTGTGCCCCCTGCCAGCTGGGTGGGCTCGGATTGCTCACCTGGCTGTCTATCAGGGCCTGTTGTTGCCTAGTGGTGGGCAGAGCCATCAGAATGTGTGGTCTTCCTGTCCTCCTTTGAGAGCTGCACGGTTTCCCTGCTGCCCTTTAGCGGTGGTGGGAATCTGGTCATCCCAGGTCCCGTCGGGAGGGCTGGAGGTTGCTGGCCTCTTGCTCCCAGTGCTGGCCCTGGTGGCCAGAGGGGTAGGGCCAATCTGGAGCAGGGTGCCATTAGTGGGTGCTGTGCCGTCCATTGATCGCTGGCCCTGCAGTGAGTATGCTCCCACTCCCTGGAGCATCACATTGGTCCCAGAGGCGCAGGCTACATGATCGGGTAGTCCGCTGGACCTGGGTGCTTCCCACGGGAGGTTGCCCTTAGTTTTGTCAACGTACAAGTAGAACCCGGCATCACATCTCATTTCATCATTTGCATTCATGATACATTGGCTCCGATCGCAATCAGCCGACTCGACATTGTTAGCTGTCTTTACAAATTTGCCTTTGTCAATTACATCTTCGCATTTGTCAATTACATCTCTTTCTTGTGTACTATCGGTATCGCTGTACAAGGTTACATTTAGACACTTGCATTTGTTGATCACATCTTTTACATTAGTGTCACCGACATCGCTGTTCAACGGTACATTTAGATACTTGCATTTGTTAATTACGTCTTTTTCATTAGTGTCACCGGCATCGCTGTACAAAGAGTGGAACTGTCCCTTTAATTGTTCTGGGTTGCCGGTCTCCTTTAAGAGGGCCTTGCAATCTTTACCCCAAATCCGGTTCACTGCTCAGCATCATGTGTTGCTCCCTCAACGCTGCCATTCGTGGTTTGGTCGCGGCCATCTTGATTTCAGGTGCTTCACCTCGTGGTGCAGGCGCCATCTTCTTTCTCTCCACGAGGTAGGCTGCGGTGATCCTTTTCTCCCCACGTTCTGCCACGGAAGCCGGGAATTTACCTTCTGCACTGATCATCTTCCTTCAGAGTCCTGCCACTTGAACCCGGAAGGTGAGGTCTGGTCGTTTGGGTTGGATCATCTCGCCATTGAGTTGTGCGGTCTGTGTCGTCGCCGCGCAGTCAAGTCGCATGGTAGGATCTTCAGGTAATGGACCCAAATTTGGGGCCACGTAGGACGTCAATTGCCGGGGCCTGGAGGCTTTCCCAGCTCCAACAGATTTGGATTTGTTTCATCCAGCTTCTTCCCAGCAGCATTGGACCATCGCCAGCAACGATCCACAAAGGTAGCTTGTGCATCGCGCCGCCGTGGGACACATGGACATCCACGCTGTCAATGACTGGGATGGTGTTGTTTGTGTAAGTGAGCAGCTTCACTTGGATTGGAGCATTATAGGTCGTTCGGTGGGATTGTCCCAGAGTTTTTCAAAGGCCGTCTGATTCATTAGCGATTGGCTTACCCCTGTGTCAACCTCCATCGAGACTGGTACACCGTTGATTTCTACTTCCATTTTCAACGGGGATCTCTCGGTGGAACAAGTATACACTCCGTACACCTCTTCCTGGGGCTGAGCTGCCTCATAGACTCTCTCTTCGTCTTCATCAGCGCTGGAGCCCGGGTGATTGGCCAACTCTTCAGCGACTTGATGAGTAAAATTTCTTCGACACATTCGCTGGAGATGACCTTTCGTGTTACAGCCTTTGCAAGTATAGTCTCTGTAACGGCACTGGTGGGCCCTGTAATTTCCTCCACAGTGCCAGCATGGGGCTGGCCGGTTGGCCCCATGTGACGGACTCAGGGTTGCGGGACTCAGAGTAGCAGCCTTGTCTCTGAAAGGCGCCATTCGGTTCACTGTACTCGTCGGGTTAGAGTCCTGGGGGTGAGTCATCATCCTTTTGGAATCGCAGGCGGAGATCATGAATGCCTGGCTCACTTTAATTGCCTTCTGCAGGGTAACCGTAGTGACCGCAGAGAGCAGCTTGTGGAGGAGGCTCTCGTGGCTGATTCCAATAACAAAGATGTCCCTCAGTGCTTCGGTGAGGTGGTCGCCAAAATCACATGGAGCAGCCAATCGTCTCAGGTCTGCAGCATATTTTGGGATTTCTTGGCCTTTGGGCTGCCGGTGGGTGTAGAACCGATGTCTGGCTGTGAGGATGCTCTCTTTAGGTTTGAGCTGTTCCTGTATTATTGTTACGAGCTCCATGTACATTTTGGTTGTGGTCTTCGCTAGGGCTAACAGGTCCCTGACGAGGCCATGGGCAGTGGGCCCACAACTGCTGAGCAGGATAGCTCTGCGCTTATCAGCTAGTGAGGTCAGGTCGTCTCTTGCCATGTCATTAGCAATGAAAAAGGCATCTCAACCTTACCCATCAGCGAATTGTTGAAAGTTGCTTAGGTTAGCCATTTTGCTAATCTCGTCGCCAGTTGTTATGTATGTCAGCACTCTAGTAATGACGCCACGAGGTAAGGTATTGTACTTGAACTGTTATGACCTTAGTCCATTTATTGTAGCTCCCTGAGTGAGGACACAATGAAGTGAGCTCCCTTTTATACTTGATTACCTGCAGTGTGCAGGTGATCCTTCGGTCTCCACCAATAGCACCCTCTGGTGGTACAGGTATGGTGTATACAGTGTGAAGATACATTCAGTGGTCTAATGATACAGTACATACATTACGCATGCAGAACAGAGTATATTTAATAAGTTATAACAGAATCTGCCTCCACCACCCTGTCAGGCAGTGAACCTAACCACTCGCAGCGTAAAACAGCTTTTCCTCATGTCGCCTTTGGTTCTTCTGCTAATCACCTTAAAGCTGTGTCCTCTGGTTCTCATCTCTTCTGCCGATGGGAACAGTTTCTCTCTATCTACTTTGTTTAGATCCCTCATGATTTTGAACACCTCTATCAAATCACCTCGCAATCTTTTCTGCTCTGAGGAGAACAACCCCAGCTTCTCCAGTCTATCCACGTAACTGAAATCTCTCATCCGTGGAACCATTCTTGTAAATCTTTTCTGCAACCTCTTCAAGGCCTTCACATCCTTCCTAAAGAGAGGTGGTCAGAATTGAACACAATACTCCAGTTGAAGCTGAACCAATATTTTATAAAGGTTGATCATAATTTTCTTGCTTTTGTACTCTATGCCTTTATTTATGAAGCCCAGGACCCCAAATTATTTTTTAACCGCTTTCTCAACCTGCCCTGCCATCAATGATTTGTGCACATATACCCACATGTTTCTCTGTTCCTGTACCCTCTTTAGAATTGGACCCTTCAGTTTATATTGCCTCTCCTTCCTACCAAAATGTATCACAAATGTGCCCACTGCCTCCATGTGTAGGTCTCCATTTTGGTCCCTATCCGGCCCCACCCCTCCTCTTACTACCCTGCTTTCTATTTATATGCCTATAGAAGAACTTTTGGGTACTGTTTTATGTTAGCTGCCAATCTATTCTCATACTCTCTCTTTGCCCCTCTTATTTCCTTTTCCACTTCCCCTCTGAACTTTCTATATTCAGCCTGGTTCTCACGTATTCTCAACCTGACATCCATCATACATCCCCTTTTTCTGCTTCATCTTACTCTCTATCTCTTTTGTCATCCAGGGAGCTCTGACTTTAGGTGCCCTACCTTTCCCCCTCATGGGAATGTACCCCAACTGTACCCAAATCATCTCTTTAAAGGCAGCCATTGTTCAGTTACAGTTTTGCCTGCCAATCTCTGATTCCAATTTACCTGGGCCAGATCCGTTCTCAACCCACTGAAATTGACCTTTCTCCAATTAAGTATTTTGACTCTAGATTGCACCCTGTCCTTTTCCATCGCTAATCTAAACCTTATGATATTGTGATCACTGTTCCTGAAATGTTCACCTACTGACACTTGCTGCATTTGTCCCACCAGATTCCCCAGAACCAGATCCAGCAATGCCTCCTTCCTTGTTGGGCCAGAAATTCACTGACCAAGAAATTTCTCCTGAACATACTTCAGAAATTCTTCCCTTTAAACTATTACTATCCCAGTCTGTCATGTATGTAATCTTCATGTAACTGTAACCTTCATGTAACAACACTGTACACTGTATACACCTAAGAAATGCACACCTTGACCACAGAGAATGAACTTGTGGGAGACACTCCTCACCTGGTCACCCAGGTATATAAAGGGAGGTCCCACGCAGGGTCAGCACTCCTTGGTCCTGTGAATAAAGGTACAGGTCACAGAGTGGCCTTGTCTCCAGTATGTGCCTCGTGTTGATTTGCTGTCGTGTGTAAGGACACAACACAGTCTATATTAGGATAATTGAAGTCCCCTATTATCACTACTCTATAGTTCTTACACCTCTCTGTAATTTTGCTGCAAATTTGCTCCTCTATATCCTTCCCACTAGTTGGCGGCCAATAGAATATACCGAGTAGTGTAATGGCACCTTCATTGATTCTCAACTCTAACCAAATAGATTCTGTCCTTGACCCTCCAGGACATCCTCTCTCTCCAGCACTGTAATATTCTCCTTAATCAATACTGACACCCCATCTCCTTTATTTCCTTCCCTAACTTTCCTGAACACCTTATATCCAGGAATATTTAGACCCAATCCAGCCCTTTTTTGAGCCAGATCTCCGTTATCGCCACAACATCGTATTCCCATGTGTCTATTTGCGCCTGCAGCTCACCAACTTTATTTACCACACTTCGTGCAAACACACACTTTCTTGTATTCTCACTTAGTCTGACCCCACCTAATACCTTCTACTGTACCTGGACAATGTGGACCAATTCCCTTATTCGGCAGCCTCCTATCAACAAGAGCAGGCATTGACGACGAGATCCAACACTGCCTCCAGTGCGCCAGTGCAGCCTTTGGCCGTCTGAGGAAAAGAGTGTTTGAAGACCAGGCCCTCAAAACTGCCACCAAACTCATGGTCTACAGGGTTGTAGTAATACCCGCCCTCCTGTATGGCTCAGAAACATGGACCATGTACAGTAGACACCTCAAGTCGCTAGAGAAATACCACCAATGATGACTCCGCAAGATCCTACAAATCCCCTGGAAGGACAGATGCACCAACATTAGCGTCCTCGACCAGACCAACATCCCCAGCACTGAAGCACTGACCACACTTGATCAGCTCCGCTAGGCAGGCCACATAGTTCGCATGCCAGACACGAGACTCCCAAGACAAGTGCTCTACTCGAAACTCCTTCACGACAAATGAGCCAAAGGTGGGCAGTGAAAATGTTACAAAGACACCCTCAAAGCCTCCCTGATAAAGTGCAACACCCCCACTGATACCTGGGAATCCCTGGCCAAAGACCGCCCTAAGTGGAGGAAGTGTATCTGGGAGGGCGCTGAGCTCCTTGGATCACATGGGGCTTAGGTTGAAACGCTCGAAGTGTGTTTTCCTGGTGCAGGACGTCGAGTTCTTGGGAAGAAGAATCATAGCAGACGGCATCAAACCCACCGATGCCAAGACGGAGGCCATCAAGAACGCGCCGAGACCACAGAACGTGACGGAGCTGCGGTCGTCCCTGGGACTCCTTAACTATTTTGGTAATTTCCTACCCGGGTTAAGCACCCTGCTAGAACCCCTACATGTGCTACTGCGCAAGGGAGACAACTGAGTATGGGGGAATTCACAAGAGGCTGCCTTTAAGAAAGCCAGAAATCTGTTGTGTTCAAACAAACTACTTGTCCTGTAATAACCCATGTAAACGATTAGTGCTAGCTTGCGATGCGTCGTCATATGGGGTCGGGTGCGTGTTACAACAGACTAACGAATCGGGGATTTTGCAACCAGTCGCTTATGCGTCCAGGAGTCTGTCCAAGGCTGAAAGGGTCTACAGCATGATTGAAAAAGAGACTCTGGCGTGCATTTACGGGGTGAAAAAAATGCACCAGTACTTATTTGGCCTCAAGTTTGAGCTTGAAACTGACCACAAGCCACTCATATCGCTTTTCTCTAAGAGCAAAGGGATTAACACCAATGCCTCTGCCTGCATCCAAAGAGGGGCGCTCACGCTGTCAGCATACAACTATGTAATCTGCCATAGACCGGGCACAGAGAACTGCGCAGATGGTCTCAGTCGGCTGCCATTGCCCACCACCGGGGTGGAAATGGCACAGCCAGCGGACTTGCTCATGGTCATGGAGGCATTTGAGAACGAGAAGTCCCCTGTTATGGCCCGCCAGATCAGGACCTGGATCAGCCAGGATCCTTTACTGTCCTTGGTAAAAAACTGTGTCCTCCATGGGAGCTGGTCCGGTGTCCCAGTGGAGATGCAGGAGGCGATTAAGCCGTTCCACAGGCGCAAAGACAAGTTGTCCCTGCAGGCGGACTGTCTATTGTGGGGCAATCGCGTGATCTTGCCTAAGAAAGGCAGAGATACGTTCATATGTGAACTGCACAGCACCCACCCAGGCATCGTAATGATGAAAGCCAGAGCCAGATCCCATGTGTGGTGGCCTGGCATCGACTCAGATTTAGAGTCATGCGTGCGCCAGTGCAACACTTGCTCTCTGCTGAGCAATGCACCCAGAGAGGCACTGCTAAGTTTGTGGTCGTGGCCCTCCAAACCATGGTCGAGGATCCACGTGGACTATGCAGGCCCAATTCTAGGCAAAATATTTTTGGTTGTCATGGACGCTTACTCAAAAAGGATTGAATGTGCAATAATGTCTGTAAGCACGTCCACGGCCACTATTGAGAGCCTACGAACCCTGTTTGCCACGTATGGCTTGCCTGATGTCCTAGTCAGCGACAATGGGCCGTGCTTCACCAGTGCTGAATTCAAGGAACTCATGACCCGCAACGGGATCAAGCATGTCACATATGCCCCGTTCAAACCCGCATCCAACGGCCAGGCAGAACGGGCAGTTCAGACTATCAAGCAAAACTTGAAACGAGTGTCAGAGGCTCCCTGCAGACCCGGCTGTCCTGAGTTTTGCTCAGCTACCGCACCAGACCCCACTCACTCACTGGGGTTCCCCCAGCCGAGCTGCTCATGAAAAGGGTGCTAAAAACAAGGCTCTCTCTTGTCCACCCTGATCTCCATGATCACGTGGAGGGCAGGCGGCATCAACAAAGTGTGTACCATGACCGTGCAAATTTGTCACGCGATATTGAGATCAATGATCCTGTGTTTTTGTTCAATTATGGACATGGTCCCAAATGGCTCGCTGGCACAGTCACAGCCAAAGAGGGGAGTAGGGTGTTTCTGGTCAAATTGGCCAATGGACAAATGCACAGAAAACACTTGGACCAAATCAAATTGCGGTTCACCAACAGCTACGACCAACTCGAAGAAGACACCACTAACTTTGACCCTCCAACACACACACAAGTGGCAACTGTGACATCATGAATGACCACGAAGCCAAACTCATCATCCGGCAAGGCTGGCTGCCCAACAGCCCAATGAAGAACTAACTAACTCACCTACACCCGCATTTGTACCGAGATGATCAACAAGGAAGCGAAAAGCCCCAGATCGTCTCACCTTGTAAATAAGTGTACTGTTGACTTCATGGGGGAGTGATGTTATGTATTTAACTCCTTGTAACTTGTATGACACCTGACCACCAAAGGGCCCACCTGTTGGTGTCCCAAGGGATCCCTTGGGAGCAAGATATATAAGCTGGCCACCCACGAGGTACCTGCACTCTGGAGTCTTAATAAAGGAGCTAAGGTCACACTTGCTCATTGTACATAGTACTCAGTTTCATCCTTTATTGAGTGTACCACCATGGACTTTGCTCTGGCTGTACTCCCTAGAGTAACCATTGCCCTCACCAGTATTCAGTCCTGAATACTGGTTAGAGAGTGAGATACACTCAGGGGACTCCTGCACTACCTGCGTGGGCCTCCTTGACTGTATGATGGTCACCCATTCCCTGTCTCCCTGCACACTCTTATGCTGCGGGGTGACCACCTCATGTGCTCTGTATTTTGCCAAATTATCCAACTCATTAATTGTCCCTCCCGAAGTGAATATGCAAACATATGAAAATGTCAGGCAGGACAAGACTAGCTGGTCCACCTAATCTGTTCCATACAATCATGATGCTTTATGCATCACGATTCAGATACTCCCTACCCACCAATGCATGTGTAATGTATGTATGCCTGGGTTTACCTGCCACCAGGGGGGAGTGACCATCAGAGGTCATTGGGTCACAGACACATAGATGCAGCCCTGGTATATAAAGAAAGCCTCCATGTTTAGTCCTCACTTTGAGAGCTAATAAAGTAGAGTCAGGTTATACCTGATTGAGTTCACAGTACTAAGCCAATTGAGTTATTGCATACGCAACAGCATGTATATGTACTGCCGCTTGTCACTGTACATGTCAGTTGAGACCAGACATTGGGCTCTTGGACACCTAAAGGAGCAGAACCACTTGAAACGGAACTTACACAGCAAGATATTCTATTGTGTACTCCACACCAGTGCTGTATATGAGGGAATTAATGAGTGAGTGATTATGGAGCGAAAAAACATAATGAAAAGGTTTATGCTATCTATGAGCTCTAATGTCAGCCTCCCTACTCAATTGCTTTCAGTGTCTTCTTGCAGGCAGTCATGTGTTTTAGATGAGGTGAGCATACCTGGCCGCCTCTGGTCAGCATGCACTGCCACCTGTTATGTACAGCCTTCTCCTGCAAGCAGATAGAAAATGGACATATATTGGAAGATGTAATATGAGAGAAGATTTTTGACACCCAAGTGCCCAGTCCACCTTATGTGCAGCATGCAGCTAACTTTTCTTGATCACGTGCTTGCTGTTTGTAGCTTGCTACGTTTAATAGGTCACAGAGCAAATACATTGACATGGCAGCAATATAGAATGCCCTAGGTATGCCTGTGCTTTTGAAAATTGCACAGCCATTTTCCCCAGTGCTGGGCATTCTCCCTGTGTGATACTCCAATAAGCTAGCAGTGAAGTACTGCTATGAGTCATTTTAAGGGATCAATATACAATTAAGCAACATGTGCTGGTTATCCTAACGATCATGCTGACCTTACAACCTTTGCGAGCAACAATTTTTTTCCTTGCCTAATTGATGTTCAGTGCAGAGCTGAGACAACATTCACTATTTCAGCCACTTCCATCTGGACTGCTAGGGTGCTACTCTTGATGATGGCCCTCAATTCCTTCTTTGCAGATCCTCCTGGAGCAGGACTCCCTGACTTGAGTCATTGATCCAGCTATTGAAACCAGTGTTCAGTAGCAGGACAGCTTTAATGGTGACCAGCGGCCATTTCAAAAAGTTGCTGGTGCCAGAAGACCCACCTGATGACCTTTGTGCATTCGTAGTGCAACATATGTTATATACCAGAAGCATTGCAAATTTATATGAATGAACTGATCTTGCATTATAGCATATGTTCAGCTCATTCATGTTGGCAGTAACAAGGGGATCATGGTCACTGGGGCCTTCCAGCGCTGACCCCGCCACAGTTAGAAACATAGGAACATAGAAACATAGAAATTTACCATGCAGAAGGAGGCCATTTCGGCCCATCGTGTCTGCACCGGCCAACAAAGAGCCGCACGGCCCTTCGTCAGCAGCCCTAAAGGTTACATACAAACCCATGAACAATGACGGAAAGACAAAGAGTATCCAGCCCAACCAGTCCGCCCCACATCACTGCAACACCCCTTATACTAAATCATCTACACTTCACCCCAACTGGAGCCATGTGATCTACTAGGAGAGGCAAAAACCAGATAAAAAGCCAGGCCAAATTAGGGAGAAAAAATCTGGGAAAATTCCTCTCCGACCCTTCCAAGCGATCGAAACTAGTTCAGGAGATCACCCTGCCCATATTCTATTCCCTGCAGTACTTACCATTATATTTGTGCTGACCAACAATAGGTCATCTAGTCTAATCTCAATTCCCAATTCTAGGTCCGTAACCCTGCAGGTTACGGCATTTTAAGTGCCCATTCAACCATCTCTTAAAAGAGGTGAGGGTTTCTGCATCCACCACTCTTCCAGGCAGCAAGTTCCAGATCCCCACAACCCTGTGTGTAAGAAGACCCCCCTCAAAACCCCTCTAAACCTTAAAACTATGCCCCCCTCATAATAGCCCCTCCACCAATGGAAATAGACCCTTACTATCCACTATGTCCAGGCCCCTCAATATTTTGTACACCTCAATAAGGTCTCCTCTCAACCTCCTCTGTTCCAATGAGAACAAACCCAGCCTATCCAATCTGTTCTCATAATTAAGATTCTCCATTCCAGGCAGCATCCTAGTAAATCTCCTCTGCACCCTCTCTAGTGCAATCACGTCCTTCCTATAATAGGCGACCAGAACTGCACGCAGTACTCCAGCTGTGGCCTAACTAAAGTATTATACAATTTAAACATAACCTCCCTGCTCTTATATTCTATGCCTTGGCCAATAAAGGCAAGCATTCCGTATGCCATCTTAACCACCTTATCCACCTGTCCTGCTACTTTCAGAGATCTGTGGACAAGCACTCCAAGGTCCCTATGTTTATCTACATGATTAAGTGACCTACCGTTTAATGTGTCTACCCTTTCTTTATTAGCCCTCCCAAAGTGCATCACCTCATACTTCTCTGAATTAAATTCCATTTGCCACTGCTCTGCCCACCTGACCAGTCCTGCAGCCCATGACTTTCCTCTTCATTATCAACCACACAGCCAATTTTAATGTCGTCTGCAAACTTCTGAATCATACTTCCTATATTCAAATCTAAATCGTTGATATATACTACAAAAAGCAAGGGACCCAGTACTGAGCCCTGCGGAATCCCACTGGAAACATCCTTCCAATCACAAAAACATCCATCAATCATTACTCTTTGCTTCCTACCTCCAAGCCAATTTTGGATCCAACTTGTCACTTTGCCCTGGATCCCATGGGCTTTAACCTTCATGACCAGTGTACCATGCGGGACCTTATCAAAAGCCTTGCTAAAGTCCATATATACTTCGTACACACTACCCTCATCGACCCTCTTGGTTACTGTTATGTTTCGAATAAAGCAATGTGACTGAGTACTGTAGACGTGAGTAAGTGTGACTTTAGTCTCTTTATTCTAACTCCAGAGTACTGGTACAGCATGGGAGGCCTGCTTATATACAGATACGCCCTCTGGTGGCAGTAGAATGCTGGCTAAATCGTGTTGCATACATAACATCACTCCCTCCCAAAGTCAATAGTACACATTTACAGGGTGAGACGATCTGCGGCTTTCCGCTCCCTAGTTGATCGTCTCGGTACAAATGCAGATGCAGGTGAGTTGGTTGGTTCTTCGCTGGACTGCTGTGCAGCTGGCCTTGCTGGGCTGCTGGGGATGGTGAGTTCAGCTTCGTGGTCAACCGTGATGTTGGTTGCCACTTGTGTGTGTCTCAGAGGGTCGAATTTGGTGGTGTCCTCTTCAGGTTGCTCGTGGCTGTCCGTGAATCGCGGTTTGGTTTGGTCCAAATGCTTTCTGCAAGTTAGTCCATTTGCGAGTTTGACCTGAAACACGCTACTCCTTTCTTTGACTATGACAGTGCCAGCAAGCCATTTGGGACCATGTCCACAGTTGAGTACAAATACAGGGTCATTGACTTCAATATCGCGTGACAAATTTGTGCGATCATGGTACATGCTTTGTTGATGCCGCCTGCCCTTAACATGATCATGGAGATCATGGTGGACTAGAGAGAGCCTTGTTTTGAGCACCCTTTTCATGAGCAGCTCGGCTAGGGGAACCCCGGTGAGCGAGTGGGGTCTGGTGCGGTAGCTGAGCAGGACTCGGGACAGGCGGGTCTGCAGGGAGCCTTCTGACACTCGTTTCAAGCTTTGCTTGATGGTTTGGACTGCCCGTTCTGCCTAGCCGTTGGATGTGGGCTTGAACGGGGCAGATGTGACCCCATTGCTTGATCCCATTGAGGGTCATGAATTCCGTGAATTCATCACTGGTGAAGCATGGCCCGTTGTCGCTGACAAGGACATCAGGCAGGCCGTGCGTGGCAAACATGGCTCGTAGGTTTTTGATGGTGGCAATGGACGTGCTTACAGACATTATTACACACTCAATCCATTTTGAATAAGCATCCACAACAACCAAGAACATTTTGCCTAGAAACGGGCCAGTGAAGTCAACGTGGATCCTAGACCACGGTTTGGAGGGCCATGACCACAAACTTAGCGGTGCCTCCCTGGGTACATTGCTCAGTTGAGAGCAAGTGTTACATTGGTGCACGCAAGACACCAAATCTGAGTCGATGCCGGGCCACCACACATGTGATCTGGCTATAGCTTTCATCAATACTATGCCTGGGTGGGTACTGTGCAGGTCGAATATGAAGGTTTCCCTGCCTTTCTTGGGCAAAACCACGCGATTACCCCACAAAAGACAGTCTGCCTGTATGGACATTTTGTCTTTACGCCGCTGGAACAGCTTGATCTCTTTATGCATCTCCACTGGGACGGTGGACGGGCTCCCATGGAGGACACAGCTTTTTACAAGGGACAGTAAAGGATCGTGGCTGGTCCAGGTCCTGATCTGGTGGGCCGTAACGGGTGACTTTTCGTTTTCAAATGCATCCAGCACCAAGAGCAAGTCTGCAGGCTGTGCCATTTCCACCCCGGTGGTGGGCAATGGTAGCCGACTGAGAGCATCAGCACAGTTCTCTATGTCTGGCCTGTGGTGAGGTTATATGCAGACAGCATGAGTGCCCATCTTTGGATGCGAGCAGAGGCATTGGTATTGATACCTTTGCTCTCTGAGAATAGCGATATGAGCGGCATATGGTCAGTTTCTAACTCAAAATTAAGTCCAAACAGATACTGATGGATTTTTTTGCCCTGTAAACGCATGCCAGAGCTTCTTTTCAATCATACTTAGGCCTTTTTGGCCTTGGACGCATAAGCGACCGGTTGCAATGTTCCCGATCCGTTTTCTTGTTGTAACACAGACCCGACCCTGTACGAAGACGCATCGCAAGCTAGCACTAAATGTTTACAAAGATCATACAGCACAAGCAGTTTGTTGCAACATAACTGATTTCGGGCTTTCTCAAACGCTGTCTCTTGCGATTTCCCCCAAACCCATCTCCCTTGCGTAGCAACACCTGTAGAGGTTCTAGCAAGAAGTTTAATCTGGGTAGGACATTACCAAGATAATTGAGGAGTCCCAGGAACGACCGCAGTTCCATCACGTTCTGTTGTCTCGGCGCGTTCTAAATGGCCTCTGTCTTGGCGTCAGTGGGTCTGATGCCATCTGCCACGATTCTTCTCCCTAAGAGCTCGACCTCTGACGCCAGGAAAACACAATTCAGGCGTTTCAACCTGAGTCCCACACGATCTAGCTGACTTAGAACGTCTTCCAGGTTCTGCAAGTGTTCAATGCTGTCCCGACCTGTGATCAATATGTCGTCCTGGAAAACCATGGTGCGCGGAACCGACTTTAGCAGACTCTCCATGTTCCTTTGAAAAATAGCCGTGGCCGCTCGGATCCCAAACGGGCATCTATTGTAGCTGAACAGACCTTTGTACGTGTTGATGCAGGTGAGGCCTTTCGAAGATTGCGCCAGCTCCTGCGTCATGTAGACCGAGGTCAGGTCCAACTTGGTGATCGTCTTTCCTCCTGCCAGCGTTGCAAATAGGTCGTCTGCCTTGGGTAGCAGGTACTGGTCCTGCAGCGAAAAATGGTTAATTGTTACTTTATAGCCCCCACAAATTCTGACCGTGCCATCGCCCTTGAGAACCGGAGCAATCGAACTGGCCCACTCGTTGAACTCCACCGACACAATGATGCCCTCCTGTTGCAGCCTGTCCAGTTCAATCTCCACTTTCTCTCGCATCATATATGGCACCGCTCGTGCCCTGTGGTGGATGGGCCGTGTACCATTAATTAAGTGGCTGCACCTTCGCCCCAAGAAACTTCCGATGACTGGTTCAAATAACGACGGAAACTTGCTCAGAACCTGGGCACATGAGGCATCGTCGATGGACGAAAGTGCTCAGATGTCGTCCCAGTTCCAGCGGAATTTTCCCAGCCAGCTTCTGCCGAACGGTGTGGGGCCATCTCCTGGCACAATCCATCGTGATAGTTCGTGCACCGCTCCATCATAGGAGACTTTTACTGCTGCACTGCCAATTACAGGGATCAGCTCTTTAGTGTAAGTTCTCAGCTTGGTGTGAATAGGGCTCAGCTTGGGCCTATGTGCCTTGTTACACCACAGACTGTTGAAGACCTTTTTGCTCATGATGGACTGACTCACACCCGTGTCCAATTCCATGGATACTGGAATTCCGTTCAGTTCAACTTTTAACATGATTGGTGGACATTTCGTGGTGAAGGTGTGTACCCCGTACACTTCTGCCTCCTCGGTTTGAGTCTCTAGTTCAATTTGATCCTCCATGGATCGGTCTTCCTCTGCAACGTGGTGGTTTGCAGGGTTTGCAGCTCGTCTGCACATTCACTGAAGGTGTCCAAATGCTCCACAGCCTTTGCATACATAGTGTTTGAAGTGGCATTGATGGGCTCGATGATCACCTCCGCAGCACCAACAAGGTGTCAATTGCCTTGCATTAACGCTTGATGGCGGACTCTGAGTCATCTAAGGTCGTGCAGCTGCAGGTGTGTATGTTCTGCCATATGCATTCCTGCCTGAAAACGACGTTACTTTGTGTACAGTACTTGTCAAAACATCTTTGTGCTGCAAAATTTGTTTGGTATTTTTGCTGGTGGACATAAATGCCTGGGCTATCGTTATGGCTTTGCTCAGGTTCGGTGTTTCAAGAGTCAATAGTTTGCGACGGATAACCTCATGGCCAATGCCAAGCACAAAAATGTCTCTTAGCATTTGCTCCAGGAATCCATCGAATTCGCAATGTCCTGCAAGGTGCCTTAGTTCAGCAACGTAGCTTGCCATTTCCTGGCCTTCAGACCGTTGACATGTATAAAATCGATACCTTGCCATCAGAACACTCTCCTTCGGAATTAAGTGCTCCCGGACCAGCGTACACAGTTCTTCATACGATTTGGTTGTTGGTTTCACCGGAGCAAGAAGATTTTTCATGAGGCCATAGGTTGTTGCCCCACAGATGGTGAGGAGGATCGCCCTTTGTTTGGCAGCATTCACACTCCCTTCCAGCTCATTGGCTACGAAGTATTGGTTGAGTCGCTCTACGAAGGCCTCCCAATCGTCCCCTTCTGAGAATTTCTGCAGGATACCAACATTTCTCTGCATTTTCGCATGATGGTTCGTTATCTCATCGTCAGTTGTTATGTCTCGAATTAAGCAATGTGACTGTGTACTGTAGACGTGAGTAAGTGTGACTTTAGTCTCTTTATTCTAACTCCAGAGTACTGGTACAGCATGGGATGCCTGCTTACATACAGTGCTCCCAAGGGATGCTGGGATCCCTAGGGACTCCAACAGATACGCCCTCTGGTGGTAGAATGCTGGTTACATAGTGTTGCATATAAACCAGTTACCTCCTCAAAAAAGTCAAACACAATCGTCCCTTAACAAATCCATGCTGACTATCCCTAATTAATCCTTGCTTATCCAAATGCAGATTTATCCTGTCTTTCAGGATTTTTTCCAATACTTTTCCCACCACTGACGTTATGCTGACAGGCCTGTAATTTCTCGACATATCCCTTTTTCCCTTCTTAAACAAGGGTATTACATTAGCGGTCCTCCAATCCTCCGGCACCATGCCCAGATCCAAAAATGACTTGAAAATAATGGTCAAGGCCTCTGCTATTTCCTCTTTTACTTTGCTCAACAACCTGGGATGCATTTCATGCGGGCCTGGGGACTTATCTACTTTCAAAGCTGCGAAACCTCTTAATACTTCCTCTCTCACTATATTTATTTCATCCAGAATATCACACTCCTCCTCTATAGCAGTATCTGTGAAAGCAGATGCAAAGTATTCATTAAGAACCTTACCAACATCTTCCGCCTCCACACAAAGATTACCTTCATGGTCTCTAATCAACTCTACCTTTTCCTTCGTTATCCTCTTACTCTTAATATATTTATGGAACACCTCAGGGTTTTCCTTAATTTTACTGGCCAAGAATTTCTCGTGCTCTCTCTTAGCATTCCTAATATCCTTTTTAATTTTAGCTCTTATCTTTCTATATTCCTCTAAAGATTCTAAAGTATTTAGCCGTTGATATGTGACATAAGCGTCCTTTTTTTTCTTAATCCTCCCCTGTAAGTCCCTAGACATCCAGGGGGCTCGAGAATTACTTTTCCCAGTTTTTTTCTTTAAGGGCACATGTTTGGCCTGAACCTTTTGGATCTTCTCCTTCAATGCCTCCGACACCGATTTACCCACAAGTAGCTATTTCTAGTCCACTATGGCCAAATCACTCCTTAACTTAGCAAAATTAGCTTTTCCCCAATTCAGAACTTTTATTCCAGGCCTATCCTTGACCTTATCCATAACCAACTTGAATCTGACTGAATTATGGTCACTGGCACCCAAATGCTCCCCCATTAATACCCCTTCAACTTGCCCAGCTTCATTCCCCAAAACGAAATCCAAGACCGCCCCTCTCGTGTTGGGCTTGCTACATACTTACTGTCATATATATATACTCTGTACATACTATGCTGGTACCACCAGAGGGTGCAACTGTGAGAGGCCCAGGCAGGAGCTGTATAAAAGGCTGCTCACCACATTGCTGCCTCACTCTGGGTTACAATAAAGAGCTGAAGGTCACAGCAGTTCAAGCACAGCACGAGGCCTCGTGGAGTTATTCTACAGATACGTAGAGACACATAACTAGCGCCATGAACAGATCACGGACTTACATGCAGAGATGGCTGCTGTTGGTAGTTTAGAAAAGTTTACAAAGGGTGAAGCCTTTACTCGGGTTTCGCTAGCCAGGTATCGCTTCGACATACACCGCCGCACCGAGGGCCAGGATTTAGCGGAATATGTCGCAGACCTACGAAGGCTTGCAGAACCATGCGAATTCAGCAAACTCCTGAACAATGTGTAGCAGGACGTTTTCGCGACGGGATGGGACGTGAAACAGACCCTCACCTTAAGCCAGGCGTTCACGACCTCAACGTTGAGATTCTCCCAGAATCAAAACTCACTGGCAGGTACTGTGCAGAAAATAACTGTTGATCAAAGAATTAGTCTGACTTAGAGTCCGCCAAGGGGTGTAAATGTGAATTGTTTAACATGCTGGCATTGTGGGGGTAATCATCGGGTCCATCTGTGTCGATTCAGGCACTATGTGTGCAAAGGCTGCAGCCAAAAGGGCCACCCACAGCGAATGTGCAGAAGAACTCAAAACATGGCAGAGTTGTCAGGAGGTTTCCGATCCAGCAAGGATCATAAAGTACAAGCTAAAGAGGCGACTGAGACTGAGGAAGCAGTGCTCGGGGTGCACACCTTCACTACCAAAAGTCCCCCCATGATAATGAAAGTCAAGATAAATGGCATTCCTGTTTCCATGGAGTTGGACACGGGGGCGAGTCATTCACTTATGAGCCAGAAGGCATTTGAGAGGCTGTAGGGCAACAAAGAACAAAGACCCAAGCTGAGCCCGATTCAGACAAAACTACACACTTACACCAAGGAACTGATCTCAGTTATTGGCAGTGCGAACGTAAAGGTATCCTATGATGGAGAGATACATGAATTGCCACTGTGGGTTGTACCAAGCGACGGTCCAACGTTGCTTGGCAGAAGCTGATGGGGAACATTCAGTGGGACTGGGAAGACGTCAGAGCACTATCTTCAGTGGACGATGCTTCCTGTGCTCAAGTGCTGAGCAAGTTCCCATCCCTATTTGAACCAGGCATCGGCAAATTCACAGGCGCCAAAGTGCAGATACGCTTGGTCCCCGAGGCACGGCCTGTTCATCACAAGGCTCGTCGCTCCCTTACATGATAAGGGAGAAAGTGGAGATCGAATTGGACAGACTTCAACGTGAGGGAATCATATCACCAGTCGAATTCAACGAGTGGGCCAGCCCGATTTTTCCGATATTTAAGAGCGATGACACGGTCAGAATCTACGGCAACTACAAGGTAATGATCAACCGAGTTTCATTACAGGACCAGTACCCACTACCCAAAGCCGATGATCTCTTTGCGACATTAACAGGGGGAAAAGCATTCACCAAGCTGGATCTAACCTCTGGTTACATGACCCAGGAGCTGGCTGAGTCATCGAAAATATTAACGTGCATTAACACACACAAGGGAGTGTTTTTGTATGACAGGTGCCCATTCGGGATCCGTTCGGCTGCAGCCATCTTCCAAAAGAACATGGAGAGTCTGTTGAAATCGGTTCCACCCACCATTGTATTTCAGGATGACATCCTAATCACTGGTCGCGACACTACCGAACACCTGCACAACCTGCAAGAGGTTTTAAGTCGACGAAACAGAGTCGGACTCCGGTTGAAACGATCCAAATGTGTCTTCCTGGCGCCAGAGGTAGAATTCCTGGAGAGGAAGATTGCGGCAGACAGCATCAGACCCACGGACTCGAAGACAGAGGCCATCAAGAATGCACCCAGACCACGAAATGTAACGGAGTTGCGCTCGTTCCTGGGACTCCTCAACTATTTCGGTAACTTTCTTCCAGGGTTGAGCAACTTGCTCGAACCGTTGCACAAGTTGCTACGCAAGGGAGACGACTGGGTTTGGGGTCAAAATCAAGAGGCCGCCTTCAAAAAGGCCAGAAACTTGCTGTGTTCGAACAAGTTGCTTATATTGTATGACCCAAGCAAATGTCTAGTTTTAGCATGTGACGCATCGTGGTACGGTGTCGGGTGTGTTTTACAGCAAGCAAATGTAGCGGGTAAACTCCAACCAATTACATATGCGTCTAGAAGTCTATCCAAGGCCGAAAGAGCCTACAGTATGGTTGAGAAGGAGGCTTTGGCCTGTGTCTCTGGGGTAAAATAATGCACCAGTATATGTTCGGACTCCGGTTCGAGTTAGAAACCGACCACAAGCCCCTAATCTCACTGTTTTCGGAAAGCAAAGGCATAAACACCAATGCTTCATTGCGAATCCAAAGATGGGCACTAACACTGTCGGCCTACGATTATACGATCCGCCACAGGCCAGGCACTGAGAACGGCGCCGATGCCCTCAGCCGGCTACCGTTGCCCACCACCGGGGTGGAAATGGCGCAGCCCGCAGACCTGTGCCTGCGTCTTCGAAAGCGAAGAGTCACCCGTAACGGCCCGCCAGATCAGGACCTGGACCAAGTAGGACCCTATGTTATCTCTTGTAAAAAGTTGCGTCCTCAATGGGGGCTGGTCAGCGGTCCCAAGAGAAATGCAAGACGAGATAAATTTAGTGTGAAGGGTATAGAGGGTGCAGAATTCTTGAAATGCATTCAGGAGATCTTTTTTAGTCAGTAATGTGTCTCTACTTATCTGTAGAATAATTTCACGAGGCCTAGTGCTGTGCTTGAACTGCTGTGACCTTACTCTGTTTATTGTAACCCAGAGTGAGGCAGCAATGTGGTGAGCAGCCTTTTATACAGCTGTTGAGGTGCAACCCGTCCGATTTATACAGGGACCATCTCCCCAGAAGCGGTCCCAATGCCTCAAGAATTTAAAGCCCTCTCTCCTACACTAATTTTCCAGCCACGTGTTCATCCTCTCTAGTCTTCTATTCTTATACTCATTAGCATGTGGCACCGGTAGTCACCCGGAGATTACTACCTTTGAGGTCCTACCCTTTAATTTTCTTCCTAGCTCCCTAAATTCTTCCTGTAGAACCTGATCCCTCATTTTACCTATGTTGTTGGTCCCGATATGGACCACGACCTCTAGCTGTTTACCCTCCCTCCCCAGGATGCCTTGCGTCCGCAATGTGACATCCTTGACCCTAGCACCAGGGAGGCACAAAACCATTTGGGAGTCATGTCTGTGGCCGCAGAAACGCCTATCTGTTCCCCTAACTATAGAATCCCCTATCACTAGGGCTCTTTTGTTCTTCATCCCTCCCCCCTGTGCAGCTGAGCCACCCGTGGTGCCTTGGAATTGGCTCTAGCTGCACTCCCCAGAGGCACCATCGTCCTTACCGATACTCAGAAGTGAATATTGGTTTGAAAGCGAGATGGACTCATGGGGGATTCCTGCGCTACCTGTCTAGCACACTTACTAAGTCTGGTGGTCACCCACTTCCCCTCCACCTGCATGCCTTTAAGCTGTGGGGTAACCACCTCCTGAAACGTACTATCCACGTAGTTCTCAGCCTCGCAGATGCACCTTATTGACTCCACCCGCTGCTCCAGCTCCGAAACATGGAGCTCGAGCAGTTGAAGCTGGAGACACCTCCTGCACACATGGTTGTCTAGGCTGCGCGAAGTGACCAGGACTTCCCACATGCCACAGGATGTGCACTCCATGGGACTGAGCTGCGCTGCCAGACTTATCTAGCTTAAAATTTACTTTAAAAAAAAATAGAGAAAAGAGAGCTACTCACCAACTCACCTCACCGACCTCTGGCCTCCCGAACTCACCGACCTCTGTGGCCTCCCGACCCCTCGGCCTCCGAACTCCCAACCTCCTCTAGACTTGACTACTTCAACTCACTCTGGCTGGCCTTCCACATTCCACACTACGTAAACTTGAAGTCATCCAAAACTCAGCAGCCCGTGTACTAACTGTGGTGTATGAAATGATACAATGAACTCTATACTGTGAGCCAGTGACAAGGTGTAACCTAGTCAGTCTTTAATGGCTTCCAGTCTTTAATGGCTTTAATGGCAGGGTCAGTGGGTCATTTGCATGAGGCCAGCAGGTGCTTTTGCTACTACGGCTACAATACAGAGATCCTGCCTGCCCTATGCTACTGGAAGCTCTGGTACTAGATCCCATCATCCCACACCCCCCAAGCATCCTGTGGCTTCAGCTGCCTAGGCCCTAATCTCTGGAATTCCTCCCTAAACCTCTTCGCCTACCTCTCCTCCTGTAAGATGCTCCTTAAAACCTTTCTCTTTGACTAAGCTTTTGGTCATCTGTCCTAGTATTTCCTTTTGTGGCTTGGTGTCAAATTTTGTTTGCTAACATTCCTGTGAAGTGTCTTAGGATGTTTAATTATGTTAAGTTGTTGCTTAGTGATGTTACGGAGGTGAAGTCCATATTTGGGTTGGAAGCTCAGCTGGGGTCGAACAGAATACCAAGTTTGCAAGCAGTCTGATTCAGCCTGAGACAGTGGCCAGAGAGTGGGATGAAGTCATCGGCAAAGATAGAGAGTTTTTGGCGGGGGCTGAAGACAATGGTTTCAGTCTTTCAATAGCTGGAGCTCATTTGAGACTAAGGGGTAGAAATTCACCTCGCCCGAAACAGGGCACACCTACTGCTTTTTGCTGTTCATTGTCGCCGCAATGGATGCGGTGGCCATTAGAGCGAAGTTCAGCATTTTTGCTGAAAAAAAGGAGTAGAGCGGTATTGGTGGAGGGAATGGGCAGTTTGCAGTGGTGTGTGTGCGGAGTGGCCGATCGGGCCGCGAGTTTCAGCTGGTGGTGATTTGCTGCTAATGAGCCAGCTGCTCCCTGGCCTTCTTAAAGGGCCGGGCTTGCAGCTGGGCCATGAGCAGGGAAGCAGCTTGAATCGAGAGCATGGCGAATCCAGGAGGAACAAGGAAGGCCAGCAGATTTTCTGATGCAGAACTGGAGACCCTCCTCCAAACTGTGGAGGGAAGGAAGCGCGTTCTTTACCCCAACACAGGCAGACCGACTCGCGCTATGTTCTTCAATGCCTGGAGAGAGATCGCCGTGGAGGTCTCGGGGACCTCCATTCCTGTCCACACCGTGACCCAATGCTGCAAAAGGCTCAACGACATAATTCGCCTGATGAAAGTAAGTACATGTTCCCCCAACTCCTCACCTTCCATCTGCGACCCTCTCCTTCACCGTCTCTTATTTCCAACCTTCACTACATAGTCACTGAAGCAGCATTTGATTATTGAGGCCTGTATATATAGTTACAGCTGCATATAATGGCCACACACTTGTGTACTCATTGCCGAGGTTTCATGACGAAGCTACTCAGCAAGCCTGCTTTGCTTTGCAGGCGAAGGTTTCTCTCAACCGTATAGAGCAACAGAGGACTGGTGGTGGTGAGCCAGAGATCCAGCAGCTCACTCATCTGGAATAAAGGGTTCAGAGGCTAGTGGGCCCACATGTTGCCTTCCCTGTGGCTGTCGGCCATGCCGATCCCACTGGGGGCAGCATGGATAAGTGGAGGCCTTCCTTTAATGCCATCTCTCCTTGAAAGTGGCAGCGTTTGCTTATGATAGTTGCAGGCTGCATGCTGCTATGCCCTACCTCACCCTCACAAGAGCCCTTGTGCCATTTATGATTGCAGATGAGAGCCAGAGTGTGAGCCAAAGCCAGGACGGCAACATAGAGGGCACTGGCAGCCGAAGCCAGACAGAGAGGCTGATGCGAGTGGGAGGCAAAGACAAGCGACAGCATTGGAAACCAAAACCACGACGACACCTGAGAGGCCATTCCATATGTTGGCGCCATGTCCGATGAGGGGAATGAAGAAGGCGACACTGCTGGCAGCATACACGTCACTGCTTCCTACACTCGCCGCGCCAGCTCAAATACTGGGAGTATGCGGTCGGGAATTCTGGATTTAGCAGAGGGGTCTGCACTATGTGACGCACCGGGGCCTAGTGGGCTGCAGCATGGTGAAGGGCCAAGGCAACCTCAGGTGCCATCTCTCCGGGGGGCGAGTTCGCATGCGAGTTCTGTTGAAGGGGACTCCGATGAGTCCATCGATGTTGAGGCTTATGAAAGAAGGGTGGAGGCCATGCATTCCCAGATGTTGGGGGCAATGACAAGGGTGCCAGAGAGTCTGTCGCAAGTGGTCAGGAGCGTGGAGGAGTCCGCCTCCCGCATTGTGGACAGCTCCGTGCACACCATGCAGCCCATCATTGCCAGTGTGCAGATGGTGGTGGACTCCCAGAGAGACCGTGTGGATCCAGCTGTGCTGCGGCAGCTGCCATTACAGCACAGGGGCAAGGGAACCAATAACTGAGTGCTGTATTGGATAGGATGGCTGGGACCCTGGAAGCTCAGAATGCTGTCATGCACTCTGGGCAACAGGTCACACAGCGTCTTACTGCTGTCATATCTAGTGGCATCGAGACTGTGTCTGCTCTCATGTAATCTCAGCTGGATGCCACGCGAAATCTGAGTGTTGCCATCGCGGCTGCGTCCACCACGGTCCAACGGGACCTTCCGATGTCGCGCCACACCACCGACCTGTGCTCCAGCAGCTTGGTGGTGATGGTGATGTGCTGCCCCAGGGGAGTGACGCAGGCTCTTCAGATCAGGATGATGAACTCACTCAGGATCACAGTCCTGAGCCCAGACCTGTCACTCCGTCACTGCCGACAAGCATGGACTGACCCGAGCCAAGGCCGACTGAACACACCAAGGAGGGTGCTGCCCAGTCTGTGGCCGGCCCTTCCAGGGCCAGAGCTGGTCGAGGGCATCCTAGAAGGACATCTATAGTTTTGACACCTGAAACACAGCAGCCTTCCCAGACCCATGATGCAGCCACTGCGATGTAGTTCCAGAATAGGCTTGCTTAAGAGGGGTTATAAGGAGATGCACAAGGGTGAGAATTGATAATGTGTATGTTTTTTGCACCTTTCTTTCTTGTGTAATAAATCCTTCTTTTGTGTTCCAATATCTGTGCAGGTCTGTCATTTCACTGTGGGCAATAATGTTTGAAAGGGCTCATTGGGATGGCCATGGAGATGCAAAGATGAAGGATGAAGTGGGCATGAACTCATCGGAAATGAGCAGTGATGAGACGGTTCTGCACTTCCCTTGCAGGGTTTGGATGACGACGCCACCTCCTGTGTGCCCGGCAACCCGCATTCTGGTCCTCCTCGGGCACCTCCTCCTCCTCCTCGTGTGCATCGTATTCCTACGCCTCCTCGTCCTCCTGGTCCTCCTCCTCAGGTGGTACTGATAGCTCGTCCTCCAATGGTTGTGCCCTCATGATTGCCAGGTTGTGAAGCATGCAGCAGGCCACCACGAATAGGGAGACCCGCTCCGGCGAGTACTGTGTCACTCCACCAGAGCGATCCAGGCAACAGAACCTCTACTTAAGGATCCTGATGCACTGCTCAATTAAGCACCTAGTGGCTGAATGAGAGTCATTGTAGGCTTGCTGCGCAGCAGTCCTGGGGTTGCAAAGGGAAGTCAGAAGCCAAGTGTCTCCAAGGAGCCAGCCGCAATCTTAGCTTGGGCCAGCAAACACGCTGATCTGGCGCAGGGTGAAAGCATCGTGGCTGCCAGGATACTGGGCATCAACTGCCATGATTTTGCGGTGGTGGTCGCACACCAGCTGCATGTTGAGGGAGTGGAATCCCTTGCGGTTTCTGAAGATCTCAGGATTGTTCTGTGGCGCCCTCAATGCGATGTGGATGCAGTCTATGGCGCCCTGAACCCTGGAGAAGCTCGCAATCCGCACGAACCTGGTCTGCTGCTCCAACTGCTTCTCCCTGCTCATTGGGAAAGAAATGTAGTCGCTCCTTCTCATAGAGAGCGCCAGTCACTTGACGGATGGAGCGATGCGCGACGAACTGAGAAATGTTCGAAATGTCTGCTGTAGCAGCTTGGAAAGAGCCAGTGGCATAGAAATTGAGTGCTATGGCCACTTTGGTTGTGACGCTCAGAGCTGTCGTCAGCCTTGTCTGACGCTGGAGGTCTGGCTGCAGGAAATTGCACAGCTCCCTCACGATAAAGACTTGTGCACAAACCAGTTGCTTCTGGACAGATCTAGTATGTGTTCCTCCGGAATTGAAGTCTACGGAGACATTGGTCATCTGCTAGGTCCATGAACGAAAACTGCTGCCTGTAGACCCTTGCACGATAGGGCCTTCTCCCCTCACAGCAATGGTTGGGCTGCCTATGGCAGCTGCCTCATTGCCTTCTCCCTCATGCTCTTGCTGCTCCTCGCCCTCTGCAGCCTGCTACTGGCAAACATCTACCTCCTGTACATCCTGCCTTCTCTCGATTCCGCCCACTATCTGGTGCGGGGGAGGTCAGTGTACCTGAACCTCCTCCTGATGGCAGACCCTTCCTGGGCCACCTCTCTGAGTTCAGGTCTATCGCCATCTCCATGGCCTTCTGCATGTTGAGCATCCATGTGTGCTGCGTCGCTTACCCGCTGCCTCTGGAGCCATTGGAGGCGGCAGCGCCTTCTCCTGTGTGCCTCCCCGCTGCCAGCACTGAGCCCAATCTCCACAGTGAGGCCTCTGTGTTGTACAAATTGAAGACCCTAGCCCAATAGCACTCACTCCCGCTCTGAACAAGGCAACTGGAAAACTTGTGAAAAGTCCGAAAAATTCTCGGCAAAAAGAATGGTGCTACACTCAACACGCCTTTAAAGGCCGCTAGCGGTCTTGAGCCGGCACTGTGCACTGACCCAAAAAACTGTCACTGGCACCAACAGGCGGCCAGAAGACTTTTTGACCTGAAGTTACCTTCCAGGGCAGAGCTTGCTGCAGTGCGCACTCTGATGGCGTCGTTAAGGACGTTTCTGCAGGAGCAGGGCGGAAGTGGGGGGAGTGGAGTGAATCCTCATACTGCAGCAAAAAGCCCTGAGGGCAATGCCGCGAATGTCGGTCAGTCTGCCGCAAATCGGCGGCCATTCCGCACCGCCCCCTGGCAGCCACTTTCAGGCGGCCAGAACCCTTATCGGGAGGGACAATGTCGACCCCTGAATGTCATACAAGCAGTTTGACAGCACAGAGGCAGCGGAGGGGTCAAGAGAGGTGGTGGAGAGATAGAGCTGGGTATAGTCAATATACATGTGGAAGCTGACCCCATGTATGCCGCACAGGGGTAGCATATAGATGAGGAATAGGAGGAGACAATGGATAGATCCTGGCGGACTCCGAGGTAACAGTGCAAGAGCTTGAAGAAAATCCATTGCTTGAGATGGACTGGCTGTAATTGAATAGATGAGAGGAACCAAGCGAGGACAGTTCCATTGAGTCCGACAATGTAGTAGAGGCGTTGCAGGAAGATGGTGTGGTTGACTACATCAAAGGCAGCAGAGAGGACGAGAAGGAATAATGCGTCAGTGATGGATAGTATTGTTTGTGACTTTGGTTAGGGCTGGTTTGTTGCTGTGGGAAGGGTAGAAACATGATTAAAGCGATTCACACAGTTACAGGAGAAATGGAAATAAATAGGCTGTGTGGTTGATAATGAAGAAAGCTGCGGGCTGCAGGAAAATATCAATAAACTGGTCAGGTGGACAGAGCAATGGCAAATGAAATTCAATCCTGAGAAGTATGAGCTAATGCATTTGGGGAGGGCTAACAAGGCAAGGGAGTACACAGTAACAGGCCACTGAGAAGTGCAGAGGAACAAAGGGACCTTGGAGTGCATGTCCACAGATCCCTGAAGGTAGCAGGCCAGGTAGATAAGGTGGTTAAGACGGCATACGGAATACGTGCCTTTATTAACTAAAGCTCAGAATACAAGAGCAGGGAGGTAATGCTTGAACTGTATAAAACACTAGTTAGGCCACAGCTATAGTACAGTGCAGTTCTGGCCACCACATTATTATTGGATAGGCTGGGGTTGTTTTCTTTGGAACAGGAGGCTGAGGGGAGACCTGATTGAGGTGTCTAAAATTCTGAGGGGCCTAGATAGGGTGGATAGGAAGGAGCTATTTCCTTTAGCAGAGAGGTCAACAACCAGGGAGCATAGATTTAAAGTAATTGGGGGGGGGAGGTTTAGAGGAGATTTGAGGGGAATGTTTTTCACTCAGAGGGCGGTGGGGGTCCAGAACTCACTGCCAGAACTCACTGTGGTGGAGGCAGAAACATTCACCACGTTTAAAAAGTACCTGTATATGCACTTGTAGTGCCGTAACCTACAGGGCTACGGACCAAGAGCTGAAAAGTGGGATTAGGCTAGATAACATAAGAACATAAGAATTAGGAACAGGAGTAGGCCATCTAGCCCCTCGAGCCTGCTCCGCCATTCAACAAGATCATGGCTGATCTGGCCGTGGACTCAGCTCCACTTACCCGCCCGCTCCCCGTAACCCTTAATTCCCTTATTGGTTAAAAATCTATCTATCTGTGACATGAATACATTCAATGAGCTAGCCTCAACTGCTTCCTTGGGCAGAGAATTCCACAGATTCACAATCCTCTGGGAGAAGAAATTCCTTCTCAACTCGGTTTTAAATTGGCTCCCCTGTATTTTGAGGCTGTGCCCCCTAGTTCTAGTCTCCCCGACCAGTGAAAACAACCTCTCTGCCTCTATCTTGTCTATCCCTTTCATTATTTTAAATGTTTCTATAAGATCACCCCTCATCCTTCTGAACTCCAACGAGTAAAGACCCAGTCTACTCAATCTATCATGATAAGGTAACCCGCTCATCTCTGGAATCAGCCTAGTGAATCGTCTCTGTACCCTCTCCAAAGCTAGTATATCCTTCCTTAAGTAAGGTGACCAAAACTGCACGCAGTACTCCCGGTGCGGCCTCACCAATACTCGATACAGTTGCAGAAGAACATAAGAACATAAGAATTAGGAACAGGAGTAGGCCATCTAGCCCCTCGAGCCGGCTCCGCCATTCAATAAGATCATGGCTGATCTGGCCGTGGACTCAGCTCCACTTACCCGCCCTCTCCCCGTAACCCTTAATTCCCTTATTGGTTAAAAACCTATCTATCTTTAACTTGAAAACATTCAATGAGCTAGTCTCAACTGCTTCCTTGGGCAGAGAATTCCACAGATTCACAACCCTCTGGGAGAAGAAATTCTTTCTCAACTCGGTTTTAAATTGGCTCCTCCGTATTTTGAGGCTGTGACCCCTAGTTCTAGTCTCCCCTACCAGTGGAAACAACCTCTCTGCCTCTATCTTGTCTATCCCTTTCATGATTTTAAATGTTTCTATAAGATCACCCCTCATCCTTCTGAACTCCAAGGAGTAAAGACCCAGTCTACTCAATCTTTCATCATAAGGTAACCCCCTCATCTCCGGAATCAGCCTAGTGAATCGTCTCTGTACCCCTTCCAAAGCTAGTATATCCTTCCTTAAGTAAGGTGACCAAAACTGCATGCAGTACTCCAGGTGCGGCCTTACCAATACCTTATACAGTTGCAGCAAGACCTCCCTGCTTTTGTACTCCATCCCTCTCGCAATGAAGGCCAACATTCCATTCGCCTTCCTGATTACCTGCTGGACCTGCAAACTAACTTTTTGGATTCATGCACAAGGACCCCCAGGTCCCTCTGCACCACAGCATGTTGTAATTTCTCCCCATTCAAATAATATTCCCTTTTACTGTTTTTTTTCCCAAGGTGGATGACCTCACACTTTCCGACATTGTATTCCATCTGCCAAACCTTAGCCCATTCGCTTAACCTATCCAAATCTCCTTGCAGCCTCTCTGAGTCCTCTACACAACCTGCTTTCCCACTAATCTTTATGTCATCTGCAAATTTTGTTACACTACACTCTGTCCCCTCTTCCAGGTCATCTATGTATATTGTAAACAGTTGTGGTCCCAGCACCGATCCCTGTGGCACACCACTAACCACTGATTTCCAACCCGAAAAAGACCCATTTATCCCGACTCTCTGCTTTCTGTTCGCCAGCCAATTCTCTATCCATGCTAATACATTTCCTCTGACTCCGCGTACCTTTATCTTCTGCAGTAACCTTTTGTGTGGCACCTTATCGAATGCCTTTTGAAAATCTAAATACACCACATCTATCGGTACACCTCTATCCACTATGCTCGTTATATCCTCAAAGAATTCCAGTAAATTAGTTAAACATGATTTCCCCTTCATGAATCCATGCTGCGTCTGCTTGATTGCACTATTCCTATCTAGATGTCCCGCTATTTCTTCCTTAATGATAGTTTCAAGCATTTTCCCCACTACAGATGTTAAACTAACTGGCTTATAGTTACCTGCCTTTTGTCTGCCCCCTTTTTTAAACAGAGGCGTTACATTAGCTGCTTTGCAATCCGCTGGTACCTCCCCAGAGTCCAGAGAATTTTGGTAGATTATAACGAATGCATCTGCTATAACTTCCGCCATCTCTTTTAATACCCTGGGATGCATTTCATCAGGACCAGGGGACTTGTCTACCTTGAGTCCCATTAGCCTGTCCAGCACTACCCCCCTAGTGATAGTGATTGCCTCAAGGTCCTTCCTTCCCACATTCCTGTGACCAGCAATTTTTGGCATGGTTTTTGTGTCTTCCACTGTGAAGACCGAAGCAAAATAATTGTTTCAGGTCTCAGCCATTTCCACATTTCCCATTATTAAATCCCCCTTCTCATCTTCTAAGGGACCAACATTTACTTTAGTCACTCTTTTCCGTTTTATATATCTGTAAAAGCTTTTACTATCCATTTTTATGTTTTGCGCAAGTTTACCTTCGTAATCTATCTTTCCTTTCTTTGTTGCTTTCTTAGTCATTCTTTGCTGTCGTTTAAAATTTTCCCAATCTTCTATTTTCCCACTAACTTTGGCCACCTTATACGCATTGGTTTTTAATTTGATACTCTCCTTTATTTCCTTGGTTATCCACGGCTGGTTATCCCTTCTCTTACCGCCCTTCTTTTTCACTGGAATATATTTTTGTTGAGCACTATGAAAGAGCTCCTTAAAAGTCCTCCACTGTTCCTCAATTGTGCCACCATTTAGTCTGTGTTTCCAGTCTACTTTAGCCAACTCTGCCCTCATCCCACTATAGTCCCCTTTGTTTAAGCATAGTATGCTCGTTTGAGACACTACTTCCTCACCCTCAATCTGTATTACAAATTCAACCATACTGTGATCACTCATTCCGAGAGGATCTTTTACTAGGAGATCGTTTATTATTCCTGTCTCATTGCACAGGACCAGATCTAAGATAGCTTGCTCTCTTGTAGGTTCTGTAACATACTGTTCTAAGAAACAATCCCGTATGCATACTATGAATTCCTCCTCCAGGCTACCCCGTGCGATATGATTTGACCAATTGATATGTAGGTTAAAAACCCCCATGATTACTGCTGTTCCTTTTTCACATGCCTCCATTATTCCCTTGATTATTGCCCGCCCCACTGTGAAGCTATTATTTGGGGGCCTATAAACTACACCCACCAGTGACTTTTTCCCCTTACTATCTGTAATCTCCACCCACAATGATTCAACATTTTGTTCATTAGAGCCAATATTGTCTCTCACAACTGCCCTGATATCATCCTTTATTAACAGAGCTACCCCACCTCCTTTCCCTTCTTGTCTATCTTTCCGAATCGTTAGATACCCCTGTATGTTTAATTCCCAGTCTTGGCCACCCTGCAACCACGTTTCTGTAATGGCCACTAAATCATACCCATTTGTAATGATTTGTGCCGTCAACTCATTTACTTTATTTTGAATGCTGCGTGCGTTTAGGTGGAGTGTTTTAATACTAGTTTTTAAACCATGATTTTTAGTTTTGACCCCTCCTGCAGCTCCTTTATATTCAGTGGCCCTTTTTGTTTTTTGCCTTGGGTTTCTTTGCCCTCCACTTTTACTCATCTCCTTTCTGTCTTTTGCTTTTGTCTCCTTTTTGTTTCCCTTTGTCTCCCTGCATTGTTTCCCATCCCCCTGCTATATTAGTTTAACTCCTCCCCAACAGCACTAGCAAACACTCCAACTAGGACATTGGTTCTGGTCCTGACCAGGTGCAGACCGTCTGGTTTGTACTGGTCCCACCTCCCCCAGAACCGGTTTCAATGCCCCAGGAATTTGAATCCCTCCCTGCTGCACCACTGCTCAAGCCACGTATTCATCTGAGCTATCCTGCGATTCCTACTCTGACTAGCATGTGGCACTGGTAGCAATCCCGAGATTACTACTTTTGAGGTCTTACTTTTTAATTTAGCTCCTAGCTCCTTAAATTCGTCTCGTAGGACCTCATCCCTTTTTTTACCTATATCGTTGGTACCAATGTGCACCACGACAACTGGCTGTTCACCCTCCCTTTTCAGAATGTCCTGCACCCGCTCCAAGACATCCTTGACCCTTGCACCAGGGAGGCTACATACCATCTTGGAGTCTCAGTTGCGGCCGCAGAAACGCCTATCTATTCCGCTTACAATCGAATCCCCTATCACTATTGCTGACCCACTCTTTTTCCTGCCCTCCTGTGCAGCAGAGCCAGCCACGGTGCCATGAACTTGGCTGCTGCTGCCCTCCCCTGATGAGTCATCCTCCTCAACAGTACTCAAAACGGTGTATCTGTTTTGCAGGACGATGACCGCAGGGGACCCCTGCACTACCTTCCTTGCACTGCTCTTCCTGCTGGTCTTCCATTCCCTAGCTGGCTGTGGACCCTTCACCTGCGGTAAGACCAACTCGCTGCACGTGCTACTCATGTCATTCTCAGCATTGTGGATGCTCCAGAGTGAATCCACCCTCAGCTCCTATTCCGCAACGCGGTCTGTCAGGAGCTGGAGGTGGATACATTTCCCGCACACGTAGTCGTCAGGGACACCGGAAGTGTCCCTGAGTTCCCACATGGTACAGGAGGAGCATATCACATGACCGAGCTCTCCTGCCATGACTTAACCCTTAGATCCACTTAAATTGGCAACAACAATGCTAAAGTTTACTCACTGTTATAGAAGAGAAAAAAGAAAAACTACTCACCAATCACCAGCCAATCACTTACCCCCTTGGCTGTTTCTTTCTACTTCTTTTTTCCCTTCTCCCTGTAGCTGCACAAGCCACGCCTCTCCACGCACCTCTCGCCGACGCTGCTCCCGACTGCTGCTGCGTTGGGCCTTTATAGGCCTCTCGCCGACCCCGGAACTCACGCCTCTCCGACGCACCTCTCGCCGACGCTGCCCTTTGTTGGTCAGCATGGACATGATGGGCCAAAAGGGCTTCCTTCCACGCTGTAAATTTCTATGATTCTATGATTTGAAAAGCAATAATATGTTCAAGGACTTTGGTAAAGAAAGAGAGGTTCGAGATAGCCTGGTGGTTTGCAAGGACAGATGGGTCAAATAAAGGAAGTAGCAGTGGGAATGGGATCAAGGGAGCAGGAGGTAGGGTTTATGGATGCGATGAGCTCAGAGGGCTTGGGGGAAGATGGAAGAGAAACTAGAGATATGCAGATTCAGGTGTGTGGACGAGAGGAAGTCGTGGAAGCAGCAAAGGTAGCTCAACGGATGGTCTCTATCTTCATGACAAAATATATAAGCCCTTGCACTAGTTGGAGGTGAGGGTGGATGAAGCAAGGGATAGTTTGTGGTGAGAAAATAAACTGGGGTTATCTTTCAGGATGATCCTAGTGTAGCATACAGTTTTGGCAGCAGAGTGAGGCTTAGTAGAGCTTGAAGTGGTCCAGCCAGATGTGTTAATAGATGGCTAAGCCAGTGGTGCACCAGAAACGCTCAAGTCTGCAAACCTTGGACTTGAGAGAGCACAGATGGCGCCCAAACCAGGGGAAATGATTAGGATGGGGCCGTGCCAGGTGCCTTGATGCCCTCTGGAGGATTTGAAGAAAGGTACAGAAGGTAGCTGTGGGCTTATTCAAGGGGGATTCAAGCCTAGGATAGCAACAGGAGAGTAGGAAGTCAGAGGGACAGTGATAGGCTGGGTAGAGATTGGAAGGGCAAAGTGCCTGACAGGGAAGAAATGATAGGCTGGGTGACAGGAAAGGAGAAAGGGCCTGAGGTGCAGAGAGAAAAGAGAGACGTAGTAAGTGTGCTAGGCAGGTAGCGCAGGAGTCCCCCTTGTGAGTCCATCTCACTTTCAAACTGATATTCACTTCTGAGTATCGGTAAGGATGATGGTGCCTCTGGGGAGTACAGCCAGAGCCAATTCCAAGGCACCACGGGTGACTCAGCTGCACAGGGGGGAGGGACGAAGAACAAAAGAGCCCTAGTGATAGGAGATTCTATAGTTAGGGGAACAGACAGGCGTTTCTGCGGCCGCAGACATGACTCCCGAATGGTTTTGTACCTCCCTGGTGCCAGGGTCAAGGATGTCACAGAGCGGACGCAGGGCATCCTGGGGGGGAGGTGTAAACTGCTAGAGATCGTGGTCCATATCGGGACCAATGCCATAGGTAAAATGAGGGATAAGGTCCTACAGGAAGAATTCAGGGAGCTAGGAAGAAAATTAAAGGGTAGGACCTCAAAAGTAGTATCTCTGGGTTACTGCTGGTGCCAAGTGCTAATGAGTATAAGAATAGAAGACTAGAGAGGATGAACACGTGGCTGGAAAGTTGGTGTAAGAAGGAGGGCTTTAAATTCTTGAGGCATTGGGACCGCTTCTGGGGAGATGGGACCTGTACAAACTGGACGGATTGCACCTCAATAGCGCTGGGACCAATATCCTCGCGGGGAGTTTTGCTAGTGCTGTTGGGAAGAGTTTAAACTAGCTTTGCAGGGGGATGGGAACCTGAGAACGAATTCATAGAAACATAGAAAATAGGTGCAGGATCAGGCCATTCAGTCCTTCGAGCCTGCACCACCATTCAATATGATCATGGTTGATCATGCAACTTCAGTACCCCACCCCTGCCTTCTCTCCATACCCACTGATCCCTTTAGCCGTAAAGGCCATATCTGACTCCCTTTTGAATATGTCCAACGAACTGGAAACAACTTTCTGTGGCATAGAATTCCACAGGTTTACAACTCTATGGGTGAAAAAGTTTCTCCTCATCTCGGTCCTATATGGCTTACCTATCTTTAGACTGTGACCCCTGGTTCTGGACTTCCCTAACATCGGGAACATTCTTCCTGCATCTAACCTGTCCAGTCCCGTCAGAATTTTATAAGTTTCTATGAGATCCCCTCTCATTCTTGTAAATTCCAGTGAGTATAAGCCTAGCCAATCCAGCCTTTCCTCATATGTCAGTCCTGCCATCCCGGAAATCAGTCTGGTGAACCTTCGCTGCACTCCCTCAATAGCAAGCACGTCCTTCCTCAGATTAGGAGACCAAAACTGCACACAATAAAGGTGTGGTCTCACCAAGGCCCTGTACAACTGCAGTAAGACCTCCCTGCTCCGATACTCAAATCCCCTCGCTATGAAGGCCAGCATGTCATTTGCTTTCTTTACTGCCTGCTGTACCTGCATGCCTACCTTCAATGACTGATGTACCATGACACCCAGGTCTCGTTGCACTTCCCCTTTTCCTAATCTGTCACCATTCAGATGATAATTTGCCTTCCTGTTTTTGCCACCAAAGTGGATAATCTCACATTTATCCACATTATACTGCATCAGCCATGCATTTGCCCATTCACCTAACCTGTCCAAGTCCCCCTGCAGCCTCTTAGCATCCTCCTTGCAGCTCGCACTGCCACCCAGCTTAGTTTCATCTGCAAACTTGGGGATATTACATTCAATTCCTTCATCTAAATCATTAATGTATATTGTAAATAGCTGGGGTCCCAGCACTGAACCCTGCAGTACCCCACTAGTCACTGCCTGCCATTCTGTAAAGGACCCTTTATCCCGACTCTCTGCTTCCTGTCTGCCAACCAGTTCTCTATCCACGTCAATACATTACCCCCAATATCATGTGCCTTAATTTTGCAAACTAATCTCTTGTGTGGGACCTTGTCAAAAGCCTTTTGAAAGTCCAAATACACCACATCCACTGGTTCTCTCTTATTCACTCTACTAGTTACATCCTCAAAAAATTCTAGAAGATTTGTCAAGCATGATTTCCCTTTCATAAATCCATGCTGGCTTGGACCGATCCTGTCACTGCTTTCCAAATGCGCTGCTATTTCATCTTTAATAATTGATTCCAGCATTTTCCAGACCACCGATGTCAGGCTAACCGGTCTATAATTCCCTGTTTTCTCTCTCCCTCCTTTTTTTAAAAGTGGTGTTACATTAGCTACCTTCCAATCCATAGGAACTGAACCAGAGTCCATGGAATGTTGGAAAATGACCACCAATGCATCTACTATTTCTAGGGCCACTTCCTTAAGTACTCTGGGATGCAGACTATCAGGCTTTGGGGATTTATCGGCCTTCAGTCCCTTCAATTTCCCTAGCACCATTTTCTGACTAATAAGGATTTCCCTCAGTTTCCCCTTCTTGCTAGACCCTCTGTCCCCTTGTATTTTCGGGAGGTTATTTGTGTCTTCCTTCGTGAAGACAGAACCAAAGTATTTGTTCAATTGGTCTGCCATTTCCTTGTTCCCCATTATGAATTCACCTGATTCTGACTGCAAGGGACCTACATTAGTTTTTACTAATCTATTTCTCTTCACATATCTATAGAAGCGTTTGCAGTCATTTTTTATGTTCCCTGCAAACTTACTCTCGTACTCTATTTTCCCCCTACTAATTAAACCCTTAGTCCTCCTCTGCTGAATTCTAAATTTCTTCCAATCCTCAGGTTTGCTGCTTTTTCTGGCCAATTTATATGCCTTTTCCTTGGATTTAATACTATCCCTAATTTCCATTGTTAGCCACAGTTGAGCCACCTTCCCTTATTTATTCTTGCGCCACACAGGGATGTACAATTATTGTAGTTCATCCATGTGATCTTTAAATGTCTGCCATTGCCTATCCACCGTCAACCCTTTAAGTATCATTCTCCAGTCTATCCTAGCCAATTCATGTCTCATACCGTCGAAGTTTCCTTTCTTTATGTTCAGGATCCTAGTCTCTGAATTAACTGTGTCACTATCCATCTTAATGAAGAATTCTACCATATTATGGTCACTCTTCTCCAAGGGGCCCTGCATGACCAGATTGCTAATTAATCCTCTCTCATTACACAAGACCCAGTCTAGGATGGCCTGCTCTCTAGTTGGTTCCTCGACATATTGGTCTAGAAAACCAGCCCTTATACACTCCAGGAAATCCTCCTCCACAGTATTGCTACCAGTTTGGTTAGCCCAATCAATATGTAGATTAAAGTCGCCCATGATTACTGTTGTACCCTTATTGAACGCGTCCCTAATTTCCTGTTTGATGCCATCCCCAACCTCACTACTACTATTTGGTGGTCTCTACACAACTCCCACTGACGTTTTCTGCCCTTTGGTATTCTGTAGCTCCACCCATACGGATTCCACATCATCCATGCTAATGTCCTTCCTTACGATTGCGTTAATCTCCTCTTTAACCCACCTCCTTTTCCTTTCTGTCTGTCCTTTCTGAATATTGAATACCCCTGGATGTTGAGTTCCCAGCCTTGGTTACCCTGGAGCCATGTCTCCGTAATCCCAATTACATCATATCCGTTAACAGCTATCTGCGCAGTCAATTCATCCACCTTATTACGAATGCTCCTCGCATTGAGACTCATAGCCTTCACGCTTGTTTTTTTAACACTCTTTGTCCTTTTAGAATTATGTTATAATGTGGCCCTTTTTGATTTTTGCCCTTGATTTCTCTGCCCTCCACTCTTGCTTTTCTCCTTCCTACCTTTTGCTTCTGCCCCCTTTTTACTTCCCTCTGCCTCCCTGCATAGATTCCCATCTCCCCCTGCCATTTTAATTTTAACCCTCCCCAAAAGCACTAGCAAACACTCTGCCCAGGTCATCGGTTCCAGTCCTGCTCAGGTGCAGACCGTCCGGTTTGTACTGGTCCCACCTCCCCCTGAACCGGTTCCAATGTCCCAGGAATTTGAATCCCTCCCCCTTGCACCATTCCTCAAGCCACGAATTCAAAAGCGAAGGAAGTAAAGCAGAAAGCAAGAATCTAGAAAGCGAATTTGTAAGACCGAGGAAACAGGGCTTAGTATGTAGTAAGCAAGGATGGTATATACTTTAATGCAAGGAGTATAGCAAATAGTAGACACTTGGGAGTATGACATTATAATGATTACAGAAACATGGCTGAAAGAGGGGCAGGTGTGGCAAATCCTGGCTACAGGATTTTTAGACAAGATAGAGAGGGGGATAAAAAGGAGGGGGTGGGGTGGGGGGAGGGGTATCGCGGAACTGATTTTAAAAAACTATTAGTGGTGAGGAGGGATGATATGATAGAGAGATCATCAAATGAGGCCATATGTTTCGAATTGAAAAATAAAAAAGGGGCAATCACACTGCTGGGTGTGTAGAAGAGACTCCCAAACAGTGGGAAGGAGATAGCAGAGCAAGTATGTAGGCAAATTGCTGTGAAGTCCAAAAACCATAGGGGAGTAATAGTAGGGGATTTTAAATATCCAAATATTGATTGGGACAAATACAGTGTGAAGGGTATAGAGGGTGCGGAATTCTTGAAATGCATTCAAGAGAACTTTTTTAGTCAGTATGTAGCAAGCCCAGCACGAGAGGGGGTGGTCTTGGATTTAGTTTTCGGGAATTAATTGGGCAGGTTGAAGGGGTATTAGTGGGAGAGCCAGTGACCATAATTCAGTCAGATTCAAGTTGGTTATGGATAAGGACAAGAATAGACCTGGAATAAAAGTTCCGAATTGGGGAAAAGCTAATTTTGCTAAGTTCAGGAGTGATTTGGCCATCGTGGACTGGAAACAGCTACTTGTGGATAAATCAGTGTTGGAACAGGGGAGCCATTCAAGGAGGAAATCCGGAAGGTTCAGGCCAAACATATGCCCTTAAAGAAAAAGGCTGGGAAAAATAATTCTAGAGCCCCCTGGATGTCTAAGGACTTACAGGGGAAGATTAAGAAAAAAAGGGACGCTTATGTCATATACCAATGGCTAAATACTTTAGAATCTTTAGAGGAATATAGAAAGTTAAGAGGCAAAATTAAAAAGGATATTAGGAATGCTAAGAGAGAGCATGAGAAATTCTTGGCCAGTAAAATGAAGGAAAACCCTAGCATGTTCTATAAATATATTAAGAATAAGAGGGTGACTAAAGAAAGGGTAGGGCCTATTAGAGACCATGAGAGTAATCTTTGTGTGGAGGCAGAAGATGTTGGTAGGGTTCTTAACAAATACTTTGCATCTGTTTTCACAAAGGAAAGGGGCAATGCAGATACTCCTGTCGAGGAGGAGTGTGATATTCTGGATGAAATAAATATAGTGAGAGAGGAAGTATTAAGGGGTTTTGAAAGTAGCTAATTCCCCAGGCCTAGATGAAATGCATCCCAGGCTGTTGAGTGAAGTAAAAGAGGAAATAGCAGAGGCCTTGACCATCATTTTCCAGTCCTCTTTGGATCTGGGCATGGTGAAGGAGGACTGGGGGACTGCTAATGTAGTACCCTTGTTTAAACATAGAAATCTAGAAATATAGAAAATAGATGCAGGAGTAGGCCATTTGGCTTTTCGAGCCTGCACCACCATGCAATGTTCATGGCTGATCATTCCCTCAGTACCCCTTTCCTGCTTTCTCTCCATACCCCTTGATCCCTTTAGCCGTAAGGGCCATATCTAACTCCCCCTTGAATATATCCAATGAACTGGCATCAACAACTCTCTGTGGTAGAGAATTCCACAGGTTAACAACTCTCTGAGTGAAGAAGTTTCTCCTCACCTCAGTCCTAAATGGCTTACCCCTTATCCTTTGACTATGTCCCCTGGTTCTGGACTTCCCCAATATCGGGAACATTCTTCCTACATCTAACCTGTCCAGTCCCGTCAGAATTTTATGTGCTTCTATGAGATCCCCTCTCAACTGCAGTAAGACCTCCCTGTTCCTATACTCAAATCCCCTAGCTATGAAGGCCAACATACCATTTGCCTTCTTCAATGCCTGCTGAACCTGCATGCCAACTTTCAATGACTGATGTACCATGACACTCAGATCTCGCTGCACCTCCCCTTTTCCTAATCTGCCGCCATTCAGATAATATTCTGCCTACGTGTTTTTGCCACCAAGGTGGATAACCTCACATTTATCCACATTATACTGCATTTGCCCACTCACCTAACCTGTCCAAGTCACCATGCAGCTTTTTAGCATCCTCCTCACAGCTCACACTGCCACCCAGCTTAGTGTCATCTGCAAACTTGGAGATATTACACTCAATTCCCTCATCCAAATCATTAATGTATATTGTAAATAGCTGGGGTCCCAGCACTGAGTCCTGCGGTACCCCACTAGTCACTGCCTGCCATTCTGAAAAGGACCCGTTTATCCCGACTCTCTGCTTCCTGTCTGCCAACCAGTTCTCTATCCATGCCAGTACATTACCCCCAATACCATGTGCTTTGAAGAAGGGAATAATGGTTAGGCTGATTAATTACAGACCTGTCACCCTAACCTCAGTGGTGGGGAAATTATTGGAAAAAATCCTGAAAGGCAAGGATTAATTAGGGACAGTCAGCACAGATTTTTTAAGGGAAGATCGTGTTTCACTAACCTGATTGAATTTTTTGAGGAGGTAACCAAGAGGGTCGATGAGGGTAGAGAGTATGATGTAGTATATATGGATTTTAGCAAGGCTTTTGATAAGGTCCCACATGGTAGACTGGTCATGGGATACAGGGCAAAGTGGCAAGTTAGATCCAAAATTGGCTTGGAGGTAGGAAGTAAAGAGTAATGATTGATGGATGTTTTTGTGACTGGAAGGATGTTTCCAGTGGGGTTCCACAGGGCTCATGACTGGGTCCCTTGCTTTTTGTGGTATATATCAACGATTTAGATTTAAATAAACGGAGTATGATTAAGAAGTTTGCAGACGACACTAAATTTGGCTGTGTGGTTGATAATGAAGAGGAAAGTCATGGGCTGCAGGAGGATATCAATCTACTGGTCAGGTGGGCAGAGCAGTGGCAAATGGAATTTAATTCAGAAAAGTGTGAGGTGATGCACTTTGGGAGGGCTAATAAGGAAAGGGTATACACATTAAATGGTAGGCCACTTAATAGTGTAGATGAACAAAGGGACCTTGGAGTGCTTGTCCACAGATTCCTGAAAGTAGCAGGCCAGGTGCATAAGGTGGTTAAAAAGACATACGGAATGCTTGCCTTTATTGGCCGAGGCATAGAATATAAGAGCAGGGAGGTTATGCTTAAATTGTATAATACTTTGGTTAGGCCACAGCTGGAGTACTGCGTGCAGTTCTGGTCGCCGTATTATAGGAAGGATGTGATTGCACTAGAGGGGGTGCAGAGGAGATTTACTAGGATGCTGCTTGGAATGCAGAATCTTAGTTATGAGAACAGATTGGATAGGCTGGGTTTGTTCTTATTGGAACAGAGGAGGCTGAGAGGAGACCTCATCGAGGTGTACAAAATATTGAGGGGCCTGGACATAGTGGATAGTAAGGGCCTATTTCCATTGGTGGAGGGGGCTATTACAAGGGGGCATAGTTTTAAGGTGGTTGGTGGAAGGTTTAGAGGGGATTTGACGGGGGGTTTCTTTACACAGAGGGTTGTAGGGATCTGGAACTCACTGCCTGGGAGAGTGGTGGATGCAGAAACCTTCACCACTTTTAAGAGATGGTTGGATGGTCACTTAAAGTGCCATAACCTGCAGGGTTACAGACCTAGAGCTGGTAATTGGGATTAGACTGCATGACCTTTTGTTGGATGGCGTAGATATAATGGTAAATACTGCAGGGAATAGAATATAGCCAGGGTGATGATCTGGACTAGTTTCGATCGCCTGGATGGGCCGGAGAGGAATTTTCCCAGATTTTTTTCGGCCTGGGTTTTTATCTGGTTTTTGCCTCTCCCAGGAGATCACATGACTCCGGTTGGGGTGCAGTGTAGAATGTTTCAGTATAAGGGGTGTCGCAGTTGTGTGAGGCGGACTGGTTGGGCTGGGTGCTCTTTGCCTTTCCGTCATTGTTCATAGGTTTAGGGCTGCTGACCAAGGACCATGCGGCTCTTTGTCGGCTCGTGCGGACACGATGGGCCGAGATGGCCTCTTTCTGCGCTGTAGATTTCTATGTTTCTATAATAATATACTTCTCAAGCAACTGCAATACAATTAAGTGCCTAATGGTGGTGCTGTTGCACTTATGACAAATGAATTGACTTCACAATTAACATGTTGGAGACAATCGGGAGGTGAAATTCGGGGTGTTTGTGCCTCCCGTTAGCACCCCCGGGGGGCGCAAGCGACTTTTCACCCGGGCGCAGCGCCACTAACGACTCCTGCAAAATTCCGCGGGAGTTTAACGGCAGCGGCACCAGGTAGTGCCCCGCTTTGCTGCGCTGGCGATGACATGTTTTTGCCCCGGAGTGAAAATTCAGGAGCGTCCCTGAAGTTGTGCAGGGCGATGCCAGCGACAGCTTCAAGGGGTGTGTACTGGACTATAGGCCACTCGCGAGGTGAAATTTAAAGGGGAGGTGGCATTTTGAAAAAAAAATTGTGACACTTGCCTGTCGTGGCCTGCTTCATGTTGGATGGCGGGGTCTGTGCCGCGATCTTGCAGCCCGACACTCCACTCCCTGGTGGTCCAGGTGAAGACCCGCAGAGTCAGCACCTTCCTATGCGGCAGCGCTACGCGCCCCTCTGGTATTACATCTGTCACACTCATGCCCACAGAGTGAGTGGAGCATGTTGTTTTGCACACTTCTCGCTCTCGGGAAGGTAACCCGAATTTAGATTGCGGGGCGGGACTTCTGCTTTGTAAGATTTTTAAATCTCTGGCATTAAATTGACAGTGAGACTGATTCTTTTAAAATAATTTGGAATAGTTTATTAAACACACACATGCACATCTATCAGCAGACGTCAGCTATCCTACAGATCGACTTAGTTACAACAGATACAAGGTTACAATAATGATTTATAAAAAGGTATACGTCACTTTCCTCTGGCTGGCTGAGCACACGGCTTGATGTTTCGGCTGGTCTTGAGCAGGCGGTTTGCCGTGTGCTCAGGAGAGAAGGAGCAGTCTGTGCTTGGGTTTTTATATCCCTTAAGTCCATTGTTCCTCAGAAAGCCCCAGGATTGGGTCATGGTTCGAGGGCAGTTCCTTATTGGCTCTCCTCACACATGTGTATATCTGGAGGACCTGGTGTCATACCTTGATTAGGTTAAGGGCTTTCAATTAACATCTTTTCTAGTCTGGTGAGTTTCAAAGCCATGGAGACATGAACTTGGGGAAGGTATCCATTTTGTCTCTTCAAACTGCAGCCTTTCAATATAATCTACACTTTCAACATTTATACATACACAGAATCAATGTTGTCATTACCAAACACTTTTATTCTTATAAACTCCACAATTTGAGGGGGAAATATCCTTATTGACTCCTCATATGGTTTATCGCCTCAGGGCTCACATATCATAAACATTGAGGGAGTTCTGATAGCTCTGCTGTTTATGTTTCTGTGAGATGGATGACTGCTGTATAATGGGTTTTAAACTTAGAGAGAGAGAGAGAGAGAGAGAGAGAAAAGTGGATGGCCTGACTTGGTCCCCACCTTGTAAGGTGTAGGCCAAGTAGGGGATTTATTATAGTCCAATCACATCTCCAGCGGAGACTCTCCCCTTCCCGTATCTTCAGAGCACTGTCGCTTCTCAAAGCACATTGATGATTGATGATGTTCTTGAGTCATGCTGCAGCTCCCGCTTCTCCATCTTCCCTCGGCTTCGGTCGTGGCCGGTATCGTCCTGGCAATCGTGAGGATCCGTGACATGGTCTGTGGGAAGCAAGATCAGTGCAGTATTTACTCTTTGGCAGTTTTTAACTGATTAATGTGAAACCACTTTTCCCCGGTAACTAAATCAAATAAACCGCGGGGTTCAATCGATCTATAATCTTATGCGGTCCCCACCACCTGGCTCAAAGGCAACTTCTTTTTCCCATGATTTGGAATCATCACTGAGTCTTCCACCTCGTAGTCAAAGGGACGTACTTTCTTGTCAAAGTACCTTTTAATTTGTCTTTAATTCCCCAATTTGGTTGCCACAAATCGATTGATCTGATTGGTGTGATCTACCACTTGTTCCAGCCACTTAGAGCTACAGGATTTCATTGTCAGGGGACTCATCTCTATTAGTGTGAGCCGGCCTGATGTTCTCATGAGCCTCCCTGTCATGGCCTGATATGGGGAGACCTCTGTTGCTCTATGAGGTGTAGACCTCATTGCCAGTAAACATATTGGCAGCATGTTAGCCCATTGAGTGGGGTGGTCCGCGCACAATTTTTTAAACATTAACTTGAGGGTCTTGTTCCCCATTTCTACCCCCCCAGACAACTGTAATTTGTGTTTTATCCCCAACATTTCCTGCAGGTGGGTAAAAATTTTACTGGTAAAGTGTGAACCTTGATCGCTGTCCACTTGTACTGGTACTCCCCACCTACAAAACACATGATTCAATAGTGTTTTGGCTGCTGTGATTGTGGTGTTGGAGCTGCAGAAAAATGCTTCGATCCATTTAGTGAATTATTCCACCACCACTAGGGCATGCTGAAAATTGCCTTGCGCCTGTGGAAGTGGCCCACTGAAGTCTATCTGGAGGTGAGTCCATGGCCCTTGAGGTGGGGATGCCTTTGAAGCCAGGTTCGGTTAGTGGATGCGGGAGAATTGTGTTGCAGGTACGGTAGGCATTGTGCCACATATTGGTTGATTATTTCCCTCATGGAAGGCCACCAAGCTGTGGATGCTACCTTGTAGAAGATTACCAGGGCCGAATAGTGCCCTGCTGTGGGGTGGGAGTGAAAGAGGGAGAGCAGTTCCTGACGCACCTCTGGTGGAACACACACCACCGGGCAGGCGTTTGGCTTTCTTTTGAACATCAGCAACTGCTCATCTGAGTCAGGGGCAGTGGCTAGTATGGTATTGGGAGCCCAGGCTGTTGGTTGAGGAAGGGGTCTGCCTTCCTCATGCCAGGCGCTTACAACAGCATATGACCAGTATTGCTGCTGCAGGGATTTTAAATCTAGGTGATCTATTGGGGAGGCCTTGCTAACAGCATTGCAGGGCTCAACAACTATATCCACTATCTCCCCATCAATCACAGCATCCTTGGCTGCTCTGTCTGCTCAGGAATTTCCCTCACTATGTGGACCCCCTTTTCTATGGGCTGCTAACTTTTCTATGAAGCAGGGCTGGGATCGTTGTTTAAGGTATGACCAAAGCAGGTGTAACCAGGTCCCATGGACCAGGGCCTTACCGTCTAACGTACAATAGTCATTTTTGTGGTTTGGGGCAAGGAGAGCATGGTGTTTATAGCATAGGCAGTATCGGACCAAATATTCACGGGTCTATCTGAGGTTTCCTTTACAGCAGTTAGAAGTGCGGCGATTTCTGCATATTGTGAAGATTGTCTGTTGCATCTTCGCTGGATGGTTCTTTCTGGCAATACCATAGCATATCCGGTGTGAGGGGATCCTTCAATGTGATAGGAGGACCCATCGATGTAGACATCTGGGGCACCCTGTATGGGCTCTTCCTGCACAGGATGGGTCTCAAAGTTAATCAGGGATAACAGACATTCATGCGGGTCCCCCTCATAGATCAGAAATTGTGGCAGCAATGTGGTGGGTTTGAAAATACTATCAATGTCTCTTTCCATAAATTCCAATGTCTATTTGCTGAGGCGCTGCGAGGAAACTAGCGAATCTCCAGGTTTCATCAGTAGTTTTAGAGGTGTGTGTCCGCTGTGCAGGATTGTAGCCTGTAACCAAGTAAAGTGATGTACCGACCAGAAGACGTCCAGTAGGTGACGCTCGCATGTGGTATATGTCTTTTCTGCCCCCTGCAGGATTAGAGATGTATATGCAATGGGCTGTAGTCGATCAGCTCGCGGTTGGCACAGAACTGCAGTGAGGCTTTGCTCTGTGGCCCCGACCTCCAAATGGAAGGGCTGCGTGGGATCAGGAGGGATCAGACATGGGGCCTGTATCACTGCAATTTTTAGTTTTGCCATGGACTGGGTGTGAGGATCAGTCCATGCCGGGCATGTGTCATCACTGTGCAGTTTTATTAAATCATACAGGGGCTTTACACACTCTGCAAAGCCTGGGATAAAGTTCCTTTGGTACCCCACCAAACCCAAGAATGATCGTAGAGCTGTTTTAGAAGTGGGTAATGGCAGTCGCTGTATTATCTCCACCTTGTGAGAGTCAGGGGGATGATCCCTCTGGAAAAATGGACACTCCTAGAAAGGTGACCTGTTCTTTTACTAATTAAGCCTTATGGGGATTCACATAGAAACATAGAAACATAGAAAATAGGTGCAGGTGTAGGCCATTCGGCCCTTCGAGCCTGCACTGCCATTCAATGAGTTCATGGCTGAACATGCAACTTCAGTACCCCATTCCTGCTTTCTCGCCATACCCCTTGATCCCCCTAGTAGTAAGCACTACATCTAACTCCTTTTTTAATATAATAGAAACATAGAAACACCTTTAGTCCCGCCTGAGCCAACAATATCAAAAGTTTGTGCAAAAGGGACAGATGCTCCTCCATGCTGTCGGTTGCCAGCAGTGTGTCGTCTACGTACTGCAGCAAGCAGGTAGTACGGAAAAAGTCATTTAAAATTGCAGCCATTCTTTTGTGGAATATCGTGATGGCATTGTGGAACCCCTGAGGCAAGCATGTCCAGGTGTAGCTCTGGTCCTTAAATGTGAATGCAAATTTGTACTGGTCTTCCCCTTTAACAGGGATAATCCAGAATCCATTGGCGATGTCGAGGGTCGAGAAGTACTTGGAACCAGCAGGAATTTGAGATAATATGGTGGGAGTTTCTCTTACTACCGGTGAGCAGGCTGGTATTACAGAATTTAACTTTCTGTAATCAATAGTCAGTCGCCAGCTACTATCAGGCTTTTTAACTGGCCATGTGGGTGAATTGGTTGTGGAAATGCCTGTCCTAACAACACTCTGCTCGACTAGGGATTTTATGGTGTCTCGGATGTAAGGGTGACTCTCCCTTGGGATGGGGTACTGTTTAGTGAAGGAGTGGGGGAGGTTTCTCAATAGATTCCTTGCCTGCCATTTTTCCACAATCATGCTTGCATGTGGCAAACACTGCTAGGTGTTCCTGAATTAGTTTTGCCACAGTTTCATTTTCGCTCCCCAGTGGGTCATACTCAGATGGATTTTTAATCGCAAAAACCAAGTGAGCATCTGAAATTTCTATCACTTCTGCCTTATCTCTCAATCCCATCGAAACACAGTCCTGATTATAATCTATCACTGTGCCATACTGATCCAACACATCAGTCCCTACAATTCCCCTTCCGTCGGGGGTGGTTATCAGCATCGGCACTGGAACCTTACAGGTGAGGCCTCCCAACTGAAGTTCAGTGGTTGTATCACCGTTAAACCCTTTTAAGGGTCATACAACCCTTGCCCGCCGCTGCATTGTGTTCAGGGTATGGGGTGTGGATGATGGTAACGACTGAGCCAGTATTGATAAGCATAATCTGCTGCCTGCCCCCTTTTAAGACAACAAGGACTACTGGTCTCCCGCTATCATCACGTTGGAACCCCACTTCTGACCAATCTTTGGGGGCCGAACCCGGTCATAAGGTCGATCCTTGAATGGGTCTCTCTAATGAGTGTGCATCGGCGAGTGTGCGCACCAGTAAATGATTTTGCATCCTCCCCGTGGCAATTTCGGTTTGTATGTCCAAATTGGTCCAATTGTTGATCTGTCCCAGAGGGCTTGGATTCGTCCTTCTTTAGAAGGGTTATTAACTGAGCTAATTGTTTGATCCCAGAGGGTTTGGGTTCAGCCCTCGGGAGGTATCTATGCTTTGCATCATGGTTCAGTGCCGCTCTGGGTCTGTTGCAATCTTTTGCTCGGTGGCCAACCTTCTTACAATTAAAGCACTGTCCCTTAAAGGGGTAGTTTCGAGATCCCTCCACCATTGACACTAGTTTATTTGCAGTGGGTAGTGACTTCACCTTTAACTGGTCTTTTACCATCTCCAAGGCTATTTGAGCACTGGTCTCTATATCTGTCCACTGATTGGTGGGCCTCATGGCTATGCCCAGAGTGGTTTTAACTAAAGAATGGAGTTGGGTCAGGAACATCGATTTAAATTGTTCCTGATTCTTTCCTACTGTAACATTTGCGGGCGCCTGGTTCTGCGTACGTTGATAGATATTGTATAGGCGATTACTGAAGGCTTTAGGGGTCTCTTCTGGGCGCTGCTTGGTCTGATTAAGCAGAGCCACTAAGTTCAAGTTTTGGATCTGTAAATGGTTTAGGATTTCGGTCATGAGTGCATCGGCCGCTGTGCCAAGCTGGAGGACTGCGTCTGGCAGATTATCTTTTAGGGAAATGGAACAGGCCAAGAGGAGGACTCATGCTAAGTCTCTCTCTTCCAACTCTGGGTGACCCCTCCTTGAAATTTGTCCACCTCCTATTAACCCAGTGGGTCATCCCCATCATTAATGGGCCCGTGGCTACATGCCGTGGCGTCAGCACCAGATATGGGCCGTGAGTTGATTTGGTTACTGGTGACGTGACCGTGCGTATTACGTTGTAAAGAAGTGGTTACTATGGCTACGGTTGGCTCTTGTGTCTCCAAGGTATCCCATGCTACACCACTCTCCTGGGGACTATACCGTCTTCCTCTTCCCAATCTATCTTCCCCATGTCCCATTCTGCTGTCTCTGTTATGGCTCACCATGTTACTGTGGATACCAGGGCCTTCTGCTCCCCTAACTTACTTTTTAGCCTCCCTATTTCTAGTTGGCACTGGGAGTGATCTGCCTCCCTATGTGGCTTCTTAATTACTTCCCTTAATGCTCCCCTAGCATCTTCTATCTCTTGCTGGAGCCCCAAGTTTTCCAATTTATATTTTTTCAACTCTAATTTGTTTTCATTTGCTTTAACGATGGCTGCTGTGGCATTTAAATTTGAGAGGCTTTGTTGTTGTAGCAATGAAGCTGCCTGTTCGGCCCCTCTTTCTAATTGCCTAATACTGTGGTTTAATTGTAAAATTTCTTGTCTTAAATGCTGCATTTCTCCCTCTTTTAACTGCTTCACAAGTTGGAGGCCTTCTTCCTTTTGTTGTTTTATACCCTGATTCTCTCTATTTTAGTTGAATCTCTTTTACTTGCAATTCTTTTAAATCCTGTATCTCTTTTGCCCTTTGTTCTTTTAAATCTTGAATCACTTTGGCATCCTGCCTCATTAATTCTTCAGCTCTCTGGGCACAATAAAGTGCACTGAATGCCAAGAGACCATTTATCCGTTTTCGCCTTAGCTCTCTCTGATCTACTTTCTCCTGGATAAATGCCACGAGCTCCCCAAAGGACACATGTCGGCCCTTATGGAAGTACAGTGCCCGTGCCTGTGACTCCAATGTCCGCTATGGATACCGTTTTGGATAACTTCTCCTGATATACTATCTCAACATTTCTTTTTGTTGGCTTTCTGTTCATGACCGATCCCTTTATCCTGTGTCTTTTGAATTTAACTACTAGTGGGTCCCCACTTAAACAGTTACAACTATCGAGAACACTGCTCCTTAAGACGTAACTCTCCCGATCCGTTTATAGTTTATACTTCGCAACATAGGTTAGAATCGCAACTCCCGAAATTTCCAATTGTTCAAAAGAATCAAAAGCTGTCTCGCCAGATCCCGGATGAGCCCCCAACTTGTAAGATTTCTAAATCTCTGGCATTAAATTGACAGCGGGTCTGATTCTTTTAAAACAATTTGGAATAGTTTATTAAACACACACATGCACATCTATCAGCAGTCGTCAGCTATCCTACAGATCGACTTAGTTACAACAGATACAAGGTTACAATAATGATTTATAAAAAGGTATACGTCACTTTCCTCTGGCTGGCTGAGCACACGGCTTGATGTTTCAGCTGGTCTTGAGCGGGTGGTTTGCCGTGTGCTCAGGAGAGAAGGAGCAGTCTGTGCTTGGGTTTTTATATCCCTTAAGTCCATTGTTCCTCAGAAAGCCCCAGGATTGGGTCATGGTTCGAGGGCAGTTCCTTATTGGCTCTCCTCACACATGTGTATATCTGGAGGACCTGGTGCCATACCTTGATTAGGTTAAGGGCTTTCAATTAACATCTTTTCTAGTCTGGTGAGTTTCAAAGCCATGGAGACATGAACTTGGAGAAGGTATCCATTTTGTCTCTTCAAACTGCAGCCTTTCAATATAATCTACACTTTCAACATTTATACATGCACAGAATCAATTTTGTCATTACCAAACACTTTTATTCTTACAGCATCTGGCGCAGGAAATCCCGCCTCACAGCTGTTACTGCCCCCAAATGGTGCGCTACGCAATTTCCCCCCCTTAAGAGTCTAGTGTCTTCCTCCAACAGTGTTGAATAACTTCAAATCTGGGGGTGCTGGAGCTATTTTACTCGTTAGCCGATATTCTTTTCCACTGAACTTAAATCCCACCTACACAAAATCTTGGCAGCAGGAAAGAAGATTAAAAAACCTCGAAGTCTGTTGGGTAAGTGCAATGTCCAGAGTAGCAATGACCCACACAGACCAGATTTCCTCTCTTATCTTTGCTGTTATGACCAATCAAGGATTGGTAAACCACTATACATGACCTCAACATCTCCTGAGCTAGAGGAGTAAAATCACCCAACGATACTACTTTGATCACTCTCCCGTATCCTTCGCTAGAAAGTGGGTGTGTGGAAGTCAGACGAGGAGAGGATTGGGTTTGATTGTGATAGATGACCTGCTGATGTGGATTATCTAACCTTACTCACAAAGACGACTGGCCACTTTGGTGACATACGTAGGGCCACCAGCACCAATGGCACTGTCAGTTATCACAGTCTGGAAGGAATATTTTAAAGAATTTTAACTTGGTGACATGAAAATTGTGGTCTGCTTGATCCCAGATTATTTTCTCAGATGGGAGGCAACCATTTTCTATGTATTTTGCTGGTATGCTTGGTAGTTAAGCAATGCCTCAATTTCAGAATTCTCATCCTAGTTTTCAAATCCCTCCATGGCCTCGCTCCTCCCTATCTCTGTAATCTCCTCCAGGCCCATATCCCAGCCCCCTGAGATGTCTGTGGTCCTCTAATTCTGCCCTCTTGAGCATCCCTGATTATAATCGCTCAACCATTGGTGGCTGTGCCTTCAGTTGCCTAGGCCCTAAGCTGTGGAATTCTCTGCCTCTCTACTTCTCTTTCCTCCTTCAAGACACTCCTTAAAACCTACCTCTTTAATCAAGCTTTTGGTCACCTGCCCTAATTTCTCTTTATGTGGCTCGGTGTCAAAAATGCTGTCTCATAATACTTCTGTGAAGTGCCTTGGGACATTTCAATACGTTAAAGGTGCTTTATAAATACATGTTGTTGTTGTTCTAACTTAATTACCAACAAATAGTAATCACCAACAAATAGTTTTGCAGGTGGTCAATTCATGTCCCATCAGTGTTCACTGTAATGCTACCTTTACAGAATAATCCCTCTGCATCCTGTCCGACAGCACAAGGCAGAACCACTCTCCCTGTCTGCAGTCCAGTCTTTCGCAACCTTTTGGTGTTTGTCTACCTGTACAGTGTCCTGTTTCGAAAACCCAGACTGACTTCCTTGGTGTCTGTTCTACTCTTAAAAACATTTCATTCTGTACCAACAAGCCTGTCCTTCTTGCAAACCAACAGGATCAAAGGGTTTACAACACGTTTTTCCGAATACTCAAATTAACAAATCACCTTTTTCTCCCCTTGTCCAATCTCTTCCCATCTACATCCGCAACTCTTCTGTCACTTTTAAGTTTCCAGTTTCTTGGCCCCCAACCGTATCCTTTTCACTCCACACCTCCATTCCCCCACCAGGACGGCCGAGGGTGCTCCGCTTCTTCCTTGAACAGAGGCTCAACGAGTCCTCATTCACCACTACCCTCCTCTGCCTGGCTGAACTTGTTCTCACATTGAACAACTTCTCCTTTGACTCCACTCACTTCGTCGTCCAAATTAAAAGTGGTGCTATGGGAACCCGCATAGGTCCTAGCTATGTCTGTGGTTTCATGCGTTATGTGGAACATTTATAGTTCCAGTCCTACTCAGGTTCCCTCTCTCACCTCTTTTTCCGGTACATTGATGACTGTATAGGTGCTGTTTTCTGCTCTTGCCCTGAGCTAGAAAATTTCATTCACTTTTCTTCCAATTTCCACCCTTCCCTCACCTTCACATGATCCATCTCTGACTCTTCCCTTCCTCGACTTCTCAATCTCCATTTCTGGGGATAGGCTAGCGACAAACATTCACTATAAGTCCACTGACTCCCATAGGGACTATACTTTCACCCACTCCACTTCCTGCAAGGACTCCATTCCATTCTCCCAGTTTCTCCATCCCTGTCGCATCTGTTCTGACGATGCCACCTTCCACACTAATGCTTCCAATGTCTTTTTTTTCCTCAACCGAGGATTCCCCTCTATCGTGGTTGACATGGCCCCCGAACCGTGTCCGTTCTATTTCCAGCACTTCTGCTCTCACCCCTTCCCCTCCCTCAACCAAGATGAGGGTCTCCTTGTCCTCACCTTTCACCCCACCAGCCCCCACATTCAACAGATCATCATCCAGTTCCGTCACCTCCAGCACGATCCCACCAACCACATCTCCCCACCCACCTCACCTTTCAGCATTCCGAAGGGACCATTCCCTCTGCGACACCTTGGTCCCATCCTCAATTACCCACAACACCCCCTCTCCTTCTCTCAGCACCTTCCCATCCATTCGCAGATGTACCACCTTTTACCTCCTCCCTTCCCACTGTCCAGGGTCCCAAACTCTCCTTTCAGGTGACACAGCGATTTATTTGAACTTCTTTCAATTTAGTATACTGAATCCGCTGCTCGCGCTGCGGTCTCCTCTACACTGGGGGGACCAAATGCAGATTAGGTGACCGCTTTGCGGAACACCTCAGTTCAGTCCGCAAGCGTGGTTCTGAGCTTCTTGTCCGGTCACTTTAATTATCCACTCCACTCCCACTCTGATCTCGGCCTCTTACACTGTTGCAATGAAGCTTAACGTAATCTCGAGGAGTAACGCCTCATCTTTTGATTAGGTATTTTACAGCTTTCTGGATCCATATTGAGTTCAACAATTTCAGGCCATAACCTCTGCCCCAATTTTTTCAGATAGCAGCTGTTGATGATTCTGCCATTCCCATTTACACCTCTTCTAGACCCATCTTTTGTTTCTTTACTTGTTCCGTTACAATCCCCTTTTACTTTGTACAATCATACCTTTTGACATTTAATCACTCCTGCCTTCCACTCTATCACAGACTTTCCCTTTTGTTCTTTCCTCCCCTCCCTTCCCTGCCTCGCTTAAAATATATATTACATCTTTAACTTTTTCCAGTTTTGATGAAAGGTTATCCAACTGAAAAAGACCACCAAAGGAAAAACCAGGCAAATCTTCGGTGGAACAATCTGGCTCAGTAATCTAGAGGGGCTGACCCAAGGCTAAAATATCCCCTTGTGAATGTCTTCCTTCTATTTGATGTTATCTACTACAATTAAACTTGCCATACAATAATCATTGGAAAAGATAATTTTCTTGTAATTTCCTGCATCAGTGCATGCATAAGCAATGCTTGATTGTGACACCCCATTTCTGTGTTGCTGATCCCAGCAACATGCCTTCATGCTAAATTCAAAGTTCTTTCATCAGTGGGATTAACTGAATGATAGACATGTATGGAGCACACTTAATTAATTTTACCCTTGCTGCATGCTTGAGATTCACTCATTACTGATTTAATTATTATTGTATTCATGGTACTCTTGGAAAAACACTTCTGTCACTTTAAATTCCAAATAGATACTGGGAAACCGGTCCACATGAATAATTGTGTTATTTTCTGTATTGCCATTCCTTGGCATTTTTCAGTAACAGTAAATCTATGGTCTCATGTCTAGAAAGCCATTCATTACCAGTGTCAATATAGTTCCTAGTACTTCTTAATCTCCCAAAATTTCATTCTTGTGAAATATTCAAGGCATAAATTTTATTTTCCATTAAGTCTGGGTTTTAGTCAAATTTTATCTCCATCTCTCCTGCAATTATACAAAATTATTTCTCTTTTGTAATTTTAACCAAAACTTCATTGCAGATGAAACAAAACTTGGAAGTATGGTGAACAGTGAGAATAGAGATAAGACTTCAAAGAGGACGTAGACAAGAGTAGTGGAATGGGTGAACACGTGATAGATGAAATTTAACAGAAAAGTGCGAAGTGATACATTTTGGTCGGAAGAACGAGGAGAGGCAATTTAAACTAAAGGGTACAATTATAAAGGGGGAAGGAAGTTATGTTCAACCTTTATAAAACACTGGTTCAGCCTCAACTGCAGTACTGTGTCCAATGGGACACCACTCTTTAGAAAGTATGTGAAGGCTTTAGAGAGGACGCAGAAAAGATTGACAAGAATGATTCCAGGGATGAGGGACTCCACTTACGTGAATAGACTGGGGTTGCTCTTAAAGCAGAGAAGGTTGAGAGGAGATTTGATTAGTGGTGTTCATAATCACGAGGGATCCAGACATAGTAGATAGAGATAGACTGTTCCCATTGGCAGAAGGGTCGAGAACCAGAGGACACAGATTTAAGTGATTGGCAGAAGAACCAAAGGCGAAATGAGGGAAAACTTTTTTTACGCAGCGACTAGTTAGGATCTGGAATTCATTGCGTGAAAGGGTGCTGGGGCAGATTCAATTGTGTCTTTCAAAAGGGAATTGGATAAGTGCCAGAAGAAAAATAATTTGCAGGGCTACGTGGGGAAAGGGCAGGGGAATATGACTAGCTGAAGTGCTCTTGGAGAAGTTAAGTAGTTTGCAGACGCCACTAAAATTGGCTGTGATTGATAATGAAGAGGAAGGTCATGGGCTGCAGGAGGATATCAATCTAGTGGTTAGATGGGCAGAGCAATGGCAAATTGAATTTAATTCAGAGAAGTGTGAGGTGATGCACTTTGGGAGGGCTAATAAGGAAAGGGTATACACATTAAATGGTAGGCCACTTAATAGTGTAGATGAACAAAGGGACCTTGGCGTGCTTGTCCACAGATCCCTGAAAGTAGCAGGCCAGGTGGATAAGGTGGTTAAGAAGGCATACAGAATACTTGCCTTTATTGGCTGTGGCATAGAATATAAGAGGGGAGGTTATGCGTAAATTGTATAATACTTTGGTTAGGCCATAGCTGGAGTATTGCGTGCAGTTCTGGTCACCGTATTTTAGGAAGGACGTGATTGCACTAGGAGAGGGTGCAAAGGAGATTTACTAGGATGCTGCCTGGAATGGAGAATCTTAGTTATGAGAACAGATTGGGTAGGCTGGGTTTGTTGGAACAGAGGAGGTTGAGGAGATCCTCATTGAGGTGTACAAAATATTGAAGGCTCTGGACATAGTGGATAGTAAGGGTCTATTTCCATTGGTGGAGGGATCTATTACAAGGGGGCATAGTTTTAAGGTGGTTGGTAGAAGATTTAGAGGGGATTTGGGGGGGGGGCTTCTTTACACAGAGGGTTCTGCGAATCTGGAACTCGTTGCCTGGAAGAGTGGTGGATGCAGAAACCCTCAGCACTTTTAAGAGTTGGTTGGATGGGCATTTAAAGTGCAGTAACCTGCAGGGTTACAGACCTAGAGCTGGTAATTGGGATTAGACCAGATGACCTTTTGTTGGACGGAGTAGATATAATGGTAAGTACTGCAGGGAATAGAATACGGTCAGGGTGATCTCCTAGACTAGTTTTGATCGCCTGGATGGGTCAGAGAGGAATTTTCCCAGATTTTTTTCTTCTTAAATTGGCCTGGATTTTTATCTGGTTTGGTGCTCTTTGCCTTTCCGTCATTGTTCATAGGTTTATATGTAACCTTTAGGGCTACTGATCAAGGGCTGTGTGGCTCTTTGTCGGCCGGCGCGGACACGATGGGCCGGAATGGCCTCCTTCTGCGCTGTAACTTTCTATGTTTCTAGAATCGACATGGGCTTGACAGGCCAAATGGCGGCCTCCTGTGCTATAACCATTCTATAATTTAGTGTCTTTCTGTTCCACTGCTTCTTGTCCCTTGTCAAAATTCTCTCCCAACTTCTGCACATCCTCCTGTCCATCCCTTTCCATGCTGATGACAGATTTAGCTCTCCGTGTCGCAAAAGCTAACTTTTGACTCAGTTTCTCCTCCCACTCTAATCTCAATCATCTTGCTCCCCTCCATTCAAGGATGGTTGTGTGGCCTCTGCGTCAAGAGGCTGATCATCTTGACCTGGCTAAGTGGCCAGGAAGAGCAGCCGGTTAGTACTTCTGACTCCCACAAACACAAGATACTGATCTAATTGAATGGTGGAACATACGTCAGCAGCAACACCAGGCGTACCTAAAGGCATATCGTGGCTGCCGTGTCTAACATCAGATCAAAGCTCTGGCACCCTATCCACCACCTTCAACATTCACTTCTTCCACTACCGGCATACCGTGGCTGCCACGTCTACCATCAATAAGATGCACTGCAGCAACTCACCACGGCTTCTTCGGCGGCATCTCCCAAACCCGCGACTTCTACCACCTAGAACAAGGGCAGCAGGCGCATGGGAGCACCATCGCCTACAAGTTCCCATCCAAGTTACGCACCATCCTGACTTGGAAATATATCGCCGTTCCTTCGTCACTGGGTCAAAACCTGGAACTCCCTCCCAAACAGCCTGTGGGAGTACCTTCAACAGTTCAAGGTGGTGGCTTCTCAAGGACAATAAATGCTGGCTTTGTCAGTGCCGCCCACATCCCAGAACGAGTAAAAAAAAAGGCTCGAGTGGCCTAATGGCTTACTCCTGTTCCTAATTCCATATTTAATACGGTTCAGTAGTAGCAATCTGGCCTCAGAGTCAGAAGCTTCGGAGTGCAAGTCCCACGTCAGAGATTTGAGCACATATTCCAGGCTGGCACTTCAGTGTAGTACTGAGGAAATGCGACATTGTTGGATGCCATGTGACTGCACTTCAATAGTATTTCATTGGTTGTAAAGCACTCAGATGTCAGGGTCGTGAATAACGCTATATAAATCAATGTCTTTATTAATTTAACTGATTCAGACTACCACAAGACTCCACAGCATGCACTTAGTTTGCTCTGTTTTGTGAAAATTGTCCTATTTTCCCAATGTTTCTGCGCAATGTGCAAGTAAATTAGGAAATTTACCTTCCAAGTGTTATCTTTGTTGCATTTTCCATCCTCTGGACCCCAACATTGTCCTCAAGATACATTCCCCCAAAATACCCATCTAGAGTTTTTTTTTTTAAAACCACCAACCAATGTTTTTCTTCTTTTTGCTTGCTATACCCTCCTATGTAGGACCTATTTCCCTTCGTGATCCTGTATAACTTTAGAAAGTATGTTATCTCAACTCAACCACCAGTTTGAAAGTACTGGCCTAATCCATAATTGGCAGCATCTTATTCCATTGTTTATGTACCCCTGGAACTGTGCACTTGAACACTTGAGATACTCAAGGCAATGACAGGTCATCTGCCAAAGCTGTTGACAGCATCTGGTAAAACTGGTTCTCATCACATCGCTTCCTACCACAGCTATCTAGTTTGCCCTCTTTTTTTGCTGCCAACTCCAGGGTTCTCCAGGATTCTGTCCATTCTCATAACCTCCTCCACTCATCATTCAATCCTATCCATTGTTTTGTTGAACCCATTCTGCATTCATCTACTTCCTGAGGATCACACCCCCAGTGCACTCAACCTCTTTCAGCAGCACTGGCCGAATCACATCAACTTCCTCCATGCCCTTCAATTGAGCCATGAAAATAATTTAATCTGTGTGCGTCTCACGTCCAATAAACTGCTGAAACCAGTTGTCTGAATAACATAAGAAATAGGAACAGGAGCCTCGAGCCTGCTCCGCCATTCAGTAAGATCATGGAATATCTGATCGTGGACTCTGCTCTACTTCCCCGCCCGCTCCACATAACCCCTTATCGTTTATTTCTGTCTTAAATTTATTCAATGTCCCAGCTTCCACAGCTCCGAGGCAGTGAATTCCACAGATTTACAACCCTCAGAAGAAATTCCTCATCTGTTTTAAATGGGCAGCTCCTTATTCTAAGATCATGCCCTCTGGTTCTAGTCTCCCTTATCAGTGGAAACATCCTCTCTGCATCCACCTTGTCAAGCCCCCTCATAATCTTATGTTTCGATAAGATCGCCTCTCATTCTTCTGAATTCCAATGAGTAGAGGCCCAACCTAGTGAACCTTCTCTGAACTGCCTCCAAAGTATATCCTTTCATAAATATGGAAACCAAAACTGCATGCAGTATTCCAGGTGTGGCCTCACCAATACCTTGTATAGCTGTTGCAAGACTTCTCTGCTTTTATACTCCATCCCCTTTGCAATAAAGGCCAAGATACCATTGGCCTTCCTGAACACTTGCTGTACCTGCATACTATCCTTTTGTGTTTCATGCACAAGTACCCCCAGATCCTGCTGTACTGTGGCACTTTGCCATCTTTCTCTATTTAAATAATGCCCCACCCGCAAGTTCACCACCCAACATTGTTGGCCTCACAATTTCCTCTTCCCTACTACTAAAGCAGCCTCTCAAAAAGAGCTTTGGTTTACTTTCATACCTAAAACTTTTTCTCTTACTAACCCAATGCTCGATTAAGCTCAGGTCTGCCCAAGACTTCAAGACTGTTGCCAGATTTGAAGACTTTTCTTGCACCCCTCGCTCCTGGACAGAGTACATGGAAAAAGTCTGTAATTTGGTAGGCAATCCCCGTCAGATACATACAATCTTCCTAGTCTACATTGATACTACTATGAGAAGTGTCCCTCTGTACTTCTTCCTTGTAAGCGCCAAATGTGCAATTCTATTTACTGCAATCACACCGTCTCCTACTCACAGGACCACAAATGTTTTACTTTCATTAGTCTTTTTTTAAAAAAAACACAATTGTCAAGACTTTTCAAACCCAAGCTCAGAATTACACAAGCTAGATTCATCTAGTCTCCTCATTCTTTTCAGTCTTAATTCTGATCTGTCCCATGGGCTTCAATTCTACAACTTGGTTTCTTAATAAAAACAAAAGCAGCCAACAATCGCAATTTCTATCATTCTGCTTGGAGTATATTTGTTGTTACAGACTAACGCAACGGTCCAGTTGCACAAGTACGCTCCAAACAGGTTTTCTAGAGATCACAAATAATTCCTATTACACCATGTAAATATCATAGGTTTGCAATTGTATGTTTACTGTAACATTTATCTCTTTCCTATGGAGCAAAAATAAGACTAGCATGAACAAACCAAAGTAGCAAAAAGGAACAAAACAAGTAATTACGTTTTTTTTTAAAAGAAGTACAAATTAAAGGCAAAATCAACTATTTAAAAAAAAAGAGTTCTCCTAGTGCTTACTACCAAAAATATGGTTTGTAACAGTGAATATAAAAAATTCGAAGTTAAGGCGATTAAGCTTACCTATACAATGAAATAGGTGTTTAAAATGTCTGCGTCAATGTAAGAAGCCTCAGCCTGGAGTTCATGGGGATTCTTACTGAGATGCACACCAGTTGGTAGGGTATGCCTACAACTCTTTTCCTTTAAGTGATTAACACAGCAGGACTTGCTATTTGGAAAGCTCCTGTACGCCTCTTTAGAACAGAATCATAGATTTATGGTACAGAAGGAGACCATTCGGCCCATCGTGTCTGTGCCGGCTAAAAAAAGAGCAATTCCTACTTTCCAGCTCTTGGCCTATAGATTATGGCACTTCAGGTGCATATCCAAGTACTTAAAAAAAAAAATGGAGGTTTCTACCTCTACCATCCGTTCAAGCAGCGAGTTCCAGATCACCATCCTCTGGGTGAAAGTAGTTCTCAATTCCCCTCTAATCCTTCTACCAATTATTTTAAATCTATGTCCCCTTGTTATTGACTTCTCTGCTAAGGGAAAGAAATTGACCCCCTCTGCTAAGGGAAATAAGTCCTTCCTATCCACTCTAACTAGGCTCCTCATAATTTTACACATTTCAATTAAGTCTCTCCACAGCCTCCTGTTCCAAATAAAACAACCTCAGCCTAACAAATCACTCGTCAGCTAAATTTCTCCAGTCCTATAATATTCTTTTAAATCTCTTCTGTATCCTCTCTCGTGCAATCACATATTTCCCGTTGTGGTGACCAGAACTGTAAACTCTAGCTGTGGCCGAGGAGTTTAATACAGTTCAATCATAATCACCGTGCTCTTGTATTCTATGCCTCGACTAATAAAGTATCCCGTATGCCTTTTTAAAGCACCATATCTACCCATCCTGCTACCTTCAGGACTCTGGACATGCACTCCAAGGTCTCTCTAGTCCTCTACACCTCAGTATCCTACCATATATTATGTATTCTCGTGTCTGGTTAGCCCACTCCAAATGCAATACTTTACACTTCTCTGGATTGAATTTCATTTGCCATTTTTCTGCCCACCTATCAATTGATATCTTCTTGCAGTCTACAGCTTTCTTCCTCAATATCAACCACATGGCCAATTTTTGTATCATCTGCAAACTTCTTAATCATGTCCCTTCATTGATCTATACCACAAAAAGCAAGGGACCTAGTACTGAGCCCTGCTGAACTCGACTGGAAACAGCCTTCCAGTCAACCATTACCCTTTGCTTCCTGCCACCATGCCAATTTTGGATGCATCTTGGGCTTTTACTTTTCTGACCAGTCTGCCACGTGGGACCTGATCAAAAGCCTTGCTAAAATCCATGTAGACAACATCAAACACTATCCTCATTAACCCATTACTTCCTCAAAGAATTCAATGAAGTTAGTCAGGCATGACCTACCCATAATAAATCCATGCTGACTGTGCCTTTCTAAAATGATGATTAATACTGTCCCTCAGAATTTTTCCAATAATTTGCCTGACTGGCCTGTAATTATTTGGTTTATCCCTTATTTGACAACGATTTCAAATAGAAAGTTTTTGCAGACAAAACTTGTGTTTAGAAGCAGGTATTGTAATTTGATTTTTTTTGTATTAAACATTAAAGCCATGGGAGGCCACAAACTACTTTAAGTATCTGAAAAACAAAAAAAAAGGTATACTATATACTAGCTGATCTCTCAGATACAGTTGGCAAATATAATAAAACCACACACAGATCCAGCCAAGAACCGGAGCAGTTTTTTTTTAATATAAATGGCAGCTGTTGTAACATTTGGAATACATTACAAAATGTAATGTTTATACTTGGACAATCATTGCTCATATCCATAGTACCAGTCCTGGAAGCACTGTACTATTACACATTTAAATAGCTCAGAACTGTTGCAAAAATATTTGACAAATGAGGAAAGATAACTATTTGTTTTGTTTTTCCTGTTATATATTTCTTGGCATTTGCTGAACAGTAAAGAGCCGCTTCCCTGTATGCAGAGGTTTTTTTAAAAAAAACTAGTAACTTACCCCACACAGTATGCGAGAATGCTTGTTTTCCAGTAACCAATCCAAACAAACTTCCTGCAACATCCCTTGAGGGGATCTTACAAACTTCTTTCCAAATTCTCTCAGCGAAGATGTGCACTACGTCCCGTTTGAAACAGAAGACCTGACCCATGAGCAATGCTAGTTCATTTTTAACAATTTAACTTTTCACTTAAAGATCAACACAAAGCAATTTATATATTGCATATGGCTGCAATTGGTTTTAAAAGAAAATGCAACACAATCTCAGGACCACTTGGGAAGTAAAAAAAGTACTTAAAAGTTACCCTTCCTCTTGAACACATTCTGCCTTATAACAATCATATTATGTTTTACACGAGCAGAATAAAAATTAAATGAAGTTGCCATGACTAATAAAAAGATGCAAATGCATTCAATATCTCATACAAAACTCTTGAGCAGTTAAAAACAGAAAATTTATTTCCAAAGTCAACCTACAGTACTTACAATTTAAACTGAACAGAGATTATGACCTGTTTCACCTGGGGCTGCGCATCCTTTTCCACCCTGAATATCATTACCTGCACTTGAGAATTCCAAAGACTCCATTGACTTATCATTTGTAGTATCGTGGAAAAGCTGAGAAAGATCAGAATTCAGTTGCACAGGAAACCACGATCTCCTTTAGTGTTCTATGTATAAATCTTACTGTAGGTTTATCCTGCTTATGTTTTCCTATTCATTGCTTAGTGAAAAACAACAGTTTCTCAGACTGGATTTAAAGCAGTTAGGACAATCACAATGCTCTGCAAATCACTTTCTAACAAGTGCTTGCTTCAGGACCACAACTTTATTGTTGGCCTTTATCTAGTACATGGGATGTACATATTAACAGGTGTTAATAAAAGGTCAGTGCCTGCACAATACATTCTACTAATGGAACAGAGCATTGTTTTTTGCATAACACAACTGAAACAGGCGCTAATAGAAATTACATCAGACTTTAGCATCCGGCAGTACATTTCAAAAAATAAACATTGTGACTAAAACGGGTTTAAGTTGATTAACGCCATTGAATCACGGTACTATAATTTTGATACTACATGATTTCATTACAGTTATACAATACAATTATACAAAATGTGTTAACATCAAAGAATACAACCAAATTAAGATAGCAAACTAAAAAAACTATCTCAAAACTTTATACAGGAAATAACTCTGAAATATGCATGTAGTACAGTTACTGCCAATTCTATGATTTTAAAGAAACTATTACAAGCAAAAAATTCAAACTCCAAAAGAAATCACATAGCATCTGCATTACTAGCATATCCAAATGAGTGTACAATATGCACACCTGGAAAATACAAAATTAAAAATGTGAATTGCTCTAAGCATTGGGAGAGTGTCATATTTATATGAATGCTGAAATAAGTCCAATTTTTAAGCACTGTCAGGTAAAGAACTGACTGATAAATGCAAGTTCATCAGGGCTTTTTTTTTCCCAGAGTAATGTGTTGGTTAGAAAACACCAAGGTGTTATTGAAACAGGAATACAGGACAAAAACAGGAAGAGCATCCTAGCATCATCATCTCCAACCTTTTGACTACTTTATCAAAACAAGTCTTTTTTTTGTTATGCAAGAGTTATTTAAAATTCTTCTCTAGAAATATACAAAGGGAAGGTCAACATTATGCCCCAATGTGGACATATAATGCCCTGTTAAGGGCTAGGTTCTTCCCTCCTGGTGAAATCTACTGGTTGTTTTTGGCCTTGGCATGTGTTAAGATGTGAGACTTCAGATTAGTTGATTGGGCAAACTTCTTATTACATCCATCGAAAGGACAAACATAGGGCCTGTCGCCAGTATGGATTCGTACATGAGTGCGCAAATTGAAGTCCAGTGAGAAGCGTTTTCCACATCCTTCAAATGTACACTGGTTCAAAACAGAACAAAACATTTTATTGGCAGAAAGAACTCTCCATGGTTCACATTAAACACAAGAAAATGTACACATAGCAAAAATTTAAAATGAATTATACCCTTCTGGACTTAATATATTTTTTTAAGTGGATTGAGAAGAAATGAGACAGGTTTGGGTCATCACATCATGGGTTAAATGCAGGGAAAGCTCTCTGTACTCTGTCCCAAACGTCTGAAGAATACCTTACATCAATGTGACCACTTCCCATCCTCTTAGACTTTGATGCCACCACAGTAAGGGTGCTGCACAAGCGAAACTCAATTTTATGTTGTGTATTCACATTTACTTACAGATGAAATGAAATGCGCAAGCCAATTTCATTTAGGACCTTTCGACAGCTGAGACTTTTAGCTCATCAATCTTTGATGGGTTCAAGCCAAGGCCTCAGAGGTGAAAGGACAGACTTCTAACACACTTCATTATCCAGCATCCATTCCACTAAATTTCTAATATATTACAGCAGTGACTTTGTCATCAATTTAGTAATGGAACAATGCAGGAAAACAAGATCTTAAAACAGAAAGCTGCCATTGCTAAAAGAGAAACTCACTGTGAAAAGTCCACCTAACCAGCAGCAGCTATATAGGAGAACTTGTTTAATAATGGCTTTATTGGTGGTCTTGCTAAAGTGGATTTAAAAAATAACATTTTGTTTCATCAGCAAAAAGTTCCAGGAGCTTTCCCAATTTCTGACTATAACCAAACAGAATACATACTTGAACACTTCATATTTTTGTTTAAATACACAAAACTATGCTGAACCCTTTATTATTCTAATTATCCCAGAATAACATTTCTGCAAAACCACTGAATTTCTAAACAGCACATCCATCTGCACATAAATTCAATGCTGACAATTAAACTAGCAATAGAAGAGTGCAGACAACACTTAACAGCCTTTACCTGGAAGGGCTTTTCTCCAGTATGAACAAGCTGATGTCGCTTCAGTTTTGAGCTCTCCACAAAAGCTTTTCCACACTCAGCACAGACATGTACTCGTGGGCCGTGGGTATGCAAATGCTTTCTCATGGCAGAGTTATCCCTAAACATTTTAGTGCAACCCTGAAAAATTAACAAACATCCTGGTTAAGAAATCATGTTTGTAATAACCTACAACAAACTAAACCAGATACCTATGCACCAAGACTATAGAGATTGGTTTTCCAACAAGCTGATTATTTTCATCGGTTATTCCTCATTGTTAAATGAATTTTCTCCTTTTAGCTTTCCCACATACAATTTTGCAAATAAGTCTCAAGAGCTGGATTGAGACCCAAACCCCTATTATTCTATCAGTCTAGATAGAATTTCAGCACAAGT